>NC_143164.1:34970000-35595000 GCF_047325235.1 Durio zibethinus | reverse complement strand
TTCAATTTCGGAAACCATTGGGTTATCGTCTTCAACCCCAAAGAATCTTTTCTATGCTTTAAAAGCGAATAGCATAGCGGAATGCAAGATAAACGAGAAAGCTTCTCTGGTATTATTTGAGTTTTGCACTCTGACATGTGGTTCAATAGCTTTTAACTTTGATCCCTGCTATTAAAATTTTTTTTTCCTTTGCAAAAGGGCATTATTACAAGACTTAATGCTGCCATCAATGGTGCAAGTTCGTTGCTTGACTTCTACTATTCGGTTGGAGGTTTGGTACTTATCAAGGTAATGAATGAATGCAGGGTACTGGTTATTATGATGCACTTCATTTTTATGCATGCCATTTAATAAATTTTATGAGTTTGTGGATGATTTATATACACACTAAATTTGCTTCAGTTTGTTATGTTGATCAAGGGACCTGATTTTCCTAGTTTCTTTTCTACTGGTTCTATAGCTTTTAAGTTGTTTCTTATTTACATCTACTTTCTAACTCATTGTTTGTCAATGCAGGATCAGAATTCCAAAGCTGACGTTCATCTTGCTGATGCTGAGGGAGTTTTCCGCTCAGTCAAGGTTTGTTGGTATAACTAGATTTAGTTTTATGGTGAGGTTAAGATATGGTGCTCAGCCTCTTTAGATATCCAGGCAGCTGAGGCCTACTGTTTTGGTGGGACTAGTTTTTGATGTGGTGAGATTTGGGCTTGTGGAGGAGGCTGACTACTTGAACTGATATTAACTTCTTCGCTTCAGCCAACTTCTATGGCCTGATTTGAGTTGCAACATATATTTGTCATGAATGGTTGATTTTATGTTACAAAATTTTTTCAGGCTTTCAGCCAGAGTGATGGAAGGTGGCGTTTTAGTTCGAATAATCCCGAGTCTAGTGCCTTTGCTGCTGGTAAAATTTATCTAGATTATAAAATTTGTTTTTCAAAGAGAATGTCCAAGACAACCACCATTTAGCTCTTTTGTTCTAGCAGTGATGTTAGCTCTACGATAAATGTTGCTTGTCTTCTTCTTCCCATTTATTAATTGTTCAATTCAGTTGGGAGATAGTTATTCTTTTAGGTTTGTCATATTCTTGCAGGAATAGCACTTGAAACACTTTCTGGAATTGTTTCATTAGCATCTTCAGAACTTGACCAATCTTTGGTAAGTATTACATGTTGCTTGCTTTGATCTGGTACAAGTTTTGACCCGTTTATGAATCTAAATGATTAATCAGCTTTAAATGGATGATAAGATGTTCTCCCATTAATATTCATTTGTCTCATTTTTGTAGGCAACTGCAGATTTTTAGCTGTATAGGTTTTGCGGCTTCTGGATTGATTATTTTCTTGTCCTATATATATGTATATATTTAAATGGTTTACTTCATTTTCTAGCCATATCATGTGGGATATCTAGCTCATAGATTTGGATCTTTATTCATTTTTAAAGCAATATAAGTTAGGATTGGTATCTTACCAGATATCCAATTCTTTTAGCTGTTAATTTAATTATTAAATTATTGTGTTGAGGAAAAGTGTATTATTGATCATTCAACATGTGGTGATGAGGGCTAATTTAGAACTCTTGTAAGGGAAAAGTGGATTATCCTTCTTGTAGGCATAGAATTACCACTTTCTGTGCTGATGAGGGCTTTATTAAAACTCTAGGCCATCTGATTAAATTCTGTTAACCATATCAAGCCGCAGAGGGATTTTTTTGGGTCTGCAAATAACGCAACTCATCAAATGAGTTCATAATAATTAACATTTCTATGAATTTTTAAATGCTTTCCTTTTATTACTTCATTCAGTCATATGATGGTGTTGTTTGATTTGAATTGTCTCTGCTACAGTGAGCTAGTTTTACTTTCATATTCATGCTTATTTTTGTTTCTTCTTATCTGTGTGTGTCAACCATTTTTATTGTTAGTTTGTGCCTTCCATAATATATGTTTGCTTAATGTTGGCAGATTAGTACACTAAAGAATGATATAAGCAAGCTTTTTGACAGTATTGAGAAATACGGTATGTATATTTTCTCCTTTTTTTCTAATTCTTTCTACATATATTTTTTTCTATTTTTCTTCAATATCTTTTTTCCCTTTCTAATTCCATTCACCTTCTCTCAATAAAAAAAGATAAATAGTTTACTAATTATTTTACTAATTTTAACCCTATTCAGTTTGAATTTTTCTCATTCTCTTTTTATTAAGTTATCTCTTTTTTCAGATGATGGGGCCCTTTACTTTGATGATAAACTTGTTGATGGTCGTGAACATCAAGGTCCTTTATCAACCACCTCATCTGTTGTTAGAGGGCTCACAGCATTTGCAGCAGTCACTGCTGGCAGTCTCAATGTCCGTAGGGAGAGCTCACTCATCAAGCATTTTTGGCCCATTTGTCCCTTTTTTTTTTTTTTCCTGTAATGTGCTCTAATACTTCCAGTTTATTTCTGCAGATTCCAGGGGACAAAATACTTGGATTGGCTAAATTCTTCCTTGGCATTGGAGTTCCTGGCGATGCCAAAGATTTCTTCAACCAAATAGACTCCTTAGCCTGTTTGGAAAGCAACAGGCATGGTTTTTCTTTTTGCAGTTTTAATGCATTTGCATTTATTTAATGTGATTTGATGATATTAGATATATTTTTTGCTACCATTCTAGTTATGATTGTGATATGTTAACCTTTGTTGAGTTTTTGTCACTCTTGAATAGTACAGTTTCTAGTTGATCCTTGAAAGAAAGCAAGAAATTATGAACATGCTTATTTGTATAGCTCTAGACCTGTAATTTGCAGAAGTTCTAGCTTTATTATGGAATTCTGGAATTGAGCTTGGTGTTTGTGAATATGTTTTCTTACTTGCTTTTATGTCTTTTGAGGCTCAGAGACGTTGCTTTTTATATTTTGAGACTCTGAGATATAGTATATATTTTTAGTTTTCTATCTCACCCTTTTTCACTGGTTTGTATAATGACGCACTGGAGCTTAATAGATCTTAAATGTCAATTGTCATGTAGGCTTTCCATCCCACTGATCCTATCACTTCCATCTACAGTGCTTTCCTTGACTAAAAAAGACTCACTCCAGGTTTGTCCAAAGTTAAAATCCTTGACATGAATAAGTAGTGACTTAAATTCCTTTAAGGTGGCAGAAACTTAATAACCAAGTATTGATGGAATTAATATTAGTGGCATTTCCATTTTGCTTCATAAGTACCCAGTAGTTTTACATCTTCATGAAGATATTTCTGTCATTTGACGTAGTGTATGCTGACCCCTGTTCTGCTTTTATTTTTATTTTTTTTATCAAAAAGGAATCTTTTTTCAAGTCTCATTCAACTGAATCCAATTCATGATGCATATTGGTGGTGCATTGACTTGCTTTTCATCCCCATATTCATTTTTACTTGCATATTTAAGCCTCCTTGATTTATACTAGATTTCAGACTCTGGTTATTAGGGTTTTGTTATTACTGACTTTTACTCCAACTCTTTGAATATAACAGGTTAGAGTTAACACTGTGCTTGGTTCAAATGCACCACCTCTAACAGTAAAACTTGTGGGAGCTTTTAGTTCTGATTCAAAGGATGCATCTCTAATTGAAAGCCAGGTCTGTTGTTCCCTCAAGTAGTGTCCATTTTGTTGGAAGTAATTTCAGCTGCCTACGAGTTTTACTTTTGCATTTTTGTATTTTGTTTAATTTGATTCAATGTTTATAAATATTATGAAGTTCAGGAACTTAAGTTTGATGCTGGAACTGGGATACATATCTTGAACAGCTTACCAAAGAGTATTGATGTTGGAAGTTACAAATTTGTTTTTAAGGTATTGTTGTTGTAATCTATTCTTGGATTGAAGCTTTATGTTCATCTGGCTTTCCATTACATATTAAATTTGAATTTTTGTAGATTGTGTTTCATGACCCTGAGCATAAAAAGGTTTATGTTACTGGAAGCCAAACAGAAGTACCAATATTTGTCACAGGACTTGTCAAAATTGAAAATGCAGAAATTACAGTACTTGACAGTGATCTTGGGAGCATAGAGACGCAGAAAAAGTATGTTGTCTATTTCTTTTGGTTTTATTTTGTTGGTTTTTGTAATACCTATAATTGATATAATTGATGATTGTCTTGGGTGCCTATATAATAGCATCTGATGATGACAGTTTTAAAAGTTAGTGCCTAGTGTGTTTGATTTTTCTTTCAACTGAACTCTAGCCTGTTTTTTATTCATGGTCTTTCATCCTATATATATATATAGGCTAGATTTAGCTGGACAAAATGCTGTATCATTATCAGCAAACCACCTACAGAAGCTGCGTCTATCCTTTCAGTTTACAAGTCCTCACGGACATGCTTTTAAGCCACATCAGGTTCGACTTCTACTTGTTTTCATTTTGAATGAATGGTATACTTTGCAGCAGTTTTTTGCTAAGTTTGGTGGCTTGCAGGCATTGCTCAAGTTGAGGCATGAAAGCAACGTTGAACACATCTTTGTGGTTGGAAACTCTGGAAAACAGTATGAGCAAGTTCTAGTTAAGTATCTTTTCTTTCATAGGTTGAGTATCTTTTCGGGGTCTATGACACAGTAAAATATTATCAGTATTTAGTATCATTTGAGATTTCTTTTATTTCCTATGGCACATAATAATGTCTCTTTTCATTGGGAAAACATCTATAGCATTATACTATTGTTAGCTTGTACTGCAGGTGTTTTAAGGTTTGGCACTAATATTCGGATGAAAACTATTCAGTTTTATGTACTTTGTAGATTATTATTATTATTATTATTTGATATTAATTCTATATGGCTTGTCTTGCAGAATTTTCTTGGGCTCGTTGAGAAGTTCTTCTATCTCTCAGGTAGATATGACATAGAACTCACTGTTGGTGATGCTGTTATGGTAAGCGTCTTCTGCTATTAGAAAATTTTCTATTTGTACAAGTCCACAAATATGTTGAATAATATTCTTTTTCAGGAGAACTCTTTATTACGAGCTATTGGATATGTTGAATTAGATCTACCAGAACCACCTGAGAAGGCACCCCGCCCTCCTCCGCAGCCCATTGATCCTTACTCAAGATATGGGCCCAAAGCAGAGATAACACACATCTTCAGGGCTCCTGAAAAGCGTCCACCGAAGGAGCTTTCTCTTGCTTTCCTGGGTGTTACCATCTTGCCATTACTTGGATTCTTGATTGGGGTGAGTCTTCTGTGTGCTGCTGCTTTTTATAATTTCATTCAACCAGAAAGTTACTGGTATCTGAATTTCTAATTTATTTAGTTTATCAAATTGTTTGATATCATCTTGGTTTCTGGTTAGAAACTCAAGACTGGTCTTACCCTAAATTTGTTTGATATTTTAGTTTGTGGCTTGAATCAATATTTTTTCTGGACCCTATTCTCATAATTCCTCATTCATTTCTTTGTGTTTGTGGCGTGTTGCATGTGGTTGCTTCATAGAATTTTTCTTGGGGGGAGTCATTGGGTGCTTCATAGCCTAGAAACAAGGATTTATTAGGCTGGAAAACAGAAGTCCTTAACGTGAGGTTTTGGTGCTATTGAGCTCTTTGGTCTCTGGCCTTGAAAAGAAAAAAAAAAAAAAAACTTTTAGGTTCAATGGCATTCTTGGAGCTTGTTAAGTGATCTCAGTAGGAGATTGAAGTCTGGCATTTCAACTTGCAGTCTTGCTGTTAGGTATCAATGACTGCAATTTTGAAGGCGTAGTTTTCATCTGTTTCTATTTAGTTCATGCAGCCACGCACCTACTTTCGAAGTTTTTTGATCGTTACCAGGTGAATTTTGTTTGCTGTGACAGCTATTACGTTTAGGGGTGAACCTGAAGAACTTTCCTACCAAAGCACTACCTGCCACGTTTGCCATTCTGTTCCATGTTGGCATTGGAGCAGTTCTGTTGCTTTATGTGCTTTTCTGGTTGAAGGTTAGTATTGCTATTATTACGAGTTTAATAAAGTAGCCATTTTTTATATATTTATTCTGTCATGAACTTTCTATTTATCTTCTGGTTGCAGTTGGATTTATTCCAAACACTGAAACTACTTGGTTTCTTGGGAGTTTTCCTTGTGTTCGTCGGGCATAGAATCCTTTCCCATCTGGCTGTAACATCAGCCAAGTTGAAATCTACCTGAGAGATGAATGAATGAAGAAAAATGAAAAGAGTCTTCTCTTTCAATAGCATATTTATCTCAGACATTTTAACTCAATTTTGTAGGCTCATTTTGACATCATCTGTTATGAATCTTAGCAATTAGTGTTACTTCAATGAAAAAATATATGCTGATGTTTAAAGCATCAATGACGTTTTATTTGGTAGCATCACCGTTAAGAAAATATGGCTTTTGATTAAAAAATCATTTTCAAGAATTGTTTTAAATTTGATCATTTTTGTATTTATGAATGTTTTTATTTTTATTCCAATAAGCGTAAAATATAAAAATTAATATTACAATTTGCGTTAACATGTGAAATATATACTTTTTGTTTTTGTTTTGTATAATTTTTACTAAAATTTGATTTGTTAAAAATTTAATTTTTATTAAAACTTTAAATTGTAACATCCTTTTTCACAATAGCGCAGAAGCACTAAGGCAACCGAACGAAAGAATTCTAAACTTACGAAAGAGTTAAGTATCTTACAGTCTAAGAATTTAACCAAAATAAATTAGTAAAAATTAACAAAAGAGAAAAGAATATAGCGTCGAAAATCGGTTAAATATTCAAATTAAAGATTAAATGTTTGGATATTTAGTCATGATTATTTTAAACTAATAAAGATTAATCATTATCAATTTATAATAGTATAAAATATTTTATAAAAAAACTGTGGTTATAAATTTTTTTTAAACGAAAATGTGAATGAAACTCCCGTTGAAAAATATAATAATGAAAATGACTATTATTTTTCAATTTAAAAAAATATTTTGCTTCTTGTCAACTTTTAACCCATATTTTATCCCTTCATAAATGTCTTTTTCCTTTTTTTTAGGTATTTTTTAAAATTATTTTCTTAGATTTTTTAATAATAAAATTTCAGAAAAAAAAATTTACACAAATTTTAGAAGAGAAGATCTCTCTTTCTCTCGCATCTCATTAAAATATTTCATTCCTATTCTGAACATTATCTGCCTTTTTTTCTTTTTAATAGAAAGAACAGAATTTTTTGTTTTGGCTAAGATCTTTTATTATTTTGTAATTTTTTTAATTTAGATTAATTTAAAATTGAATCGGATCAAATCTTATAAAATAAATAAATTTTTTAAAATTTATTTTTTTATTTATAAGATTCAAAATTAAAATTTTATTTTTAAAAAAATCAAAAATTTTATCAGTTGAACCAATAGGCAATATGCATTTATAAACATTTAAAAACAAAACTCCGAAAACATTTTAACCAGGGAAATAATTATATTTTGCTTTTTTTTCTTAAACAAAGAAACAAGGCAAAAGAAGGAAAATTGCACCCAATCGGTTAGAAGACCGACCGGTTCGAAGACCTCTCGTCGATCGGTTTCATTAGTAAAGAATTAGCTTACTGATCTAAAAAATGCAAGTGATTTACGGTATTCTAAAAGAAAAATGTTTTAAAATTTTAAAATATGAAAGCGATTTATTTTCATCATTATTGCAAATATATAAATATACTTCACCAAACCGAAATTTCCAAAAGCGAGGGGCGGGCGCGGCGCCAACGTTCGAATTCCCGTTGATTTAGGGTACCAAATTAATTTAGGGTTTTTTTTCCGCTCTAGGGGTTGTTCTTCGAAAGCTTCGATTAAAGATGAAGAAAGGGAAAAAAACGCAGAAGAGAAGAAGCAGAAGAAGAGATCGAGGCGGAAAATAGCGATGCTGATCATTCTCTTTCCCTAGGTATAAAAATCAACGCTTCAAACAAGAATAGTATAATTTTTCCTTTACTATTTTAGCGACTGCTTATCATCACTACTGTCTATTTTCGCAGAGAAAAATCTTAGCTTTAGCGACACTTTGGTGGCGCTTCGTATTATGGGAGTTCAGTTTCCTCAAATTGATAAGATTAGCTCTCTGTTTCTCCTTAAATTTCCACTTTTTCTTCTAAAAATGATTTATTTAGCAATTTTCAATTGTAATTTTAATTTTTTTCAATTTTGTTGTCAACTTTTGTTTAAAGCTATAGAGCTAAAATTCTTTCATTTGATTTGATTCTGTTTAAAGGTTGTAATTCATCCTTTCATTTTATAGTCACGACTGTATAGCAGTGTAAAGGATAGAACTCAAGTGGATAGGGAGCTAGAGGTTTGGTTCCTTAACCTTCAAATTTAGAATATTGCTTGGATGCAAAATTGTTCCTGAACTATGGTTCAATTTTAAGTTTGGCCAAAAATGTGTTTTATTAATTGAATATGGAGAGTACCATGAAGATTTTTTGTTTTTTTTTGGGTTTAAATGCTGTTGCAATTTGAAGTAAATGTTATGCAAGTTATTTTGATTAGTTGAGTTTTTGATGTGTTATTGTTGCACATTTTATGCTGAAGCCTCAATATTTATCCATGTTTTAGGACTTTATTCTATGAGATATATATTGTATTTAGATTTTCTGCACTTTATGTATTTCTCTAAGGCATCGTGTGGTTTCCAGGAGAAGCAGTCACACACATTCTGATTTCAAATTAGATCCATATGCATTTTGCAGATTTTAACTAGACATGTATGTTTTATGACTAATAGATCATGTGGCTTCTGCTAAAATAGATATTTGGGACATGGTTTGTTACTGAAACACGATACGAAAAGATTCTATGTGGTCAGTGAGTGCCTGGTTCTTGTGAAGTGAGCATGTAAATATTCTTGTTTGTTAAGAGTTTCTTTGATTGTAATACTTCTTGTAACTTTCTCTCCTGCATTCATATATGGGGTAACTTTTTCACTTAGTCCCATGTTGTTTCTACAATATGTTCTCTTTTCTGCAGTCTCTAAGGAGGGAGAAAGTAGTGTGCATTTTCATATATAGGTTATTGTTTCAGTTAGTCCCATGTGGTTTCTATAATATATTCTCTTTTCTGCAGTCTCTAAGAAGGGAGTAAGTAGTGTGCATTTTCATATACAGGTTAATGTTTAGGGAGAAAGTAGTTCGCATTTTCAAACTAAATACCAGGGAAGATGATCATGGTATAATGTTTTTAGAAAATTATCTAAAACAGGTTGGTTTATTGATGTTTGTAAATTCATTGATGATGTCATGTTTAGTTTGAAACTTTAATGTCAATTAGTTCAAAGTGAGGGCCTGTTACATATAATCTGGGCTGGCACTGATTGAGATATTAGGATTTATGATGGTTGGTATTCTTGGTGAGGAATGCTTGTTTTCTTGCAAAGCTAACTATGCACGCTACCTTTTGGCATATTTTCTCTGTCCATAACATTTATACAGATAGAACATGTTGTCAAAAGAATGGAAGAAAGGAAACAAGGTGATCTTGAAGTTTTTAAGTGGTTTGAAGTGCATGTTCTTGAATCCAAGCTGGAACCTAGCATTGAACATCAAGAACTTGTGAGTGATCCAAACACCAATTAACTATATTGTTTATTTTCTTATAACTATGCTTGAGATAGATATAACTTTGTGTTTATTAGAACCATAAGTCATCAACTGCATTCTGTGAGTACAATTTTGAGTGATTGTGTGAACATTTTTTCTATGTATCTGTGTTTGTATGTCTGATTGCTTCTTTCTGTTTACCATGCATGTCCTTTTAATGCATTTGTGGTCCTCCTAGTTTTTCCCCCTTTATAAGGAATTTTATTGAAAGTTCCTTTGAGGAACCTTTGATCTTGTAGTCAAAATTATTTAAAAAATTTAAAAGATCCTAGCCATTACAAGTCTGTTTAATGTTTAGTTTGGATCTCCAGCTTTCTTTTTCTCTTTGGTCTCAAACTGTATTAAATGTTGGCACACAGAACAGGCCGTCCAACATATCTTTTTCTTGGATTGGGTAGAGGAATCCTCATTTATTGCAAAGGGCATAGGTTTGGGTAATCCTGATTTCCTTTATGATGCTACTTTAGCACCTAATTTTAATCTCTTAAGCCTAACTTTTACTTGGAGGTTTGAAATGCCAAAAGGCTTTTGCATATTTAATCTGTCGATGTCCTTTACAGAAAAATTGGTTACTCGTGTTGCATTTCAAGTTGCTCAGACCATTTTCTTAACCTGGTAATCTCAAATTTTAGGAGCATTCTGAAATTTGTTTTTGATGTTGAATATCATGTGTTGTTGTTATTACAAATATTACTATTGTTATTTTTGGGTGCTGATGTTTTAGTTATTTTTTTTGTAGTGCAGTGTGCATTTGTTGTGCATGACATACTTATCAACTCATTGTGATGTGAAAATTTCAAAATAATTTGAGTTTTACTGGTTATCAAATTGTTTATATAGTGGTAGACTCCTATATTTATGTGTATATATGACTGTGGGCTAAATGTGATGACTTCAGACATTTTGTGATCAGGATTTATGTTCTTTCTACTTATATTTTAATAATTTTCTTTGCGGAATGTTATCTTAATCTGTTTGGATTACCATTTGCATATGCATGCATGCTTGTCTTTATAATGTCATGGTTGTTTATCTTTGCTGCAGTGTTGACTCTTATCACTAGGGGGAAGGATGAAAGGTGAACACATAGCCCTCCTAATCAATGCTGGCCTTCTTGTAAGTGAACTTTGCTTCTGGTGAATCTGTCACATTGTTTCAGTTTGTTGAAATTCAATTATTGGATACTGTATATTATGTGACTATTTTGCTGTGGTATATCATAAAAACGAACTACATCCTATATTATGAGTGCCATGTGGACAGGTTTATTATAATACACTAGTGTTAACATATGTGTCTGTTCACATGAAAATGCTTTTGGCTTATTTTATATTGGTATTGAGTTGAATGCGTATTGGGGGGGGGGGGGGGGGGGGAGTCCTTTTAATTTTTCCACTATATGGTACTTATGCATCCATTTCCCTCTATTTTTTTTTCTTTTGTCCCTTTTCCTCTTATTGCATAGTTGTATTAAACATGTTTGATTTCCCCTTGAGTCCGTTCCTGTTCTAATATGACATTTTCCTTTCAGACTTGCCAATTGATTGATCCAAGTATGTACTGGTTTGCAATCCCAAATATTGGTTCAATACTGAAAGGCCTCTCCCAGGTAAATAAACTTTTTTAGTTAATTTCCTTGCATTAACCATTGGGATGTTAATATTTGCTTGTCATATTCCATCCCTTACAAGTTCACTGAGTTTAAGTGTTTTCACTCACCAAGTCTGTTAGACTCCTATGATTGTTTAGCAATATGGCAGGTTTATTTTGCAAAGAAGGGGAGAATGTCTATTCTTGATATGTTGATTACTTCTGTACCTGAAGTTGTGAGCATATTGTGAATTAGGTGCTTGGAAATATAAATGTACTAACTTATCATTAGAAGCACTGACATGGAGTTTTAGATTTTACTGGTTGAAAAAACGAGTTGAACAGAAATTGATGACAGAATCTCGTTAAATCCTTCTATGTTGTTTCAGGTTCTCATTTGTCAAAACTTTTGATTTTGATCAAATTAAAAGGTCAGAAGGAGCCTGAACTTAAGAAGTGGGTGTATTATTAAAGCCTGTGGACTTTATTTGAGTATGAATTACATACACACACTCTCTCTCTCACACACACACACATACAAAGCCTCCAAAACTTTTCAAACATTTTACATTTCATGAAGTACTTTGAATAATTTAAATGCTGTTTTAATCTAGCAAAGTCAGAATGCTTTTAAATTTTATAATAAGATATCTAAATTTTAAGTCCTCTACTCTGTTAGCTTTGTACTTACGGTGTTCTTGTTTTGCTCGGTATTCAGGGAAGGAAGGAACTCCTCTCTCTTTTAAATCGTAGGAGATATAAAGAGATGAAGTTGGCCCCTTTGGAGAAGAAGTGCCTTCAATTCTCTCCTCTTGATATGAGGTTTCACCTTTGTGACTTGATTGGATCTGGTTATCTCAAAACTGCCCATACACCATCTGGTATAGTTGTTCAGGTTTCAAAAGATTAGACCTCAGGAAGATATATACTTCTAGCAGTGACAGATGGATTATATTGCTTCTCTTTTGGCTCAGTCTTGAATATAAGGTGTTTTTCCTGATTCACTGGAGTCATTAGCTTTTAATGCTTTATACCATCTGTTAATAGAATGATGAAAAATTTTTATCAGGTTGATGAATAAACAACAAACAACCATTGTCATGCAATCATGCACATCGGCAATGAATGCAGGATGAAGTGAGTGTCTTCTCTTCCCTAAGTCTTGTATTTTTCATTTTTTCTGCAACCTTCCATATATATTGATTAAACTGCTGTAAGGCTTAACACTAATAATATTTCAGTTGATTGCATGTCATGGTGATCAATTGCAAATTCGTCAGGTTTTTTTGCTTCTATCAACTTGTCAAACTAATGTTTCAGTACTTTCTTTTTGATGTCCTCGAGTTTAAAGTGAAGTGAACCACTGTAAATGACCTTTATTCTGTTATGCAGACCCAGACCTTAACTGTGAGCAATTGAGTACTTATACCAAAGATATTGATGAAATATTTTGAACATTGGATTGCTATTGCTGCTGAAAATCTTAACTTTTTTGAATCGAGAATAAAACCTGAAACTCCATTACAAATATCATTTATACATTAGAAAACAAAATGCGTTTGAAATTAAAAATTTGTTGGTAAACATTCAATGGTCGTTGACCACATTTATATATTAATATATTTTTATATTTTTATAGGCTTGCCTAAGATTTGAATCAATATATTTTCTTAGGCTTGCCTAAGATTTGAAATTTAAAAAAAAAAAAAAAACAAATATGTGACTTTATTTTTTCATAAATAATTCAATTTGACCAAGAATTGTAATACATTTATATATTTTTATAGGCTTGCCTAAGATTTGAATCAATGGTGTAAAGAATTAATATCAAATTGTAAGATCGGAATGGAGAATCTTAAGGTTTTTGACAATGGTGCAACTGCCACCTAGTGGAATCTTAAAAGATTAGAAGGATTATATTGATGCTGTACCATCCATCAGTTTTAAATTTGTCTTTGATCTAGGCGTATCAAGAATCTCTAAGGAAAATATTTTGCTTTGCTTGCAAACTTGTAAAATCCTTGATATGATCTCATACTAGCTTGGCTGATTGCCTTATGGCTTAGAATTTTAGGCAGTTGGTGAAATTTAGCACACGAGGAAAAAAGATCAGTTGAATTGAGTGACATGACAATTTGGTCAAAAGTAAGGATATCAACCTTCCATCAGAAATAAATGTATTCCTCAGAAAGTCACCTATGCTGTTAGGGGACTGTATTTTATTCAATGCAACATGACGCTTACACTGGTAAACATGATTTGGGGTGACAAGCTGTAAGAATAATCTTCTGACCTTTGATTTAATTGCAGATGTTGGATAAGTTAATGTTAGAGAAGCTTATGCTTCTATTCGCCCTTTACTTCCCCTACTGTCTCTACCGTGAATTCTTCTCATTGATCGAGTTTGCAAGTATCACCATCTATGAGAGCTGATGTTTCATCTAAATTTTGCCTATCTGATATTGTTACATCAATTGTATTGTCATACTAACTGGAGAGAGAAAGAAAGAAAAGAAAAAAATGTAGGACCAACAAGATTATAAAGTCTTGTGATCTCCTTGCAGATATGACTTCTACTAGGCCTATATGGAGAATTGGATTCTTGTTGCATGCTGCTCATAATTAGGACAAATCATTGTTGCATGATTATATTTTTGGGGTCCATGATGTTGTAGGCTTGGATGGTCATTAATAGCCAGTACGTGGGCGTTTGTCATATTTACATTGAGTTCTCATAAATGTGATAAGATTTGTCGGAACAACATTAGTCCTATTAGAATATGCTACTTTTTAATTTATGCCGTAAGGTGGAAAGCTTTCATTATGAGCATCATGTCTTGGCTGCTTGCTTCAATCACATAGTGCATCGTCTCCTATTGGCCTGTATCTATTTTATTACATCCTTAGCTTTCTTGGCATAATCCACTTGATCCAATTGCATATATTTATTTTATTATCTCAGATATGTTGTTTTCGAGTTGGTTGTTTGTAGAAATATAGATGTGAAAATTGAATGCGGAGATTCAGCATTTGCCTTTTGATTAATGTTACGAATGGCTCTTGAATTATATTAAAATGTTCAATGTGATATTTAAATTTTAAAAATCTTATACTTAAATTATAAATCTATTAATTAATGTAATTTTTGAAATATTGTTTGTTTATCATGTGTCATTTTCATATCGATAAAAAAAAAAAAATGTGGGGTAGGTTAAAATAATTTTACCATGAATCGATTGATTTTATATAATTTACTTTCAACTCTTTACTGCTTTTATTCGGATATGGGGCTGAGGGTTTTTTATTTCATGTTCATAAATAGATATGTTAAATCATGCATTTTATATATTTATATATACAGATAAAGAAATCGACCTATAAATTTATTAACAATATCTTTCTATACATAGTGATAGTAGCAATTCATATGTCCATGTTCAATTTGGTGGAATAAAAATGAAATAGAAATTAACTTTTCAGAGTGATGGTTTGAGTAGTTGATAGTTTCAATCTTAAAAATTGGTATAATTCGAAACAAAAAACTATTGAGGATTCGAATTAGAAATTAATATTATATTAAAAATTTTTAAAATTTAGATATTATATTAAATATTTTATTATAATTTAAATCATTCAAGGCATTAATCCTCTGTTTTTTTTTTTTATTATAATTTAAACCATTCGAGATATTAACCCTATGCATTTTTAAGACATCAATGCTCGAATAATATAAAAGTAAGGTGTAAGGTGCCTAACATCATGGCTAAATCAGCATTCTGACACCTTCCTTTCCCTGCCAAAATTTGAGTGCTTTTATACTAATGGAAAACAATCATGTTCTTGGCGGTTTTCATCCATGTGGGCTCGTCAGTCATGTGGATGCTGACCACTAAGCACAACCAAATTGCCTAAGCCCATGAGGCTGATGTCTTCGTCCAGTCTATGCATCCGAGAACTCACCGTCATTTTCGGCTAACCGACTGCTCAGGTTCGTCCTTGGGCGTTGAGCTCTCACCGTCATTTCTTGCTAACTGACAGCTCAGGTTCAGCCTTTGGCAATGAACGGTTTGCTTATTGCCATGTTTGTGAACAATAATGATTCTACATCATAAACTTCATCTTATTTTTTCAATTTTTTTATCTTTAATATTTTTAAAAATTAAAATTTTAATACTTTATTAATCCAAAATGCAGGAATGAGAGGGTTAGTAGCAAGAGTTTATATTTGGTTCCTCTCCATCGGCCTAATTTTCTTTTACTGCCATTGGCATTGATGCTTTTGATTTATAGAGATTTACTATTATATTCATCACATAAACTTGATATGAAATATGTTAATCGTGTTGATGTAATATTTTCAAAATTTTCTACGCCCTCTTGGATTTATTAGGAGCTATCACCATTAGGCTATCTATTAACATGACATATGACTCCACTTGACCACCTAATAATCTTAATTTCTACTTCTATTCAAATTAATTATCAATTTATCATAGTCATTTGGTAATTCTATTTCAATTTAATTACTTGAATGCCCAATCTTTTTTTTTTTTTTTAATAAATCTAGGATAAAAAAAGGGATTGTGGATATTAAGATTTAAAATTTAAATATGTCGGTTATATCAATTTTTAAAAGTGATTATATGAATATAAATTTAGGTTTTATACCAAACTAATTTTAATTTTATTTACATGAATAGAAACAATAATCAAGTTGATTAATCTTAATCAACATGAAAAAAAAAATTAAGCCTTGCAGGAACCTGCACTACTGCAAGAATTAAATGAAAGTGAATGAAATCCTAAACGTAATAAATATGAAATTCTTGCAAAAAAAAAATATTTGGATTAAAATTCCATTTGAGTTTAAATAATGATTTTGAAAGGCATCAACATCATCAGAACGTGGGATTAATAAACATTGCAACAACAGTTTTGAAAGCTTCCTCGAAGCCACGTTTAAATAGAGTGTATAAATGCACAAAATCCATGTAATCTGTAAATCTCAAATCTCTTTTTTTTTTTTAGGGTGTTAGGCTTTTAGGTTTAATGTAGTACATCTTTTTTTTGGGAGGTTCAAGTAGATTTATTTACGTCGTCTTAACAAATTCATGAAAAATTATTTTTTCACAGTCTCCAAACCCATTCGAACAAACTCAAACAATTGAAAAAAAATCTCTCTATCACTTAAGTTAACATCCATAAGTAAATCTCAAATCTCATTTAAATGTAAATATTCCCACACAAGAAAAAGTATTGCTGTTTCTTAGGAATGTCTTACATGTGACATACTTGATGTTTTTTTCTTGTTTGAATATAATTCTTGTGTCCATTGTTTTGATTTAGAATTACATGACAAGAAGCAGATAACTTGTTTAATAATTTCTCTGACCTGTGGTTACGAAGGAGCTGAGAGTAAGAGAGTCCAGTTAGGCAGATAAGTATTCTTAAAGGTTGTCTAAACGGTTTGCTTTAAGATTCTACTTCTTTTTTGTTTTTTTGGTTGGTATCGCCGTGAGGTGGCGTATCAACAGTTTTATTTTAATTTTGTTTGCATCCAGGGGCCATTCTTAGATTGTTTCCAGAGGGGCTGGGAGTTTGAAACTTTTGTCAGTGTTTCTCTCAAGCTGACACACCCAAAAAAAAAAAAATGGATGAAGTGGGGTTTGTGAGAGAGAAAAAGAAAATAGGTCCCTTTGAAACCCAAACTGAGAAAAAATTAATAACCCCAGGATTTATTTAAAGGAATAGTGTTAGTTTATGATATGAATCATATGGTTAATACAAGGCAGCCTAGTCTGGCAAAGGACTAAAAGCCAGGGTATATACTTTTTTTTTTTAACAAAAGAAGTTGTAGTGCAGGAAATTGCAGATACTTTGATTTGAATTTTAATCTATTAAATGTTATTTTTTGAAAGTGATTGTATAAATCAATTGAGTAAATTTTGGATTTAAATAGATATATACTTTAGTTTAATGATCATTTTCATTCCAAATCTCTAGATTCAAGGAAGGCTAGGCGTGGCAGCAGTTTGATTAAACATTCACCAAGGTTTTTCTGATTAGTACTCCAATGGGATTAATTCCTTGAGATGAAGAACATAAATGTCATGACAAGAAGTTGGGTTGATTGTAGGTTAGTTCAGGATGAGCTGCTACCTGCCAAAATAAACATCAATGTGGTTGAAGAAAACGGGTAAATTTGAAAACACTAATAATAATTTGGTTTTGGATTTGGGTGTGTGGATCCCAGAGAGTTAAATCCAAAGTGCAATCAAAGACCTGCAGAAGTTATTAGCTAGAGCAGACCGATGGCCTCCTCCTAATTGCTGATGCTTTCTTTTTAAATTATAGGTAGATGGTAGGCCATTTTACATAGAATCTCAATGTTGATTGATATATATAGCTTGTCAAAACATTGTTATTTGTCAACATATATAGACAACCAAGCAGTACAAAACACGCGTTTTCTTTGTCCCTGACGACATGTTTTTATCATGTGGTGCAATATTTAAATTTTCCCTGTGAAAGTATATAGTAATTGCTATTGCAAATTAAGGGGCTGTAATTAATATCATTTTCTCTGAAATACTTTGAGCTGACAGAAGAAAATCACTCTCTCAGACATACTGCAAATCAAGAGGATTATTACCGTGACAGCAACTTTGGCAGCTGCTGAATCTGATAGCTCTCTCCCTCTCCTATATGATTACCATCTATCGTTCTCTCTTTCTTCATTATTGAACAGGAAACAAACAATCAATTCAGCTCAACAGCTTCAAGTTTTAATCTCAAAATAGATTAGGGGTGAAAACAACGGCTTGGATGAGAATGAATCAATGAATGATCAGAGATCAGTTTGTGTGAGTTTTAGAAATATGTTAGGTGAACAATATCTTTCAAGATACAGTACGTAATAACTTCATTATCAGCCTTCCCTCAAATCTAGGGTTTTTCTTTTCCTTTTTCTCTTCCAGGATCCAGATTATATCAATTAAGCAAATAATAGTTATGGGATGGGAGCAATCTCATCCAAGTAAAAGCCAAGATGTTGTTCATGGTATCTTGGTTTTGGATATGTGGGTCTTTTGAGATTGAAATAATTTTGAAACAAAAAAAAAAAAAAAAGAATGAAAAGAATCGTTCATGTGATAATTATGCATGGGTTTCTGTTTTTGCCAGAATAAAACCTTTTCCTCTCTTTTTTTTTTGTTTCTTTCTTTCTTCCACTTAATTTTCTCTTTTCTTTTTCCTTCCGTTGGTGTCTCTTAGTCATATGTTTGCATTTGTGGGCTCATTCAAGAACATTTGTGGGCTCATTCAAGAACATTTGTAGCGCTATTCACTTCTTCTGCATTTACGGCAAATGTTGGTGCCAAATTTTCGATCAAGGGATTAAACCCTGAAATAGATAACGTTTTTTACTTTTCATTTTGACGCTCAAGTTAAATGTCAAAAGAAGAATAAAAAAAAAATGAGGAAGTAAGATTTAAATCGATAGTACTTGAACTACCCTAATTATAGATGACAAATGGGAGATTTGTGAGGTAAATTAGTGAAGTGATCGAACTGACGTGATACTGTATATATCAGATCAGTTCAAAAATTAAAAATACCGCTAGTTATTTGTTGATAATCTCTAATAAAAACAAATCATTATGTTATTTATACCTAAAATTATCTCTAACGCTACTCATATCTTTATCATCCAAAGTGAGTACAGTAATGCTATTCTGTAAGCAAATAATTACTCCTCTTAAATCATATTGAATGCTAATGTAGAATATTATTCAAACACTTTAGGGGGGACCAATTTTGTTGCGGAAGATTTGGCTAAATATGGGTTTTTGTTATAAAGAATGTCCCAACTTGGGATAACTTAAATGTTACATTCGATGTAATTTAAATATTCAACAATGATTATATGAATTAATAAAGTTAAATGCTAGATTCATGTGTTTTGGTGATTTGATTATAATTGGATTATAAATTTCTCATTATTGATTTCTCTTATCTATTCTTATACTTACCTTGAACTTCTATATCCAGTTCTCTAATCAAATCATTAACTTAAAAAAAAAAAAAACCACATTTGCGACGCTCGAAATTTAAAATAGGAAAGAACAGCTGGTGTCTTAACTCAGATAAATCACTTCAAACCCTTCTCCATACACGCTTGCTCTGCAATTATAAAACCTAGCTTCTTTGATTCTTTCATATATACTATAAATCATAAATCATTCATATAATTCTCCAGCTGTTGCCACACGAAGCTTGGAACGTCACTAATGGATGTATACGCGTCAAATCCAACAAAAGCATAAAATTATTTTGTCACTATTTTTATTTTTTTGCCAAAAAAAAAAAAAAAACCATAACCGACGTATTGATCAGCAAATAATACGTAGTACTGTTGTTGAGTGATAGATAGATTTTGTGTTAAGATCAGTAAACTAAAATCCCTATAATTAACTTTTAGCGACAAATTTGCTTAGTAAATACAATTGTCGCAGTTGCTTTTTTATGACTGCCAATCACATCCATGGCTGCGTGATCAACGATGCTTATACTTGTAGTTAACAATTTCCCTAGTTTTCAAGCTATCTATGGAATCTTTTGATGTGGTTTCATTTTTTGGCAAAAAGAAAAAATTTTGGCTCGAAAAAGACATAAAGTTATTATTTTTTTAAAGAGGCTATATGTCTAACTAAATCATATAGCCATTTAAGAGTGGCATTTTTTTTTCCAAATCAGCTCCAAATCCACTGTGGGGAAATTCCTTTAGATGGAGTAATCGCCAACAATTATTTAAACTAATTCAAAATCTACCATAGCTTTGTTGACAAAAGAGGTGTCTACTTTGTTCCTACATCTAAAAATATTAGACTTAACTTTAAGCATGATGTTTTTTGGTTATGAAGATTAATCAATGCCATTATTAGCAAATATCTTTTTAGGTTTGTGAACTAGTGATGATCTTTTTTATTCAAATACAAAAGGCAAAACAATCCATTTGAAAAGGCCATACCGTTACTTAATCATAAAAAAGTGCAAAGCATATATATATATATATATATATATATATATATAATATCCTTGAATAATTCTAATTTGGGAATTCAAAATTTAATTTAATTTAATTATTTCATATAATTATTTTTAAAAGATGTTATTCAGAAAATTTAAAATTTAAATCCTAACATTTTCAATCTTTTCTATGACTTTTAAGTTGTGGCCAATTATAATGTTTTACTTTGTAGAAATATATTGTTTCTTTTTTTTTTTATTTTACATATAATAGTGGAAATTAAGGAAATAAATTAAGTAGTCAAATCTAGGGTCATCACATTGAATAATTATAAGAATAACAATCACATGAACCAACACTTTTTTTTTTTAAACAATGAATAAACTTGGAATATTGTTTCACTAATGTACTTGAAGACTATATAAACCCTTCGGGGTTATGAACAGTGAAAATATTTAATTACAGTTTGAGCAAGAAAATGTTGTTTTAAACCCATATCAAAAGTTAACAAAATAAATGTTTTTAAAAAGTTTGGAAAAAAAAAAAAAAAAGCAAAAGTGAAGTATGTTTCTTGCTAAAGTTCGAAAATAGTGTATTAGTCACCATTCAGCAACGATCTCATCAACTTACCACAAATTTCAAAAGTTCATATAAAGTGAATAAAGATTACTTTTCTTTGAAAAAGTTGTTCGTTTCATGGATGATGCAAATAAAAAAGCTGTCGAATATCTGACTCATGGAGATCAGAAGAAAATCATATTTCCAAAAGTTATTACGTTTCTTGATGATTAGGGTAAAGACTAATTAAGGATCATACAAAAATATCTTCTCTCTCTCTCTCTCTCTCTCTCTCTCTCTCTGCCATTTCACCATGACATGGCCAACTTCTGTTTATAAATGTACTAGTTTTTTTAGATATTGTTTTAAAACTTATCCCATCTTCCTGGCTGCTGCATGGGTTTGTTTTTCTAACACCCTTTTCATATTTATGCAGTTAATATGAACATAACTCTTCAGGAAATTCCAGGGAATAAATAATAAAACTTTAAAATATCATGCTGCAGGCACCAGGAAACGTATAATAAAAAAAATCTATACGTCACATCTTTTATAACATGCGTATTTTTTTCGTAATCTAAATATAAAAAAAATTATAAGTATTAATATTTGAATTTAAATATAAATATTACTATTGCATCTGAAAACATATAGTAAAGAAAATTATATGCGAAGATAAAAATTGAAGATGCAGGGCAAGGTTTGTGATGATTCTTTCTTTGAATCATAGGAAGACGAATTGGAAAGAAGAAAATTATTCCCTTTTTTGTTGGTATATTATCATCGTTTAACCAGGGAGTAATAAAATAAGTTGAATAAAATAGAATTTTTCTGCTTTTCAACTCAGTATGCAAATCTTAGGATAATCATTGAAATCATAATATTTTATATATACGCATAATTTACGCGTAAATGTGGAATATGGAGCATATAATAATATACAACATCAAAGTATCATTATAGGTTGAATAAAACGATTTTGATAACGCCAACTTTGCTAATAATTAAGAACAAGTGGCCAAAAAACATTAGAGAAAGCCACGTAGGGGCTCTGACAAGCCTTCGGAAGTGGGCTGAGTTGGCACGATCCTATAGGAGGTGACCAAGTGGACCTCCACATGTAAAAAATATGTAACTTCTACTTGATTCTGAGGCATTGAAAAATTTGGAGGAGATGAGATTGGAATGTGTGGGTTTGTATGAATATCCCATAAATTAAGACTTATGGAAGTGGTATCAAGTAAAAAGGACACTTTTGAAAGTGAAGGGGAGAGGGTAGGCTACAGGGGAGAGAGAGAGAGAGGGATGGAAATTATTGGTTTCAAAGAGGAATATCAAACCGTCACTCATCGTCCAACATCAAACCACACCTAACCCAAGTTCCCTCCTTTTGAAAAAAATACCCTAACCCTAGAACCCACAATCATTTGAATTATTTTCTTTCCCTTACTAGGGTTGTCTCCATGATTTTCTTTAGAATAATCTCTACGTCATCCTCCCCTTATGACGTGTACCTTAGTTTGTGGATCACATCTCTTCCCGCACCATCCATGTCCCCAAAAGTTTAGGGTTCTTTTTTTTTAATTATAAATATGTATGTAAGTTGGATAATATAGATACAACCGTCAAGCTTGCCCAAAAGATTATTGATTCTTTTGGATGAATTGGAAAAGAATTCTTGCCACATCAAAACTGTAATTTTGCTGTTGAATTCTTATATATTCAAATCTTATTTTTAATAAATAAGATCGTAATTAAAGGATAAAAAAATTATAATTATTAAAATTTAAATATAAGATTTGTTGGATATAATCCCTTAAAAATGATTATATAAATTGACAAAATTAAAGTTTGGATTTATATATTTAAACCTCTTTGATTAAAGTGAGAAAACTCCATGACTTACTTTTGACTTGAAATGCTTATGACTCTTCATCTTTACCTCTTTCTGTTTCTTGTAAATACCTCTAATCAGTCAATATTTTCTCTACATTCCATTGGTATATAGTTTTTATGATTAGTCATTTATGGGATTTGATTATGATTATGACAAAAAGCTCATTTTCATATGTTAATTCATCTGATAAAATATAAGCTGGCAAATTAATTCGCATTAAATCACCATTGCTTTCAGACAAGAATCAAAGAGACCAAAGCCCGTTTTATCATCCTTCGCATCGCATTATCTTTCTTTTCTTCTTATTGTGTATATGAGATTAATTAATTTAATTAATTTATACAATCATTTTTTTAAAATAATATTTATCGTATTTGAAGTTTATAGTTTAACATTTATAATTCTTTTTTTCTTTATAACATTTATAACATTTATCGCAATAATTATCGTCTAGTGGCGAAAATGACCCTTCATCTCAATGGCTAGCCAACTTGACCTGCTAAGCAAGTTATCCCTTTCAGAAAATTATAACAAGGGCAATATTGACTTTTTGTTACAGATATACACATATAAATATATCTAGATATCAAGATACTGTAATTAGATTTTAGGGAATTTTTTTCTGTCACATTCATATTAATATAGTAATAGTGAAATTTGAGCTCCATTATTTCAATCTAATAGTGTAGTGTTGGTGACCCCTGTCCAGTCATAATCAGATGATAAATTTTGTGACAAACATCCTTTTGTCCACATTTTCTATTATTATTAATTTCATTATTATTATTGTCTTTTTAAGATTACTCACCCACAATTAACACATTGAAGAATATTTTCCAAAATTTACTTCTTTAGTTTAATTTTTTTAATTAAATATTTAAAAAAAATATTTTCTTATAATTATATATTCATGATTTTATTTTTGAAAAGTTCTAGTGGATAAGAAAAAAAGAATTTTTACATTGATTATACTAATTTTATGGGTAGCAAATGGTATCATTAAGGTAGGGTGTCGTTAAATGCACCACATTTTTTTTTCTTTTAATATTTTTTTTTATTTTTTGTAAGTGAAAATATTTAACTATCCTTTTTGTTTCAAACAAATTTTTAAAAATGAATTTTTGAAAAATTTTAAAAGTTTTTAAAAATGGATTTCCGGAGATTCTTAATATTTTCTAAAAATTTATTTTCTAGAAGTTTTGAAACACGTCAAAATATTTTAACAAAAAATCTTACGAAAATAAATATAAAATCAAATAAAAAATTAAAAAAACAAACGATTTGAAGTTTTAAAAAAAACCAGTTAAAATTTTTACCCATTTGAGATAAAAAAATATAAAATCAAAGGTAATTAATTTGTCTTTCACCTCTTAGCCTAGTTGTTAAGAGGCTTTGAGGAGGGTACGTGGATGTGGGTTCTAATCCCTCCATCCTCTTTTTCCTCTTATAAGGGTTTTATCTTTTTATGAACTAAAAAAAAGTAAATTATTCATTTTTTTAATTTTTTATTTCATTTTATATTTAATTTGATAAAATTTCATATTGAAATATTTTAGTATAATTCATAATTTCAAAAAATAAATTTTAAAAAATGAACCTTCGAAACCTTTAAAAACTTTGAAAACTTATTTGAAAGAAAAAAGGTTAATTAAGTAATTTTATTTATAAAAAATTTTAAAAAATTAAATTACTTTAAAAAAAAGTGAGTGTATTTAGCAGCACTGATTAATTAATGTATTTTTTTTTAATATATGATGGGTCCGATGTCGTTCATCATTAGTGGACCCCATATCAAGGACAAGCCATCAGGCCCACTGGTTTTCTCTTTGCATCAATCCAAAATTCTTCTTATGTGATCAAAATTTGAACAGCTCATGGGATTTGATAATTATTAATTAACATTCTTTTTATTATTATTATTATTCCAGCTATAATAATTTAATTATTTATTTTCCACTTCCTCGCTTCTTTTGTTTTTTTTTTTTTTTCTCGTGAGTTGTCTCTGCTCTTGCTCAGACCAAACAAAAGGTTCACGTGATCGGGGACGTTAGGTTTTTTTGAGCCCTTTCTATTCATAAGGATGATAATATGGTCCCCTTTGATGCAATTGTCCGACCAATTAATTATAATTTACACGTATGAAAAAATAAATAAATATATGTTTGTTTTATAATGCCCTCACCTTAGATTTAATTGGCATATTTTGCAATTATTTTTGTCCATTATAGCCAGTGAATATCAAGCAACTTTTGTGTCATGTTAATTAATTAAAATGCTAGTGTACTTTTAATTTACATTTTTTTATTATAATTGACGTTTGAATCTAAGATTTTTAATTTTAAAATCGATTTAATTAGTATCATTTAATTAATAATTTATTGATAATTTACCTGTTTTATTTTTTAATTTATTAATTTATCTACAAAATTCTCTTTTTTTTTTCTCTCTTTTTTATTTGGTCGCAGGTGGCCCAATGAATAACAACTATATATAAAGATAGTCAAACAAAATAATAATGAGATAAAAATGAAAAAGGTTAATGAAACTTGTAAACCACACAAAGTAGAATTGTTATCAAAACAAAAGTAAATGATAATGACAATGAAAAATACTCTAACTTGGGTATGATTGGGTTGATGAAATATTTTCTTTTAAAGGGATTTTCATATTCAAATTAGTGAATTATATATATATATATAGTACCTCAAGAGTATTTTTTTTATCTTGGGTATTCATCATTTACATAAATAAATAATATAAATTTAAAATCATAGATAAAAGGGGCGTTTTGGAGTGTTTCTTGTTTGGATCTTGCTCATATATATGGCACCAATTGCTCTACCCTCCCAAACACCCACAAGAAAGAAGATTTCTTGTAAGTTTGGTTTATCTTGAAACTTCCAAATTCTAACTAACTAGTTACACAAGCATGGCCCCTACATATGTTAGAATATTGTAAGAAATTCTAAGTGGCAAAGGCACTGATAGCTCTATATATATGCACACACTCAATACAAACCTTCCTCTTTCATATAATATTTCAAGTCCTAAACAAAGAAAATCATACCATACCTTCTTTTAGTTCCTTACATTCCTTTCTCCAACCTTAAATTTATTCTCTCCCCACTATATACCAAAGATCTCAAAGAAAAAAAAAGTTTCTTTTCTCCTTTTCTCCTTTCTTGGCACATAAATATGGGGCTAAGGGACATTGGAGCTACACTGCCTCCGGGGTTTAGGTTTTATCCAAGCGACGAGGAGCTGGTTTGCCATTATCTCTACAAAAAGATTGCCAATGAGCAAGTCTTGAAGGGTACTTTGGTGGAAATTGATTTGCATACATGTGAGCCATGGCAGCTTCCTGGTAGGTCGTCTCTCCTTTTAATCAATTATTATACAATATTGCTTCCATGGTTTTCCTTTAGGCTTGCTTTTGATGGCTTTCTATATATCTTCTCCCTGAATTCAGGATGTTTCTGCCTTTTCGGGCTTTTCTCTGAAATTAATGTTCCATTAACGCTAATTAAAGAAAACATGAATCATTTGCCTGTTTTTAAAAATTTGAGCAAAATATCAAGTCTCTTAGCTGCTGTTGTTGGTGTGTTTTAGCATGTTTGAAAGACAAACAGAAAGGAGAATACAATTATTGAGTTCTTCTCTCTGGTACAAGGCGCAGACAAACATATGCGGTGACATCTGCCATGTTAGCTGTTACAAACAGCAGACAAATAAACAAACACGTTTTTCCCTCTAAGAGAGAGAAAGAAAGAGAAAGAGAGAGAAGGGAAAGGAAGCACATGAATTTTCTTAGAGTATACACTCATACATATATCGAAATCCATACACATGGATCTAAGTAAATATGTATGTATGCATGTGTGAATATCATGCAAGTTTAGTCATCTTCATTCCCATGAATAGAAATATAGAATGCCAAATTCTTTTAGTGATAACTCCCCAATTAAGTACTACTTAAAATTTTTCTTTGGATATATATGAATCCCCGAATAGTATTTAATTCTTGTCATATTTTGTATGCTATCACCTACTTCTTAAGTCATGTAGTAAAGGTGTTTTGTTTTTTCTCTCATTTGTTTATGCTTTTGTTTTGGCACATTACAAGAACTAAGAAAAAAATTTTCCACCCTTTGCTTTGATTCCAGTACCCATTCATTTTACTAAACATAGCCTAAAATCAGGAATGCCTTTTCCTTCAAAACCAACAACTGAGAGAGCTTTCCATAAGTTTACATATTTTCCCTTTGTTAAATAGAATTTTAAATTTCGGAAATTTTCAGCGTAAATAAAATTGTTGGAATCATTTCGAAAAGAAAATATATTGGACGAAACTCAGGAATTTTTTACCGCTCAAAATATAAATCTTAAATGACAACTATCTAGATTTTTTTATTCAAGGGATGGAGTTAATTAAACTAGTTTTTGAAGTAAAAATTACATTAATAATCATAATTAAAATATTTTTGCTTAGAAAATATATATATCTACTAAATTAAACCCCTGTTAGAAATGAAATACATCAAATCATCTAGCTAATAGATTAGTTCAATGCCAACTCGTAGCCAGAAAAAACAGCTATCATTTGCATGTTTTACGCGGAGTTTAGTCAGCACCAGTCGTCACTCACCACAAGTAAATACAAGGGGTTGTTTTCCCTCTCAATGCCTTTACTACTTTTTTTGCAGGAAGAAACTGTAGATACATAAGGTATTCATAAGCAAAGTACCATAACTTAGCCCATATATCCTCTTAATTATTTCTCTCTCTTTGTCTCTCTGTCTCTGTCTCTAGCTCGTGCACTTTCCAATTTTTATAGTCGTGTTCATTGAGAATAATGTTGCCTATGCACTAAATCGGCAAGTCCTATACACTATTGTAAAACCTAGATCATTGCAATCTCATGCCAGGTGATTAAATTACTTGGTGATTGCTCTAATAGAGAAAGTTACATACATAATGGCTAAAAATGTTGACTGTGGTCTTGGAATAACATAAGATCCTCAAAATAGAAGCCACTCTTTTTTTTGTCTCAATGTTTTTCCCACTTAACTTATTGACCCGTGATAATTCAGTTATAAGATAAGATTTTCTAACTATAAATCGAGCAGTATGTAAACGTAACTATTAGTTATTTTGTGTTAAACTTTTGTATCTAGGATATTCAAAGTATAAGACAATATTTTTCTATTACAAAGGGAAAGTTTGGTTCCCCACATTTCTCATAAACATAGCTTAAAAGTTTTTTAATACAATCGTCCAAGGCAAACAAAAAAGTACTGTTAGTTCTTATAGAAATTGTTTTTCTTTTCCTTAGCCTGTAATGCCAGACAAATCCTTAGCTTTCTTAGACATAACTCATTGGGTGATGCAGACTTACCAACACTCTCAGTAATTCATGTAAAGAGAAAAGCTGGTGAAAAGATTTTTTTTTTCTTAATGTTGATTGAAAGCAAAATAATATTCCATAGCAAAGCTTGATGTAACTCACCCAATTTTTTTTGTCTCCTATGTAAATTATTTATTGTTAATATATATATATATATATATATATTTGTGGATATATGCATGGGACTTGAAAATAAAGAGGTGGCAAAGCTGAACGGGAACGAGTGGTACTTCTTCAGCTTTCGTGACCGAAAGTATGCCACGGGGTTTCGAACGAATCGAGCGACAACAAGTGGTTACTGGAAAGCCACAGGGAAGGATCGAACGGTGGTCGACCCAAGAACACAAGAGGTGGTAGGGATGAGAAAGACGTTGGTCTTTTACAGGAATCGAGCTCCCAATGGAATCAAAACGGGTTGGATCATGCATGAATTCCGCCTCGAGACCCCACATATGCCCCCTAAGGTCAGTTTTCTTTCCCTCGCTGCTCTTTTCAACTATAGTACTCATCATTTTTCTGTACATATATTGTTTGAAAATGACTTTTAGAGAGAGAAAAGGAGAGGTAGGTTTGACAAGTGAAGCAAGCCAGCCAGCCATACGTATGTAAATGTAAATAAATATCGTGTTTTCTCATTGAAAGCTTGACAAAAAGTAGTGGGCAGAACTCAGAAGTAAGTTGTCCTCTAACAATATTGTTCCAGGTGTTCTCATAATCAAGCACTATTGTAATAGTATTACTTTGGATGGAGAGCAAAGAGAGGGATAATGTTTAATTGAGACTTATCATCAACGAAAATTGGATGGCAACTCTATATGTCCATGGCAGGCGGTTGGTCCAATTTTCATTGGATTAGCATAACTAAACATACATTACCAGCTTAATTATTAGTGTGAAAATACTTTTTTTAGTGATGAAGAATTAATATTCCTTTTTACGAATTAGAAATATATATTTTCGACTGCAATAATCTAAAAATCAATGATAATCTTTTAAATATTAGCCGTTGTAATAAATTTTTTTATACAAAGAGGTTATAAATTGAAAACAAAAAAAGAGATTACCGAGATTTATACTTCAAATTTGCTATTTATGAAGTCTATTTTATCCTTTCTCATCTACTACATATTATGTATAGCTGGTGAAGTTGAAATGTTGTCATGTGACAGGAAGACTGGGTTTTATGTCGAGTTTTTCACAAGAGCAAAGGAGAGAACAGCATAAAATTCAGCCCCCCAATGATGTATGAGACCTCAACTCATGCCCCTAATTCTTTGACAGACCAAACAAGCATGCCTTGTGGGGGGTATCAACAAATCAGCAGCTCTTTATCCACGACACCTACTCAAAGCCATGGCCAAAGCTTGCTCAACCGGCTTCAATATTCTCAGGAAAAGATTAATCACAACAATCATCCTTGCAGCAACGAAGTTAGCTCCAAAGTTGATGACGACTACGAGCTCTTGTGGGACATGAACATGGAAGAAAACAGCTTGGCCGGAGATCGTCATATTCATGGGGCGGCTTCCAACTTGGAGGACATCAGATTTGAGATTGATAACAGTATGGTTTTCCTATGAAAAATGTCGTATACTTTAGAGAGAAAAAAAAAAAAAAAAAAGAAACTACCATTTGTTGATTTGTGGCGTTGGTGTGGTGTTTGCCTTTGATGATATACAACTCATATTGTGTGTAATTTAGTTTAGGGTTTATTTTTTTTTTATACAACATTAATGGGCATTGTAAAAATTATATATAAAGCATATAATTATTCTTTACTGGGGTCTTTTTAAAATAAAGAATTGTAATTTATAATGAAATGAAAAATCATTATTATGCAAAATGTAAACAGAATTTGTTAATTTTACAATTAATTGCATTTTTAACCAAAAATTTCATTAATTAATTAAAGGGTAATTTTATCATTGAAATTGCAATATAATAATTATACAAAATTATCATAAAGTAAATGTTGCTATTATATAATTTTTCATAGAAAATGAGATTTATATGACAAGTGCATGCACAAATCTAACATAGTGTTCAAAGTCTTCCCATTACTTCGAAATCATATTATGCAGCTTATATGAAATTTTTTTCTTGGCATGGATTAGGGGTGTAAAAAATATATCAATGATTATAATTTATTTAAGTTCGATTTGAATAAAATTTAAATTTGATTTAATTGTTATTAAGTCGAGTTCAAACTCAAGCAACTCGATTTATTAAACAAACGAAATTTGAGCATTGTAATGTATGACTCGAGAAACTCACGAACCTAATTAAATTTTTATATTTTAATATATTTTTTTATTATTTAATTAAAAATTATTATTTTACCCATATATATAATCAATTTAAGTTTGAATTCGAATATAAATAATCAAATTTGAAGTCAAGCATGTGAATCAAGCTCTTTTTTTAATTGATAAACAAGTCTAACTAAATGAAATCTAGTAAATTAATTTTTATCTTGAGTCAAAGTTGAGTTTAAAAATTAAAAATCAATTGAACTCGAATCGAGTTTCAAATAATAAATTTCAAATTGAATTTGAGTTCAAAATTTTCACTATCAACTCTACTCAATTCCATTACACTCTTAACGTTAACAATAGGGTTTATGGTTAAAATCTTAGAAAAATATACAAATTGGTACCAAAAGAAATAAAATATATATTTTAATTCTGAATTTTTAAATGATGTATCATTTTAATCTAAATTTTAATATTGTTAATTTAGCTCATCTGCATGGTATCTAACTAATAAAATTTAGTTATGTGCATATTATTTGTTAAACAAAAATGTTAATTATTTTGTAAAATCCTTTATGTGAATGTCATGTGACAAAAATAATTGACCGGTCCTAGACATTTCTTTACGGTTCTAAGTGAAAAAATATTTTTAATTTATATAAAAAATATTGATAATATATTTGGTGAACATATAACTTGATAATATTTATCAAACATTACATATATAAGTTGGTATGGTTAGTATGATTAAAGTTTGGGTTAATATGACACATAATTTAAAAAATTATGGTGCAAATTATATATTTTATTTTTTAAAATAATTTATACAATTTTTAAAAAAATTAAAATACTAAAAAAATAATTAATCATTAAAGTTTCATTTGGATTGGAAATTCTCGTCGCATCAAATTGTCGTTTGGTCATTGATCTCTAAGAGTCCAGCGTTGTTTCACTGCTTCGATACCATCCATCCCAACGCAACTTGACATATTTTGGTGCCCTTACCTTTTTTATAAATAACAAAATATAATTTTTTTTTTTTTATTTTTTAGTTACGAATGCAATAAACAAAATTTGATACCTCACAAACACAAAGGGTACAACTTATGGATGGCATTATCTATATGAAATTCGTTATTAAATATATTAAGATCACTTCTCAAGTATTTTTTATTCTCAAATTTTTTGTAGCATATTCCTAGAGAGAAAGAGAGAGAGCAGGGATTCATTTATATTAATATAGTTTTTTTTTTAAATCATTAAATCAAAATTATTAAATTTAAAAATATTATTTTGATTCATATGAGCTATAAATTTAATTGTGATCAAAAAATTATAAAAATATAAATTCGTCCTCGTGTATATATATATATATATATATATATATAAGTATTATATTCCCTCTTTTTATCCTTCATGTTTCATTGAAAAGAGATAATAAAATACAAAATAAATGTAATGACTTTTATTAACACCATTATTGGATATTAGAGAAACCATGAAGAATTCTAAAATATCCCACAATAATTTCAAGAAGATTAGAAAATGATTGGTTTTATATTTCTTACATTCTCACGTCATCTTCACATATAAAAATCACATTAACATATATAACAAGACATTATTATTTCTACTATTTGGAGTACTAAAATTAATAATTATTTGGTGAATATATAGACTTGTCATAAAAAATAAAATTGTGGTCATATTCCACATGTGATGGATGAGGGAGACATCTATCCTATTCAAGTAGAAGGAGAAACAAAAGCCAAAAAGCACCTAACCCTTTATAAAGTAGAATCATATTGAGTCAATACAAGAGAGCAATGAGACTCACAGCTCATATCAATAACGTAATTATTATGTCTGTTTTTTGTTGTTTCAATTGCATAATTATCTCTCTTTCAAATGATGATCAAAATCTTAAATTCAACCCTCACTTGTTAAATAATGTAATGAAACCAAAAAAAAAAAAAATCGCATTAGATGAAATGATGCAAAGCGATTAATTATTATGTTTAATTTTATAAAGTGAAACGACAAAAATGCATTGAGAATGTGATTGAATAGTTATGCTATTGGAATTTGATATCTAACTCAAAAAATTTTGAGTCTAAATAGATGAACATACAAGATATAAATAAATATATATATATATATATATATTACATTCATTTATGTAACTCAAAATCACACATACATCAACAAAATTTTGAAAAAGTTATATGATATTTATTTAGGATTATTGTACATGCGTTAAAAATCATTAACCATGGATTTTTTCTCCAAGATTTTAGTTTTTATACGTTTATATAAGATATAAGATCTAAAAAATACTTTTTTACTAAACACCTTTTTAAATAATAAATAAGACTATTAATTTATATTTTTTCTTTAAATCAAATTTTGAATTTTGATTACTTAAATTAAAAATCTAACATTCTACTTATAGATCATATAATTATTATTCAATTTACATTCTTTTCTTTGAGTCGTGTAATAAAATTGTTAATTTTTTTAAAATTTTAATCTACTCTCTTGAATATCTTATCTTAATATTTAAGTAATTAAAGAAGATTTTACACATATAAATTTTTTTCAAATCCTTAATATTTAAACATTAATCTAATATATATATATATATATATATATATATTATAATAACATACATAAACAAGTTTGTCATATAAGCATCTATATAAACAATTTTCTTAAATGACACATAAGATAATTTTTTTAATTACAAATTACATAATTTTAAATTTATTCAAATCAAATCAATTTAGAGATATATATTCTAAAATTAAAAATATGAAATATGAATTTTTTTTTAATAAATAATTTTAGTTGTTTACCAAATAACCTTATTTAAAAAATTATTCAATTATCAAAAATTTTCAAACATGTTTAAAAATTACAAAGATTAAATTTATCCAAATCTTTCAATAATATTTTTTTATCTTGATTTAAAAAATTATCTTTTTAAAAAGTTTACATAAAACATTAAAAATTCAAGTAATTTTATGTAAGATTTTGAAAATGCAAAAAATTTTCATCTTAAATCTTTAAATAATAAGATTATCAAAATGATTATATCCATTTGAACTCTAATTATTAAAGTTGTATTTCAAATAAATATAAAAAATTTAATATTATCTTTTATCCCCTATTATATCAATTTTAAATTTAAAAAATTAATTTCAAAATTATCTATTTAATCCTAATTGCCACTAAAAAAAATCTTCTACAAATTTAAGACTACAAATGAAATGTGTTATACATCAATTTTTTTTTATTTTTTCAATAACTTTTTTCTAAGGTATATTCTATTACTATTGTAATTTTTTTTTTGTTTATAAAATTTTCTAAGATATATTTTATTATTATTACAATTTCATTCTTATGAAAAAAATGTTTTTTTCAATTTATTTTTTCTTTTTTCACATATTTTCTAACATTTTTCATATTTTGTATAATAATTTAGTTAAAATTACTAAAGTGAAAATGTGTTAATACTTCTTTTCTTATTTAATTTATCATTAATAATATATATTTTTATTTTTTAAAAAAAGACATAATTTATTTTTATTTGATACAATTTTACAAGTGTATAAATATTATTATAAACAAATATATCCAAAGGAAAGACTTGATTTTTTTCTTGCTGTTTTCGTAAAGTTTATATTTTAATGACTAGTCAATATATAAATTTTATATATGTTATGAGTTTTAAAATTTTGAATATAATTTTAAAAAAAAATAAATTTGTATATATATATTTATATTAAATAAATAAAATTATTTCATGTATCGTACGAATGATTATCCAAGGCACACAAGATTCATCACTGCCACTATTCACCTCCAACCCCAATCCTATATATATATATATATATATATATATATATATAATAACATACATAAATAAGTTTGCTATATGGGCGTTTATATGGACAACTCTTTTAAATGATAAATATGATAGTTTTTTTTTTTTAAAAAAAATAGTTTCTTTTAATTAGAAATTAGATAATTTTAAATTTATTCAAATATCAAAATTATTCAAATTATAATTGAAAGTCAAATCAATTTAGAGATATATTTTTTTTAAATTAAAAATATAAAATATGGATTTTATTTTTTTAATAAATAATTTTAGTTATTTACCAAATAAACCTTTTTTAAAATTATTTAATTATAAAAAATTTTCAAACATGTTTAAAAATATAACGATTAAGTCTATACAAATCTTTCAACAATCTTTTTTATCTTGATTTAAAAATATCTTTTAAAACTATTTACATAAGACATTAAAAATTTAAGTAACTTTCTATAACATTTTGAAAATTAAAAAATTTTTCATTTTAAATTTTTAAATAACAAGATTATCAAAACTATTATATCTATTTGGACTTTAATTATCAAAATAAATGCAAAAAATTTAATATTATCTTTATCACTTATTATGTCTATTTTAAATTTTAAAAAATTAATTTAAAAATTATCTATTTAATCCTAATTGCCACTAAAATTTTTTTTTACAAATTTAAGATTATAAATATAATGTGTTATATATCAATTTTTTTATTTTTTCAGTAACTTTTTTTCAAAGTATATTCTATTAATATCATAATTTTTTTGGTTTATAACTTTTTTCAATATATATTTTATTGTTATTATAGTTTCATTCTTATTAAAAGTAACAATTTTTTTCAATTTATTTTTTCATATTTTGCATAATAATTTAGTCAAAATTATTAAAGTGAAAGTATGTTAATATTTTTTTATTATTTAATTTATCATTTAATAATATATATTTTTATTTTTTTAAGAAAGGCATAATTTATTTTTATTTGATATAATCTTATAAGTGTATAAATATTATTGCAAACAAAAATATCCAAAGGAAAAACATAATTTTTTTTTTGCTGTTTTCAAAAAGTTTATTTTTCAATAGCAAGTTAATATATATATATATATATATATATATATATATAAATTTTATATATGCTATGCATTTTAAAATTTAAATATAATTTTAAAAATTAATTTGTATATATATATAATTTTTAAAAAATTAATTTATATATATTTATATTAAATAAATAAAATTATTTCGTGTATCATATCGATTATAATATAATTTTAATAATATATTAATTGATATTATAGTAAAATAAAAATGATAGGAGATTTTTCATTAATTATACATTTATTTATTTATTTTAAGCATCGGGATTGGAATAATAGTAGGTTCCTAGTGGGACCCAAGAAGATGCTGAAAATCACGAGAGCCATGATAGTGACACTATCAAGATTGCATGCATTATTTTAAAAATATTTTACCATTTCTAAAGTTGGCAAGGATCTTTCCTTTAGATCCTTCATTATTACTCTTCCTTATCCAAAATAATTACATCCAAATAACCAACATATTTGCCATTTTCTTCCTACCTTCCATCAATGAAACCTGCGACAAAATTAATTAATTAATTAATTAAGATTTCGCAACACAACATCAATAAACACTAATTTTTCTACGTCTTTAATAAATTTTGAATAAATTTTTTTTCTTAAATTTTCAATTACAAGTGGACAAAGGACAGAAAGGGAGTAGGTACTGATTAAAATTGGATCATAAAGAAAAGAGGAGAAGGAAAACAATTGCAATAATAGATGAAGGTAATCATATTAATGTAGAAGTAATAAATTTCAAGTGTTTGATCATATTAAAGAGGACGACAAGTTTTTATATGGGTGATTGTCATGTCGTTAATTAATTAATTAATTAATTAATTAATTATAAAACAATTCAAGAATATTAATTAAAAAAAAAAAAAGACTCCTATCTTACGAAGGGACTAACTCTCTCGTGGGTTTATGAAATTCTAATTTCTTTTTCATACTAAACTTTTACGCCATCATGCATAGGTCAATAAATCAAAACATGTAAAATGCTTGCTTTTTGTTTATTTTATTTTATTTTGTGTGTTTCATCACTTCATGCGTTCAAAAAATATTTGAGATGTATTGACTTTCATAGAATTTAAGAAAAAAATAATTTTAATGTATTTAATATTAAATTAAATTTTTTAAAAAATTAAAATTTCATAATTTTTAATGTAAAAAAAATCATAAAATATATTTTAAATATTTAAAAAATTAACATAAATTTGAGACATCTTTAAAAATAATAAGTAAAAAAAATGGATAAGAAGAGTATGATTTTTTTTATTCATAATCACAGGCAATGCTTTTCAAATTGGAGGCTTATCTTGTTCTTTTACTATTTGATTGCTATATTTCCAAAAATTTTGTTCATGTAAAAATTCAATGGGATTTGACTATACTATAAAATATTTTTATTAGAAAATAGTTTTAAAAAAAATGACAAAATCATATTTGATAAAAAAACGAAGGAAAAAAAAAACTAAAATATAAGACATATTGGAATATAATTACTTCTTAAAAAATAAAATTATATATTTTTATTCTGCTTTCAAGAATTAAATTATAATAATTAAAATTAAAATTTTATTTTGTCAATAAATTACATGAGTACTGATAATTTTATATTGGGGTATGTATTCTTCAAATTTGTTAAATAAAAATTTTTAATAATTCAAAATTAACTTTCACTGTACATTTAAACACACATTTTTAACATTTTATATATTTTAAAAAATATGAGTAGTTAAAGTAACAATGAGCAATCAAAACATTACTTGAAAGAAAAAACAAAAGATGATGCGAATGAAGGTTTGTTTGTAGAGCAAGATACACGGAAAAAGCAACTGTTGGGACGATAACGACTGTTTCATAATATTATCTATCTGTTCTTGTACAAATCAAATACTAATAGCAAAGGAAAAAAAAAACCTCATAATGAAAGAAACTTTGTTCATCACAGAGAAAAAGAAATAAAAAAAAAAAAAAAGGGTTAGAGTTGAGACAAGGCAAGGGTCAGTGTCGGGTGGCTGTGGAAAAAGACTTGACATCTTCTCAGATTTCAAATTGATTTGACCCCACTGTCTACAAATTCCTCTGGAAAAAGAAAATGGAAACATTGCTTCATTTTGCCCTTTTCATGTTAGCTTAGAAAAAATAAAAAAGAAACAGTATCCTTTTCTGGTCCACCTTCTTTCCATAGATCGGGGCTTGCCTTGCGTGGTTATCCGAATGGATTGGACCAAAATCTGAAGACCAACTTCCCTCAAACCTGGAATCCTGCTTTATGATTGGGCCTTTCGCTTTTGTAAAATCTTCTGATTTTCTATTTCAATCGCTCATGGGTAAGAAATAGAAGATGCCATATAAATGATTCTTAAAAGGATAATAGTGATGTGACAAGAGATTTGAAATTAAAAACATGTTTTTTTTTTTTTTTTTTTTAAGTTAACTGAATGGAAATGAGATTAACTTTGTGAATTGTGTAGACTGCAATTTTTAAACTAAAAGAAACAAGTGTCTCATAAATATATAAATATAAAATATATTTATATTCTTAATTTTACATATTTAATATTATTTTTTTATAATTTCATCAATTGAGTTGATTTTAATTGAAATCAAATTTAATCACGAGTTTTATTGATAGTATAAATTTATATTTATTTTTGGTTAAAAAAATTAATAATCTTTTTCTTATTTATTTTATTAATCTCATTTAGGAAATTAAAAAATTTTATTTGACAACATATCAAATATTTTTTTATTTTTTTAAGGTAGCGTTTGATTCTATTTTTAATATTATTATAATAATTTAGTCACCAAAATAATCTTATTAGCAAAGTGATCTTATCACTCGTAATATGAAATCACTTTATTTAGTTAACAATTACTAATTCCTACAAATTAAAAATCATTGTGTTTAATATTACTAAAAAAATATATCATTTTATTTAAAAGTATGAAAATAACCATTATTATTATTATAATTACACAAGTTAATAATTTAAATGTTGTGTAAAGACAATAATTCATGAAAACATAGTAATATTTTATTTCTTTTATAATAAATATAATTAACTTATTAATCAAGTAAACTAATTTTTAAATATAAATTACATAAAAAAATTTTGAATTACAAAATAAAACTAATTTATTAAATAACAATAAAAATAAAGGCATTATATTATATATAAAACATTAGAAAAAGTTTAAAAAATATACAAATTATTTTAAAACTTTTTATTAATGAATATTAGTTTAAAAATAAAATTTTATAATATAAACTAATTATAATTTAATTATCATATACAAATTACCATAATTTTTAAAATAATTACCTCGTACCAAACACTACCTAAGAGGATATTCCACAGCATAAAATATGCATGCGAAGATTCATGCTGTCATCTTTTAATCAAATTTTCTTGAATTTATCTTTAGCTTATGATTTTCTTCTTCTCGTTTCCTGTTTTCGAGAGAAATGTTGCTGAATTTAGCAGGCCTCCAGGAAAAAGCAATGATTTGAACTGACAATATTGGAATCCTCGGATCCAGAGCAGACCCAGGTCAAGGCTTCATTGTTTCACGTAAGCCCGTATTCTAACACATAAAGAAACACCATCCCCACAATTCTTTGTTGGAAGCCCATTTCACGTAAGCCCGTGTTCTAACACATAGAGAAACATCATCCCCACAATTCTTTGTTGGAAGCCCATCTTGTAGACAAAAAATCATGCAGGAAAGTTGGGGTATTCACTTGGTCATCGAGAGAGCGGAGCAGGAAGCACTTCAATGCCCAAACAAATCACATTGAATTAATACATTGAAAAATAATTTTGTGAAGAATACATAAAAGAATTATGTAAGGGTATTGGCATTCAAAACCAGACATATATAACACAGTATAACATCTCAAAGTCGAGCTGAAACTGATCCATGCAATGTGACAATGCCAATCAAGATAATTTGATTATTGATAACAGGCAGAAATTGTACAGGAGAAGAAGTGATTCCATCTTTTGCATGGCTTCCACTGCCATAGAATCCGGACCAACGGTTCTTGGTTTCCTGATATAACCGAAATGATATAAGTTACTTGATTGAAAACCAGTTACTCCGGCAATCAGAAAGCAACTTCATGATTTACTACATCTCATTTGAACACTCGCAATCTGCATTTACCTGTTGCACATTTCTCCCGCCGTGAGCTTGAATATGGCTTCTCTATTAGCCTTAAGAGTACGCCGCAAATGACCATCCGTAAATGTGCCAAGCAAGTGATATTCCTCATCTATAACCAGCAAGCACCCGCATCCTTTACTAGTCAGCTCCAACAGCTGATCCATTATCAAATCTCCTTCCTTGCAAACTGGAAGTTCATCTTGCTTCTTCATGACATCTTTTACCTGCAAATGCAAAAGCACCAGTCCTTCATTCTACAAAGTCCAAGAACTTTTTTTTCAAAGAAAAACGTATATTTCTTTTCCTGGCCTTCAAGTTTCCTCCACATTACCAGTTGAAAATTTTAAGCAGTGAGAAGGTAATGCACAAAGCAAAAATATGAAAAACAATTAACCAAAAAAAGAAAAAGTTTCAGTTTCAAATGTTCATCAATCTCAGTGAAATTGACAATAAAACGATCCTAGAAATAGAAATTCGAATAAATCCCTCAAAATTACGCACTATAAATAATAAATCAAACACTTGTTTCAATTTTCATCATTCTACTGCTTCTTATGTCAACCATTCATTAGCAAGCAAAAAGAACAGTCTTTGAATCCTTCTGTCAAAACCCAGATCTCAAACAATTGAGAGCAATAAACCTTCTAAAAAATCATTAAAAACCCATTAATGATCCAGAATCCAATCATCCAAAGCAATTAAATTTATAAAAAATCTGATCTCAAAACCAGCATTTAATCAAAACAAACCTCAAAAATAAGGCTTTTCCCAATCCTCCCAGCGGGATGATTCGCCGCGTATTGCTCCTTAGTTAAGTTCCTAACTCCCATAAGCGCAATTGCCACCGTGTCCCCAAATACCATCTGGATCGCGATCGAAGTTACCGGCGCCAAATCGAATGGACATAATTCCCTGTCCAACGGCAAATACACGTTCATATCGCAAGCGTTGGCCAAGGCATTGATGGAAACGGAGGTAACCGCAATCAGATAAACCCCCTTGGCTCTGCCACAGGGCACTAGACGGAGGAGTTCTTCAGTTAAGCCAGATTTGGAGAAAAGGACGAGGACGTCGGAGGAGGAGGGTGCGCCGATGTCGCCGTGGAGGGGCGTCGAGAGGAGAGAGGAAAGAGGAGCGGATGCCGAGGGAAACTAGGGTTTGGGAGATCTTATTGGCGACGAATCCAGATTTTCCGACACCCGAGAAGAAAATGGTGCCCAGAGATTTGAGGAGGGTTTCGGTGAAGGATAAAGTTTGGGATAAGTCGAGGTTTTGGAATAACTAATTGAGGTGATCTTGTTGGGATTTAAAAACGTTGAGAAGGGTAGTTTCGGAAATGTGTTGGTGATGGGGCTTCATCGACGGCGGTGATGGGAGGTCTAGTGCCGGTGGAAGGGATCCCATTGTGGATGGTCTCTGATCTGATGTTTTCTTTTGTATATTTGGGGCCCATTTTTGGGTAGATTCGGCCGTTCATTTTTTGCGGTGAAGAAAGAGAGAGTTTAGTTTTAGACACGTCTCGAACTTGTAGGCAGAGATATTCGAAGGGAGAAACTCTTTTTTATCTTGTTGATTGGCAAAGCCTGAGTCCCACTCAATGATGAATTCATCCTACAAACTAGAACTACCAGCTAGTTCATATGGGCCCTAAACTTTTTTGGACCGGCAAAAATATAAACCATTTGAAAGGGAACTAACGTTATCATGTATGCAACGCATTTGTTTAATTGGTGAATTTTAAAATTTTATCTATAATTATTTATTAAATTTAATAAATAAAAAAATTGAGTTCGATTATAAATTATTCATAGATCGTTATATTTATTTATATTTACAAGTTATAAATGAATTAAATATAATTAAATATTGTTATATTTATAATATATTCATTTTATTAATAAATTTTAAAATAATATTCATAATATTTTTTAAAATAAATAAATAAATAAAAATAAACATATTTATTGATTTTTTTTAAACATTTTTATACCATAAATTTTTATTTTCTTCAACTTCCTAAATGAGATGACATGACTCTGTCAATGGTGGATTTATATTGTAAAATAAGATGAATAAAGATATCTTCAAAAATTAAAAAGTAAGTAAATTAAAAAAAATTACTAAGATAAATTATTTATTTATTTAAAATGTATTTATCATCTTTAAATAAAATAAAAAATTTTCTGATTTTTAAGTAATAAAGAAGATCTTTTTCCCATAAAAGCACAAACCTTCACTTGCATTTAATTTCCTTCCCATTGAAAAGAGCTCATCCATATCAAAAATTCATTCCCTAAAACCTTTCATATATACAAACAACTCAACCTTTTTGTTTTTTGTTTTCATGAATTCACTTAAATTTTTAAGGATGTTGATTGAGATCTCATTTCAAATTTTGTTTAGATGAGATTTGAGTCGAAAATTTATATTTTTTGGTAATTAAACATCTATTCTAACTAAGGTAAAAAGATACATCTCATTCAATTTTTTTTTGAAATTTTTAAAATTTGAATTGTGAAATTAAAAGTTTAATATTTTATTAATAATTCACATGACTACATTAACATCTCATTCATTTGGTCTATTTTTATAGAATACATTCATCTCTCCTTTCAAACTCCTAAATAGAAACATACCATTTAAGAACTCACTTTATCTTTATAATATATATATATATATATATATATATATATATATATGAGAAGTAATCAATTTATACTAGTGTAAAATTAAAAATTTTTATTACTTTTTTAACTATTAATTTTAATAGATAAAAGCATAAAAGAAATAAGTGACAAAGAAAAAAAATTAATTTTCTCTTGAATCTATTAAAATCAAGATTTAAAAAATATATAAAATATGTATATATATAATCTTATATATATATATATGAGGAGAGATCAAATTACAGTAAAAAAGTTTTACATTTTTTTATATTTTTTATTATCGGTTTTAATAGACGAAAGAAATAGAAAATACAAGTAAAAAAATGATTTGTTTTCATCCTTTGAATTTATTAAAATTAATGTTAAAAAATATATATAATTTAAAAAGTTTATATTGATGTAAGTTAATATCTATCTTATATTATGTATATACTTAAGTAAAAAAAAAAAATTGCATGTTTTCTAAGCAAGACTTAGATCTTAGGGCTTAGGTCTTAGGGATTCTAGGCCCATTACGTCTCGCTCGACTTTAGGAATTTGCCCATCCGCTTTGTAGCTCAGTACGTAAGAGTATGGGCTTTGACTTAATTAACTGATAAACTCCAATACAAGCCCAACGTCACATAACGTTATACTGCATTGGATACATTAAAGTTAAAAATAACTAATAATGGTATTATTGTTTTGCAAAACCAGCAATAACATAATCTGAAATTTAATTTAATTATTTAATAAATTTAATTTTAAAATATAATATTTAAAATTTAAATTTGAATATTTATAATTTCCTTCTTTTGTTTCCAAATATTATTGGTAACCAAATTTCAAGACCAAAACTGATTAACTTGTTGAATAAAAAAAAATACTAGCAATGTCAACTACTTCATTAATTATTTTCATTATTGTAAAACGATATGGAAAAAGATGCATTGCCAAGTTATTTGCAAAAGATTTGATGAGAAATTGAGAATCACTGACTCCCAAAACATATGGACAGTTAAAGATTCTGGCACGTTTATGGTAGTTTCCGTTGCCAATATCTTCAAGGAAAGGGTAAATAGCATTAGCGACAAATAACAAGAGTAAGTTTTTCCAACGTAAATAGAAAACCAAGAAACTTTTCAATAGCGGCTGGATATCTGTTAGGGCTCCATCATCGAGCGTTCACTCCGCATTTGCAAGTAAATTGCAATTCTTCGTTTTTTTTTTTAATTATTACGACCACTATATTGGTTTTTTTTTTATGCATCTTTCGCTTTTCAGACCCCGAAGATAACGGTTCTAGACAAATTTAACTGTTTCTGCTAGCTCCCACCCTTTCCCTAACCCGTCATAATCTAGTTATGAAGCTCTCTCTGCCTTCTGTTTTTCACCTTGGGGTTTGGATGACACGTCGTAGAGACGGGAGGGGGAAGCCTAGAGCACAGCTATCAGTTTGCCAGGGTGGTCCTTTATCTAAAACCTACAGGTAATAAATAATTATTACATATGCTTTTTGGAAGGATTTGTATGACATTTGTTGCGGAGATAGGAGGAGAGTGCGGACCACTGGGCGCTAGCTAGCTGCTGATGTCCCTGTGCTAAAACAATGTGACGCGAGCTTTGGTTGAATTTGCATCCTTCAAAACTTTGGGTTCATTCATCTATGCCGCTGCTGGCCATAGCTATTACGTACCACAATGTATAATTAGCTTTTCATTCGTAACTTGTTTATTTCACGCGTCAACGTCTAAGTTTTCACATGAGTAATGCGTGTGATTCTTTACTTAAAAAATAATTCTTAAACGTTGGTTTTTTTTTTTTTTTTTTAAGCCATAATTTTATTACTAAAACATAGTATGCTTAGAGCATTACACATAGGATGCCCCGAATCAAAAGTCAAAAGTGGGCAAACAAACATGAAAACTAAGCATATTACAATAATTTCATACAACAAAGACCTACTTTCCAACCTTACAAGACAAATCGGTAATGATTACCACCATGCTAAAAAATTCTTCATTCTATCAACTCTAGCTTCTGATAAGGCGTCTGTCATACCATTTGCTTCTCTAAATATGTTAACAAACTTTACATTCTCAATACCAGATACTAGATTTTCAATTCAAACAAATATATGACGAAGCTTCTAGGGCCTTACCCCCCTGTTTGTTACCCAGTTTAGAGCGACCGTTGAATCTAATTCAACAATAAGACCTTTACATTCTCTCTTTTCTGAGATCAAAGCCGCGAGTGATGATAGTACTATGCATGATTCAATGTGGTGGGTTGATCCGCTAGCTTGTGCCTTGATAACTCGTACTAGAGTGATTTAGATCCTCGGTATCTTGGTGTCCCACCAATGAAAGTTGGTTGAAAGGAAATGTTGACGGTTCTGCTAAGGCCACCTAGGCCAACGGGGTGCGGCGGCTTTGTGGGGAACCCTAAAGATGTAGTACTGGTGGCTATGTTTTCATGCCCCATGGGAGTACAACATTCAAATGTGGCTGAATTATATGCTGTTAAGTATTAAATTTGTGTTAGATGTGTTCTTAAAATGCCCTAAACGTATTTCAAGAACGGCTTCACAAATAAAAATAAAAAAACTAAAAGTCAGACTATCTATATATTCAATATTAGAAAAAATCCATTATAATTTTTTTGTAAATTAAATTGATGATCAATATTAGTTATTGAAAGCTTTTAAAATATAAATTAGATAATATCCAAACATTTTGTTCAAGTTTTTGGCACATGATTGTTCTTTTTTCAAGGTTCGGACTTATAAAAAATCATTTTTGTAAAAATAAAAATTATATACTAGCAATATATATATATATATATATATAAATTAAACAAATTGATAAATATGTCCCTATACAAAAGTATATTATCTTTTTGATAAATTAACAAGTATCTACAATATTTTTGTTGTTACTACTATCAATAATATTAAATAACGCTCTATTTAGATAGACGATAAAATTGATTGTAATAAGATTGATTGTGATGAGATTAAAAATAATAATAATTATTATTATAATTATGATAAAAAAAATTACTATAATTATGATTGAAAAAAATTTAATAAAAAATTTATATTGAATGAATTTTATTTAAATAAATATTTAGATTTAATTAATGATATAATGAATTCAATGTACTTTCGATGCGATAGAATCTAAACATGTACTAAGAGAAAGAGAGCATACACAAGGAAAAAGTACTTTGGATTGATAATATCAGGTTAGATGATATTGCTTACAAAAAAAAAACAGATTTTGTCCTCGAGTTTGATCGCACAATACCACAATAAAAGACCTTCGTCACTATTCCTGCTTTCGATTTGCATAAGGGACATGTTGATTCCTTTTTCTGTTTTCAAATATTTTTTCGTATAACAAAAGGAATAGTTTTTAATTATGCGAAATTAAAGTTAAATTTTTTTTTTCTCTATCTATATGTAAGAGTGTACAAATCTTTTCATGCTTGTTTTCTAAAATTTCTTAATCTATCTCTTTTGCTCTCTTGGTTTTTTCCTTTAATAATACTAAATCAAACTCCAAAATGAAATTCCTTTTAATACATAAATCAAACACAAAAAAAGAAACCTAGAACCGAAATATGAAAAAAAAAAAAATTTAAGCATAAAACAAAATCAATTCCAAAACCAAATTTCTTATTTATTTTATCTACCCTCTTTTATGTATTATCTATCTTCTCTTTTGTTCTCTTAACTTTATTTTCAAATTAATAAAAGAAATATATATTTTATAAAAGCATATATATATATATATATATATATTGCTAACAGAGGGCCGTACGAAAAAAAATCCCTTAATTTAACAGTAAACCCTGTGAGACGTACATACCGCACTCCATGCTGCGGAAAAGCTACGAAACAAAGCTCCAAAACCAAAAGAAAGAACCTTGATGAGACGAAACTGAAACTGAGAGACGGACAGTGAGCTCTCATCTGATCATGCATGTTTCCATGACAGCTGCCCTACAGAAGGCTTCCAAAATGTTTAATCACCACCACAACCACATCGCACGTAGAAAAACAGGCTATTCTCTCACGTGGTAAATTACAGCAATGGCAGTCCCGTCTATATCAATTTGCAGACTTTCTTGCACATATAATTGCCAGCTGCTGAGCAATGCCCAACCCCTAAGGGAGGCCCCCATCAATAATATTCATTCGCTTCTTCCCTTAATTTCCTCTTATCAATATTCTTCATCCTTACAATATTAATTATAGTTTTAAATTTTATTAGTTAGGAAGACTATGACAGATCTGAGTTTTAGCTCAATTTGGAGTTTGGAGGAAGGTAATTGGTTTTTGGTTACGTAGAAATGTAGGCATTCGATATGAAGTTTTTTTTAATATAAATGAAATTGCAATTTAAAAATAAAAATAAAAATTATAAGTATTAAAATTTATTAAATATTATAATTTAAAAATAATTCTATGAATAAATTTAAAAATAAAAAAAGAAAGGTAAATTTTTTTAAGCCAATGAATTTTATTAAAATATAAGAACCATATATATCCCATTACAATCCAGTAAAACTAGAAGCATTAATGCGAGCCAAAATTCTTTGGAAATTTTCGGATTTCTCAATCTACATCTTCTGCCATCTATTTTTTTTTCTTTTAATAAACAAGAAGTATAATAATTAACTTTTATTTTATAAAATTTTATTGTAATTTCAATTTAAAAATCTTAAAATCTAAGTTTGAGATATATTTTTAGTAAAAAATTAATCATAGTTATCATTTTCATTTCAATTAGAAATTAAGTGTAGTTAATACTATTTCAATATTTTAGAGATGTAAACAAATAAAATATTATCGAATTTCATTACATTTATAATTTATTTATCTAATTAATAAAATTTTAAATATTATTTTAAATTATTTTTTGAGCTTATAACAATGTAAATAAATAAAAATCGAATTTTTCACGGATTTGAATATTTGTTTTTTAATGAACAGTAAGTTATAAGTACTATGCTGATAAGTTAAAAATAATGAAGCGATGATGGGGACTAGACAACAATCCGGTACGGAGCACTCTCATCGAGGAACAATGGATTCCATTCCCTGATCGAGACACGTAGGCAAATCGTGTGAAGGGGGCGGTGAGTTATTGAGAATTTTAGACTTATTTTATAAATAATAAAAATAATATATTTTCTTTTTTTTACATTACATTTGGATAATATCTATTTATATAAAAATTTAAAAAATTAATAAATTTAATGATTAAAAAATATAAAACTAACAAATTTTAGATTGATTTAAGTTTATATCCACGTTACATTTAACTTTATATTTTCTTTGAATAAAAAAAAAAAAAAAAGAGAAAATGTGAGTGTAGCCGACATGCGTGACAGGTGTGCCCGTGGAATTAGCAGGGTTGGTGGGTCCTATCTTATATTTTTCTTTTTTTTTTAATTTCAAATTATTATTGGTCAAATCGAATGTCCCATCTATGCGGGATTCTTGATCACTCCCTGGCCACGCCTCGTTTGAATTCATATACGTAGCCCCACCACCCTTCTGTTTTGCTTTTGCATGTATGTATCCCAAATGTACCATCATTCATTCATACGTATTAAAAAAAAGTACGTATTTTGTGACTTTCCGGCTACATCCAATTTTTTTTTTTTTATTTTAATAAAAATTTAAACGACAATGTATTTTCCTGAAGGAGGTAAATTTGAGAGAATTGAGATGTAGACACAATTTTTAGACAGATTTATGATGTCAATTTCGCCTTTCACGCCAAAAGGTCTTTATCAAAGAACTGGAAAATCTGGCTGCATGCATTCCTCCCAGGCCACAATATATATATATATATATAATTTTATATATATATAATTATTAATTCAAGTTACACGATATAAAAAAAAAATGCTATTATTGTGTTTGGTACAAAGATAAAAATATATATATAAAGAAAGAAAAGATTAAGGATAAAATTATAAATAAAATTGTTAATTTAAGTTATATGATATAAAGGAAAAGGAAAAATGCTAATCTTTCCATCATATTTCTTACATTTCTTTTTCCTTAGCATTATGGTAGTGGGATTTTGCATTGTTACAAGCAGGGATTGACAACAAAAGTATTGTCTTTTGCTTCAATACAAGGGCAAGTCCAACAATTTAAGCATGTAGATTCTAAATCTTGCTAGCTGATCTAGACTACTTGTGCTTGTTTAAAACTCTTAACTTTGTTTATTACTATGATGTTCTAGTTTGAAAAAAAGGGAAAGATTTGCCAAGGACCCATATTTGCTAAGGAAAGTATTGTCTTTGCTTATATACATGTAATTTTGTTCAATATAAACCTTTGAAATTTAAATCTATTTGATATACTTTGCAAAAAAAAATTGATATGAACCTCAATGAACATCACATTCTATATGAACCTCATGATAGCAACAGTATTTCTTGCAAAAGAAAAAAAACAATCTGTCTCATTTTCCTGTATGAAGTGCATGCTTATTAAGGGAAAAGCTGTAACTTCATCATTGGTTGCTATTAGCTTTTACCTCATAGCTTAACTATGTACGAAACAACAAATTAATGTTGGCAAGAATTTAACAAGAACCCAATCCACTCAAACACAACTCCCTTTCGGCTCTATATATCTGACTTTCACATCCCTCTTTCGCAATTTTGTTTTCAAGTCTTTTGATTTCGACACCTTTGCCTGTTGGCATTGCAAGCACCACATGAATTGCTTATTGGACGAAATACTAGCTAGCTTATTTTAGGTGGTAACGCACTCGATTTCACTAATATTAGGGTGGTGATTTCAAATACGTAGACCAAGTAGCAGATTTAGTGGTTGATAGAAATTATCATTAACCTATTTCTAGTCATTAATTCCAAAAAGATTCTTGAAGCTGCCATCTTCAATTCTTCACCATTGCACTTGGAGCTACTAGTTCTGATATTGCATCAACAAGTTATTGACAAAGATATAAAGGGAAGATATATTGATGTCCAACATAACCATCTTATTTATAATAGTGAAAGTGAAAAAGAGTAACTAACGGGGTTGGTTGAATTGGTAAGAATTAAATACTTTACTTGAAGATCTAAGTTCAATTCCCACCAGCAATCTTCTTATAAATCCAATGTAAGTTCTTTTTAGGAACTAGTCTTTCCAAGTGAACAATAAAGAATAAACCATTGAGTCATGAGTCTATTTCTATAATGCGCCCCAATAAAATGGAGAAAAAATTTATAGTAATTAATCTTCCGAGCTAAATATGGTCATGGAAACTGTATCTTTCATGTTCACTCTTTTGTCACTACACAACTCTAGCCAACATTTGGCACAAGGAGAGATATAAATAGTTTCTTACATTTCAAATAAGCCGCATTGCATTCATGGACATATACATAATAGCTAGAGAAATACTAATATGCCTATAAAAAATTTTTATTTCATGTCTAAACAATTTGGATTTTATTTTTTTATGTAAAAAAGATCGTTAACCTAAGAATAAAGAAAAGGGTTACAGGAGCTGAGAGATTTGAATTCTAAATCTATTGAATATTATTTTTTAAAGATAATTGTATGAACTAATTAAATTAAATTTCAGGTTCAGATTTTATTCTTTTAAAGATGTATATCTATTCAACACTAAAAACCAATCAAGTTAATATTCAACATAGAGATAGCATTGTAATGTGAAAATGGAAACTGGAAACCATATTATATAGAACTTATATATATATATATATATATAATGATTTTCGACTGACACGAAAACTTTTATCTCTTAAAAATGGCCATCAAATAAATTTCAATCAGTGATTCCACAAGTGCAGATGGTCGGAAAAATAAAATCTTTGATGCAATTGCAAAGCATGATGGAGTAGGCCTTTGATGTACAATACATGCATGCATAATTTGGTTGAAAAAATGTTGAATAGAGAAATAATTAAGTAGATTTCACTATATGTTTGAGAAAATCAAATTTCACAAGTGTGCTAACAAACTATTCAGCCAAGTTCATTATTCATAAAGAAACTTAGGAGGAAGAGGAAGGAGAAAAAAAAGGACCATCAAGCATCCACCTCCAAATGAAAACCAAAATTTCTTGAATGCTTATTATGAACAAGTAATGTGAAGGGAAATAAAAAAAGCTTAACTGTGTCGTACACTTGAATCCAACTTAGTCATTTCCTATCTTCGAATGATCAACTTTCGTAATTAAATTACTAACCTTTTCCAACAAAATCCTATGGATACGTATATAAGATGACATCATAAAGGTAATGCTTTCTTAATCTTTTTTTTTTCTCACAAAGGGTCCCTATTTGTAGAATTTAAAACATATATATTTATACCTAATTACATATATATTTAGTGTAGACAATAACTCTTTTTATTATAAAGAAAGTCTTAGCGTGAAAATAGAAGAAAGAAAAATTGTAAATAGTAAGATTTAAATACAAACACGTTGAATATTATAAGAATGATTACGTAAATTAATTAAATTAAATTTTAATAAATCATCTTGAGCTCTCTTTAAAAGGACGAAGAAGGTCCTTTAGCATCTATATATCCTATGTTAATCCAAAATTAGTAGCATTAGTTCTACCTTTATTGGCTAAAACACTCCCATTAGGTGAACTTTTTTCACTTAAAACATAAAGGGGATGTCTCAATTATTCTTTAAAGCCAAATGTTTAATGATGACCCAACCTTTGGGCAATCATAGATGTCCTGTCGGCCAAATTGATTAAGAAAATTCCCCCTCCCATATCTTTATACATATTTGTTTCTTTGATATATATATATATATATATATATATACATCTATTTCATCATTTTATGTTGGGTGTATTTTCTTTACCTCTGAAGTATATATATAAGAATTCCTAATTGAGACAATGTTTTGGAAGGACCAAGAAATCTATTCTCCTCATTCAAGTCTAATTTCGTACCTGAAAATTACACATTTCTCTGCTGAAAGGCTCGTGTGAGTGTAATTAATATTTTTTTGGTCGATAAGTGTAATTAATTTTGCTGATCGAATACTTTCCTCTTTCTGGACGGTTGACAGACAAATCACAAACTGACATGACAAATAAGGGAAGTGGAAGATGAAACCCACAACTTGAGTATGTATCGATTAAGGTGTTATAATATTTATAATTAAAGTATCACATCATATATATATATATATATATACAATGGAAATCTAGTTAATTGAAAGTGCTTGTCTGCCATATTTTCTACATCGAAATGACAGCACAATGAGTAGCTAGCTCTGGTAAATCAACACATGTATATATTATAGTTGACCATTTTCCGGCCAGTGAAGAACTTTCGATATCAAAATCACAGAATAAATAGGGAAGACAACGATGTTTTAAGTAAGTATTCTATACTAATTAAGATCAATCTTTAAGGGCATGTAATATGTTATTAATCTTTGCTCCTTATTTATGGTTCCGTGGTGGATTGTGAAATTAGAAATTGTAATTTGTTCTTTATGGTTATGTTTGAAAGAGTTTGTGTTAAAATGTGTAATTTTGCTCTTTTTTTTTTATGTAGTATTTAACTGCTGGGGTGTTCTTTCATTGCATGTCCACGATTCAGATGATCTTAGTTGCTTAATTTGCGTTTGTACTGAAACACTATTAGCTAATGCTAGCGTTGTAATTTTTCTATTGATTTAATAAATTTTGGCTTAAAAATTTTTTTAAATTGATGTTGTTCTTTGTATTGATTAATTTCCAGACGGTAAAGCAGTAAGATTAAAAGTGTCAACACAAAAGAGAGAGGAGAGAAAGGGGAAGTCAGAAAAACAACGACTGGCAGAGCTAGAGGTGAGAACAGACTACCGTCTGCAACAAAGCCATTAAACAACTATAGTGCATTTGTGCTAGACAAATCTGACACATGATCCTCATGTAAAGTTCTTTCCAGCTCTTTTAACAGCAGTGAGCGGAATTGCCAATACACCCATTAAAGAATTGGAAAGAAAACGGGCTTAATGGCAAGAGAGATACAGAGAGATGAAGACAGATAAACTGCTAATATATATGGTTTTGCATACATGAATGTTCAGGGTACATAAAAACCATGAGCAACTAGATGCTCTCAGTTCCACTTAGGCAAAAACTGCTAGTACAATAATCACTCCTAGAATGACTTTGTTTAGTACTGCTACTACTACTGCTACTAGTCGAATACTGTGGATACTAACACTGTTTGCATCAAAAGGAGATTCAACGAATCCCCAAATCTCTAAAGCATTAACAGTTTTCACCACTCCAGCAGCAAACAGAAAGCATAGAAAGGTAATACTACCCTAAAAAATATACTATAACAGATGGCAAAAATAAAGAAAATACCCCACAAAGATCAAGCAAGTAGCAATCAGGGAGAAACATTTGGTCACATGTAAACTGCTTGCATATGGGGTTTTGCTGATGCATATTTAACTTGCACCTGGTGGTGGTGGTGGAAGTGAGAGAGTGGGAATTTGTTGAGCTAGTGGTCGCTTACGCTTCTTCTTCTTCTCATAGCTAATCCCTCGTGCTTTTGACTGCAAATCACGAACCTCACGAAGATAAAGCCTCACAGCTCGTGCCCCAAATGGATTTGTTTCAGGTTTTCCTCCATTTTCTTCAAAGGCAGCTCGGAGGCGTCCGATGAGAGCATCGAGGCTACCCCAGGCTTGACGGAGTGGGCATGGGCAAGGGGCCGGAGGGTTTGGGTGGCCATAGAAGGGGCAGATCGGGCTGTGGACTTTGGTTTTGCCAAATTGGTCAAGGTAGCGAAGGAATTCCATGACGTTAGCTCCACTACACCTGGAGAGGGAAAGTGGAGGCCTATGATTCTTCAGGTACTGCCCAAAGGTGTTCCAGTCACGGCGCTTTTGGTTCTCGTAGCGGCTTGAGGTTGAAGAAGACGAGGATGCAAGCGTAGTGGCACCCTTATTGCTTACGTTGATAAGGGTGGCGTTTCCGGAGTTGAAGCTATCCATTTTTCGAATTGAATCCATGGAGAGAGCACAGTTTTTAATAGGTCTCGTCTACAACTATAAAACTCTTCTCGAATTTTATCAAATTAGGAATATAAAAAAAAGGTGTGTTGGTCTTTGCCGTGATGGTGTGGTCCTGATGTGATGCTTCTCTTCTTTTGCCCTTTCTTTCAACAACTACCGATCCGAACTAGGGTTTCCCTTCCTTGTGGGGTGATGATAAAAACCCTTTTTTGAGTGACCATAAGACAGTCCTAACAAAGAAAAAAGAAAGAAATAGAGAGAGAGATCGAAGTTGAAATGTAGACAAGTGAAAGAACTGAAACTTTGGTGGCTTGTTATAATTCTTTCAGCTAGCTAGCAGATAAGTCTACTTTTCAGGCACATGTCGCTGTTGATATGAAAAACAAAACAGTCAAGAAGAGAACAAAAAATAAAAAAAAATTAACAATAATAATAAAGAAGGAAAAACCCTGTTGATCTTATTGATTGATATTAAACACAAATTTCCATTTTTGAGGAGCTAGAATGGAAGTGAAAAGAGCAGCCAAAAGAAGATTTTGGAGTTTGAAATACTAGCAGAGATAATGGGAATAGACAGTTTTGGCAGAGTTTTTTCTTTGTTTGGAACAATACTAGAAAACCTTGAAAACCTTGAAAACCTTGAGGTGTTGTTTTTGTAGCAGCAGCAGAATTTAGTTTTTCTGAAATCTATTATTAGTAAATGGATTTGGATATTTTTGCTATAAAAGGACGAACAAAGAGAGCTATTTTTCTTTGTTAATGGGTTTGTATCATTGTGATTACATTCTTGGGAGAGCTCCGGCTAGGGGTGGTGGAAATTAAATGCAAAACGGCAAAGAGTGATGGGCAGTAGGTTCTGATGGAGACAGGAAAAGGTTTTTCAAGGGTAGTAGTTTCTTCAAACCCTGTAGTTTGGAATGACAGTTCCTTCTTCATAGACCACAATACCCTTTGCCCAATTTTTCTTTTTCTTTTTTTTTTTCTAAAAAATAAAACCTTCTATTTTCTTTCACCTGCGTTGGGCCAATTCTCTCTTATAAATACTCTGAAAATAATTCATATAAGTTCTCCTCAAAAAGTTACAAATCCCCATTTTCTTTCTCTTTTTTATTGAATTTATTTCAGAAATGGCCAGTGGGTTTTTTTTTTTTCTTTTCTTTTTTTTTGTAAAATAAATTTATATATATATTCTGCTAATTAATCCATCTCTTGAATTAATGATAACCGATTTGCTGTTATCAAATTAATAGTAAGGAAACCTCTCAAAAAATTTGCTTAACAAAGATATTAGCCTATGATATACGGTTTAATTATTGGAGTATGACTAAACAAAGATTGCATGTTTGAATCGATAATAGGTATTTGAATTTTTTATATAAATTAAACAATTTTAAAAAATATTAATTACGTATGTTAATCAAAATTTTAAAAATTATAAATTTAAAAATATTTTTGTATATAATATATTTTTCATTTAAATAAATATGAATCGAGGCTAAGAATAAATTAATTTTAAAAATATATATAAGGAATCTTTAATTATTTCCTCTCAATGTGATTTGATCGGGGATATGTCTCAAAAAAATAAGGTAATTAAAATAGAATTGTTGAGGATTAGTATTAATTATTGGGCCTTTGGAGTAAATTGGTCCAAAAGCAAATTCACTAAAACCCACCAAAATCAACAATAACCTATATGGTTTATAAACATAAACCAAAAAAGTTGAAGGGTTTGTTTTGGAATTATAATATCAATGAACCTACATTGATTAATGTTTTAAAACATATTATTTGTGGTTCGTTTTATATTTGATATATGCAGTTCATACTTTTTTTCCTGATCATCTGCTTCTAAAATCATAAAGATTGCCATAGCAAGAAAAAATTTCAAACTTTATGGGATTACGTGATTTTACACATTGATTCCAAGCAAAAATGAGGATATGGATAGTCAGTGTATTACTATTAGATAGCAAATTCTTCAAAAAAAAAAAATTCAAATAAGATAAAATATAGTATGATGGTGACAATATATGATTATTTAAAAAAAAATTAAGTTCAAATCATATGTATTGTAAGATTTTGGCCTTACTTGATAGAAAGGATGAAAAAGAATAAAAATGAAAATCTTGTTAATTTAATGATTAAAATTTATAATTATTTTTTTATTTTAGTAACTTAATCATTAAATTAAAATTTTTTTGACCGTTATCTTTTTGTTTTTTTCTTAAATATTTCCTATCAAACAAGTATTTAAGAAACAGTACTGAAATTAACAAAATCGGAAGGACATTGGAGCAGCCTCATATAAATTGCATTAAATCAAAGCTGTTATAGGTTGTAAGGCTACATTTATGAAGCGCATTAAAGATCGGTCGCTTGGAACATTGCACAACAAAATAAGGGTATCGATTTTAAATTTAGTTCAATTAATTTAAAAAATATATTTAATTTATTTAATATTTAAAATTTAAAATTTCTTCCTTTTTTTTTTTTTTTTACTTTTAAATCACCACTTCTTTTATATAAAAAACAAAACAAAGCTCTCTCTCGGAAATAAATTTGTTTCTATTATTGTACTAGCAAATACTTGTAAATATTGGTAAGTTAGGCTCCCTCTCCACCAGACAAAAAAAATTTATGTCCAAATTTAATATATACTGATATATTAAATAACTGATTAATTTTATGGTTCGGCTTAATTTATTCTTTCTTTTCTGTTAGGTAAAAACGCAAATGCTTCCAATAACTGAGGAGTCCCATAACCTAAGAAGTTAGAGGTTTGAGAACATTGAAGGAATGAAAAGTTCTTAATGTTAGAAACTGAAATTCAATCTTAAAAAAAAAAAAATTTAAAAGAAGTGACTACATTGATTGAATTAAATCTTGAATTTATAAAACGATCATATTTAAAAAATTATTTCATTCGTTATTTTATTCTTTGTATATAATTTTTTTTATCAAAATAAGATATTTTTACGATAATAAAATATTTTTATCTTTAAATTTAACTCGTGCATTTAAGTGTACAAGTTTTATATTTTAAGCTCGTGTATGTTTGATTTAAAATTTAAATTTTAAATATATTAAAATTTTTTTTTAAAATAATTATATGAATGAACCGAACTAAGTTCTAAATTCATATCACCCAGCAATTTTGCGTTACATATATCACAACTTTGGATGTGATGGCAAATGGACGCATGACATATTGCATCATATTTAAAATGTTACAATACCAAATAAAGGCATGATCATAAACTGTGATGTTAAATTAGAAGAAAACAGTGGATTGCTTGTAGTTAATAGATATGATTATATCCAATAGATAATAGGTGGGTTGGAAAATTTGTAAACTACATTTTTTATGAGCAGTCAACTGACCTTTACAAGGGCTCCACTTATATTTTTAATGTCCTTAAGGGGGACAGGTTAAACAGGAACTAAGATAGTTAAGACACACATATTCACCATTATTGAAAGCCTAAAAATGAATTAAATTATTTAGGTTATATTTAATATATAAAATTATTGATGACATAGGATAGTAATTATTTTATATTATATTTGATTTGTATATAAAAAAAGAGATAAAAATTATAAGAAAGATTAAAATCTTTTTAGCAAAAAATTATTTAGTCCTTATCGAGTGAAAATAATTATTTTTAATTCATGTGATTAAATTTACATATTTAATTATATTTTTAAAAATTATATTAATAATTTAAATTATATAAACTTCAACAAAAGATAATTTTGATAAATAAATAAATTATTATATCTTAATCTTTTTATATATCAAACAAAAAAATAATAATATTATTTAATTTTATTTTATTTATAATATTATTTTATTATATTTTATCGTAATCTTATACATCAATTATAATCTTAGTACTTGCAGCTTTTTTTATTGTGACAAAAAAAAAAGAAAAGACCAACATGGCATATTCATGCTAATGCTAATGAAAATTCTTCTTCAACCCTCCTAACCAAAATATGGGCAGATAGGACAAAAGAAAGTGAGCACTTAATATTCCTTCGCATGCACTAATAGATATTGGCTTAAGTCGCAAGGAATTTTGACATAAATAAATTTATTTAAATTAATTTGAACAAAAAATTTATGGAATAAAATTTAAAAATTTTTTATTGTTTAAAAAAGATATTTTTATTCTTATGCTCATATTATTATATAGTATTTAACTTTAAGTAAATCAAGTGGTTAGAAATTATTCATATCTTAACAAAATCTTTATTTACTCATTAAATAATTAATAAAATAAATTTCTGATTTGTTGAAATCCAAAATTTTAAAATGTAATTTTAAAGAAACAAGACAAATGGAACTATAGTTTTTCACTAGCATTTTTGTCAGTGAAATCTTTGTCTTAAGAATTAGTATTTAAAGAATAAAATAATGTTTGGTGATAAAATTATTTTATTTTATTAGTAGTAGCCTGTGACATGCACATTCTCCATTGCTTTGTTCTTGTAAAAAATACAAACACACTTTCTTCCCTTGTCAAAAATTTAGCACTCACCTCTTAAAAATAATTCTAGAATGCACATTTGAGTTTTATCAGTGATAATTTGTTGAAATCATCTCGAATGTATGATTTGTAATCATTTATCTTAAGCTGTAAGGTATAACATATCTTATCCCAATCTGAGAGATTGAACAGCCTATTTATCCAAATTTTATATAACAAAAAAAGAAATCTAGAGTTATGTATTTTTGTTATTATATTTTCTTTTAAGTAAAATACATGAATTTTCAAGAAACCTAGGAGCTTATGCCTTATAACTCTATATTTACCTAGGCATTTAGAAGATAATTCAATCAAGTGCCATTTTTTTATGCAAAATATAATACTTAATCACACTATATGTATCCATAAACTCAAATTTTCTATGGTAAAAGTTTCTTGTCATGATGTAATTCATCAATGAATTAATTAGGCATAAGTATAAAAAAAAACCCTTTAAACTAAAATTAAATAATCATTAAAGTTATATCTTTTTGTTGTAATTAAGTAAAATTTTAAATATTTATTTTTAGTTTTTATTAAACAAAAATTGATTTACTCTCGACATTCATTTCTGTCCAATCAAAGATTCAATTAAAAAAAATAAAAATTTAAAATTTCTATTATTTAAAAACAAATGTTTGAGGTCTAGTTGATTGCAATAAATCATTGTATACAACTTCAAAAAATGAAAATAATGAGAATTAATTTTTTAAATATTATTGTACTTGAAAAACAAAGAAATTATTCAGATTTCTTGGGATATATATACAAACCATGAATTTTTTATCAGGGAAAAATTAATGATACGTAAATCGGCCCACTAACTTATAACCAGCCTTCTATACATAACAACCAAAAATATTTTTATAGGTGAATGTGAAGTTTTTAATTCAAGTCCTACTCATAAAGAAAAAAAATTATTTAATAATATTATATTTAAGGAGATATAAATTTATCAATTTTTTTCTTGGTACTGCAAGTTATTGAAACGTTGCTTTAAGAGGATATAAATATCTGTACACTAGCTCTGTTAGTAAGTTATTATATATATAATTGATGAGAGGGGACCAAAATTTATTTTTTATCACGACACAGGCCGCTACTGTTTGAGAATAGGAAAAAGATTTTAAATACCGAGGTTTGAACTTCATATTTCTTAAATATTTTATTTTTAAAATATAATTATTTGAATCAATTAAATTAAAATTTGAATTCATATCAATATAACGCTTAGTGATTAATAATTGATAGCTCACTCATGCTTTTATCGTTTTCTCAAACATTTTAGTGTTTTTATCAACAGCTCACTCATGCTTTGATGATTCCTGTTTGGGGGTAGGAATAGTTTAGCTAGAGCCGGCCTGAATGCTAATGATTTTACGTCTAAAGTAGGGTTTTGAATTCAGAGTGTATGAATTTACATCTTGCTTCCTGTGGATATTTTTTCATCCAAGTATGAATCTGTGAGGTCCGGATCTCAAGTTTCTAACGTTTGACACGAAAGAAGACTCATCGAAAGGTCAATGGGGGGATCAAAGTAAGAGATTCATGAATAAGAAATGATCACACCCAGAGATCAGTGAGAAGCAGAGGGTGAAAGGACATCTATAACACAGGGAACAGCAACTACAAGGACTCAAGTATTGTTAATCAAAATACAAGCTGTTGTGTAATTTGGGCCCATGCATAACATGAGTGGGCAAGGGCCTGCCTTGGGTACTGTCTTTTTCTGAACAGTGATACCTGTTGGAGTAGGACTATGCTCTGCAAGTTTCAGGTGTCAAACACAACGGAAAACAAAACAAGCATGGAGCTTTGTATTATCGTTTAATTTGAGCGACAATTTGATGGCATATGTACAATATATCTACAAAAATAAGAAATAAATCTGTTGTCACATAAACTAAAACAAAATGAAGAAAACAAAATGAAAAGCTACACTCAATACTATGGCAATTGGCAAGCTAAGTTATAAGGAAAATTACGCAGCAAACTATAAACAACCCACCACTTCCTGGGACAGCTTGCCCTATTTCCCCACCCCCTAGCCGCCTTTTAAGAAAGGGATTAAAAGGAAACAAAGAATAAGGTTCACAATGCTAATGCATATAGCTGGAGAGCTAAAGAAGGTATGAGAAGAGAGCTCCAAAAGAACCAATTGAGGGAGAACAACTTACATGGAGTAGGATAAAAAAATCAGAAAAGAAAATTGTAACAAAATTTGTCTGCTTTCATGTCTTGCCCTTCCCCGTGGCACCTTCTCTCTGATTCCGGAAGTGACCGAGAAGCTGTTGTGCCTGCAACAATAAAAAAAAAATATCATGTACTATCTCATGTTCATCCAGAAAATTTCTTTAGATTCAAAAGTAATCAAACATGCAATTAATAAGTAATCACCAATTTTAAGGTTTAATGAGCTTTACAAGAAAACCTCATGCCTTTCTGGATGTCCCTACTTTCCACAACAGGTTTTGGAAACATGACAAGATTTTTCCCAACCATTATAATTTAGTTACAATAAGAATCAAAATGCTAGGTCTAATTTCTGATAAATAATTGAACAAGTAGTAGAACCCCTCAATAGTGTTCACTACACAAAATAAAAGCAATATAATTACAATTCAACTTTAATGGTGAAATGACACCAACAATATATAAGGAATATAATCACAATATGACTTAGAACATTGAGATCCCAGATATAGGAGCAGAAAATGCAAGGGCTGTAGCACCATAACAGAAGAAGAGAAAAACACTAAGCTGCATACCTTTTCCTTTGCTCTTGGTGTGCCAGACTGAGACAATGCGACAAGGGGTGGCACAACCCCTTCTTGCAAAACCAGGGTACAGAACTTAGGACTATTAAGGCATAGTTGCAGCAATACAGAGGCAGCATTTTCCTTACCCCTCCGTGATCCTGATTCAACAACTTCAACTAGTACTGGGATACCGCCTTCTCGTACAATTGCCAAGCGCCCTTCCCCAATTGTTGAAAGGTTCGAGAGAAGAGCAACTGCCTTGTCAACCATCCCACTATCAGGATCCATTAAGTCAATAAGGTATTTTACCGCACCTGCTTGAACTATACGCGCCTTATTTTCATGAAAGATTGATAAGTTAAATAAAGCAGTAGCAGCATCTTTTTTTCCTCTCAATGTTCCAGAGCCCAGAAGATTCACCAAGGCTTTGACAGCACCAGAACGTCCAATCTTTGCCTTGAAATCTTCCAAGACAGAAAGACTGAACAAAGCTGCCGCAGAATTTTCTTTGGCTCCATCATTTCCAGACTTTAAAACATGAATCAGTGGCTCTATTGCTCCAGATTTTGCAATCATAGCCTTATTATCTTCATTAATTGAGAGATTTAAAAGGGCTGTAACAGCATGCTCTTGGGTTAGCTTTACTTCTGAGTATAACAGAGAAAATAATGGTGCAATAGCACCACAGCTACCTATAATTATACGATTGTCCATATTGTTTTTTGCAAGAAGGCGCAATTCTGCAGCAGCTGTAGTTTGGACTTCATTTGATAGGCTTTGAAGGTTGTCTACTAATCTCTTCACATGGGAACTTGTGGTCAAATCATCATACCCTGATCCAGAAAATGAAATGGAGTATGCTCTGTTATAATCATGGTTTCCATTGACTGCCTCTTCGATTTTTGTTTCAGAGAGCTGCAACTGTTTTCCCGTTATCCAGGGAGAAAATCCAGATTCATTTGTTGAAGGAAAAGTTCCAAAGCCCCCAGGTGAAATTTCAACTAACTCATTCGTATCATGTTTCTTCCACCTCCTTAAAAAGTCATTTGAAGCAGGAGGGGCATAATCAATACTGGAAATTTCACTCGAGGCTGATTCAGTCCTGCTGTGAGCATATGACTGATCAGGGGATTGGTGGTCATACTTGTCAATCTCCCTGCTTTGGCATGCATTGCATTCTCCGTTAAATCTAGATGGGATGTCAATCTTCTGCTTCTCTAAACCATTTCCAACTTCAACAGATGATCTTGATGTGGAACTACTACTGTTTGCAAAGCAATGGAAACTATCAGCATGGGTTAAATCTTGAGAAGATACATGATTTGAAGGAGAAAAGATTGAGACAAGTTTTGTATGCCCAGTGTTATTGGAAAGTTGTAATTTATTTTCCTCACACCACCTTGCTACCATAGCTTTGACCATGTAATTTGGAATGAGATTTGCATGTGTGAGTGTCTGACGGGTCATTGGGCAATTGGTCAGTCCACTATCAAGCCACTTTTGGATGGAAGTCCTGTCATAAGTTTGCCCAGAAGCCACAATAACAGGATCCAGCATAAGTTCCAACGATAGGGGACAAAGGAAGTATGGCGGTATCAGAATGCCACTTGAGGGTTCAAAGCGCTCAATTTTAAGCATATAATCATGTATATGGGAGATGAGATCCACAACCTGATTGATTTGATCTAATTTCCCTTTCGCATTATTGACTTGCGCGTTCATTCTCTCTTTTTCCACAGCCACAGTTTCTTTTAACAATTCCTGGTTTGATGTCAAGTTTAGTGATTTGATAACTTTGATCAGAACATCAGTGCCGGGACTAGCATCGTCTCTTTGACTTCTCAAAGCTTCTCCCATATTTTCTGATAGCCTCTCCTGCTTCAGACATTCAATTTCCCGCATACAGTGCTGAAACAGTTGAACATCAATCAGTCTCACTACTCAAAGCCAACTCAGCACTGATAAAGTAATAGAAGTTGCCATCCAGCTGCCTTAACAATTTCTAAAAGGAAAAGAACATTTGTAGAAAGAAAACAAATAGCATTTTTGTCATCCAAACATAGAATAAAGAAACAAATTTGATTTTTTCATACCTGCACACTGGTTATATTTGAGTTGGATGGTGACGACTGCAATGATCTATATAATATGTGACATATCTGAAGTGAAGAGCTTTGCATTTTTATCAGAAAAGGTTCACTCTGAAGAACCTGTAAATGTTTTTAAAACATATAAATAAAGAAATATGATAGCAATAGAAGCATGAAAATCCAAGTTCTTTTACTCAAGAAAGAAAGGTATGCATAACACAACCCAACATCCAATATTCAAGCTTCTTTTTCTTTTGGGAGACCGGCCACACAATAAGTGAAAGTCCTCCTCTTCGGCCCTTCCCTTCCCCCCAACCCCCAATCCTCCCCATGATGAAGGCATTTTTTGAATCAGGTCCATGGTATACCGTCAAAGAACTATACCAATTAGGATAGCTGGCACATTACTTATTCATTTTACCAAATGCTACATTTCATTGCAAGAAAAAAAAATGAGAAACGAAATGACTTTCTTGCAACTGTCCTTATTACCGTTAAATTTGACTGTTACATTTGCAAGAATTAGATTTTCTCACTATCTATAACAAACTGGTTTACATTTGCAGTCGTATCATTCAAGTTTTCTTCTATAAACTATAATATTCTACAAATTAACTGAAACTTCACAGAATCTCGGTTATCAGGCAAATTTGTTAGATCCTTATAGTCATTATGCCTAGCATTAAAGAGACTGGGCATCCATCCTATCAATGGTTTAATCAATACAAATCTAAAATCTATTGTAGGTGCTCTTTGGTTCCTATCCAAACAGCATCCAAATTGGACTGAATTGATGGAAAATGGTTTCCCAAACATGAATAATAGAAAAAACATGATAACTAAAAACTAGAATATGCTCAAAGAACACTGGTATTGCAACAGATAATATTTGAAGCAATGCCACTAAAATGAAAACCAAAAAACACAGACAATCAACTGGAAGGAAATCCTTGTTTCTAGCACCATTTTTTTTAGCTACAATTTCACCAAAGTGAAAATCTATTCAGTAAAGATTAAAATTAGACTTACACTGTGGATTTTGCTCATCTTAGGACACCAGCTCTCCATGAATTCTCGAGCCTCATTAACAAGCATGTCTAACTCTTCACACTCTTTATATAGAATTTCATCTGAAGGTATCTCGCAATCATTAACATCATCAAGCAGCGGTTTTAAAAGTTTTAAAACAACAATCATATTCCTATAATCCTTTTCAATAGGAAAAGCTTTTATTGTCTGGCATGATACCAGATGAATAAATCGAGAAATACTGTTGATAAGACATCTCACAGAGGTTGTGTCCATCTGACCTGTGTTTAATGCAGCGTATCAGAATTAAAAATAAATACTTATAATTGAAAACAGTATAAAAACTTTTCAGGCAAAATCTTTTCATAAAGTAGAAGAGTGCTCTCTTGATAAAACTTAAGTTTTCATCTTTGTCAGTGTTATTTATTCACCAATGCAGTGGAACTTTATTTTTTCCACAATCTAAGGAAACCCGCTTGACTAAATTTCCACTTTAAAAATAAAATATCAGAATTTAAAAAATTCAGTGTAAGCAAAACGTTTTTTTTTGACTAATTTGCCTATGGAAGGAACACACATCTATTGTTGCTGAAAATATATTATTGACTAATTCCATGGCATTTTCCATGTTGACTTTTTCCCATATGTTCCAAGGAAAAGTTAGAGTAGCTTTCCAAAAAAAACGTAATATAAAAGAAAATAAAAGATAAGACCAGGTTTCCACAAATTAATAGTAGCTTGGTGAGTAAAAGAGGGGTTTGACTAATGGTTTCTATGAGAAACAAACACAGGCAACCATTGTGATCTTGGAGAGCAAAAGAAAAGAAGCTACTGCAGGTTTTATATGAAAATATTTTCATAGTTTATTTGGTAGTGAAGAAGCTTGATAAACGTGTAAAGTCTAAATGTCTAATATACACCTCCATAAATGATAGACCTCCATTGTTTCTTAAGAGAGTGAAAGAGACAAAGTTAAAGAATTCTTAAACTTCAATGATGAAAAGCTTGATAAGAGTTTGAAGTCCAACAACATCAAAAGCTTAGTTCAACAGAATTACCATAAGATCCAAAATTCCATCTTCTTCAACTTAGTTTTTGGCGACCCAAAAAAGGATATTATGTAAATTCACTGAACCAAGAAAAAAGAGGTTTTTTTTTTTTTTTTTCTTATCATCAATCTATTAGAAACATAATTCAGAAACCATCCACACTTGAGAAACCCCAAAAAGAAAATTCACATGAAAGCAGAGTATTTCCAGTGCTTAAATCCAATTCAAAACAGCACCAGCACTTCTTATGATTAAAAACCCACCAAAATATTACACAAAAAATGAAAAATCTATTGAGAAATCAACATTTAAACCTACAGGGGAAGCAACTTTTTAACATTGAAAGCATACCTCTTTGTTGAAGTGGGTTTAAGCTGGTGAAACAAAGAAAGCACAGATCTTGATGGACATTTGAGCAACGTAAAAACTCTAATGAAAATAATAAAATATTCAACCTTTAAGCATCAAACATTCAAGCTCTGCTCTTTTTTTTTTCCTCGGCAAAGCTGCAGCCTGCATGAGAGAGAGGAGCAAGAAATAGAACTGGAAAAACAAAAGGGTAAAATACAGGAACGGAAAGAAAAGAGCGAGTAAACTGGGTAAGTAAATTGGGTGGGGCCCTGTTTGGTTGAAGATTTGTTGGATTACGAGGAGAAAATTGATTAAGAGTGGGGGAGACTTGAAATCAATTAGGATTAGTATTTAATCAAGATTAGGTGAAACAAAAAGAAAGACAAGTCAACGGCTAAAGGGTTGTGTTTTTTTTTTTTTTACCTTTTACTTTTTACTTTTTAACTTTTTTATTATATTTTATATTTTAAAAACTTTTTTAATTATATTTAACAATAAAATTCAACATACTTAAAAAAATAAAATCCAACAAGATTATTACAAAGAAAATGTAATGTACTATGATTACTATTCAATAATAATAAACTAAATTTTATACCTTTAAAATGGTTGTATTAAAAGTAAGAAAAAAATTTATATTAAATTATAATTTTAAATATTTTTACATCACGTATTTTTATTTTTACGATTGACCTTAATTTTAATAAATTTTCAAATACCCCATTTATCCCTATTTTTTTTTTTTATTGTTGCAATGTTTACGATAAATTGATCACTTTCATTTTCATAGGTTAGTGGTTAGGGAATAATCCTCGTGTCTTTTCGAAAATGAAATAATCTTGTAAAATAATATGATGATGTAACAAAAATTTTTTATCATTCATTCAAATGAAATGTAATTAACTAATAATTAATGAAATAAGGAATTAAAATTTCAACTTCCGGATGATGATAGCAATCCGACGTTGATATCCTCAAAATAATTACTATATAATATTTAATAAAATGACTGTAAAACAAAATTATAAAATATATTTATTAAAAAGTTTATTTTATAAAAAGTAAAAATCAAATCATCATTTATCAGATGATCTTATGAATGGAAGGATAAAATTTGGAAGATGTGATGTCTGTATCTTGTATGATCCATTGGATGGATACTGAAGAAAAATATCCCTCAAATTTTGATATTCGTAGTTAAAAAATAATATCTAATAAATTTAAAATTAAAATTTTTTTCTTTGTATTTTTTTTTTAATTTTCAGGTTACGACATTTTTTATTAAAAAAAAAAAAAGAAATACAGTAGTTTCGAAGTTCCTCTACCTCGACATTTAAGTGGTCTTGGATTTCTGTCAAATGTGAAACTCCAATAAAGTTCTAGTATTGCAAGGACCAGAAGCAGTGGGCAAGCCATATGCTGGTCATACTATCAGGTTCAGAAAAAAGATGGAAAGGGTCTTTGATGCTGCAATGGTGGGGGCATGAAAAAAGATTGACGGGAGGTCAGACAAATTCGACATGATCAGGCGATTACAACTTACAATTACCAACAATCACCGGGCTCAGAACATATCAAGAAGGGTCCCATTAAATGTCTAAGCAAAACCGATGAAGAAGATAAGGGACAAATAGAAATCAGAACATTATAGTGAGTCTCGAACTGAATTTAATCACCCCAGTGTTGAAGCATGTCAAGAGTACAGACGAAAAGAAAATTGATTTCTCGAACATCATTCAAAAAGTTGCAAAAGGGTAACTTGACATAACTATATCTAAATTCTAAACATCCATTACTTCCCAGCCTCCTGGAAGGATCTTTTGGCACGTTAGTTACACATTCAAACAACAGACAGAAAATAAGTAGTATGAAAACGATAAAAGGGCATCTCACAACTATCAAAATGCATGTGATCTTTCGTTTTTGGCTTCACCATTAACTAGCCTTAGCTCCTTCGCAGCAGCAACACCAAATCACTCTTCTTCATTTTGGAGAATCCCTTCAAACCTCGAGATTTTGCTAGTGACCGGAGTTCTGGTAGCTTCAATGCACTCAAATCTTCATGTCCAATTTGCTGTTCGCTGTCCTCCTCCTCATCAATATCAGAAGATTCATCCTCTGACAACTCATCCAACACATCCGGATCTTCATAGATTGATTCAGGCTCAAGCTCTAACTCAGTTTCAGACTCTAGTTCCTCCTCCGATTCAGGCAAATGATTGGATGCAGGAGGTGACTCAGCCAAACTCAAAAGTTTCTTCCTATCTGAATTGACGCGTGTCACAGAACTGACAGTCTCCTCACTGGAATAAATTGGCTGATATTTCATTTGTGGGACAGGTGATTTCCTCCGGAAATTTGATGCGGGTCTGCTTAGAATAGAGGCATAAGGTTCTTTGGCTTCACTCCTTACAGTATCATTTGGATCAAAGAAGCTGGAGCTTTTATCTTCATTGGAAGAGCCATTCACTTCTGGATGATCCAAATTCACGTCACTGCTGCTGTCAAAGCTGTTTTTTTTCTTACCTTGTTCAATCGAGTGTTTCCTCAATAGCTTAAGGAGAGAATCAACAGTTTCACTCTCTTTACCTTTTCCCTGAGAGGCTTCAGTTTTCTTATCTTCTTTAGCCGCAGCTCTCTCTCGAAGTTGAGATTGGACCTTCCTGAAAAGCTCCACAATCTCCTTCTCTCTTGGACCTGGGGCTGCATTGGCTTGAGATTTTGTGGAACCAGAAAAGGAAAGTAATGGCCCATTTTTTGAAGGTAACATTTCAGATTCATCAAGCATTTCAAAATTCTCTCTGTCTTCATTTTGTCTATTCCTCCCTCGAAACCCATGTCTTTGCCTCAAGAAGTCAGGGTTTCTCTTTTGACCACTAGAACCTGCTCGGCACACAAAAGATATTCCCCTGGCACCACATTTCAAAGATTTAATCTTCACCTGTGAACAAATTCGGTGGTCATTATGTGAAGAGCAAGGAGATAGAGTCACTGCTCCTCCAGAAATGCTCGAACAGGACAGATATCTGCAGTCTCTTGGTCCATAAGCTACAATAAAATCAGTATCAACTAACGAAAGATTAAGAAAATAACCATAATTTAAGAACCAAGATAATTTTTGGGCCTATTTCTTTACCCATGACACACTTGCCCAAAAATCCAAATAACCAATAAATAACATAAACCAATAATCTAGCCAAGTAGCTACCTTAGATAAATCCCAAAATCAACATCAATCTTCAAAAAATTGCAATCACTTTAAACAGGAGAGAAAACGAAATTGAGCTTTCTATCAAAACAAATTAAAGCATGCCTATTAAACTAATCATGTCAGAGAATTCCTAGAATAAGCCAAAGAACATAAAAAGAATGAAAAGCAACCAACTATTTTCTGAGCAGATGCTATGAAACATAACAAAGTTCTCCTTATCTAGACAATATAAAAGGAAAACTTCAACATTAGTTAATGAAGACTTAGTTTCCAACTGCCACTGCATTCTTCTAAATGTTGTGTACATTACAATGCCCTCGACTTTCCTCTGTGCTCGATATTTTGTTAACTAATGCTGATAACAAAACCTCAATGCCTTATCTTTTGGGGTGCTTCCAAAGAAACTAACCAAAACCACCAATCAACCATTACAAACTTAGCAGCAACATACCACTGTATGAGCCACCAGTGAGACAAACGCAAAAATCATTTACCCCCATGTCAACAGAGGAGGAATGATGAAACCAGCAGATCAAGACATGAGTCTCTCCTCCTCTTTCTCATCATAAATGAAAATGAATTATTAGAGATGCTAAAATCAAATGCATAATTCAATAATTTTTTTTCTTTTCAAAGAAATGCAACTAAAACATTGAACAAAAAAAATAAAATCCAATCAAGCAACCTCCCAAACCACAAGAATACAGACCTAAATAACTTATGTTTAAACCAATTTAGGGTAGCCAGCATGAACAGTCAAAATAATCTAAGGATAATATTAATGGAGATTAACCTGAAATTAAACAAAAAGGGGGGGGGGGGGGGCACAAGGGATAAGTTAAATATAGAAAACAATAAAGTATGAAACCTCTAAAGCAAAGCTTTATTTAACAAAAATGGGTTATGTATAGAAACACCCATTACAGCCCTCAACCTCGAATAAAGCAAACATTTCCTTTCATTTCATTTCTCACGGTTTCTTGGCAACCAAACAGAAAGCAACCCCCCCCCCCCCCCCGGCCCCAAAGAAAAAAAAACAAAGAAGAGATATTTACCAGGAACGTTATTGGAAACGAGATGAAGTGCATGCGACATGAGTGTGGGAGTTCTGCGGAAGCTTCAAAAGAGAGCGTCGTGGCGGTTTTGCATTCTCTTTTTTATCTTACCAGGGTTTCTCTGTTTTCAACTGAGGTTTTTCTTCTATGTCTACTAAAATTGTACAGAACATTGATAAGGGACTTCCTCGGTAATAATTATATTGCTTATGGGCAATACTGGATTAGAACACTTAGAGGTCATCAGCCATGAAACTGGGCCAAGTCAGACCTCATCAAAGTCTTATCCATTGCATTTTAAAGGACAAAAACTATTTTTTGCTTGAGTTTTGCGTTTTATAGAACTGTTAAAATGCTTAATCCCTCTTGGAAAATGAAATTTTAATGCCTCCACTAGCTCAAATTATATGTTATTTTTAATTTTCAATATTTCAGATTATGTGATACCCAATTTTTGGATTTGAACCATTTAAACATTTCAAATTGTATTTGTTTTTTTCAATCAAACTTATTACGTAAAAGATAATTTATTTGAATTTTTAATATAACTTAATTAATTTATATAATTATTTTTAAAAAATAACAATTAATAAATTTAAAATTCAAATCATAATATATGCAATCCATTTTTTTATTTTCAATCCATGACCTCATTTGTAAAAAAATAAAAATAATTTATTTTAAATTAAAGGGTCAAAAATACCATTGAATTATAATTTAATAATCATTTAATATTTTACTATTTTATTACAATAAATTAAGTCCTTCATCTTCTATTTTGACACAATTGAACAGTTAAATAGATGAAGTATAATCATATGATAAAATTTAATCAATCAAACCCTAAATTACAATTGAATTAGTAAAAAAAATTAGAGAAAAAAACAAAAAAAACAGAGAAGAAAACTAATTATTTTAGTAAATTTTGACATATATTAGTTAAATCATTTGACAGACTTTTATCTACTTTATTAATATCACATAAAATCTTATCTTAATTAGCAAAAAAATTAATGATATTAGCTTTTTCATCTAAATAAAAACTTAATTAAATGAAAATAAAAGTTGAAAGAGTTGATTAATTGTAATAACAAAAATAAAAACTTAATAATTTTTTTAATAATAATTCAAAGACTTTTTATTCCCTTTGAACCTTTATTTTTCCTCCCAAGGCTATCCAGCAATCTAAAGAGTAAAGAGGGCTGGCGCTGGAACCTTAGAATTAGAACAAATGAAGAGCAGGAAGACTCAACAGGGACCAACCAAATATACTGATGCTCGTAAGTCCTAACTGTCTTTTCTTTTCCCAAGAGTTCAGCTAAGCTATTCAAAGTTCAAAATAGAAACTACAGATCCTTCAAAATCAATTGTTTAATGTAATTGAAACTCAAAATTCAACACAGTCCACCTTTCGAGTTCTTCAGCTGGAAAAATATGAAGAAATTTAACCATTTCCGTCCCTCTTTAAGGACAAATAGCAATCCCGAATAACACATGAACTCAAATACCATCGTCTTTTATTTTTCTCTCCTTCACTTTCATGTTAAACTAAAAAGATCCCAAGGAGTAAAAAGGGGAATAAAGACAATAGCTACACTGTAAAGGGGTCAGGACTGTTTAGGCTTTGTGGTTTTTCACCATCTCATCCACATCGAGCTCTACTTCCAACACTGGAGAGTCCCTTCGCATGCTGGAATGACTGTTAGAGGAACATGAAAGTTTCAGCAATCAACAAATTTTCACCTAATGTAAAATCAAATGGTTTGAGTTAAATAATTACTATGAAGCAGTTACCTGTTCTGAACAGGACCATGATCAACAGCTGTTCGCAGACAATATATGACTCGGCCTACTATGTCGCTCATGGTAACTGGACCAAATAACCGACTGTCCTTAGCTTCCTATCATTTCAAAAGACGAAAAATGAAAACAAAGAAAAATGGAGAATATGGATCAGGTTCTACCAAAGCCATATAAACATTTGAATTAATGTTATTCATTACTCAGACAAATCGGATTAACAAATAGTAAAGAAATACGCATGTAATAGCTAATAAGCAGCCTTTAGAACCGAGATTATGAACTGGATTACTGTTTTCTATTTGGCAAATCTTAATGATGCCTATTGATTTATATAAGAATAGCAACTAAAACTTTTACCAGTTGTATGACTAATATTTATACCTTGGGCTTCAATTTTTCATTGTCAGCCAATACCCAGCACTGGTCCTTTTCAAGAACAAATGGCTCATCTTTTTCGTCCTTAGACACCATTTCATATCCTTCAGTAGCAGCTAGTCTTCTGACCAGATAGTTATCTGAATTGTCAGGGTCCTTCAAGACTACGACGTCTCCAACAAAAACTCGACTGTCCAGAAGTTATGCATAAAGTTAGGAAACCTTGAAATCATACACAAAATAGAAGATTAAATATGAAAGATATATCGAAAGAAAGGAGAAAAAGAGGATCACAACAAGATCCTGCTTAGACAACATTGATTGAATCATGACTGATGAGTGAGGATCCATGTCTGCATGCTTTTTATCTCTGGTTATCTTCACACATATGTACATACAGGTACACATACACATTTGTATGTGCATGCATATTTACAAATTATAGTGGATTGAATAGCTGAAGTGAAGAGAGTGCTTGATCTTGAAATCCAAGTTGTTAATATAACCACATGGCATGTACATATATAATTAGATGGAAGTCAGGGAACTGATGTTCAGAATGAGTAACATAAATTAAACTTAATCGAACAGCATAACTTTCACAGAGGCTAGGTCAACATACATCTACATGCACAAATACTTAGATGATTAGAGTGGATTCATTACAATTTGTAATGGACCAACTCAAACCAGAGTTATGAAATCATAAGTTTATTTCTCAGGTGCCGTAAGAACTTGCAGATTAAAATTTTCACAGGGAAGTGAATCTTTAGGAAACTGTACTAAGAATAACAACTCTAAAAATGTTGCACAATTTGAAAAGAGAAAAACACTTACACTTGAACAAAATTATAAAAGAAAAAACTGTTTAAGAAAAAACATTAGTATTACGTTGGAACCGCAGCAGGAATCTTCCGAACAAGAAGAGTACTTCCCTGTTCACCAATAGTTGGGGCCATCGGCTCTCCTTTATTCCAGTGCAAGTATGTTAATTTGCCCTGGAACAGATTTTTCCAAATTGCATCCTTGAGTTCCCGGTCACTAATCTGCCCTTTCTTATAGCTCTGTTCCACATCAAGATTCCTGTTAGGATAATATAAAGAAAGAATGCTAGCAAGCAAAGATCTATCCAAAATTCTGCATTTCTGAAACCAGTAAAATTTATGCAGCAGAACGAAATAGTAGCATGAACCAACCATAGAAACCATCTAAAATTTTAAAAGTTCCATTATCAACAGAAGTACCTCGACATCATAAATTAAGCATGGAGACATTACAAATAAAGCTAATGAACCCTTTTTATATTTTCAAAATATTACTCTAATCCTATTCGAAGTTTTCCAACTTTTTGAGTAAAAAGTTTTATTAATATGAAAAATGATCTAACTGACAAAATGTATACTAATATGAGGTTTTCTTAATGTAATGAAATTAAAGTTGCTAGCTTATTCTAGAACTATTGACAAACTGCTGATACAAAACTCTAGTTTTGGAATCTGACCAAAGCCACAAGGATGGAACATGTTTTGCTTACATTTGTCCGTCAACATAGAAGCCCAGCAATCAGCATGGTGCTTAACTTAGGCAAAAGTTGCAAGATGATATATTTTCTGTGACCAATTGACCAGAAAAGTTGTAGAATAGCAGATCTAATCATAATTCATCATAAAACTTGAGAACATAAACCTTAGTTTCCCCTTAACCTAAGCCCATTTGGATCTCATGAAATACTAAGCAAGTGCAAAGAAAAACAGCGAAATTCTTTAATGATTAAATGAGTTCCTTCTCCTTTCTGTTTCAGTCCAATTTTGAAATGAAATGTTGAGAAAAAGACCTCTAACAGAAATTCATGAGCCTTACTTATTGCCTTCTTGTATTCTACAAAATTTCGTATCATTGATCATTCAATTGCAGCATTTTCAATTGATAGCAAAAGCCAGTCGAAAAGGCTGTTAGTCTGCTCCAGAATTGGTGCAACACAGCAGAAAAGAAGATCATAAAACTATTGAAAGGGCCATAATGATTTTTGCAAACTTGTGAAAGTAGTTATTATCATAGCAAGCAAGTCAGGTTGTTTTAAACATGGTTACTTTCCTAGTTTTTATATCAATGTACCTTTGAAGAAAGATATACATGCCTTAATGAAGAACTTGATGCCATTCCTACTATATCTTAAAGCAGAAATGGGATATGTAAAGAGTACCAAACGACGTTTATCTAATATGTATTTAAAATAAGACACCTAATAATAGTTCTACAAATAAATGTTTGTCCTGGTACTAATGCATGTCAATCACAAAATACAGCAAATGCATCCAGCATTTAATTTATTCAACTCAAAAGTATAAGCAATAGTAAATGGAAAATTTTACTCCCTGTAGATGATACAAATTGAAAAAGAACCAAGCATGATTGCCATCACTTATCTTCGCTAGGGACCAACAATCTGATTTATTTTTCCACCCTCTACCAAAATCATACTATTAGTTACAATATGAAATATGTGATTTTACCCCTTCACATTTGCGGACTTAGAGTGCCATTTTTTTCATCGAATAGACTTCAAAAATCGTACTGGCATCAAAAGTATAACGCAAGTGAATGCATTACTCTTTGCCCCAACTAAACCTAGATTCAAACACTGACTTTAGCATTCTATACAGGAGACAGGTTTCAAGGAAATCATTTCCACATCAATATCAATAATATACAAACAGAGTTGCTACCATTATACTTAATGAATTTTTGCACACTTTCTAAGAATTTCACTTGACATAGGACTTCATAAAGAATCATTGAAAATAAAGACAAAAAAATACAAGATGGCATGCTGAAATCAGAACTATAATTATTAAATCTAGTATCATGATGAAACTATCCATTCTCAAAACCCTAAATAACAACAATCTAATAATCCAAAAAAACTTATGTTTGTATTAAAGAAAAATTGAAACATCAGGACTACCCAAATTCCTCCAAAAACGAAAAGTTTCCACCTTACCGGATAAAACAACCATAGAACTCAAATTACAGCTACTAATCATCAAAACAGATGGAAAAAAATCATGGCCAATGCTCCAAAATCATAACTTTTTTATAACTAAAAAAAAGAAGACCTAACAAATGAAAATCAAAAGCAAAAGCAGAAGTGATCCAAAATGGGAAGAGATAAAATATAAAATATGTGACCTTCCAGCTAAGAGAGAATGAGTAATCGAGCTTGTGAACGATGTATCTACACCAAGTGGACAAAGAAACCATTGCCGACTTCTGTTTTATCTTTCTAGTCCTAAATCTCTAGAGTTTTAGGTTACAGAAGGCCTTTTTTGTTAAACCTCCCTTATGTTTTATTTTGTTTATTCTTTATTATTTTTTCCTTTTATATTGATCTGAAAACGGCTAACTTTATTTAGGGTTTTTAGTATTTTTTTTTCTTTTGAATAATACGTTTTCTTTACTATAAAATGCTTTTGCACTCAAGACGCATGGAAACTAAACAATAAAAAAAGAAGGAAAACTATTTTTTATTATTTTTCTATCAAGACAAAGGGAACCGAACAATAAAAAAAATAATTTTTTATTATTTTTTTATACCAATGCAAGAAAAAAGATTTTTATTTTCTTTCTTTTATCCATTAAAATTATATTTGATTAATCGACCGTTATGCTATGGGCTTATTTTAACTATGAAAATGCTACAACTTGTAATTGATTTGAAGCAAGGAATAACTTGACCAACAGAGATCCATCGAGATCATTATTCTCAAAGATCATTTCTCTGTAAATTTCTTAGCCCTCTAAAATCTTGTGGCACCGACCCTAACAAACCATTATTGTTGAGATCTAGGTCCACTAAGATATCAAAGTCACCATCTATTGATGGATGACCATTTATTTTGTACATAGATAAACTAATCACATTTAGCAATGTTATAGGAGTTTTCATTTGCAAAATGAGCTCTTCTATAATTTTGTTCTTTTTAAGGTATATCATACCTGAAGTGTCATTAAGGGGCCAAACAACTTCCGTACAATGGCCACTTGAATTCCACTGTCTTCCTTTATATAATGAATGATTAGAGCCTACTTAGAAATCTATATAAGTAAATGTTAAAGAAAGGAAAGTTCACAATAACATAAACAACAACAAACCTGAACTAGGAAGGTGCTGAATTTCACAACAAAACTTGTGTTCTGTTTGGATTAATGTGTCTATCAACCCATGTTGCCCATGTTATTAATGCTTTTCTGAAAGCTATGGAGACATCAAGTCAAGGATGTACTTGGTTTCTTTCCTGATAATAGTTAATCATAAGATATGAAAATTGTCAATAAACATTAAACTTATTACAAAAGCATATAAAGGTTTAGCTCACATTTACATATCACAACAATGTCATCCTAATTTTTTAAAAAAATAGCTTAACATGCTTTTTTAATAAAAAAAGAGCTCTTGGTTGAACTCTTTAGCTTACAATTAATTTAAGATTAGAACCTTGAAGGAAGATCATACTACAACTTTAAAATGTACTGGCTAAGATTTTTTTAAAGATTCATAGTATGATAATGTAATGGCACTAACCCTGTTTTAATAAGACTACCAATTTGCAGTGTTAAAGAACAAAATATCAACTCCTTTCCATTTTGATAAACCATGATCAATGGCATCAATTCTCAAAGTTGGCTTCTCACTTTTGCCATATTCTTGCCTTGCTCTCATGTACTAAAAAGTGAAAAACATAGTATTCAACTATACACTTATAGTCCTATAAAAACAAACCCAAAACATCAACTGCCCCAAATAGGCAAATACTTAAAATTCCAGTGTAAGAGTGAAATAAAGAGCCAATAAACTTTAAATAATCATTTAATTACCACAAATTTAAAACTATAATTTCCCTTCTTTTTGGTGATTCTTCACCCATAAGTTTCATAGACCTTTTTTAGATCTTTTATAGTTCCCATTAACAAACAAAGCATGGATTCCCATTAGTTTCTATTAATTGGATCTCCCATAAAGGCAAATCTTTTCCTTTGGATCAAATTCATTTTTTTTGTAGCATTGAACCTAAAATAGAGAGCTTCACTCCAAATACCAATCTTTACCACAACAATTGCTAGGATGTACACATCCAAGAAAAAAGTATAAAGCAAATCAAATTTACTTAAAAAAACACAATCTTGTGGTTGCCATTTCCACTTCATGTAATTTTGATCATGCCTTTTATTGTTAATACAGTTAAAACCTTCATCAATGAAAGGACACGATCCATTTGTGTACAGAGGATAGCTCTCATCGTAAACCTACTTACCTTTTGATACATCACAGCTATTTATCTTATTTTCTTCAATTTTCCCATTACTTGGAACTTCATTTTTATCAACAATAATACATGTCTTCTTTTCCCCTAGTGTTTCTTAAACATAATCATACCTTTTCAATGTTTTCTTTGATGACATAATTACATGCATGCTGACAAATTTTTGTAATATCAACCCCACTAAAGCCTCGAGTATACAAGATGAAAGCTATCTAATGTATAACATAAAGTCTGAGAATTTTTAAATAGACATTCTTAACATAACTTCAGAAAAAAAAACCAAATAATTAAATAACTACAAGTAAAATTGTATTTTATTATAAAGTTATCCCTAAAACAAATATTAAGCAACTATTACACATTGTTAAACTTTAAAATTCCAAACTGATAAGGTGTTGCTTGGGTTGATAAAATGTAAGATTAGCTTGAGAAATATAAAACTTGCACTCCATTTGGTAGGAAAGAAGAAAAGAGGAAAAAAAAAAGAAAAATGTTTTAATCCAATGGTTGAACTACAAAATAGTATATATTCTTATAAATTTCAACCATAAATTAAAAAATTTCCATCTTTCTCTATTTCCATCCTCCCTACCAAACATAACATTAAAGGAATCCAAAATCTTTACTTGACTCTAGCCATTTGCTCAAAAATCCACTTAGCAATATTTAACTTTGCATCCATTCTAACTGCTACAATTCCATGACCATTGCTTTTCAATCGATTGTGAAAATGAGTATAAACCATTAGGCTAAATTAGGTTTCAGTTCTCATATTTTCCTATATACTCCTATTAAAAATCCAGAATATATACCTCGATTCTAACTTTGTTTGGGACACAAACTGCTTGAACTATTATTGGTTTGTAAATTGTACTACATGAATAACACAATTAATCTACTAATGAATGACATGAAAAAACCCTTTGGACAATCAATCTTTTAAAAGAAATAGATTTTCCAAAAATAAAAGCTGTAATTAGTAAAATGTAATTAATCTACAATTAATTGAACTATTATTGATCTGTGAATTGAAATGTTGCAACAAATATAAGATATCTTTTCACAAAATCAAAAAAGAAATATATACCAGATTAAACAAGTTATCAGCATGCCTAACCATTAATTTACCTCGAACAAATAAATGGCTACAAGGATCTCTCTTGCCTCATATAAATGATGTAAATGGATAAATTGAAATTCCTTTAGTTTTCCTTCCAATCAACTAATTAACTTGCATAAAGGTCAAGTTTTTTGTACCCATCTCTAGAAATGACTGACTGCTAAAAATTATGCATGGAATAAAACAACAAAACTTGAGAAAACAACAAATTAAGTAAAATAAAAAGAATATGAACAAAAAAAAAAAAAGCAAAAAGGAATACATGCAAGAAAAATTGCAAACCCATATAAAATTCACAATACAATGTTGAGAAAAAAAAAAGAAGCAAACCAAATTTACCAATCACAATGCAAAGAACAAATGAAAGGAAATAAAAAAAAAACAAAATGAAAGAAAAGTAAAAACAATCTAATAACTAGGGTGTTAGATTAACAATTCATTATTTCAAGAAGAAATTTTAGGTTTTTATGAAAAATTAATATTCTAACAAAAAAAAATCAGTAACTAAGTTGATAAAATATAATCTATTGAATAAAGGAATAGTAAAAATTTACACTAAAAGGTAAAAAAACAAAGACTTACATTGCTCCTAGGTCTGGGATTTTGATGGCCATAGCAATATAAGTCGGCGAGATTTTGAAAAGAAAAGAAAAAATTGTGAGAATAAAAGCAAAAGAAGCTTCTAGAAAAGTTTTCTTTAAGTCCAAAATTACCCCTTAATCTTTTTTTTTTTTTTACATTGCTAAGCTGTCCCTTCGATACAAATAGAAGACAACTTTTATAGTAAATTAGTGTGTGGCCCTCGTTTTGCGTTGAATCTTATAATTAAATTTATAATTAATTGTAAAATTTTTAATGGAAGTTGCTAATAAATAAATAAGTACTTTCCTTGTAAATCAAAAGTGGAATTATCTCTTTATAAACACTAAGCAAAAAATTAAGAAGTTAGGAGGAAAAAAAGTCAAATATTAAATTAACAATTAAGCATCACTAAAAGTAGCGACGTATCAATCACCACATCAAGAATAAAATAATAATCAATAGATTTTCAATAATAGCCAACATCAAATCCAATCTAATATAAACATTAATAGATATTCAATAATAATCAATATATAATCCAACTCAATTCTAATAATAATCAACAAAGAGCTAAACATGTTCCTAAGAAGTTAAAAAATATATCTAAAAGAAATAATTACCTAAATTCTCTATTTGAGTTATTGACGGTAGCAGTGGTAGCCTTCACTCTACCATATTTTTAATTGAAGCATTCCTTTTTCAAAATTGTAGTTGAAACTTACCTACCAATACATTCACTTACGATTGCATAGTAGGTTGCAATACCAAATTTATTTGACAAAATGAGTATTTGAAACATTGATTAAAGAAATTAGAATTATGAAAGTAAATAATCATTTCTTGATTCATTTGCTATTGAAGCCACATTTAACAAATTCATAGCTGAAGCCAACATTCAACAAATTCATAACTGAAGCCAATATTCAAATATATGATTACAACCAATATGTTCAAAAAAAATTTTCATAACATATAGATCTGTAAATCTATAGCTATACTTAATAAATGGATGGAGTCACTATCAATCTTTTTTAATTAGGTGTGATTGGCTACCTATGGAATCTATTCTTTTAAAGAGCTCCTAAGCTTGACTAAGGGTTTTTAAAAGAATAGGTACAGGTTTACAAACCAGAAAATGATTTAGGAGTTTGGTTACATGTGATGAAGGTTATAGCACCCCTACATGCCCATCTGAAAGATGGCATCATATTATTTTAAATTTATCCTATGGTCTTGAGTTTAATAGTTCCAAATTTTTATATTAAATATTAAAAATAATTTTTAAGATTCTCCATCAATTTGATAAATTTTTTAAAAAATATTTTTTTACCTCAAGAGTATTCAAGAATCCCATTTGATTTTTTGAAGAGGCTCCGTCGTTGGAAAGAGGTTTATTTATTATTAATTTTTTTATTGAAAATATATCTAATTATTTCACCATTTGAGCCAAATTAAAAATATATATTTTTTAATTTCTAATTTTTTCACCATTTGGGCCTATTTAGAAATTCTTTTTATTATTTTTTTATTTCTAAATTTTTCACAATTTAGGTCAATTTAGAAATATTTTTTTTCAAAATTTCTAAATTTTCACAATTTGGGCCTATTTAAAAAATTTTTTTTCTTGGAAAGAAAATAATATGACAATTATTTTTATTGAAATTTCATCTAAATTATTCCACCATTTAGGACAAATTTAGAGAAAATTTCTCACCTAGAGATTTCTTAAAAATTTACCATTTGAAAATTTTAAGAATCTCCTCCTTAGATAATTATCAAATATTTTCAACCCAAATTTTTTATTTGACAAAGAATATAATTACTTGTATTGAAATTTTATCTAAATTATTCCATCATTTGGGTCAATTTTAGAGAAAATTTATCACATAGAGATTTCATAGAAAATTTACCATTTAAAATTTCTAAGAATCTCATCCTTAGGTAATTTGTATTTAATTTAAATTTTTTTTATATTTTTATGTTTTATAGTTTTTTGCTTCAAAATAAACATTAATTATTGTTATTGAAACTTTATCTAAATTATTTCACAATTTGGGACAAATTTAGATAAAATTTCTCACTTAAGAATTTTATAGAAATTTATCATTTGAAATTTCTATAAATTCCATTATTGGATAATTAATATTTTTCTCAAAATTTTTATTTTGTATTTCATTTTTATTAAATTAAATCATACAAAAATACTCCTAAAATAAACAAACACATAAATTAATTAATTAATAAATAAAATATTAAAAAATAACAAAAAATCGAAACGGCTCAGCTTGCAGTTGAAATTTGGCTCGACTCGAGACAGAGAAAATGGCTTAAAAACATGGCTCAAAGGTGCACAGCTTAGCTCGACTCCAGGGATTGGTTGACACATGGGTCAGACGTAGGTCGCGATCGGTTCAGGTTGGTCAGATGGCAAAACACGTGGATCCTCTGGGATTTATTAATGACAAAACGACGTCGTTTTTCAGTGGGTATATAAGCTCGAATCTCAGCTTATTTATCATAATTCCCCTTTCCTTCTCTCTCCTTATTTTTTTCTCTCCCTTCTTTCTACAAAATCTCAGAATCTGGTTGAATTTTCATTGAAAACTAGAAAAACACATTGAAATCTGGAAAAACATGCAGAAAATTTCAAGTTTCACTAGAAAAGTTCGTTGAAATATGAAATTTCCAGAAATTTTCCAAAAAACAATTACTTGAAAATTTTAAAAAAAAATCCTAAAATTTCTAAAATTTGCCTATGCTTTTCTAAACACTTTTTGCTTTTGTTTTCTCTTTGTTTCATATGTGTTTTTTATCTGTGTCGAAGCCTATATTTATAAGCATTGATTAGAAGAGTTTTTGATCAATGCCAATTCTTTTTGTAATTGGGATTTAATCATTGAGTCCAATTTCAACTCTTCAAAACCCCCGAATTCATAGCCAAATTTTCTTTTTTTTTTTTTTCATTTTTTTCATTATCTTTTAGAATAAAAATTACATTAAAAAATAATAATTAAAATAAAATTCATAACAAATAACCCAAAAAATAAAAAATAAAAATAAAAATAAAAATAGGTTAATTTGCCACATTTGGACTAAGCCCAATTGATCCAAGCCTAAATCAAATTGGGTGTCTATAGCTGCACTTATTTATGCATTTTTTGTGCAGCAAGAATTACGCAAATACGTAGACACCCTGTACGTGACCATCCCAACATATTCACACTTTTTTTTTCATTTTTTCATCATTTTTCATTTTTTTGAGAAAGAAATAAGCAAAGCTTCTCTAAACAGATGCTTAACAACTTTGAAAAATAAATTGTTATTCTAAACAGAGGCACCACGACTTTGAAAAATAAATTGCTCCTCTAAACAGAAACACCACGACTTTTGAAAATAAAATGCTCCTCTAAATAGAGGCAACCATAACTTTTGAAAATAAAATGCTCCTTGACAATCATATCCAAAAGAGTTATAGATCATGTCTAAAAGAATTTTAGAAGATTATGCTCAAAGATCTTACAAATCATTCATAATACTGAGAAATATCCTCTTCTAAAGATTAGAATCTTACCTCACAAGCTTTTTTTCAAACGAGAATTTGAAACTCTTTCATAAAAAAATCTTCACATCTATTTTCTTCACGTGGGATCTTGGAATATCCTTACACCAGACCTATGCACTAGAAATGCAATGCATGCTATGCAAATGTTGGTTAATTAATTCACATTCAATTGTGGTACTCAAGTTCCTCAAACTTTTTTTCTTGGGCCCCAAACTCCTCAATTTCTATATACTAAGACCAAATCAATATAACTTTCAATCATCTCTCTCATTTAATTCTCATATTCTCTTTGCAAGAAATCTCTTTTCAAATTCAATGTCCTTATTAGAAACTAAACATTTCAAATTTGTCTTTATCACTCTCAACCTTTGCAATGTAATGTAGAAATCTTTTATGCTATTATTCATTTATCAATCATTATTTTCAATATCAAAAAGTAAGAATGCATTTACACATTTCCTCCATTGTAAGGTATTGAAGAAAAAATAGTAAGAATAGCTAGGAAATAAATAACAGAAGAGACACACAAAGAATGAAATGGAATGTCTTTTATTAGCAAAAATGATAGCAAACTTTGGCCAATGGGAAAAGAAAGAATTACAAATAATGGGTATGAAGGGACAAAGCCTAAAAATAAACAATCGGACAATCATAATAACATATCTTAAAGTTTTTTCAAAAAATTCAACCACCAAATACATTCAACAACTTAGAGCTCCTCAGAACATGCTAGCCTTTATGCTAGTGAATTCCTAAATTCGATGCTGAAACCTCTTTATATAAGCTGTATTTTTAGGTTTTTAACTTAAATAAACCTTATTTTGACTTAAACTGCCCTTTTTAGGTTTTTGACTTGAGTCTTCCTTTTTTTATTTTTTTCTTTCTTGTTTTTTTTTTAAGCATAGTACTTCTTCACAGCATCAAAATTTATAGAATGAGGTAAATCATTTCCATCTATCTCAGCTAATATTAATGCTTCATCTGAAAAAGCTCATTTCACGACATATGACCCTTCCTGATTTGGAGTCTACTTTTCTCTATTATCTGCTGGCTTGAGAGAAGTTTTTTAAGACCAACTCCCATTCTAAAAAACAATGAGGTCATACTTTTTTATCATGAGCATCATCATTCTTCTTTGATATAATTGATCATGGCATAGCGTTGTCAATCATTTTTTTAATGAAATTCAACTATTCATAGCGCTTTCGAATCCATTCAGCTCTTCTAGTTCAACTTCTTTTAGAATCCTCAAATATGAGATTTTTACTTCTACTGGTAATACAGCTTCCATCTCATAAACAAAAAAAAATGGGGTTGTTACAGTAAAGGTACGCACTGACGTCCGATAAGCATGCAGTATAAATGGTAACTTTTCATACTAGTTCTTATAAGTCTCAGTCATCTTCTCAAGAATTTTTTTTACATTCTTATTAGCTGCCTTAATTGTCCCATTCATTTTTGGATGGTATGGCATCGAATAATGATGCTTGATCTTGTATTAGGCATATACTTCTTGCATCATCTTGCTATTTAGGTTCTTAGTATTGTTTGAAATGATTATCTTTAAAAGTTCATATTTATAAATGATCTTTTTTTTTATGAACTTACAGACCATAAATCGTGTTACATTTTTAAATGATATTGTTTTCATCTATTTTGTGAAATAATCTATCATCATAAAAATAAACCTATGCCTATTAGAAGTTTTTAGGGTAATAGGACTAATGACATCTATGCCCCATATAAAAAATGGCCAGGGTGGTGCCAAAACATGTAAAGCAAATGGCAAAGTATGAATTTTTTTAGCGTAGATCTGGCACTTGTGATATTTTCGAGCATAATCAGTGTAATCGCTCTCCATTGTCAACCAATAGTACCTAACTCTCATGATTTATCTTGCCATCATATGTTCATTGGCATGTGCCTCGTATATTCTATCATGCACCTCTTTAATAATTTTATTAGCCTCGACTTTATTTACATACCTTAATAATACTTGATCATGACTTCTTTTGTAGAGAATATCTTCATCTAGGAAAAAACTCATAGTCAGTCTTCGGATGACCCTTTCATCATTCTCAATTGCCTAGATAGGGTATTGTTGATTCTTAATGTACTGTAAGATATCATAATACTAGGGCTTTCCATATTCTTCTTCTTTTACATTAGAGCAGTGAGCCGGCATATCTTTGACATCTAACTTGATGGGTTGAATGTCAGCATTATCATTAATTTGAACCATTGCTGCTAAAGTAGCCAAGGTATTAGCAATCAAATTCTCCTTCTGAGGTAAATAATCAAATTGAATATCTTCAAACTGCTTGATCAACTTTAGGATATACTTGCGATATAAAATGAGTTTCAAATCTCTTATCTCTCATTCTCTTTCAACTGATATATGACTAGAATTGAATCTTTGAACACTTTTAATGCTTTAACTTTTTTTTGTATAGAACAGCTTGTAAACCCATGACACATGCCTCATATTCAGTAATGTTATTTGTGCAATTGAAATTCAACTTCGCTATTATATGATAATATTGTTATTATGAAGAAATCAATATTGCCCCAATTCCATGTCTCAAGGCATTGGTAGCTCTATCAAAATACATTTTCTAATGGTTCTCTTCATACCTTTCTTTTTTTCAGCTAGAAAATAGTCATTAAATCTTTATTAGGGAATTTCAATCTCATTGGCTTAAAATTTTTAGCAATACAATCTACGAGAAACTCAACTATGACAATCTTTTTTATTACCTTTTGGCTTACATATATGATAGCATACTCCAAGAGCATTATTTACCATCTAGCAATTCTTTCAAATAAAGAAGGCATTTTAAAGATGTATTTAATTAGATCAAATTTTGCTATAAGCTAGGTGGTATAATAAAGCATGTATTGTCTGAGTCTTTTAGTGGTCTAAGCTAATTCACAACATATTTTTTTCAAAAAAAAAATACTTTGACTCATATTTTATGAAATTTTTACTCAAATAATAAATAGCTCTTTTCTTTCAGCTAGACTCATCTTGCTACCCCAGTATACATCTCATTGAATTTTTATACACTGTTAGATATAAAATTACGGATCTTTTTGAAATAAGAGGTACCAACACTGAAGGATTTGATAAGTACTACTTAATTTTATCAAAAGCCATTTGACATTCTTCATTTCACTCTCTAAGGTTATTCTTGCGAAGATAGGATCCCACTTATAGGTAAGTTGAGATATAAACCGAGAAATATAGTTTAATCTACCCAAAAAACTTTAAACTTTTTTTAGTGTACTTGAAGGTGACAAATTTTGATGGCTCGTATTTTATCTGGATCAACCTCAATCCCTTTTTCATTGACCATAACGCCTAGCAACTTCCCTGACCTTACCCCAAAGGTGCACTTAGCTAGGTTCAACTTGAGTTAAAATTTTTTTAACCTCTCAAATAGCTTTCTGAGATTGGTGAGATGATCTTTGCCTTCTTGAGATTTTGTAATCATATCATCTACATACACTTTAATCTCTTTGTGCATCATGTCATGAAAGAACGTTATCATGGCTCTTTGGTATATTGCCCTAGCATTCTTTAAACCAAAAGGCATGACTTTATAGCAAAACATTTCTCACATGATCATAAAAATGGTTTTTTCCATGTCATATTTAGCCATCTTTATTTGGTTATATCCTGAAAATCCATCCATAAAGGAGAACATCGAATGCTTTGTTGTATTGTCCACCAGTATATCAATAGGAGGTAAAAAAAGTTATCATTTGGGCTAGCCTTATTCAAGTCATGATAAGCTATGCATATTCATACTTTTTCATCTTTATTAGGAATTGGTACATTGTTGGCTACCCATTCTGAATATTTGGCTACTTGTAAGAAACCTGTATCAAGTTGTTTCATTACTTCTTTTTTGATCTTCAATAGCATTTCAAGTTTCATTCACCTTAATTTTTATTGGACTGACCTACATTCTGGCTTCAAAGGTAGTCTATGCTTTACTATCTGTGTACTGAGGTCAGGCATATCCTAATAAGATCAAGCAAACACCTCTACGAATTCTCGAAATAGATTTTTCAATCATTGCTTGTTTATCGATGAAAGTGACATGCCAATTTTAACCTCTTTTTTATTCTCCTCATCTCCTAAATTCACCAATTCAGTTGTCTCATGATGAGGCTCAATTAGTTTACTTTTTTGCTCAATCAATCTTATTAGGTCTGGAGGAATAACATATTCTTTAAAATCTTCTTCATTATCAAGTGCATCGGTGTTAATTAATTTTTCAAAATTAACCCTTTGATCATTATCATGATTACTCTTCTATTCATTTAAAGACCTAAAATTGAATGAAATGGGATATGTTAGCGAAATGTATAAGAAAAATGAAAAAACAAAAAAATGAAGGTACTAGAAGAAATGAATAAAAATACATCCTTTCTAATTTTTATTAAAATAATAATAGATAAATGGCCCAAACAAAAAAGACCACCTCAAGGCTTTGGGCATAAGCTATTGGGATGTTCAATTACATTAAATCGATATCAAGGATAACAAGTATTTCAATAATGCTCTAATTGTTTAGCTCATAATTTGGCAGATAAGGATGAACCTATATTTTCTATTCATACCTACTTTCATCTTTGATCATATAGATAGACAACTCAGCAAAAGCCTTCTCTATGCTTTGTTTTAAGTCTTCTTTTGCATTTGAGTGCATGAATCCTATAGGCCTGAAGGTCTCATATAAGTGTAGAATGATCATTGTTGTCTTATTGGCTTGTTTTCCCTTAATTTCCTAATCTTTTATTTCATAACAAAGACCTAGTCTCTCCCTATTATCCATCATCGTCAGAAGCTCCCTTATCTCTTGTAAGTTTTTACCCAATCCTACTCTAGGATACCAGTTTTTATTGATGACTTGACACATCACTATTTTTGAACATTGTGAGCTTTTGGATCCCTCGCCTATAGAGTTGACTAACTCAAAGGACCAATAAGAATATTTCATCGCTTCTTTAGTAGCTTTCACATATTGAGTATTCAACGATTGTATTACCAGCATGTCTTCTTCCCCAAACACTACTACCAATTGACCCTCTATATTGAACTTGATTTTTTGGTACAGGGTATAAGGGATAGCCATTGCCATGTGAATCTATGATTTTTTCAGTAAACAACTATAAAATAGAGAGATATCCATTACTTAAAATTTTACATTGAAAGTGTAGGGCCCAATTTGTAAGGTCATCTTTATATTTCTCAAAACTTCTTGCTTGGTCTCATCAAATGCTTGAATTTGGCTATCTTTTATATGTAAATAATCAACAGGTGCCTTGCCAAAGTTGATATAGACATGACATTAATAGCAGAATCGTTATCGATGAGGACCTTGAATATAATATGGCTTTTGCACTTGATATGCAAAGCCTTAGTGCTTCCCCTTCCTTCTAGAAGAATCTCATCATCACTAAATGAAATGTAGTTTGGCATGATCAGATTTCTAGCTAAATGATTAACATACTTAACAGACACATTATATGCCGCATATGCCTAGTTTAGCACTTTCAGTAAAGTATTTCGATATGATTCTAAATTTAATAGCAGTGATAATAACAAGATTCGTGTCGACATCTTATCTAATTGTTCCATCATTAAGTATTAACTGTGTTTTATCAGTTTCAAAAATTTACAAGCCTCTTTTTTTTACACCAATTTCGGGTAATCCTTTTCAGGTACCACTTTTGGGTCATTTCTTCCTTCACCTTTCTTAGCTTTTTCTTTTCTAGCCTTTTTTAGTATTTCTAGAGTGTAGCATCTTCCACTTTAGGTGATGTCCCCCACATCAATTATATTAGCGATATTAGACTTAGAGTCATTCTCCTCTTGCCCTTAGATTATTATGTCACAGCTATATTTTCATGGCACAGCCCTATTGCTCTTGTAAGGGAATAGAACAAGAACTTTAAAGGTTACTGGCTTGGGAATATGCTTGTGTATGATTGACCTTAGATTACCCTACAGTAAATTATTAACGGCTTTAGAAATAGTTTGGGTGGCTGGTCGGTCATAGACGCTTCAACATTCTTTGAATCATCCTTTTTTCTCATAGAATTCAATCTGAAAAGAATCTATGAACCTTTATACGTCATGGTGAAATTGCTTATAGATTTCGATAGAGTAGCCAAAAACTCCACTATGACACTTATAGATTTCACTACTACATATGCCCTATGATAAGTATATAGACTCACTGACTATATCATATCAGCCTTTCATAAAGCATCAAATAGTTGGCTAAGAGGTGTCTTAATTTTTGTAACTTTTTTTTTCAGTTGACGATCTCTTTCCTCACTCAAAGCATTTACACTATGGTTAGGCAATGGATTGCCACTAATGTTTGGTGCAGTTACTGTTCCTGTATCAAAATTGATCATTCTATCTTTGATCAATCGGTGCACCTTATGTTTCAAAACAGTGTAATTCTTAGTAGAATAGCTAGCAATCCTATAGTGATAGTCATAATGGGCCATAAGATCATACTATTTAGGGTAAGGTGGCTTAAGTGGCTCTACCTAATTAAGAGTAATTAAGTGATTATTGTAGAGCTCTCGGTATAACTCTGTATAAATCATAGGGATTATATCGAATACGATTTTTTATGAGTAGTTCATTGCTCTCATGAACCACTTACTAGGCTAACAAGATGAGTTTAAGGTCTCAAAAAAAATGGAGCATTAGCACTGTATATGGCAGTCTGAGGTCTGAAAGGGGATTGATAGGTTTGAGGGTATGATGGCTGTGAATTTGGTTGGTATAGGTAAGGAGAAGCATTATTCATAGTGGAATAATTTGAAGAGTAACCCTATGGTATGTAGGGCTGATGACCCTTGAACTGTTATTTATCAAAGCTTACAGCTTGAGCTTCGATCTTTTTTTTCTTTAGGGTTTTTTTAGTGGATGCCTCTTTTAATTCTAACTTGCCATTCTTGATGGCACTCTCAATGATTTCACCAGAGATCACTATATTGGTGAAATTTTTTATTGTATTTTCTATCATTTTTTCATAATAGAGAGATTTCAGAGTGTTGACAAACAACACTGTAATTTTTTTCAGTTAAAAGAGGTTGCACTTGAGAGGCTACATCTCTCCACCTCTGAGCATATTTTTTAAAAGACTTATTTACCTTTTTCTCTATATTCTGCAAGGACAAACAATCAGAAGCTAAATCCATGATATACCGACATTGATTGATAAAATCATGGGCCATATCACTCCAGGAGCAGATGCGAGTTCTGTCCAACTGGACATACCATCTAACGATAAAACTCGTAAGGCTATCTTGAAAAACATACATTAGTAGCTTTTCATTGTGAGCATGGGCTATCATTTTTTGATAGTACATGGTAATATGAGTCTTTGGACACTTCGTACTATCATATTTTTTAAATTTTGATACTTTGAATTTAAAAAAAATAACCATATTTGGGACTAAACAAAGCCTAGTAGCATTGACAGAACCATCAAAACCAATTCCCTTAATAGCCTGTAACTTTGGTTCTAATATACTAATCTTCAAGTCTTTCTGAGATTCAATTTTTGCCTTTTTTTTCTCTTTATCTTTTAGTTCATCCAAATCAAGAACTTGAATCGATTTTATTACCTTTTCAGTAAAGACAGAATTCATATAGCTATGGTAATACCCTGGATTAGATACTGATGGTATTCCAGGATACGTAGGATATGTGAATTATTATAGTGGAACCTCTTGTGTAGACTGAGCTTGAGGTGGATCAAAATTAAGTGGATATAAGGGGTCAACCACTTCTTATGATAGATGGTCTTGTTGGCTGGTATTCTTCTTTACATTCTTCTCTTTATTTAGCTTATTCAAAGCCTCTAGAATCCTATTTAATTCCCCTTCAAGCTTTTCTTGAGCTTTTTCTATCCTTTCAAAATGATTGGAATTCTTTTATTTCATTTGTCTGGTTCTGGCTCTTGTATAGTATCGATGAGTGAGGTTTCTGCTGGATGAAGCTATCTTTAAACCTTGAGTACCACAATTATATTATTATTAGAAATTATGTGCTTTATCTTTGATATGCAAATACATGCATGAAATGTACTAATATTTACCACATCACCATTATTGATAAAAAAAATATCTATTTGAAACTTTATTAAAATTTCAAAATTACATTCTAATAAAATCAAAGCAATATTCTAAAGTCTTAAACATCATTTTTTACTTTTAATGCCTCGCTATAAATTTTTTAGCTTGTTGGTAATGATTTTGTGCCTTGTCTAAGAAATTAAGCAGTTGTCACCCATGAGCTCCCACTGGTTACACCACAGCCTTCAAATCTTTCACTTTTTCTTCCATTTTTGATGCTTTATCTACAACAATGCATAGCTGATCGAACAAATGCCTTAGATGTCTTTGTTTTTCTATAACTCACTTTGTTTAGCTTGTCTCCTGCATTCATCAGACAAGGCTTTTATTTTTGCTATGCATCGATCCATTATCTCTTATAGCATTTGAGTATATCTATGTGCCATAGCAGTGGCCTTTTATTCTTTCTCCACCTTTGCTTTTAGTAATTTATTTTTCTTTAAGAGTTGGGCAAGCTCGGGTGTGACTGATGAATGTGTCATGTCTAAATCATTGAATAAAGCTCTCCATTGATTTTTCTACTCTATGAAGCTCTAGATTTTTAGTTTTTGAAGCCTTGAACTATTTTTCATTTCTAACTTCAATCGCTTATTTTCTTGTTCTAACTTGTCTTTCTCGGTTTAGAGCTTTCTCTTAGCCGTTTCCACTCTAAGTAAAGGATATTAAAGAATGGGCTTTAGGGAGTGACCTATTTGTTCACTAGGAAGCACAATATCTTTACCCTTTATTGCATGCCACACACTATATTCTGAGGTGATGTCATAAGTAAGCCTTCCTTGGTTAACCCTGATAGTTTGTTTTCATACCTTTTTTTATCCTTTCAACCATTCCATATGCCCCTTTATCAGTGAAAGAGAATTCACGTTGGTTAAGTCCATAAATTTTTGGAATGAATTATTCACATCCGGATTGTCTTTTCACCAAAGTTAGGGCATAAGTAACAATACCCTATAGGCCTAATAAGAACACCCACGGCTGATCTCCATAATTGTATAACATTATATCATGACACATCCAAGGTGTTTTCTAAACTATCTCTTGCCTATCAAGGGCTCGAAAGTAGGAAACCCATTCTTCTTTTGACTTTGCTTGAGGCCATGTGCTAGAATAAAACTTCTTGATTGAGATGCTAGAACGAAGGTATAATTTGTAGAACTGACTTTCTTCATATTTAATATGACTCTTCATCCATACCTGAAGTAGTTGTAGGCATTCATTGAATCGACCTTTACCACTTATATCATAAAAATTCAAAGAACGAATAGTTTATGCCAAAATGGTTGGTGCAACATTGACTTGGTATGCTAACTGATAAACAAAGTCTATCATTGCGACATCAATATACTTGATGACCTTTAGGAAGATCACCGACCAATACAGAGCTATAGCCATAGCCACTAACCCCTAATCATCATCTATATGCCCTTAGATGAAATCTCGTAGAAAATTCCATAGGATAGCCTTACTTTAACCTTTTATCATAACACATGCATTAACTTGAGGTAAGCTAAGTCCAAGCATTTGCACTAGCTTTTTACGATAGCCTATCTTATTCAACCAATAGATCTTGTCTGGGTTTAGCAAATTGAAATAAAGAAAGACCGTATATTTTTTCATTGTGGGCACCATGTTTGCTTTATTAAAGACAAAACATCTATAAGAAGGATCCCAGAATTGAATGATGGCTATAATAAGATTATTGTCCACATCCACTTGGAGCAGAAAAGCTATATCTCTATATCTGTTCTCAAATGCCTCCTGCCTTATTCTACTAATGCATCTTCAAACACTGCTTAGGTTGGCTAAATCATTTTGCTATAGCTCGAGATGAACTTTATCGGGCAATGATGAGATAAAATCTTCAAGCAAGCAATTTTCTTGTTTTCTTTTACCTTCGTCTGACTTGATTTTTAGGTGATGAACAGACTTGTAATGGATTAAATTAGACTTTGATTGTATTTAACTTTCTATGGATGTAAGTGAGAGATTTGATTTATCAATAACTGATATGTGATAAATATTTCCTATATGAGAATGATGTAAATGATAATGTTAAAACATGAGGATGGAAATGATGTATAGAATGAAATGATATGGAAATGTTAAAACATGAGGATGGAAATGATGCATAGAATGAAATGATATGGAAATGTTAAAACATGAGGATGGAAATGATGCATAGAATGAAATTATATGAAAATGGCGCAGATGCATAAAATCAAACAAAATGGTTAGATAACAAACTGTTCTTTCTTGTGTCCTAATTTTGGGTTATATCTAGTGATGGGTAAGAAGGACTCTATTTTTGGTCTGCCTCTTAGGGGTGAACTATATGCAGGGTTAGGAGATTTTAACCACTAAAGGTTTTCAAATTGTTCCTTACATCATTGTCCATCACAAACTAGTAAGGCAGTCCAATCCTCACCCATCACAGGCTACCAACGAAAATGATTCAATTTGAGTGGGAGTATTTCGCTAGCCATTACGAAGATTATCATATCACAAGAGCGTAGGTACTTTACTCCCTTCTAAAAAGGATAAAAGCCGAGTATAGAGCTCATGGAATACAAATGTATATGATAGTGTGTGTGAAGGAACATATAGGTTTCTTACCCCAAAAATAAAAGATAAGTCAAAACAAAAAAAATGTTGGTAAACAGATAACACAAATCATTAAAACCATTAAACTAAAGGATAAGATAAATTCAAAAACTATGGCCTGACTCTCTATGGCTTTCTCCAGTAGAGTCGTCAAACTGTTATAACATATAGATCCATAAATCTATAGTTATACTTAACAAATCGATGAAGTTGCCACTAATCTTTTTTAACTAGGTGTGATTGACCACCTAAGGAATCTATCTTTTTAAGAAACTCCTAAGCTTGACTAAGGTTCCTTAAAAGAATATGTTTGGGTTTACAAACCAGAACAAAGTTCGGGAGTTTGGTTACATATGGAAAAAGTTATAGCACCCCCATATGCCCATCCAAAAGATGGTACCATATTATTTTAAATTTATCATATGATCTTGAGTCTAATGGTTTTAAATTTTTATATTAAATATTGAAAATAATTCTTAAAATTCTCCATCGATCTGGTAGAATTCTTAAAACATATTTTTTCACCTCAAAAGTATTTAAGAATCCTATTTGATTTCTTGAAGAGGCTCCAGCATCGAAAAGAGGTTTATTTATTTATTTTTTGTTGAAAATATCTCTAATTATTTTACAATTTGAGCCAAATTAGAAATATTTTTTTTTCAAAATTTTTAAAATTTTTACCATTTAGGCCTATTTAGAAATTCTTTTTATTATTTTTTTATTTCTAAATTTTTCACCATTTGGGTCAATTTAAAAAATTATTTTTTCAAAACTTTTAAATTTTTCACCATTTTGGGCCTATTTAAAAATTCTTTTTCTTTCTTGGAAAGAAAATAATATGACAATTATTTTTATTGAAATTTCATCTAAATTATTCCACAATTTAGGATAAATTTAGAGAAAATTTCTTACCTAAAGATTTCTTAAAAATTTATTATTTGAAATTTTTAAGAATCTCTTTCTTGGATAATTATCAAATATTTTCAACATAAATTTTTTATTTGAAAAAGAATACAATTACTTGTATTGAAATTTCATGTAAATTATTTCACTATTTGGGCCAAATTTAGAGAAATTTCTCACTTAGAGATTTCTTAAAAAATTTATCATTTGAAATTTCTAAGAATCTCATCCTTGGATAATTTGTATTTAATTTAAAATTTTTTTATATTTTTATGTTTTTTATTTGTTTGCTTCAAAATAAATATTAATTATTATTATTGAAACTTTATCTAAATTATTCTATTATTTGGGACAAATTTAGATAAAATTTCTCACTTAAGAATTTTATAGAAATTTACTATTTGAAAATTTTATAAATTTCGTTATTGGATAATTAATATTTATTCCCAAAATTTTTATTTTTTATTTCATTTCTATTAAATTAAATCATACAAAAATACTCCTAAAATAAACAAACACATAAATAAATGAAATATTAAAAAAAATTAAAAAATCAAAACAACTTGGTTTGCGACTGAAATTTGGCTCGGCTCAAGACAAAAAAAATGGCTTAAAATCAAGGCTCAGGGGTGTGCGGGTTGACTCAGCTTGACCCTAGGGATCGGCTGGCATGTGGTCAGATACGGGTCGCGATTGGGTCAAGTTGGTTTGATGACAAAACGTGCGGATCTTTTGAAATTTATTAATGACAAAACGACGTCATTTTGCAGTGAGTATATAAGCTCGAATATCAACTTTTTTACTAGAATTTCCATTCCTTTCTCTCTCTCTTCATTTTTTTCTCTCTTTTCTCTACAAAATCTCAGAATCTGGTTGAATTCTCATTGAAAACTGGAAAAACACTTCGAAATATGGAAAAACATGTCGAAAATTTAAGTTTCGTTAGAAAAGTTCATTGGAATCTGAAATTTCCAAAAATTTTCCAAAAAAAAATTTGGCCAAAAATTCTGAAAAAAATCCTAAAATTTCTAAAATTTGCCTATGCTCTTCTAAACACTTTTTGCTTTTTTTTTTTTCTCTTTGTTTCATGTGTGTTTCTGATCTATGTCCAAACTTATATTTATAGGCATTGATCAAAAGAGTTTTTGATCAATGTCAATTCTTTTTGTAATTGAGATTCAATTCTTGAGTCCAATTTCAACCCTTTTAAACCCCCAAATTCACGGCCAAATTCTCTTTTTTTAATTTTTTTCATTATCTTCTAGAATAAAAATTATATTAAAAATAATAATTAAAATAAAATTTAGAACAAATAACCCTTAAAAAATAAAAACAAAAATAAAAATAAAAATAAAAATGGGCTAATTTGTCCTATTTGGATCAGGCCCAATTGATCCAGGCTTAGATTAAACTGGGCTTCTACAAAAATTAATACGCAATACAATAAAATACTATTAGTTGTTTGGAATCTCATTATTATAAAAAGTACAAAAAAATAGTACTTTGCTTAAAATGTCAATAATTATTACTAAATGAAACATAATAAAATATTTTTGAAAGAGTAAGACTTCATTCACAATAAATGATGTGAATGACCAACACTTTGGACAAGTTGGTTATGGCAACAATGATTAAATCTAAAAAAAAGTATCAATATTAAACTTTATAGAGAATTCAATGAAAGGATTATTTATTTAAAGTTGAAGAACGCCATCAAAGTTAAGAACTTGCATCAAAATAAACGGAGATAAAAAATTTTCATTCCATGACATATTGTATGATATGCGAAAAAAAAATAACAATCATATTAACTATTACTGAAAGTAAAACACTTTATAACAATATAAAAAAGAGCATAACTTTCTTTATATCCCACATTAATAACATATTGAGAAAGAAACATGATATAGCAAATGTTAAATATTTTAAAAAGAAAAGACTAAAAAATAAATTCTCCATTATCCATAAAAAAAACACAAACCTATCAACAATTTTACATAAGGATTAGGGCAAAAAAAGATAAAAAAAAAAAAAACTCAAAATGGTTTGGATAACTTGGATTCTAAATTGTAGACATCCTATTTAGTTTGAGGTTCAAATCTGATCAGGCTTGATTAGATTTTAAGCTTGAATGTCTAATTTTTTTTCACTTTTCTTTTTTTTTATTCTTATATATGTATATATCTACATTTTTTTATTTAGTTTTGTAATTATCTCCTTTGGAGATTAAGATCAAGATAATTAAAAGTTTAAAATTTAGGTTATTATAGATAATGATGATGGTAATGTGATAAATTTCTTTTGATTTGGGACTCTATCACAATCAAGATTCAGTGCCTATAATTAGGCTTGTAAATTGTCAAGAAAGACATGGGGTCGATGGCCAAGAACAAACATAGAAAGAAAGTAAATGGCCATAAACAAAAACACCTTTTTTGGTCATAATTACCCTACCACCTTCAGCCAAGCCTTAAACTATTAGTGCTTATCTTCATTTCCATTGTCAATCCAAACCAACTACATCGAGTGATACCCAATCATTAGCAAACCTTTAGCCTACTTCCATCCTCTATTAGTTGCCCTATCACTACCCCACCACAATTTCCAAAAAGTCATTCTATACTTCTACAATCACTAACCATTGCTAGCTTATACATAATCCTTATTGTTAGAGCCATTTTAGTCTTTAATTGTCACCTCACTAAAACAAAAAGAGGAAAGGGCAAATCAAATGCAAAATCGGAGCAAGAAAAATCAAAGCATTCACCCTGTTAGACCAAATACCACCATTACTAAGGTCAGCAAATTTTTCACCACCCTACCCTATTTTTTCATCACATCAAAAATCCAGAAACAATTAATACAAATAAAGACAGAAATCACAAAATCACCAACATAGCAAATATTTGCCAAACGGCCGCCCATAAACCATACCACTACAAAAAAAAAAAAAAATCAAATTAAAAATTCTAGCAGCAGCTTTAAGGTTTTAATCTCAGGCATGAAGGGATTTCCTTATATGGGGTTGCGAATAAAGAAAATGTGTGCTCACAGTCAACAGGTGATGGGGATTGAGGTTGATGGCAACTGAAGTTTAGGTTGTTGATTCTTTGGTCTCAGACAAATAGATAAAAGAGGCATCATTTTGATAAGAAAGAGAATATAAATAAAAAAAGAGGCACTGTTTTGATAAGAAAGAGAATATAAATAAAAAAAGCTAAAAGAATTCATCATTAGTGAATCCAAACTTGATAACAGCGTTGCTGGATAGATAACATAAAGGCAGTAGTTTGAGGCTAAATTAAATTTCTAGTTTCAAAAAAATAGATAGAAAAACAGTTGTAAGACTAGAAAATTCGAAAAGAAAGAAAGTTATTTCCTTTGTATGCAGAAGAGGCACTAAATGGCACTGTTTTAGGATTAATGAATAAGAGAGTAAATTAAATTTAAAAATCCAGCCCATAAGTGGAATTGGAGGGGATTGAGGTCAACGGCAACTGAAGTTTAGGTTTTTGATTCTTTGGTCTTGGACAAATAGATAAAAAAGGCACCGTTTTGATAATAAAGAGAACATAAATAAAAGAAGCTAAAAGAATTCATCATCAGTGAATCCAAACTTGATAACAGCATTGCTGGATAGATAACATAAAGGCAACAGTTTGAGGCTAAATTAAATTTCTAGTTTCAAAGAAATAGATAGAAAGACAATTGTAAGACTAGAAAATTAGAAAAGAAAGAAAGTTATTTCCTTTGTATACAGAAAAGGCACCAAATGGCATTTTTTTAGGATTAATGAATAAGAGAGTAAATTAAATTTAAAAATCCAACCCATAAATGGAATTGGAATTGACTGGGCCTAGGTTTCTCACTAGCCCAGAAGTGGATTTGGAATTGGCTTGGCCTTGTTTATTCACCAGCCCAAACATGGAATAAAGCCTTAAACTTGTCTTGAATTATATTTGGCTTTAGCCTAATTTATTTGGTAATTTTTATTTTTTGTTTATTTTTACATCTATTTATGTCAGTTAGTGGTTTTTTTTTTTTTTTTTTCTTTCATGCATATTTAAAATAAATATTTATAATGAATTTTAGTGAAAAAATATATTTTTTCAATCCTACCTTACCAAATAATTAGAGGATTCAAATATCGAATTATGAATTCTACCATATGATTGGAGAATTTCATAATGAATTTTTGAAAAAAATATAATTTTATAATCCTACCAAACGATTGAAAGATTTAAACTTTTGAGTTAAATCTTACCAAACTATTGCAATATATAACGACTCTTTTTAAAATTTTTCATAAAAAAGGTTTTCAAATAAAAATCCCACATTGAGGGATATGTATCGATATAAAATCTTACTAAACAATTGAAGGATTTTATTGATTGTTTTCAAAAATAATTTTTTGAAAAAAATAAATTAATAAATTCAACGATAAAACCTCTTTAGAGTAAGACCCGAGTCTCCATGAATATTCTTAAGGTGAGAAAACTATCTTAAATTACTACCAAATGATTGGAGTAAATTTAAGATCAATTTTCAATATTAAATTTACTTAGTAAAACTACAAACACATTTTAAGGTTTAGATAATATAAAATCAAATTGATACCATCCTTCAATGGGTATTGTGAGGGTGTTATAACCTTTGAAAAAAATATAATTTTGACTAATAAATAAATTATTTTATTTTAATTTTGCATATATCAAACATAAAATATAAGAACATTATTTAATCTAATATTATTTATAATATTATTTTATCATATTATATCATAATTTTGTATATTAAACATATTCTAAACATATAACATTGCTTGATGAACCGAAAATAGACATTGTGTTTTGAGTGCTGTAGGAGCTCACAAAAACAAATAACCAGGGCCTCTAAAAGACTTGAAAGATGCAAGAAAATCTAAAAGAACTGAAGGATACAAGAAGGGCTGATTGAGTTTTCCATGGATAGGTACCATATATATATATATATATATATATATATATATATATATATATATAGTACAAGAGAAAACTATAATCCAAATGGGAAGAGGACTTGGTAAGGGCCGCTAACTTTGTTTTTAATTTTTTCCCTTTTTCTTCCAAAAAAATAAAATGTTAATTGAGTTGATAAAAATAAAATATTTCACTTGTAATATTTAAATTTTATTCTCCTTTACTGTACTTAATTTTTTTTTTTTGTATAAAAAAGGAAAGAAAAACATGAATTTTCCTAGTTCGTTATAAGAGGAATAAAATTTTTTTTTATCAAAATAGCACATGCATGCGAGTGTGTTATGTAGGGTGAAAATTGAAAATTATAATTAAAATGTCTCCATTTCAAAAATGTAAAAATCATAAGTTAAGTTTTGTTTTTAGAATAAGATAATGTTAGGTCTATTTGTGTAATTAAAATTAAGTGATACATCACATATTAAATTAAAGATCTAATCATTAAATGTATTTTTCAAAGTAATAAAAATGTTTTTATCATGCTCTCAAATCGAGCTTATATCAAAAACGGGAAAAAAATTATCCAAGATCGAACTCAATTATATAGATCCAAGAATTATATGTATTAACAGCATTTGAAATATAATAATACTATAAGTTATGTGGAATGTAAATATAAATAAATTATATACTTTATTATATATTATTCTATGTAAGTTATGAATAAAAAATTATAAAACAAAATAATAATAAAATTATTCATGTTGGCCCAAGTTATTGAGTCTGGGATTGTTGGCCAGCCCAAAAGTTTCATCAGCCCTAAAACTTGTTTTTAAGAAAGCAATAGATAAATAGATATAATAAAAAACGAAAAAACAAAAATGGAAAAACACAATCGCTCAACTTTTATAAATTTGTATACATAATAATAAATTTCATAATTTTTTTTACATGATGGAAATAGTTTCAATGAGATTAAAAATAATAGTAGAAATAAAATTAATTATTATAACGATAAGGTAACTTATAATAAGAAAAAATTATTATTAAAAATATTAGATTAAAAAAATATAATAATAATTTTAAATTATTTAACTTAAAATTAATGAATAATTTAAAAAATATTAAATGATTTGTATGTCAAATACTAATTTTATTAATAAATAATTAAAAATAATTATTTTTTCTTTAAAAAAGAAAAAAAAATTAAAAACTAAAAAAAAGATTTAAAATAAAAAAATAAATGTCGAAAAAATAAAAAAAATAAAAACAGAAGACATAAACTTTTTCATTGACTCTCATGGGCCTACTCATTAACCGGAGATACCATGCAATAAAAAAATATCACCGTGCGGTAAAATGGTTATCCAAATATTAAAATGATGCTTTTTTTAAGAGAAATATGTTGAGGATCAGTTTACTACTATGATCACATCAGACAAATTCTGCATGGAATAATTTCAAGAAGGTGATCGAGATTCATAGTGCATACGATTGATTAATTGTGGAGAATAAGCTTATTCTGTGAGTTTCACTAGCTCTGTATTAAAATCAATGGCAACAGCTCCCAATGGACTTTGATTCCTACAAGTACTAACTCAAAGATTGTCAAATAAATTGATCATGGAGGAGCCCTTTCGTTTTTCTTACGTGAGGTTATCCAGATTTGATCTGATCACTTAATTAAATTAAAATTAAAAATTTAATATTCTACTAATAAATCACGTATTGTTAAGAAGAAAAGGTCAGTTGATCTCGGTGCTTAGGAAGATTCCACTCTTCATTTTTTTTTTTAATAAAAAAGTTGCATTGTCTGATTGCTTGGTTGATTAGATTGGGAATGGGCTATTACATTCAAGTATAAGCATCTTCTCCTTTAAAATATCATGTTTTTCATTCAAGTATAAGCATAGTCTCCTTTTATTAAGTGTTTTTAATATTCCCATGTAAATTCATGTGCAAATAGGTCAAATAAGATCTTAATTTCATTAGAACTTGGATTTATTGTTATGAGTATGATTTTTTAAAACTTTTTTTGGGTTTAGTAAATCTAAACTAAAGAGTCAAAAGTTTTTTCAATGACCAAAAAAAGTCAAATCCTTCAAGTAATTCACCAAAACTAAATATGAAGGATGAAAACTCTAGTCCTACCTAAAGTTGGTGACAAAAAAGGAAATTTTAATCTTTACTCTTTAGCTAAAGGGGCCATTGAATTCCAACATGTTTTTTTTATGGAAATTCCAGAAGAAAGTTTTAGTGAATATCCCATTAGCCAATAAGTCTCCCTCTTTAGTCTATTTTCCCCTATTTACTTCTCAAGAGAAGGAAAAATACCCCAATTTTATAAAATAAAACCGGTTTATATATATATATATATATATATATAAACTTTAGAAAGTTTTATAAAAAAATTTTGATAAAATTTTTATTTTTTTGAGGTGGAGTTCGGTGTTTTAGGGTTTGAATATGAGATTAAAGGTCATTGAATGAGCAATAAATGAGATTAAAAATAATAATGTAAGTGAGATTAGAATTATAACAATAAATTTAAAATCAGTTACAATGGCGATAATGAGATAAATTATAAAAAAAATTATTAAAAATATTATATTAAACTTTATGTATAATGAAAATTTTAAATTATTAGTTATGAAATTAATAAATAATTAAAAATTATTTGAATATAAAAATAAAAATAAAAACAAAAACAATACTTATAAAGTTATAAATCTTATTTAATAAAATAATATTAAATATATAAAATATAAAATTAATTAATTAAATATAAAATTTTTTTTTTTTTTAAAAAAAAAAGGTATTATGGGTTCAAGTCTGTTTCAACGGGGAACAAGACCTTTTTGCTCCAATTTAAAGGTGGTTTGGAATGCATCGCACCTTCGGTGGGTTGCAGCTGCTATGAAAAGTAGAGCCAACGGCAGCTTTTAAATCTAAATAATATTGTGGTGTGTTTTAAATTTCACCCTTTGCTCATCGGAGGTTTAAGCTCAGACTACCACCGTTGCAACTCTTAAATTTTTTTTTCCATTTCTCTCCTTCGACTTCTAGTAACTTTTAACTTTTTTTTTTTTTTTTAATTTTATTATGATTTTTATTTAAAAATTATAATATTTTTATTAATTTAATATAAAATTAAAATTTATTATATAATAAATTAATTAATAAATATATTTTATTATATAATAAATTAATAAATATTTTTGAATTATTTATTAATAAATATTTTAAATTATTTATTAATTTGATAAATATCTAATAATTTATTATTTTTATTATATACCATTTTTAATTAATATTCCTAATAATTATTTTTATTTTCGTTACAATTCACCTTATCATCACAATTATTTTTATATATAAACATATATTTTATTATTAATTTTACTTCTATCATTGTTTTTAATTTTTTTCAAAAATAATTTCACCACATATCCAAATTAATCTTGAAATTATTGCTTCAGTGATGCACCGCACTAATCATTAATCAAATGATATAATCGAACAAAAAAGTACCTAACCGCACTACACTGGGGGAAAGGTGTAAACTAAATGGAGCCTAAGATTGCTATCTTGTAATGGGTACTCGAGTTGTCAAAGGTTCAGTGTTTTCAATGAGTTCTCCAAGAAAATTAAAGGCGAAGTTAACGGATAGTTTGAAGCTACTAATATTTTTAATTTTGAGGAGGGTGAAAAACAAGTTTTTTAACATTCTTTGGGCGTGATAATTTCGTTTTTGGGCATTTGAAATATTGTAGAAATCCTAAATTTCAACAATCGATTGAAAAGCTAAAGGGGAAAAGAAGAACTGAAAGTTACACCGCATCATGTTTTGCATAATATTAGCCTTATTAGGGTTTAGCTGAGACATAACCTTGTATGTCAAGGGAGGGCCTGAGATGGTGCAATGGCGAATGCAGAACCAAACAGACAACTGAGCAGCTCTACAAGCAGGTCGATGGTGCCTGGACTGAAGCTGAAGCTGCAGCTAAAAGGGTTAGGTTCAAATTTATCTTCTTTTCCTATGGTTCTTTCAGGGATTTGCAAGTATTATTATTTATTTACTCAAACTAATTATGCTGAACACTATGCTATGTATCTATTATTTGTTTTTTTCCAATTTTCTTTTCCTTTTAATGCATATTTAGTGGAAGTTACTTAATACAGAAAAAAGTGTAAGTAGCTTTCCTTTTATATTCTATCCAATACATTTTTTTCTGTGGAATTAGTATGTAATCCAACTTCATCAACAAGTTTGACTATAGAATTTGATCCTAGTCAGACATTGGGCTGATTTGGATCAAAATCTAAGGATGACTATGGAAAACCACCCTCCTGTTGATTTTACATTTCACTGTTCTGGTAATGTATATGCACGTGTATCTATGTTGCTTGTATGCTATGTGTTACCATCTAGATTCTATATTTTTTGATATGTGGACTGACATGAGGTGAATCAAATGAAGTATTCTTGTTGCTACTAGAAATTAGTATGCGTCTCATTGTAATTTAACCTTTGCTGTAAGATGTGAAGAAGGTTTTATCTGTTTTGAATGTGAATCTTTCAAAATGCTGTTCTCTATGTTAGTTTTTCGTTTGTAGGTTTCTGCCAACATGAAAGAGAAGATTTCAGCTGCCAAAGATGAGATTTGCTTGCTATTTAGATAGTTGGCCTACTAATTATGTCCAGGACCATTTTTTAATAAGTTATTCCATATTATTGATTAGGTTAAGGAAACTTTTGGGATTGGAAAGGAAGAGTCTTCACGGTCAACCAGTAATTCAGCTCACAATGGTGCTGATGTGAAGGATGGGAGGTAAGGCGTCACCCGAGAAACAGAAACATGAACAGTCTGGGTCAGGTGATACCGAAGAAAGTATATTGGGAAAGTTTAAGTCAGGCATTTCTTCTCCAAAAGTTTCTTTGGCTTTCCAAAGGTTAAAGGAAGCAAAAGTCGTTGATTTAGCAAGGAAGGGAGATGGCATTGTTAAGGATGAGTTAAGCGGTAACCCAAGTAAGAGAAAGAACCTGGAATATACCTCCCCTCCCTCATCAATATATGAGAGAAGTACAAGAACTGATGTTGTTCTTTTGCCATCTAAGCAGTCCCGCTGGAGTAAAAAGTGGCAGGCATTCAAAGAGAAAGCACGTTTACTGTTGATGCTGAGTTTAATTTACTGAAATATCACTAAAAAGTTTCACCCATATTGTTATGTTTTTCTGCTTCTTATATAAATGGACTTTCTTTTGTTCTGTATAGATGCTAGACCATCCTTTATTCAAGTGTGTTAGTGGGTTTAGAGAACCTGTTGTGACAAAGGGCCAAGAGGTATGTCTCCGTCCTATTACTTTTTCTTCCCCACTGGCCTTATAGTTCTTTTGCTTACTATTTATTCTGGTTAAGACGCTAGCACCATTTGCTGCTTATACTGGAGTGTCTCAATTTGTTAAATCAGGAAAAAAAATCTATACATACTTTTTCATTGAACCGGTTGAAATTATTATATGGCTGGATTGGCATGGGAAACCAGCGATAACCCCATTGTTCACAAAATTCGGAAGTATTCTACTCATTCTTGTTGTGTTTTTATACTTATCCTGCTACTCTGCTAGTAAAATTTCAACGTAAGATTTAGAGTTATTCATGTGATATTTTGGATTCTGATTTGTAATTCTCCTTTTGACAGTATTAATGAGAGTATCTTTCAAGAAACAGATGCTGCATCATCATACAAAGAAATACGTCGATAAGATCCGTAGGGGCACCTTTCCTTTATTTTTGCTTCAGTATTTTATGTTCCATGTCTTGAGTCTTGACAATCTCTATGGAATTCTTTGGTGCATGGATTAGGTCATTCCCTTTGCCAGAGTTTGTGACAGAAGTTCAGGAAGTGATCAGCCCGGTCGTTAGTGCTTATATTAAAGTGAGTATGGTATGGGGTTCTGAGTTTGTTTTCAGAAAATTTTTGTGGGTTTGCATTGGCAGTTGGATTCCAGGTTAAGGAATACATCATGCGCATTGTTTATTTCCCCTGAGAACTCTATCTAATCATGGTGCAATAGTGAATAGGATAATCTCACTGTGTGTAGATTTTTCTATGGATGTTTACAGATTTTATGTAGGTAGAAATCTGGTATAAAAAATCAAGCCAAGTTGCAGGAAAGACCACGAATACGCTGAAAATTTCTCTGAACTGAAAGCCTTTAAGACCTAAAGCTTGGAAGATTTGTCAACAAACCAGGCGAAATTTCATTGATGATAATTCCAAATGCCACAATCTTGCTTGTATTTGCATTTATCTAATAAACACTCAATTTTCTGCATTGAAAAAGTTAAAACCTTGTCTATCCCTGCTTGGAAGGTTTTTGCGCTTTGTGGCCGTATTGCTAATTAAAAGAATAACGAGAACCATGTTTAACTCAACGTTTGGCCAGGAGGAATCAGCATCGTCTGCTCCTTCGACTGCTTCAATTGTTAAATCTCAGATGTTAAATTCTTAAGAACTGTAAAAACAGCAGGTTTTATATCCAAATTATACCCATTTTTTCCTTTTCTTTTTGGTACAAAATAAAAAACCCATCTCTTCTCCTATATTTATCTCTTTGTTTTTCTAGATTTTGTTTTGTGCATTAAATTATGAGCAAATTGCGTAACTTTTTTTTGTTTTCATTAGTTATCAAAAGATTGATTCATTTCGTTTCTTTATGACCTTTTTGCCTCATATCTAAGCGCAATTTACGTGTATGGTCCACTTAATCCATTTTGGTTTGGTAGGTGGGACGACCTTAATTAACATAGTCCACTTTGATAAAAAAAAAAAAAAATCAAAATCGTCGTAACAGTGGGATTCGAGAATTAGTTTATTAGACACAATAGATATAGAATTATCATTAATTTTTTTATTTAAATATGATTAATTATTTATGTAAATTTATCATTTTTAATATTATTTTAAGTTTAATTAAAAATTTTTTAAAAATAAATTTTAATTTATATCAATAAAATTAAATTTGAAGGTCGATTTTGTATAGAAATAGTTTTAGCACTCTCATACCATTTAAAATTAGTATCAAATTAATCTTATGTTATTTTATTTAAATTATAATTAAAATAATTTTTGTTATTTATTTTTATTGATTTTGATATTTAAATATTAAAAAAAAATTTAAACTTTCACAAAAAAATTTTCACCTCTAAAGTATTAAAAATAAACTCTTTCATTGCCAGATTTATTTTAGAATAACAAATTAATCTATTTCAAACATCATAAGCGTACAAATAATAATCAATAAAAATAATTATATAAAATAAATTTACGATTCTTAAATTTACGAAATCAAAATTTACATCAAAATTTCTTTTCTTTATTATTTTTCAATAAAAAATTATATACTAATAAAAAATAAAAAATAAAAAATAAATAATTAACTATGCACGGAATAGAAAAAGTCGAAGATTATAGCACAAAGGATAGCCCAAAGAAGTGGGCTGCTTGGAAGTGCTAGGGACTACAAGTCTATAAGGCTTGAATCTTCTTAAGTCCAAATCAACTCCTTTTTCAGTTTTCCCTATTTCTTCCGATACTTACACGGTACCGTTTGGTAGCTTCTCCATTCTATTAAAATAAAACCTTTTCCTTTTCTTTGTCTTATGCCTTTTTTTCTAAACAACCTAGCAGTTCTTTTTTTTTTTTTCCTAGCTCAGAAGCTCCTCCTCCCAAATTTGAAGAATGACGTAGCTTTCAAGCTTGAACCCATTCAAAAATTTTGCTTCAAAATTTGAAGTTTTGTATTGTTTAATAATTGTTGATTGTGTTATTTTTAAGTTTTTTTTTTTTTTTTTTTTAGTTTAAAATTGAGTTCTTCTTATAATGATTGAAATTTACTTTAATTTAAAAAATTTTAATGTCAATTGAATTTATTAAGATTTTATCAAAATTTTTTTCTTTTTATAGAGATTTTGATTCCCAAAAATTACCACTCAACCTTTAAATTTTAAATTTAAATAAAATTATAATCTTTTTAAAAAATAAATTTTATGTTATTTTTTTACAAAATAACAAAATAAAAATAAAACACTTTTGAGCTTTTAAATTTTGACTTACAAAATAAATTTTTTAATTCTCAATATCAAAATATAATTCGAGACCTAATATTATAAAAAACTTCGAAAAAAATTAAGTATTTATAGAAATTTGATGAATATGAAGTTGAAATTGCCACCAAAGCATGCATTTAATATAAGAGAGTGTACTTGATCAATTTGATTAATTTTAAATTAAATTATTTAAAATTAAATTAAATTATTTTAATTAATTAAAATAATTTAATTTATTTTTTAAATTAATTTGATCTATTTAATTAATTTTTTGAATTAAATGAATTATAAAATAAATTTAAATTAAATTAAAATTTTAATTTTTCATATTTGAAATAAACTAAATAAAATCATCTAATGAAATATTTAAATATCAAAATATTAAATTAAAAATTTTAACGACTTATAAAATAAAATGATCCATTTGATTTAATTTTAATTTTATATTTTAATTTTTATATTTTGATTAACATTTTACTTAATTTGGTAAATTTTATTTTTGAATCAAATTAATAAAAAATTAAAATTTTACTAAAATTATTTTTAATAATTAATTAAAATTAATTCAATGAATGATTAATTAATCAAATTAAATTAATTTAATCGATTAATTCAATTAAAATTTACACAAATTTTATTCAATATATTGTATTAAGACGGGCATCAACATCAATAACAGTTTACAATTTTCTGTCAATTGCGATTTGTTTTATTGTCAATGAGAAGCATGTGAATATTAAATATGACTGGTGACTTGTCATGTTCTTGTTTGGAGTGACTTCCCTCTGGACTTCTTCTTCCCTTTTATTTTTTATTTTTATTTTTATTTTTTTTTCAATATGTAACACCTACCCTATCTTTAATTCTCCCACTCATACTCTAACTTACTGGCTGGATGAGAACCCGGAAGCTCGCCGGACAACACTAGACGACCACGCCTCTTCTTCAAACATGGGGTGCCACTGACCCAAAGCTCAGTTGAGTGTCTGTACTTTGTATCTCAGAAATATCACTGCCTTGGTTTTCTATTTACAGTACTTATATAACCAAATTCCTGTCCCTTATGTCACCAATATTTATTCCAGAACAGATCGTACATGGGAATTCACTCAACTGATTTAGCAAGCTAAAGCATTTCATTTTTATTTATCAGTATTTCTCCAATAAGCTGACAAAATAATGTAGGTATTGTCTCATTTTCATAAGTTATTTGATTGATTACGGTGATTTTCACATGTATCATGCTCAAGCAATTAGTAAACAGATAGGCCCTTGAGATTCTTATGTTTTCACACAAAAATATGCAATAGATTTTGGGACCCAATTCATCATATGATTAATGAATATCTCAGCTCTCAAGGTTTTGGATAACTTGCAACAGGTTACCCACCTTTTAGGCCACAAGATTGATGAAACCAACCAGAGATAATCAGTTGAATTTATTCATTTTTTTTTGTCTGAATCCTCTTTTCAATTTGATGTGATTGCATCTTTTCCCCTTTAATTCCCACACATCATTTTCCTTGCCAATTCCTTTACTTTGGAATCTCAGTCATTTGATTTATGTCATGAATATGCTTCAATACTGGTCTGTCTGCAGGAAGAGAAGCAACTCTACCTTCATCAATTCATCAATAAATTGAAGCAACTCTGCTTTAGATATGGTGGAAATTAAGAAAAAAAAAACTATTGAATTAAAATATTTATTTCTGATCACCTTTTCTGCTTGCTTGAAGAGATATAAATTGAATATTTTCTGAAATCTACAGTGTAATCACCATTATAAAATCCAAAGCATTGGAAGTGTCCATTTCAACATCTTGTTCTCTCTTTCTCTCTCCCTACCCTTATCGATTGTTTGAGTAAATAATCTCTTTGTAGGAAAATAAGTACACAAAGATTACGTTGAGAAAATCGAGTTTTCTTTTATGATCTAATTTTAAATATATTTTTTGATAGCTCCAAATCTGATACGAAATCCATTGCATACTAATGGATGATTTGGTGGAGCCAATAGATTAAAAAAAAAAAAAACTAATTTATTAGTATTTTGTGTATTTGAGAAGAACAGTTAGCTGTTTTCAAATTGATGTTAGTGGGCTTTTAAAAATGATTATAATTGAATTCAAAATTTAATTTAATATTATCAATTTTAAAATATGATATTTTGCAAGTATAATATTTAAATTTTAAATTTATAATTTCTTTTCTTATTTTCATATTGCGATCTTCTAGAAAAAAAAATTGTTGTCAATGTCATATTTTGTCAAAATGTTTAGCAATATATAATTAAATCTTACTAACCAGCAAGAAAATCAATCTTGAATACAAGCAATGAATTTGATTTCAAGGGAAAATTATTTCATAATTTAAACCATCTTGAAATTAATTGTTTTAATGGGATCATGATGATTAGCTAATGAGCCCAAGTATTTGGCTTCACAGGTGATCAAGCATCAGTCTTCTGGTATGAAAGTACGAAAAGATTATCAAAAGTATGCCAATCTTGACAAATACACACATTAATTATAGTTTTGTTTGACAAGCACCGCAAGTTGATTATTGCTCCCCAAATTATTCTATTTTGGCTCATTTGCAAAGTTTGGACAATTTTCAAGATCATTGAACAAAGTTTTCATTTTATGCTTTTTATCTTCGTTTCCAATTCTGAATAATGAGGTTAAAATTGAAAAAAAATAAAAGGGTTACAACTGATGTGATCGAAAAGTTAATTACTGTTACTCAAATTTCTGGTAGTTCTGGTAAATCCGCAGTTCTTGTGAAAAGATTATACCAAAAGTCCATGTTAGTATCACAACTGTATAGATTTGAACCATGGTCATTGGCTGGTTCAAATGTTGCTAGTGCGGAGCTTGGAAAGTAATGATGAGGTTGTGGGTCAGAACCAACCACTTGGAAATCGCTGGCCAGGCTGGAGTTGTCGGCCGGCAATACTTCGGACCAGAAGTTCTCATCAATTTCAGAGAAATCTTCGTGGGTTTCAATCTTCATGCACATGTTACTATTGTTTTCGCTTGTCGTTATTGTGGAAACCTCGCTGCTCGATTCTGGCGGGGAAACAGGCCTGTATCCGGGGCTATCTGCAGCAGTTACAGGGCTTAGAAAATTCACGGTTTCTTGTTCTTTTTTAATGTCTTTGGATGAATCAATGGCTTGTCGCTTGTTGTCATTGGAACCATGGTTCTGTTTCAGCCTCTTCTTCAAGTGGGTGTGCCATACATTTTTAATTTCATTGTCTGTCCGCCCCGGTAATCTTGCCGCGATTGCCGACCATCTGACAAAAGCGAAGAAAACCCAAAAGAGAATCGGAATCTGCTTAGGCTATGGAGTAAACAATGTGGTGATCTTGCTTTGATATTGGTGTTTTTTTATTGTTTTGAGCTTTGAAACGTGTTTACAATTAACCATAGCGACAATCACAGCTAGGAATCTTCTCAGTCCTACATGTTTCTACGATTATATTTATAACCAAATTGAATTTAAAAATTGTGATCATACCACCAATTTGCTCTACTCATAAGGAGCATATTCCAATATCTTCAAAGTCCAAAGTAATAAATAAAACTAGAATCCACGGGCAGATCCACCTTTTGAAGTAGAGTATTTATGAACATTTTTAAATATTGAAAAATAAAAAAAAAATTTTAATTTCTTGAATTCATTCAAAATTTTTCCTAGAAAATCTGATAAAATTAGTAAATCTGCTAATAGTCTATATATATATATATATATATATATATATATATATATATCATAAACAAACACTCCCGAAGAAGATCTTGGATTCTCCATTGAATCTAACCCTAAGGATCTATCAGTTTAATTTAACTGCTGAATAGCTTAATTGATCTACATATATCAAGATGTATGAACTTAAATCCTACTATTTTGTTTGTAGTTTATGTTTTGTTTTAAGGCAATGAAGTTGAGAGTTGAGAATTCAGATAGAATTTTTATGTTTGTGGGAAAAAAGGAATTCAATCAATACGCACCTATTACCAAGCATTTCATGTAAGTTGATTATGGTATCCTCTTCTTCCCTGGTGAAATTCCCTCGTTTAACGTCTGGCCTCAAATAGTTTGTCCAACGTAGTCTGCAACTCTTTCCACACCTCAATAAACCTGGAAAAAGAACAAGAACATAAAAGAACAAAGGATTAAAACCAACAGAGAAACAAATCAAGATTTTGGAAATTTGCTTTTAATGATGTGAACAGTTGATGCATTTTTGTTGAAACAAGTAAAATTATTACCAGCTTGTTTTGGGAGTGCTCGCCAGTTGCCATGGCCATAGAGTTTAACGTAATTGATGAGAATCTGATCTTCTGCTGGGGTCCAAGGACCTTTCTTCAATCCCATTTTCTCACAGCATGGAGTTCTCACCATTGTTTTCTCTCTCAAAGCTAATCAAACTCTGGCTGCTGCACTGATTATAAGCTCAAAATAGCAGTTTTTATAGGGTTATATATAAATATAACACACCATGAGAGTTGAGACAAAAACACCAAACAGCAAAAGCTGAGTTGTACAAAAAAGTTCAAAGTGTACCATCGCCTTATTCTTTTGAAAAATGCTATATATACTTTATTAATACACATTTAAAAATTTTATTATAATTCAAAAAATTTTCAGTACTTTTCACTTAAACCCTTAAAATTAAAAATAAATATGTGAATGAATTATTTTAATACAATACTTTAGTGTACCTCACCTGGTTTTATTATTATTATTATTATTATTATTATTATTATTATTATTTAAAAGGCATATCCAAAGAGGATAAAACTTATATAAAATTTTTTAGGTGAAATTTATGAAATTTTTTCTTAAAAATGATTTAATAAAAATTTTAATAAAAAATTCAAATTAATAAATTGATAGAGTTCAATGTAAAAGTCAATAATGTGAAAAAAATTATTAAAAATATTATTTATAATTCAAATTTAATGGATACTTATTCAATACTAAAAATTCTGTTAACGCTTTTTATTAAAAATATCTATCTAAAAATGTATATCAAAATTTATTAAAATTTTTTTAAATTTTACATACTTTATTTATGTAATGAGATCTTTTAATCTATCATTTTTTTATTTTCGTTTTTAATTTTATTTAATCGTTTTTAATAAAAAAAATTACAAATTTCACTTAAAAATTTTCAAATCTTTCCCACGCCCACACTTTCTAAGAAACCTCTTCCTGCATAGCTTGTCACTCTCCCATTGAAATGTGGTGATGGGATTGGTGGAGTGGTCAAATAAAATGTGGGGGATATATGATCATATACTTATTTGAATAGAATGATTTATGTAAAAGTGTTTGAACTTTTCATGCAATTCAGCTTAACTCCAAGTTTTCAACTGGCATTGAGAGAGTGGCTAAGTATTTTTGTTACAGCCTGCTTACTTTGTGACTTCAAAAAGTTTATTAGCTCAATCCGAGAGGATTTCAGTGTTTTACTTTGTCAAAACTGAAGCACTCAAACCCAGTTCAGCACAGTACTTTCTTGTATTTAAAAGAGGAGGCATGTAATAGGCAACCATGCATCCTTTTCCTTTTCTCTAGTATCTATGCTAAGTTATTTCTGTGTTGCTGTGGAGCTATGTATAGTTTTAATTTATTAAATTAAAAAAAATTTAAAATTTTTTAATACTTAAAATTGTTAAAATTTGAATATGATCATTGAAATTAATTAATATTCTAATTACAGGTCATACGATCATTAACTAAAAAGTTTTAACATGATAAAAATAGTAACTCTTTCTCATTCCTTTAATTTCCACCTCCATCTATTTTTTTCCAATAGCTCCATCCAATTTTTAAAACTTAAAAATTTATGAAAATGAGATTATATATATATATATATATATATATATGATTATTACATGATCGTTGGCGTATTATTGTTAATGGTCATAACCAATGCTTAAGAAATTTATTGAACTTTAATTTTTTTTCCCGAAGAGTATTCAAGACAGACAAAGCAGAAGAACCTTTTTTTTTCTTTGGTATGATAATAATAATAATAATAATAATAATAATAATAATAATAATAATAATAATTAAATTTCTTTCTAAAATCATATGAGATAATAAAAATAAGCAAAAAAAAAAAAAAAAAAAAAAGACATGGGTCATATAATAAAGTTTATCAGTTGACTACTACATCAATTAAATGTAACAAATTTTGGTTTAATATATAAAGCCAAAGTTTAAAGTAGACACACATGACATTAAGTCACCTATATGGAAAATTTTAAAAAATTCCGAAACAAATTTCAGCATAAATTAACCTAGTTTAATTAATCTTTACCATATATATTCTAATAAATCATGTAGAGTATTTCAAAAATTACTACAAATAATGTGACAAAAATTTTAGTATGTAATATTACAAGACACTGAAAAAAGATATAAATTATTGTAAAATGTTGCAAATTGTAGTGTTTCAAAAAGTATTAATTTGTAACAATTTCTATGTTTTTTTTGTTCCTATAAAACGTGATTTGTAATAATCTATTGCAACATTATATCTTTTATGCTCTGAAAAAGATAAGTTTTGCAATATTATGAAAATTGCTTTAAAAAAAAATATTGCTGCTAAAGAAAATTTTCTTGAAACGAAAGCTACATCTTATATGATGATATAAAGAATTTAATGTATCATTAGTCAATAAAGTCATATTCAAGTGGGATAGAAAGGCCAATGAGAAAGCAGCTTTGGCTTTTATATTTTTATACAATTCTACTTAATTCAGTCTTGTTATCATTATCTTGTGTAGATTTCAAAATAGTTCTAGAATTTTCAAAATTTTGTACATATTTTTTAATAAGAAAAAAGTCTGAAAATAAATATATATAAATATTAAAATTTGAATATAAAATTTATTAGATATGTATTTTTTTAAATAACTATATGAATCAACTGAACTAAATATCAAATTTGCCTTAAGCATATTTTACAATTACTTAAATTCTTAATTATGATTTCAGCTGTTATGTTTGAGTTAAAAAAGTCTGCTATTCAGAAATTTTTTGTCAAAAGTAAAAAGAATATGCTAATTAATTTAAATAGCGTAGTCTACTAAATTTCCTGCAATGATGTTAAAATAAATTATTATAAGAAAGAAAATAATTAAAATCTTCATGATTATATATGGACCTAAATTTCCTGCAATGATGTTAAAATTAATTAGGTAAAAGTCACTTATTTTTTCTCGCAAATTCCCAATTTAGAGAGTAAAGCCAAACTCGATAAAGTTTCAACGTTCAATTACATAGAATTTACATTAGATTCTAATTGCATAACTGTATTAATATTTGTCATAATGATTTTTCTTTCAGGGACTTAATCGCTAAACTTGAATAAAATTTTTGGAATCATTATCAATCTTTTTTGTAGAGTATAATTGATCATCCAAAAATATTATTTTTTGATAAGAATTTTAAAATTAATTAAGATTTATTAAAAAAAATTTGTTTGTAAAAATAAGATTGGATCCGAGAGTACAATTACGAGTGAGAAAGATACCCTCACTCTCTTGTTCGAAGAAAAATATCAATTAAACATGTTTAATCTTTTAATATGAATGATATATTCTCCTTTATATTTAAATTTAATTTCTTAATTTATTTATGACAAAAAAACATTTTTTTTGTGAAATTAGTATTATTATTATTATTATTATTATTATTTTCGTATTTTATAAATTCTTTAACGATTTATCAAAATTTATATAAAATCTTTATTTGAAAAAAATTTCAAAAAAATTAACCATTCACAAAAGTATCAAAACTTTATATTAGGAACTTTTATTTATTTATTTATTAAAGTTAATTTTAGGATTATCTCCATTCTTTGGAGAAATCCCAAAATTTATTAGACAGATTTTATGATTATCTTGATTTTTTGTCGAAATCCTAAAAGATTTTAAACAAATTTTAGGATCATCTTAACTCTTTAATGAAATCCTAAATAAAATCATTTTTTATTAATGATAATTAAGAGATTTAATTAAATATTTAATTAATTTTCATTGTGATTAATTTTCTTGTTTTCTATTATTATTATTTATTATTATTTAAATAAATCTTAATTTATTAAAAAAATTTTTTTTATTTTTTTGCTTTTGAATTATCCTAACTCTTTGATGAAATCTAAAAAATATAATTTTTGTAATAATTAAGAGATTTATTTAAAGAAATATTTTTTATTTTATTTATTTCTTTTATTTGCATTAATTAAAGAAAATTCAACTCTTTCAATTTTCTTTTAAAGTCACATTTTTAGAATATTTATTGAAATAATCCATTATTTATTTATTTATTTTTTATATTGTTTAAATAAATCTTTATTATAGTAAAAATAATTTTAGATAATCCCAATTCTATGATGAAATTTGAAAAGTAATTTTTTTTTTGCAATAATTAAAGAAAATCAAACTCTTTCATTTTGTTTCTAAATTACATTTAAAAGATTCATTTAAATAATTCATTATTTTTTTATCTTTTATTTTTTTATTTTTAGCAAAAATTATTAATTTTTAAATTATCCAGATACCTTGGTGAAATTTAAGCAATATTTTACTTTTAAAAAATTTCAATTTTCCTTAAATAATTATTTTTGCAAAAATTTTTATTTTACCCCATCTATATTTTTTTTATCTTATTTTATTTTTACTCATTTCTAAAAAATGAATAATAATAATAATAATAATAATAATAATAATAATAATAATAATAATAATATCATCATCATTATAAAAAACAACGAAAAAATCAAAATCAAAATCGAAACAAATAATAAGATGAAAAAGAAAAGGGAAAACCTACCAAATAAGTGGAGTTAACAAGCAGGTCGCGCGTGGATCTTAATGCAGGTTGGGTGCGGGTCAAGCACCCAAAATGGCGTCGTTTCACTTAGCCTATAAAAGCCTTTTTTTTTTAATTTTTACCTTTTCTTTCTCTCTCTAAAAAAATCAGTCTTTCTCTCTAAAAAATATCTCTTCTGCCAGCCGCTGTGCATTCCTAGTTTTCGATTGGTCACCACTATGTCATCATTGAAAACTTCAAATGGTGTCAGTAAATTCAAATTGTACCCAGATTTCGGGCTGTATCCCAAACTTTGATGGGCAAAAAATTCATTCGATCATCGAAAAATTCAAGTTTTTTTTAGTTTCAACAACCCCAAAAAAATTCAAAAAAATTAAAAAAATTCTTAAAACAAACATTTGGATCTTCTAAACATTTTTTCAAAATTAGATTTTTCCAAAAAAATCCTAAACGGCCTAAATCAAGGATTTCAAAAAGTTTTTTTGTTTATGAAATTTTTTTTTTGACTTTGTTGTTAGTTTCTCATCTGGAAGGACTATGTTGTTTTTTTTTTTTTTTGGTGTTTGTGTATTTTTTTTTTAACCCAGTAACTAACCAAAAAACCTTCTGTTTGATTTTTTTCAGTGTTCTTCATTTTTTTTCTCTCTATGTGTTCTCTATTTTTGTAAGAATTTACTTTATTTATAGAGTTTTTAGGATTTAAATTTAGATCTTCTGGGATCAAAATCTCAAATATCCTGAAATCTTTTTATGGAAAAAATGAAAATTTTTTTGATGACTTTTGGTTACCGAATTTCATATTAAAAAGTTAGGTAGTGCAAAGTTTTTGTGCATTAAATGCACTGACCTTTGGGGAAGAAAAACCTTTTGGTAGCTTGATTTTAGCTGCTAGAGTTGAAATAATTTTTCACTTTTTCTCCCCTTTTAATAATAATAATAATAATAATATAAATAATATAAATAAAATTATATTTAAGTTAAAATAAAACTGGACAAATTTTGTCTACAGTTACTTCTTTTTGCACATTGTTAAGAATTAGGAATAGAGCAAAAACGAAAAGACAACAAGTTTATCAGGGCAAAAAAAATTTTTTTTTAAAGAAAATTTGAAAAGCTCATCTAAGTAAAGACTTGACAACTTTTGAAAAATTAAAAGCTCATCTAAGCAAAGGTTCAACAACTTTTAAAAATTTTAAAAGCTTATCTAAGCAGAGGCTATGAAACTTTGAAATTTAAAAGGCTTCTCTGACTAAAGGCTATAAAACTTTAAATTTAAAAGGTTCTTCTGACCAAAAACAATGAAACTTTAAATTTAAAAAGCTTTTCTAACCATAGGCAATGAAACTTTAGAATTTAAAAGGCTCCTCTAACTAAAGGTAATGAAAGTTTAAATTAAAAAGGCCCATCTGACTAAAAGCAATGAAACTTTAGAATTTAAAAGGCTCTTTTGACCTAAGGCTATGAAACTTTAAATTCAAAAGGCAATAAAACTTTAAATGGATTATCTGACAAGAAGTAATAAAAATTTAAATTTAAAAGGTTGAGAGAACTTATAGATTATGCTCTTTGGTTTAACAAATCATGCCTAATTTTGAAAGAATCTTCTAACTAGAAGCTCTTAAAATTAAAAGCTCTTATGACCAAAAGTTATGAAACTGTAAATGGCTCATCTAATTATAGGTAATGAAATTTTAAACTAAAAGGCTACTCTGATCAGAGGCAATGAAACTTTAAACTAAAAATCTAAAAGGTAATGGTATTTGAAAGATTACTCTAAACAAAAGGTTTACATCTTTTTTGCTTTCTAAACAAAAGTTGGTCTCGGATTGTTCTAGACCTATATATTTGTTGTGTCACATGCATGCATGAATAACATTTTCATGTTTTTGCAATGTCATGCAATGAATGATGATCATGATGCAATTGAAAAGATCATCTTCTTTCTTTGTCATTTTCTTTTAATCCTTAAAATTTTTCAATGTTAGTTTTCTTTTTTTTTTTTTCTTAAATCCCATCCATTCTAGTAGCTGATTAAGTTTGATAATAAAGTTTCTCTCTTTATTTTCTATATTCAATGTTTACCACTTTTATGACTTATATGCCTCCATTCTTATTGACCTTTATTCTTCACTATTTTGCTTATCATTTTAAATTTTTTTAAAAATAATATGTGCGTCTTTCATGGTCATTGTTATTGTCTCATCATCTTTTCAATTTCATGATAATTATAACACATTGCACATTTTTTTTAATGATATGGATAAAAGAAGGATAGATAAAAAGATAATTTATTTCAGTAAAAGAGAGAAGTGTTTCATGTATCATTCAAAAGATGTAACAAGAAAAACAAGTAATCACATAACAAATTTTTAGATCATCATGAACTAATTGATCATAGATTTTGTTTTTAAAACCCTTGATTGATGCCCCATTGATTTTTTTAAAATGTAGCAGACCAAGCTAGCATAAAACCAATAAGATCTTCTGGCATATATTGAGAATTGGCTCACTCGCTTCAATGCTTCTTTATCTAAGTTACATTTTTAAGTTTTTAACTTAGATATCTTTTTGGTTCATTTTGCCTTTTCATCTTTCTTTTTTTTAAGCATAATACTTTTTTATTGCATTGACATTGACTGAATTTGATAGATCATCCCATCCATTCTTGCTAAGATCAATGCCGTACCAGAGAAGGCTTTCTTCACCATATATGGGCCTTCTCAATTAGGAATCCATTTTCCTCGAAAATTCTGTTGGTTAGGAAGAATCTTCTTCAATGCTATTTTTTTTTTTCAAAATTTTTTAGGGCAAACTTTTTTGTTATAAGCTTGTATCATTCTTCTTTGATACAGTTGACTATGGTAAAGTGCAGCTTGTATTTTTTCTTCAGTGAGATTTACTTGTTCATACCGAGTGTGAACCCATTCAATTTTTTTCAACTTGACTTCTATAAAAACTCGTAAAGAAAGAATTTCAACTTCAATGGGCAACACTACTTCCATCTCATAAACTAATAAAAATGTTGTAGCTCTTGTAGATGTGTGAATTGAAGTTTGATAAGCATGTAATGCAAATGGTAACTTTTCATGCCAATCTTTATACATATCTATTATATTTTTGACAATTCTCTTTATGTTTTTATTGGTCACTTCAACTACTTCATTCATCTTTGGATGATAAGGCATGGATTTATGGTGTTTGATTTTGAATTGAACATAGACCTCACTCATCATTTTATTGTTCAAATTAAGAGCATTATCCAGAATGATTCTTTCTAGAAGCCTATATCGACATATGATCTCTTTTTTAATGAACTTGTAAACCATAATTCTTGTCATATTAGTATATGAAACCACATTTACCCACTTTGTGAAGTAATTGATCACCACCAAAATGAATCAATGTTTATTTGAAACTTTTGGCATAATAGGCCATATTACATCCATTTTTCACATACAAAAAAGTCAAGGTGTAGACATAAAATGCAAGGATGTTGGAGGAACTTGCTTCTGTCTGCATAAATATGACATTTATGGTATTTTTTAGCATAGTAGATGTAATCTTTTTTCATTATCAACCGATAGTATCTTGCTCTCATAATCTGTTTAGTCATCATGTGACCATTTGTATGAGTTTCACAAACACCTCCATAGATTTCTTCTAGCAACTTTTTGGATTTAGCATCATTAATACATCTCAATAGTATTTGGTCTCGACTTTTCTTATATAAAATTTTTTTTTAAGAAACCCATCGTTAGTCTTTTCAAAGTTCTCTTATCTTTTTTTGATATGTGCTGTGGGTATTGCTGATATTTGACATATTGTAATTTGTCAAAATACTATAGTTTTTCATTAACTTTTTCATTAACATTTGAACGGTGAGCTGGTTTCTCTCGTAAGCTCAATTTGATGGGTTGGACTTTAACATTTTCATTTAGCTTGAACATTACCGCCAATGAAGCCAAAGTATTAGTCATCTGATTCTCTTCTTATGGTAAATGATGAAACTAGATATTCTCAAATTAATCAATTTTGATTTATACTTTTGTTATAAAACCAACTTTAAATATTTGGTTTCCCATTCTCCTTACAATTAGTATACGACCAAGGCAGAGTCTCCATAAACTTTTAATGTATGGGCATTCCTTTCAAGAGCTGCCTGAAAACTCATAACATATGCTTCATATTCTGTCACATTATTGGTGTAATTAAAACTTAATTTTGTAGTGATTGGATATTAATCTCCTTTTGGAGATATCAAAACTACTCCTATACAATGCCTTAAAGCATTTGATGCACCATCAAAATATATTTTTCATGCATATTCATTATGCTATTCTTTATTTATGTGTAGTACATACATTAAGTTTTCATACAAGAAATCAAATGTCACAGGCACATAATCTTCATGAGCACGTTTTGTAAAAAATTCAGCAATAACATTTTTTTTATTGCCTTTAAGGACACATAAATAATGTCATATTCAAAAAGTAGCACTTGTCATCTTGCTATTCTTTTTTATAACGAAGGCTTTTCAAAGATGTACTTGATTAGATCCAACTTCGTAATGAGCCAAATGGTATGTTACAACATGTACTGCCTGAGTTGATGAGCCGTCCAAACTAATGCATAACATATCTTTTCCAATAGTGAATACTTAGACTCAAAATCGATGAACTTTTTACTCAGATAGTAAATGGCTTGTTCTTTCCTTCCCGTTTCATCATGTTACCCTAAAATGCATTCCATTGATTTTTCATGCACCGTGAAATACAAGATAAGAGGTCTTTTAGGGACAAACAACATTAATACTAGTAGGTTTAATAAGTATTTTTTAACTTTTTCAAACGTCATTTTACAATTTTCATCTTATTCCCTTGACCTATGTTTTCGAAGAATCTTAAATATAGGATCATATTTAGCTGTAAGTTAGAAAATGAAACGAGCAATATAATTTTATCTCTTTTTGAAATTTTCTTTTTTTTTTTTTGCATATGTGGAGGTGGTAGCTCTTGGATTACACGTATCTTATCTGGATCCACCTCAATTTCTCTTTTATTAGATAATAAATCCAAGTAATTTTTCTAAAATTGCACTAAAAGTGTATTTAGCCAGATTAAGCTTGAGCTAATATTTTTTTAATCTTTCAAATAATTTTTTAAGATTAGTCATATGATTTTCTTTTTCATGGGATTTGGCAATTATGTCATCCATATACACCTTTATTTTTTTATGCATCATATAATGGAATAAAGTTACCATGGCTCTTTGATAAGTTGTCCTAACATTTTTGAAATTGAAAGGCATGACTTTATAACAGAAAGTTTTCCATAATGTCACAAAAATAGTTTTGTTCATATTTTCTTGTGCCATCTTGATTTGATTATAGTCTGAAAACCCATCCATGAATGAAAATAAGGAGTGCCTAGCAGTATTGTCCATTAAGGTGTCAATGTGGGGTAATGAAAAATTATCTTTTGGACTTACCCTATTCAGATCTTGATAATCAACATACATTCTCACTTTGCCATCTTTCTTGGGTATTGAAATTATATTTGGCACCCATTCGGGATATTTTTCTACTTTTAAGAATCTCACATCAAATTACTTTTTTACTTTTTCCTTTATTTTCAACAACATTTTAGGTTTCATTTTTCTTAATTTCTATCTAATTGATTTGCACTTGAGTTTTAGAGGTAGCTTATGTACTACAATTTCAATATCCAACCCTATCATATCTTGGTATGACTAAGCAAATACATCCAAATATTTATGAAGTAAATTTATCAGCTTTTACTTTATTAGTAATGACATTTAAGTACCAATATTAACCTCTTTTTTAGTTTTTTTGTCACCCAAATTTAAAACTTTAGTGGCTTCTTGATGAGACATGATTTGCTTCTCTTTTTATTCCATTAATTTCAATAGTTTTGAGGATATAGTATGGTCTTTCATATTTTCTTCATCATTAAGTTCACCAATATAAATAGAATTTTTAAAATTAAATCCTAAAATATTATCATGATCACATTCATTATTTGAGTACCTGAAAGTGAATAAAATGGATGAAATGTACAGGGATGTATAGTAATATGAGAAATTGAAATGAAAGAGGTAAAAGAAATGGATAAATGCATTATGTTTGTCATTTATTCAATTGAAAATAAGGAAACAAACACACATACAAGACACTTAACGCTTTTAACAAAAGCATTTAGATTAAGTTCAACACATTACTTTGAAGAAAATTTAAAAGTAATAGGCAGCTCTTCGACATGTCGATTATTTAGCTCTATACTAAGAAGAGTATGATACACTTATGGATAACCTGAATCTTCGTTCACCTCTTCACCTACCATCTGTATTCAAAATTCAATGAAGATATCTCCCAAAGATGGTGTAGGCCCCTTTTTATGTTTCTTGCTGCATCTAGATAGATATAGCCAGTTGAGATGAAAGTCTTATAGGGGACAAAAAAAAATAAGCCTTTAATTTCTACCTTTTGCCCCAAAAAATGAGCCAACTTTTTTTTCTTTTCTATAAACTTCATTTTTTTTTTCGAGTTGGCTTGTACCCCAGACTGAACCTATCATCTTTCTTAGGTATCATCCATGATCATTTCATCATTTGTAAGCCAGCCTACCCTTGTTGCCTTTTTCTTACTATCTTTTTAAGGGTCATCCTGAAAGCTTTAGATAGATATGAAATAAGTACTTTTAATTTTTCACCCATATAAGTTACATTTACAAATTCAAATGAACTAAAAAAACATTCTGGAGCTTCTTTAGCTATTTTAACATATAATATAATTGATGGTTTAATGACTAACAGATCTTCTTTATCGATAATAATGACCATATTTTCATTAATTATGAATTTTTCCTTTTGATGCAGAATGAAATGGATAGCTTCTACCATGTAAATCTATAGCCTTCATAAATATAACTATAGAAGGAAGCAATATCCATGACTTAAAAGACTATATCAAAAGTACATGGGCTAATTTGAATTAGTAGCTCAATATCACTTATCACTTCATAGTGAGTCCCATCAAAAGCCCTCACTATCATATGACTCATATTCATGTAAGACATGTTGACTAACAATCTAGATAATGTAGTTTTAGGTATAACATCTAAAGAAGATCCATTATTAATAAGCATTTTAATCAGTATGTGATCTTTGTATCTTGTGAAAATATGTAAGGCCTTAGCATTGCCCCTACCACCAAGTGAAATCTCATCATCACTAAACAATATAAAATTCTCCACTATGATGTTTTTCACTATGTGATCAAGTTTCTCCTTAGATATAATGTGAACTACATAAGCTTCATTAAGTACTTTGAACAAGATATTTCTATAAGGCTTAAAATTTAACAATAATGAGAGCATGAAAATTTTGAGCTAGTAAGTGATTCAATTTCTCCACCATACTATACTCATTATGCTTGATAAGTTTCAAGAACTTAGACATTTTTTTTTTTGTAATCGAATTCTTATGTTCTCAGTTTAGGATTGAAGCCGAGTGAGTCTATTGATTGTTGGGTGGTTTATCTTTTTTTTCTAAGCTTGTCTCTTTTTTTTTTCCTTTTTGTGCTCTCTTAAGTGCTTATAGGATATAGCACCACCCACTTCTGGTTATGCCTTTTATACCTGTTATGTTTACTGTGCTTGTATCACATAAGCTAGATTAAAGGGATCCATTGTCCAAACCTTGTAATATGAAATTACAATCATATTTTCAAGGGACTGCCTTATCAATTTTGTATAAAAATGGGCTAGGGACCTCAATTGTCACCTTTGGCATGTTGTACAAACTAATTTATTAGTTTTAGCACTCGATTTCTTATCATAAAAGATGGTGACATGTTCAAAATTCATATGAACTGGCTTCTCAACCTTAATACTTGGTTTCTCTTTATAAAAGATAGTAATAGCCTTAAAATTCATTTAGTAAGGTCTGTTTTTAGATAGATATCTAGTCATAACATTGACTAAATTTTCTTCATGTTCTTCATAAAATTCAACCAAGAAAGAATCAATTATCCTCTGTAATTCCTGTATAAAGGTTTCACAATACCACCTCTATATGGAATTCACAAGTTTGATTAGGATTATTTGTGAAATTATCATTTTTTGTGTTTCTTAGTATTGTGAAAATCATATTGATTTTCATTAGGGTAGCAAATATTTAGTCCATAAGGGTTCTGATCTCGCTTACTTCTTTTTTAGTGTTTGGAATTATCTCACTACTTAAACATTTACTAACCCCTTACCATGATTAAGTAATATATTGGCTTTCACATTTGGTCCAGCCTTTGTTGTGAAATTTAAAATTTTGTTATCAATCAAGCTTTGCACCTTACGTGTGAAACTTGTATAATTTTTCAGAGAGTGGCCTTGAATCCTATAATGATAGTCATAAGAAGCTTTAAGATCATACCACCTCGAATATGAAGGTTTTAAAGGCTCTATGGGTTATCGGGCCATTAAGTGTTTCTGAAATAAATGAAGAAACAATTTTATATAAGTCATAAGAATTGGATCAATTAAATTTTGTGGTTCCTTTTGATTAAATTTTGTGGTGTTTGACTAAGGGAAAGGTTATGGCGGAGGTACTCGGGGATGAATATTAGTTTGGAAGATAGGTATCTGGGTTTGCACTGGGTGGTAATGGTATAAGTTTTGGGAATTGTTGGAAATGGTTAGGCAAGAAAGTTGGTATATAGGATATGAGTGGTATGGAGTAAAAGGTCTTAGTTTTAGTTTGTTGGTGGTAATAGCTTACATTTTTACCCTTTTCTTCTTGGGTGGTCATTCTTTATTTGATCCTGAAACATCACCCCTTTTGATCTTTTCATTTTAAATGGCATTTTCTATTATTTCACCTGTAATCACCATATCAACAAAATTTTTCATGACATAACCAATTAGCCTGTCATAGTATGGGGCTCGAAGGGTATTGATGAATAGAATAGTTATTTCTTTCTTAGTGAGAGGAGGCTAAATTTGGGCTGCAACATCTTGCCATCTTTAGGCATATTTTTTAAAGTTTTCATTAGCCTTCTTTTTCATGTTTTGTGAGGATAGTTTATTTGGAGCCATATTTGTGACATGTTTGCATTGAGTAATAAATTCTTTAGCTAGATCTTTTCATAAATGAATATGACTCCTGTCTCATTAAATATACCATCTGGCTGCTGATCCGATAAGACTATCCAAAAAATAATGGATAAGTAACTTGTTGTTATTTGTATGCATGATTTTTTTTGGTAAAACATGGTGATATATGCTATGGGGCATTTGATTTCATCATATTTTTTAGATTTTGATTCCTTAAACTTTGGTGGAATTACCAAATCTAGAACCAAACTAAGTTTACTCACATCAATTGTGTGAAACTATTCACATATTCAATAACCCATAGTCTTTCTTTTAAGAGATCTAATTTTTGCTCCACCTTTATATTCTCAGATTGTTCAAATGTGCCTTTCTTTAGTTTCACCTATTCTTTTGGATCATCTAAATTTGGGACCATAATAAGCTCTACGTGACTTGCCTCAATGTTTAGACTAACGTGTCTTTGACTTTGTAGTTGAACCGTGAAGGGAGATAAATTAAACTAAGCATATGGCTGGCTTTTAGGCTGTGTCATTTGTAGATGCATTTGATAAAAAATTTAAGCATAAGGTGGGATAAACCCTAATGGATACAATGGATCTTTTTTGTCACTAGTATTTTCTTAGGCTTGAGGCTCTTTCTCAGTGATCACTTCTTCAACTACCTATTTTCCCTTGATTATTTTCTTTATCATGTCCATCATTACAGTCATTTATTTTTGAGTCTTTTCTTGAAACCTAGACATTTGTTCTATCAACTTTTATTGAGACCTAATCGTCTACTTTTGTATATCAAATTGAGCTTTCTCCATCATTTCCATTCTAGATGCTTACTTATTTTTCATGATTCTAACTTGTGAATGAGTGTTGTAATGATGACGAGTGGTTTAATCTATATTTTCTAATGGCTTAACGATCTTTACATCTGATTGAGTTAAAGGCAACTATTTGAGATTTGTTATTTCAAGGCCTTTTTATTTTAGTCATGATGTAATTTTTAAATTTAACATTGAATGGAAAACACATATGATGCATGAATGCAAAAGATGTGCTTTTTATGTATCCAGTATTTGCAAAAGCTTTAAAGTTTGAACTTGAACTATAATAACGTCACATTATCCAAATTGTAACATTACATCCTTGAGTTTGCCATATAATATTAAAATTTTCAAAAGAAGTACCCTACATGCTTGTATTGTTTATATGCATTATCTAGAAAATTGGTAAAATGTTGGCTATATTGTCCTAATAAACTTCTTTCTTTACTTGTTTAGCTTCTTGGGATATGTCTCTTACTTTAAAGTTGACTTCTCTTACTTATTCTACCAAGCGAGTGACTTGAGATTCTTTCAGCTAACATTTTTCCTTCCAATACTGTGTTTCTTTAACTCTAAGTTCGAATTGATCTCATTCTTCTTTTAAGACTTAAATGGCTTTACATTGATAGTGTATTTGTTGTTCAAGTTATCCATTGGACCTTGCAGTATCTTATTTTCTTCTACAGACTGGCTAAACTCTTCTTTCTTAGACAACAAATTGGATTTAAGTTGTTTTGTATTTTTTCTAAATTATTTTAGCTCAATGGTCATCAAAACAATGAACTTATGCAAGCTTTCAAACATTTTTTCTTGTTCTCCTTCAAGCCTTTGAAATTTACTTCACTATCCTTAGTCTTATTTTTTCAGTCATTAATCTCATACTTAAATCTCTTCTTTTCAAGCTATTATATTTTTTTCTCTTCTTCAAATTTATGCTTCATAATTTTTATGTTTTTAGGGACCTTTTCATGATGTGTATCTTTTTTATGGCATGGTCTCTCTTCTTTATGACCAATTTTGCTTGTGATGCATTGACTCTTCTATATCAGATATTCAGGTATGGCTTTGTCTATATACCCTATATGATCCACATTTTAAGCTGTTTCCATTCTGTGATAATCTCTTTCACTTTTTTAAGAAATCTTGGCTCATCGAAAGAGAATTATAATTCTTAAAGCCTATAAGTCATCGAAATGAATTGCTCTGACCCCAATTATCGATGAACCATTACTAGAGCATAGTTTATACCTCCCTACAGTCCTAAGAATGGAACCCATGGCTTGTCACCATACTTGTACAACATAGCTTCTCGTGGCATCAATGGAGCCTTCCATGTAACCTGAGTACTGGTGAGATTTTATAAAATCGATATCCACTCTTCCTTAGACTTTGATTATGGCCAATCAATATTACGTATTTCTTCACTTAGCCTACTTTTATTACTATAAGTAGGATAAAATTTACCTACAAAATGCTAAAGATGATTTTTTGTCCAAATGTAGAGTAATTGTGCACACCTTTGGAAGCTTCATCCTCTTCTTTAACAATGATATAATGATCTAAAAATTTTTTCCAATATAGAAGGAATATGATTGATTTTGTTGTCCACCTATTAAAGGAAGTCAATTATTGATAACTAAATGTGCCCTAGGACTTTCAGGAAAATGATCAAGCCATAAATTGCCAAAGCTATCAATCTCATGCTTTGTTCATCTTTTAAGTGTTTGAATATTTAATCATGAAGCTTTCCCACAAGATGTAATCACTTTTACCTTTTGTTTGGATATTTGAGTTCATATTCTAAGTGGCGACCTTCATCATACAAGCAGGTTTCTTTTGAGATCAAAGTTTTTAACCTTGTCAATAGATTTTATCTAGATTTAGAAGATGCAACTATAGTAATATAGTATTCTTTTTTATCATTGGGGTCATATCTATTTCATTGAATATGAAACATCTACAAGCAGGGACCCAAAGCTAAACTAGGCTTTTATCAACTAGTTTTTCATACGCACCTCAAGGAGTGAAGCAATATGACTATATTTTTTCTCAAAAGCCATATTTCTAGGAGGTGTTACATGATGTCAAACCTCGACCAACTTAGAAATGTCATTTTGTTGAAGACCTAGTTGATTTTTTCAGGCATAATTTCTTGTTTAGATTCTTTCAGATAGTTTCCCATTCTGAATCAAACTTCTAAAGATAGAGTTATTACCACATTAGTCTCTTCACACATGGTGGGCTTCGAAGCTGAGAGATGGTGTTTTCGAAGTAAGATTGAAAATCTTCTGACTGATATTGACATATTCATAAGCACATCTTATATGCAAGTGTTTATGATGATGCATGATCATAAAACAAAAGAAAAGCAAAACAAAATAAGGTTACTAATCATATTAAAATAAATATTTCCTCATGTGTCCTAATTTGGGGTATAATCTACAAAAATGGTATAGCTTTATATAAGATTGATTTCTTAAAATTCCTTATATGTATTGTTTGATTTTTAACAAAGGCTAAAAAGGTTCCCAAATTGATCATCACTATCATATACTGTAGACTAGTAAGGCTCCCGATCCTTACCCATATCAATAGAAAGGGTTCAATTTGACTAAAAGTATTTCATAAGCCCAAATAAAGGCATTATAACCTCACAAAAGCATAGATACTATACTCCTTCCTAAAAAAAGATAGATTTGGGAGCTTGAGTATAGAGCTCATGCATGAATACAAATGTGCACGTGTGTGAAGAAAGTTAACAATTATTAATCGAAATAAAATCAGCAGTATAATTAGCACTAATATAAGACAAATAAAATAACATAATAAAATTAAATGAATCTGTCAAATTTTTGTCTTTTTTTTAATCTTGTTTTTATTCTAAGATGAGATAAGGAATTAAAATTAAATATCGAAAAAACCATAAAATCAAAGTTTAGATAACATATGTTTAATTTTTGGCTTGACTCTCTAGCATCCCTAGCAGAGTTGCCAAGCTGTTATAATGATCTTTCGTTGGGGGAGACTCGATTGTTAGACTTGAATGAAATTTTCACAGTCGCCACCAATATTTTTTGAAGAATGTGATTGGCCACCCAAAAATATCATCTTTTCATAAAAATCTTAAAATTAATTAAGATTTATTAAAATACGTTTTAGTCTCGAGATCAAGGTTGAGTCTGAGAGTATGGTTATGAGTGAGGAAGGTATTCGAAGAATGGTACCAATTAAACATGTGTAATCTTTTAATTTTGACAATATGATCCCCTTTTTATTTAAATTTAATTTCCTAAAATTTATTTATGATAAAAACAATTTTTGTGAAATTAGTATTATTATTATTATTTTGTATTCTATAAATTCTCTAACACATTGGCAAACTTTATAGAAAATCTTTATTTAAGAAAAATTTTGAAAAAATTAACCATTCATAAAATTCTCGAAACTTCATCATAGACTATTTTATTTATTTATTAAAACTAATTTTAGAATTATCCTGACTTTTTTGCTAAATCCCAAAATTCATTAGATAGATTTAAGGAGTATCCGACTCTTTGATGAAATTCTAAAATATTTTAAACACATTTTAGATTCATCACAACTTTCTAACGAGATCCTAAATAAAAGTATTTTTTATTGATGATAATTAATAGATTTAATTAAATATTTAATTAATTTTCATTGTAATCATTTTTCTTGTTTTCTGTTATTATTATTTAAATAAATCTTAATCTATTAAAAAAATAACTTTTTTTTTTGTTTTGAATTATCTCAACTTTTTGGTGAAAACAAAAAAAAAATATTTTTGTAATAATTAAGAGATTTATTTAAAGATATATTTTTATTTTTATTTTTATTGTTTTTTATTATTACTTAAATAAATATTTATTTAGTGAAAAATAATTTTTAAATTATCCCGACTTACCGACGAAATCTTAAAATATTATTTATTTATTTCTTTTACTTGCATTAATTAAAGAAAATTGAATTCTTTCAATTTTCTTTAAAGTTATATTTTTAGAATATTTATTCAAACAATCCATTATTATTGTTTTTATTTTTTTTCGTATTTATTTTATTATTTTTTATATTGTTTAAATAAAACTTTATTCTAGTAAAAATAATGTTAGTTTATCCCAACTCTATGGTAAAATCTAAAAAGTTATTTTTACTTGTAATAATCAACGAAAACTAACTCTTTTGGCTTTCTTTAAAAATTACGTTTAAAATATTCATTAAATAATTCTTTTTTTTATCATTTATTTTTTATTTTTTAGGAAAAATTATTTATTTTAAATTATTCCAGCACATTGGTAAAATTTAAGCAACATTTTACTTAAAAAATTTTCAATTTTCCTTAAATTATTTTTGCAAAAATTTTTATTCTACCCAATCTACATTTTATTTTATTTTTACTCATTTATAAAAAATGAATAACATAATAATAATAATAATAATAATAATAATAATAATAATAATAATAATAATAATAATAATAATAATAATAAAACAACAAAAAAATAAAAATAAAAATCAACATAACATAAATAAAATCAAAATCAAAATAGAAAAAAAAAGAAAAAGAAAAAGAAAAAAGAAAACATGCCAAATAAGTCAAATCAACAAGTAGGTTGTGTGCAGATCTTGGTGCGGGTCAAACACCTAAAATGGTGCCGCTTCACTTAGCCTATAAAAGGCTATTTTCTTTTTTTTTATTTTTTCCTTTTTCTCTCTCTTTAAAAAATCAGAGCCATTCTTTCTAGAAAATAGCTCTTTCATTGACTGTCTTGCAATCACAGTTTTCAATCAATTGCCATCGTGCCATTGTTAGAAACTTTAAACGACAACAGCAAATTCAAATTGTACATAGATTCTGGCTTATTTTCTAGATTTTGGTGGTCGAAAAATTCATCTAGTCGTAAAAAAATTCAAGTTTTTTCAATTTTTGATGACAAAAAAAATTCAAAAAATTCTTAAATTTTTTTTTAATCTTCTAAACACTTTTTCAAAATTAGATTTTTCCAAAAAAAAATCCTAAATAGCCTAGATCAAGGATTTCAAAAAAATTTTCATTTTTGGAAAAAAATTTTTTTTTCTTTACTACTGGTTCTTCCTCTAAGGGGACTGTGTTGTGTTTTTTGTTTTTACCTTTTTTTTTTTGTATTTGTGCGTTTTTTTTACCCAATAGCTACCCAAATAACCTTTTGTTTGTTTTCTTTTTCAATGTTATCTATTTTTTTCTCTATGTGTTCCCCGATTTTTGCAAGAATTAGCTCTATTTATAGGGTTTTTGGGATTCAAATCTCCGATCTCTTAGGATCCTTTTATGAAAAAAATGAAGATTTATCCAGTGACTTTTGATCATCGAATTTTATGCTGCCAAGATAGGCAGTGCAGTTTTTTGGTGCATTAAATGCACTAACCTTTAAGGAAGAAAAACTTTTTGGCAACTTGATTTTAGTTGTCAGAGTTGAAACAAATTTTTTAACTTTTCCTTCCCTTTTTTTTTTAAAGATTAATTAATTAATTAATTAATTAATAATAATAATAATATAAATAAATTTATATTTAAGCTAAAATAAAACCTGACAAATGGTGTCTACAATATTAATTTAATTAGCTGATAATATTTAAAATGAAAAAGGAAAGTATTATCTTTTCTTTTTTTTTTTACATCAAATTGCATAAGCAATAATTTTGAATTCAATTTTTCGATAATATAAATTAAGCATAAACATGGTCATGCTAGAATTTGTAATAATCATTTTCAAGGTAAAGGAAAACAAAAGACTGAATTATGTTCATAACCATATAAATTAAAATGCTTAGAGAATTTATGGAATAAAAAATCAAATCTATCTTATACAATTCAAATGCTAACTTGAATTGAGCAAAACTTCAAAAGGACTTCAACGATTGCAAACATGGATAGTGTTGAAATTCTAAAATTTGGTAATATTAAAATTTGAAACCTAAACTATAGGAAAAAATGGTATAAAACAATAATTTCACATCAATGTGTATTTTTTTTTTCATTTAAGTTTATTTTATATAATTTTACTTTTTTAAAAATTCAATTATTTAATTATTACATATCCTATATTATAATTAATTTAAAATGGAGAATGTTTACATATATTAATTTTCTATGTATGAAGTTGCACAAATTAGAATTCAATAAACAAGAGAGAATTTTTTCTATCATTGAAAATATTTTCCTAGCTTTTCTTGAGAGAGAATATATTACACTAAAACAAAGGCAAACTAGTTGTTAAAGGAAAATTTTGCTTGATTTTAATGGGATAATTTATTTTGGGAAAAGTAAAATTTTTAATTGGAATCTTACTTTTTGTAATATGATTTGTTTAATTTGATTTAAAAATGTCATTTTTGAAATTTTTGAGATTTTTAATATTACCAAAAAAAGAAAAGTAAGAGGAATAAAAAACTTTCCTTCCCCTAAAGTTTTTTTTTTTTAAGATTTGGAAAAAAAAAAGTGAAAATTTTACCTCATTTACCTTCACTTAATTTTTTTTTAGACTATATTATTCTTTCAGTCTCCTAAAATTACAAAATAAATGTGATTTTTATTATTTATAATTTCAACAAATACTATGTTTTTAGAATAAAAAAACATAGTGGATTTTAAAACTTTATTACAAGAAAAGTTTTTTTTAGAGAAGATTTAGTGAGAGTTGCACATTGACTCTCATTAAAAGCTCTTATGTAGTGAAAGCCAAAAGCAATTCTAGTTGAAATAAATTTTTAATGAGTAGTGTGTTTTGACTTTCATTAAATGTTTTTTTTTTTTTTTTGGTGTGAATCACATATAATCTTTATTAATTTAATGCTTTATGTGAGTATTTAAAATTAACCCTTACAAATGTAGTTCAATTATATAAAATTTCATCTTGGTTATGATGAAAGGGAGTTGTGAAAATTAATATGAGTAAATTTAGTAAGGAAACATTTGAACATCACTAAATAAAATGTTATACATGTTATTAATATATAATTTTTAAAAAATAAATATAAAAATATTTAAATATATTCTAATAATGTGGATGTGATACCATTAAATAATAATATATACATTTTGCAATAGCAAAATACTACTAACTAATTTTTTTTAAAAAAAATATTACAAAATATTAAAAAAAAAACAATAAATAAAAGATTGATAAGTAAGGTTCATCATCTTAACTTGACCTTCACTTATCAGTTTGATTTAACCAGGTGGTTAATCGGTTCTTGATTAATTCAATATTTTCTTGATTATATATATTTATAGAATCAAATAGGTCATTCATCTTTGATTCAACTTGTTCAACTTGTTGATATGATTTTTTTTTTTCATTATTTGAAAAGACTCCTTTTAATTAGTGCTTTTATTACTTGTTATTTGTGTCATAATATATAGATTCGTGAATCCATCGCTAAACTTAAGCTTTAAGAGTCACCACCAATCTTTTTTGTTTAGTTGCGAATAGCCACCTAACCGAATTTGTCTTATTTAAAGAGGAATCTCAAGTTTAACTTAGGTATATTTAAATAGTAAATTCTAATCTACGAAATTAGATTTAGGTTCAGTAATGCAGTTATGCATGAGAAAGGTTATAGCACCCTCATAAGGCTTATCCAAAAGATGGTACCAATTTGATTTCAAATCATCCAAGTCATAAAGTTTCTTTATAATTTTACCAAATAATTTAATTATTGAAAATTGATCTTAGAATTACTACAATAGTTTGAAATCAATTTAAAATAATTTTCTCACCTCAAGAGTATTTATGAAGACTAATGTAATACTCTAAAAAAGTTCCACTATTGGATTCATTTTATTTTTTTGTAAAAATTTTTATTTATGAAAACAAGGTTTAGAACTTTGGTATTGAAAAATTATCATCCAAATTCTCCAATATGTTAGTAAAGTTTAGAAAAGATCCTCTCACCTAAGAATTTACATAAAAATTGTTATTTGTAAAGCTTTTAGTAATTCTATCATTGGAGATTTAAAACCTAATTTTAAAAAATGATTTATTTTTATAAATAACCTTTAATATGATGATAAGATTTTTTGTCAAAAATTATTCTCTAATCTGTTAGTAGGATTTTTTAAAAAAAATATTTTAAAAAAATTCATTAAGTCCTGCAATAGTTTGGTAGAATTGAAAATTATTTTTTTTTAAACATTTTTAAATTAAAAAAATCAAATAAAATAAAAATTATCATGCAAAATAATATTATGCAAATAATAATATAATATCATGTAATTAATATAAACTATCATGTAATTAAGATAAAATATCACGCAAATTAATTAATAATCATGCAAAAATGAATCACACAAACAAAATCATGCAAACATATATATATATATATATATTAATAATCATGCAATTAAATAAAATATATAATCATATAATGCAAAAATTAAATATGAAAAATAGGAGAAAAAATAATGTAAAAAAAATAGAGAAACAAAAAATCAAATCAAATCAAATCAAAAAATAAAAAGAAAAAAGAAAACCTACAATCAGGTTGGGCTTGAAGCGCGAATTTTCAAATGGATCGCCTGGTTCACGCGAAAATTTTAAACTTCAACTAAAAAGTTTATCCTAAACCTAAAAAACTCATAAAAGTTTTTAGATTCTTGAAAACTCAACAGAAATCCAAGAATAAAAAACCAATAGAAAATCCTCGCAAAAATCCATAAACTCAATAAAAATATGAAATCAAACTCAAAAATTAAAACCCAAATTCAAGAAACCCAAAAATAAATCAAATCAAACTCAAAATGAAATAAAATCACTTAACCCAAAAAAAAATCCTAGAATTTCCTTGAATGATTTCTCCCTAAAATTAAAAAAAATAGAAAACTAAAATCCTTAGAATTTTATACTTTTCTTCCCTTCCTTTGTGTGTGGTTTCTGTTTATTTATAGGGATTGAATCTTTTTAATTTCAAAAAATAAATCAAATTGATTATTATTTTATTATCATTTTGTAATCTGTGATTTGATTTTGAGTTTCTCATTTTACAGGATTTGCATGAATCAAGCCAAAATCCTTTTTTTAAAATTTATTTTTTAAAACTTTTTTTCTAACATTTGACTTTTTTAAAAAAAAAAAGTAAAAATAAATAAATAAATCAAATTAAAATTAAAAAATTTTCTATTGGGCTCGAAACTTCTTAACTGGGCTCATTTTTACGGTCGAAGCCTATTTTCAATCTCAAAAATATTTCAAACAAAATAGGATGTTTACGGTTGCACCTTTTTGCACAGTTTATATGAAACAGGAATTGCGTAAAGATAAAAGACTTTCATTTTGTTTGGGTTAAAAAATAAAAAAAAATCTTGAAATCCAAAGATTCACAATTTGAAAATTTAAGGGTTCACAAAATTTCAAAAATTCACAAAGCTCCTTAACAAGAATTGAAAGATTCCAAGACTTTAAGATTCACAAAAAATTCATAATGATTTCAAATTTTCAAAGATTCAAGATTCGTAAAGGTTTTCAAATTTGCAAGAATTTCAAGTTTTGCAGATGTTCCAAATTCACGAAAGTTTTAGATTCACAAAAATTTCAAATCACAAGAATTTCAATTTCGTAAGAATTTAAATATTCAAAAAAATTTTAGATTCATAAGAATTCAGATTCACAAGACTTTTAGATTTGCAAGATTAAAGATCACAAGAGTTTTAGATTTGTAAGATTTCAATGATTCACTAGAATTCGTAAGAGTTTTATAGTTGCAAGAATTGGAAGATTTACAAAACTTTGTAAGAATTTCAGGTTTGCAAGAAATCAAAAATTCGTAAAACTTTCACATTTGCAAGAACTTCAAATTCACAAGAGTTTCACAAACTATAATTCACATACAAGATTAAAAAATTCACATTCAAAATATTTTTGTTAGTGATTCACATCCAAAATTTAAAGCTTTAAATTTGAAAATTTTAAGGATTCAAATAAAAGATTTCAAGGTTCATAGCCAAAATTCAATGATTCTTATTCAAAAAATTTGGGATTCACATCCAAAATTTCAAAGATTTTTATTCAAAATTTTTTTGGGTTTCATATCCAACATTTCAAAGATTTAGATTTGAAAAATTTTGGAATTCACATCCAAAGTTTCAAAGGTTCTTTTTCAAAAAACTTTATGGCGTTATATCAAAATTTTAAATATTCTTATTCGAAAATTTTTTTTGAGTTTTGCATCCAAAATTTCAAAGATTTTCATTTGAAAAGCTCCTTTAAACAAATGTTCTATATTTAAAAAGTATGGAAAGTTTTCCTTGTAAAAAGAAAATCTCATCATGAAAGATCTATCTCATTTAAGGATTCAAAAGTCAAAAATTTTCTCTAGTCAAAATCAAATTCTTGTGTGTGGTGAATGTCATGATGCAAATGTTTGTAACAATCTAGATTCTCACTAAATGATGTAGATGCATGTCTTAAACAATAATGCAAATATCATACTATAATTCAAATGTTCTCTATATGATGCAAATGCATGCCTCAACCATGATGCAAATGCAATTATCAAAGATTTAAAAAATAATGTAAACACAATGTATGTAATGCAGATGTCAGTAAATCAATGCCATGAAATTTCAATTATGGTAATAAGGTTTTCAAGACTCCACCATCTCATATATTCTTTCTTAGCTTCTCAATATTAATGATTTTAGAACAAATTTTATCAATTGATCCATGTTATTTTTCTCTTCTGATCATAACTCATAGGTTATGTTGACCAATCCATCATTGCTTTCATCCTTGAGTCACCTTATTAGGCCTTTTCAAATCATTTTTTCAAGCTTCTTTCACTTCTGTCATCTTAGATTTCTTTCAAAAGAATGAAAAAATCTTTTACGAACATTGTCATTCATCTATCTATCATTATTCCAATTTATGACACACATTATACGTTTTCTCAATTCATTCGAGGGATGCAAACGAGAAAAGTGGGCATTTATTATAAAAAACAAGTCTAGCCAATAGCAAATTAAAGGTGAACAAAAGCAAAATCACATGGAAATGAGGTATTGACATCCCAAATAATGATTGTTTAGACAATTCTGAACTCTAACTCAAAATTTTCTTTCAAAAACACATTCCATCAATATCCATGATTTTTGAGCCAATCATCATCCTTATTCTTGGGATTTTTGCATGAAACTGTTTTTTCAAGTTTTCTTCTTCACTTAAATTACCATTTAAGTCTTCTTTTTTTCTCTTTTTTTAAAAATTTTTTTACACATCTCCTCCTCATCTTTTTTTTTTTTTTATTTCTTTTCTCTTTGGTCTATCAGTGACACATTGATCAAAATCTCAAACAATCTAATGACAAATCTGCCTTAGTTCATTTCATAATTCTCTAATTCGAGTATTTACATTCGATCAAAATAAACTTTTAAAGGATTTAACGTAGATTAAGGTGAGGGATTGTGAAAAAAGTGGATAAAACAAGACCAAATTATATTTGAAAAGTAATCAAACCAAGGATAATTTCTTTTCATGTACAACACTTGACATTTTGCCCCATCAATTTCTTCTTATTTTCCTTATTTTTTTCTTTTTTTTTGTATTTTTCATCATTTTTCAAGAAAAATTTAAGTACAAAAGGGTTTTACCCTTAAAATCAATAAGGATCTCAACTTTTCAAACTTCTTAAACTTTGCCCTCAATGTGGGTGTGATCCTGGGTTAGGATTCCTTGAAAAAAAATTTCAACAGGCTCAAATATGATAACAAAAGATAATTTTACTCTTTCTGTGAAAGGTAAAAGAAATATGGTCATTTCTCATTTCAAACATGAATACTTTCAATAAAAAATATTCGTTGAGCAAAAACAAAGATCACATTTTATATCAACTTCATCTTTCTGCGAGTAAATTTTTTTTTTTCAGATTTGTTTTCTTTTATTCAGGAATCTCAATTAACAATTTCAATTTATCAATCATACCAATATGATGATGCTTTCAAAATTGAATCCTAAACTATTGTTACGATTGTCCAATTATTTATTACTTGGAATCAAAGAATTGATATAGAGAACAGATGTGAGAAGGTAAAAGTATATAATGGTAATTTACAAGAAAGAGTAAATGTCACAGAAAAGTATCATATCATCCATTTTTATTAAAATGATGAAAAATAAGATAAAATTCAAGTATATAAAAAAGATCCATATTCTCAAAAAACTCTGAAGATGATAAGTAGTTTCAATTAGCCTTCTCAAAATTATGTCATTGGGTGATTAAGCATAAGGTCTTGTGAACATTTAGCTACCCTAACTCACTGAAGCTCACCAAGCTTACTCAGATCAAACTTTGCATGTTATACTTAAAAGTAGGACAGGTTTCTATAGAGTGACCGACATTTTCATTATGGTAATTACATGTCGCATTAACATTGTACCATTTTAAATAAGGTAGCTTTAATGGTTCAAAAAGAATTGGGATGCCAGGTTATTCTTGACCAATTCTGGGAACAGCTCAGTATAGGTTATGAGAATATGATGAATGCGAGCTCTCTCTTGGTTGCCTATGGATCTTTCCAAATCACTTATTGGTGTAGTGACAAAATTAGGCCCATATGTAGGTGCTTGAAAGGCTAGTTGATAAAAGCTTGGATAGATATTATTTATGGTTAGATAATGAGGCTAGTAAGGGATTTGTGCAACATTATTAACTACCAAGTAGTAAGCAAGATGAACATATGGTGGATATGAAGCATAACTTCTGAATTGTTACCCTTCAAAACTCACTGCTTGGGATTCAATTTCTTTTTTCTTAGGCATCCCACCTTTTGAAAATTTTTTTCATATTTTCAACAAACCTAATTTTACAATCTTAATTACTATTCTTATGTTTATTGTCTTTATACAAAGAAAATACGCAGATTGATCTTCGTAATAAGATTGACATGAAGGTTGATAGCGAATAGCAAATCGCCCAAAAGTTTTAAATGGAACAAATTTCATAAATAATAATATTAAGTAAATACATTTTAAATTTTATATATAATAATATTAAGTAGAAGTATTTTACGTTTTATTTTAATTTTGTTATGAATAGTAACATTCACTACATTTTTTATCTTAAAATTTTATGAAATAAATTCTAAAATTGTTTCCTTTAGCTTTTTTTTTTTTTTATATTGAATTCGCAATAAAAAGTAATATTTTCTCATCCACAAATCATACCCCTTTCCAGTTTCCACGATCAGTTTCACTTTTTAGCTTAGGCTTACTGTTTGAGGACGTTGTCGTTTCACTTTCATGTGCTTCGGAATTCGGCTTAGGTTTAGCCCACGACCAGTGAATCATTTAGCATTTTATTTTACTGCAAAGAAAGTTTCCCTAAACATCCAAATATAATGCCAAACTCATCCTTACAGTTTTAAATTAAGAATCCAAAGCATATATAATCTTAATTAAAATGCTGATTAAAATTAAAAAGAGAAGAAACTTGTTCCCTGAACTTGCCCAGAAGCTTTTCACTGTACAGGTTCATTTGCACTGCCAGTCAACATAGTGATTATATGTACCCCTAATTCAATTTGAGCACTATGAAAAATAAAAAGCCTTTTTCTTTTTCTGGTACACTTCAAAATCCTGTAAATAACCTCTGCCATCACTGATTGTTTTTAGACAAACAATCTAAAGATTGGACATGGAGCTCGAAGGAATGGCCATGAAGCATTTCATCAGATCCAAGTAGTTTCACAATGTCACATCAGGATCATCATCATAGTCAAAATCTGGTTCACTAGAATGCCTCATTCTCTTCGCTTCTCTAGCTCTTTCCTTCTTTGTGTAGGATGGTGTCATTCTTGGAGCAGACACAATAGGAACTAAAGGACCTATAGTTTGTGATAAGAATTGTGAGAAAATTCATTTCATGGCACCAAACATTTACTGTTGTGGAGTTGGAACTACTGCTGATATAAAGGCAATTACTGGTACTTTCTTAAATTGGTGTTTACTGTGGTTCTGCAAACATTAGTAGTTGCTTCAAATTGCATGCTCGAACACCTAGGTTGTAAAACTGTAGCTAACCATTGTTATGGTCTTAGACATATCCCCAGACATGGTCAGCTCACAGCTCCAGTTACACCGATGTCATACTGATAGAGAGTCAAGGGTTGTTACTGCATTGACCCTTCTCAAGAGACACCTTTTCAAGTAAAGTTTTTCTGTTTTTGATATTCTTTGACTGACAATATACCTCTACATAGTCTATAGAGAATATGTGATTCTAAATGCTTAACAATTTGCCCAGCTACCAAGGGCTATGTTTCGGCTGCTTTGGTACTTGTTGGTGTTGATGTCACAGAACCTCATTTGCATACTGAGTTTTTTTAAACTCATTGGGGCTTCAAAACAACAATAGCTTCTTCTCTATTTGTTTGATTTCTGATCACTACAATGGCTAAATTCTGCGGATATACCCCTATAGATCAACTAACACATTGCCATTTGCTACAATGGGCTCTGGTTCATTCAAGGAAGCACTGCAGGCAGGTGAACCTTACTAAAATCTGGAATCTTGCTTAATGCCTAACAATGGCTTCATCATGTGGAGCCTACAAAGGGATTCTCTACTGGTGATAGAGGGAAATTATATAAGGAATGGATTCCTGTTGATTTTGACTGTGTATTACTTGGTTGTCTTGCTAACCAGTTTAAGTTTTTTAGATAAAAAACTATAAAGTACTTGAAAAGAATTTATATGTTTAAGAGATATTTATATATTGTTTGGAATTTGTATATGTAGTACTTATTCGGTTTTATGCAATAATTTTTTGGACAAATATTATTTATTTATGTTTTGTTTGGAATAAGAATCCCAAGTATAAAAAATATACACGTCCATTAATAAATTAAATAAAAATATATAAATAAGTATTTTTTGTGAAAGTCTTAAATCTTTTCACTAAATGATGTAAAGTGCTATAGTGAAGATCATAATTCTCAATAAAAATAATTTTAAATGAGGATCAATACAAGCTTTTACCAAAAATAAAAACTTTAAGTGAAGGTTAATAAAAACCTTTATTAAAGGTAAAAGATATAATCAGACTCAAAATTGATCTTCATTATAAGTTTTACATTTTGTGATAGATCTAAATTAACTTTCACTAATTATTTTCATTTAGTGAGGGTCTTTTAACCCTTACTAAATAAAAGTTATAGCGAGAGTCATGTTATCTCTCATAATATATAATTAACGAGAGAACTTATAGCAAGAGTTTATGAGAGTCACATTAACTCTCACTAAAAGAATGAGTGTGGATTATATGAACTTTTAGTGTGAGTTGTTGTAACTTTCATTAAAAAACTCTATTCCTGTAGTGTTTTTTTTTTTTTTTCAAAATTTTAGAATTTTAATAAAAATTACGTTTTTAAGATAACAAACACGGTGGATGCTAAAATTTTATTTTCGAAATTTTGAAATTTTAATAAAAATTACATTTTTAAGATAAGAAACATAGTGGATTTTGAAACTTTATTTTACAAATTTAGGAATTTTAACAAATATCGTGTTTTGAGCATAAAAAGTGTAGTGGATATTGAAATTTTATTTTCAAAAACTTGAAATTTTAACAAAAATTACATTTTTAAGATAAAAAAATGTAATGAATGTTGAAATTTTATTTTCAAAAACTTAAAATTTTAACAAAAATTACGTTTTTAAGATAGAAAAAAATGTAGTGGATGCTGAAACTTTAATTTTAAAAATTTAAAATTTTAGTAAAGATTGTGTTTTTAAAATAAGACACGTAGTGAAAATTGAAACTTTATTTTTGAAAATTTAAAATTTTAACAAAGATCATATTTGTAAAATAAAAAAAGTATTGAATGTTAAAATTTTATTTTCAAAAATTTAAAATTTTAATGAAGGCCATATTTTTAAGATAAAAAATGCAGTGGATGTTGCTATTCATAATAAAATTAAAATAAAATGTAAAATATTTTTATTTAATTTTGTTACATATAAAATTTAAAATGTATTTACTTAATATTATTATTTATGAAATTTGTTCCGTGTAAAACTCCTGGGGGATTTGCTACTCTCTTTCAATCTTCAAGTCAATCTTATTACAAAGATCAATTCGCGTATTTTCTTTGCATAAAGACAATAAACATAAGAATAGTAATTAAGATTGTAAAATTAAGTTTGTTGAATATTTGAAAAAAAATTTCAAAATTCTTTAATTTTAATGTAAATAACTTATTATTCACATATAACGTATTGTGAATATTACATGTTATTTACGTATTATAAAAAATAATATAGTAAAAAATTTTATTAAATAATCTTATTTTTTTTAAAGCAAACAAAAAAAATCTTATATTACATGAACAAAACTCATAAATTATACATTTTTCTTTAATATTATTTTTTTAAAAATTATTTTGGATTTTAAAATCTAAAAATCCGAAATGCTTTTTCAAAATAAATCATTAACTTTTTTATCTTCTTTAAATAAAGGAGTATTTAATTTAATTTAATAATATTTACCTAGTTAATAGTACGAAAAGTTTTTAATTGAAATTTTCAAAATTTAAATCTAGAGCAATACTATACCGATCAAATATACGACTATTGACGTCTGAAGACTTGAAAATGGCTGATTTTGTTCAGCCCACCATAATCTTAAATATTGACTTGATCATCATCATCGTCAGCTTCTTTACCGAGGCCCTGTGGGCTAATATTTAAAGCATGCATGGTATTTTTTTTTTTTAGATATATATATTAAATAAGATTTTGAAGGGGACTGATTGATGGAGCTAGCTAGCTTAACAAATTTCTAACATGCATGATTGAGCAATTTTTCATGGGTAAAGAAAAAGCAACCGACAATAGCCCTTTCTATTAAAATCTTGACATGCTTCAACCACATAATCAACGGGATTTATCAAGTGTTTGCTTTTATATGATGGTCAAATTAACTCGACAATACATTAATTCGACCTCAATCTTTTTATTTTAATGCAAAAGGACCGAAACCCTTTTTACCCATGCATGCATGCTAGCTTTAGATTAATTATAGATTAATTAATGGGTATCCGAAGTAATAGTGATCTTATAGATTGGAGTAAAGGAGTATTATAACTAAATTTTAATGTATATCATAATTAATCAAAATTTTAGTGTAATTTACTTAAATAATTTCAGTCATGATTTGAATTGAAATTAAGAAACATGAATGTTAATTTGTGATTTTAAGTGATAGCTATTAGTTCAATAATATTGAAATTGATTCAAAAAATGAGAGTTTCGAACTTGAATTAAAATTATAATTTAAAAGATAAAAAAAGATTTTACGATAATTTTAACGAGCAAAGATTCTATTAATGAATTCCGATGGTTTATTTAGACTTCATTTTGTTATTTACTTTAATCACTCGTTTTTTGTTATTTACTTTTTACTTACTCAATAATTATTGAAAAATAATAAAAGCGAAAAATATAATGATTAATCCATTTGACTGAAAATGAACAAATTATTTAAGATATGGTATATATTAAAAATACAATAAATTTTGGGGAAATAGTAGAGAAAACATACAAAAAAGGGCACAGAGCAGACCTGATAAGTGATATAGCTATCCCGGTTGTCTGGGTCATGATCTTTAGAGTGCTTATCCCCAATATTATTCTCATTATATATATATATATATATATATATATATATATATATATATTCTAATGGAAAGGCATAAGATTTTGAGAAAAAAACAAACAAATACCAAGGTTGTTAGTTCAAATAGTAACGAGCTCAATTTTTTTTAAGTAAAATTTCAGTTTCAAATTTTATAAATAAAAAAAATAAGTATTGAGAGAATTTACTCTCTTATAAGATCCGGCCTAATTTGATTTTAAAATAGTCAAGATTTAAAGTAATTATCGAATATCGAATGTTTCAAATCCAAAAAGAAAGAGTAAACAAAATAGTATTCTAACATCATATTTGGATTGCAGGGAGAGAAAAAAGAAAAAAAAAATAAAAGAAAGTAATCAAGAAAATTTTTTTTTTTTTTAGATAAACTTTTAATTTGAAAAAAAAAAGGTGAAAACTCAATAACTTTTAATTTTTCTTGTAATTTTCACTTTTTTAATATATCAATTTGGGGAAAAAACTAATGAAAGGAAAGTTGAAAAATTTTATTTTTATAAAAAAACTATTATATTTAGAAATACTTTAAAATCACAAATAATGAAATGTTATAATTTTAAAAAATATTATAATGAATCATTTTTTTTATTCAAACAAATATTGTTAAATTTTTTTTTATTAATTTTAATTATTTAAATAAGGGGTAGATATATATTTTTTTTAAAAAAAATTATTAATATTTATCTAAATATTACTTAAAAGACGGCTGCAAAAATATACCTAAAATTTTATGGCATTTAGCTTATTTTCTATTTGATGTACTTTCTACATTTTTTATATATAGGAGACTGCAAATTACAAATAAAAAAGATTCGTAAATGTTAAGATATAAATTTTAAATTTGTTAAATGTTATTTTATAAAAATGATTATATAAAATAATTAATTAGTTAAATTTTAAATTTAATTTATTCTCTATTTCTAGCTAAAACAATGCATGACCTCGAGTGTTATTATAATAAATTTTTTATTTGAATATTTATAATAATAATAATAATGTGATGGATTGTTAAAATATTAAAATTTTAATTTCAATAATTAAAAATAAAATCAGGACTATCTCAAATATAAAAAAAATTTAAAAAATTGTAATACCACACGATGAATATGTTGGAACTAGAGACGGCGAACTAACCCGTCTCCGACGGGTTTCGGTCCGACCCAACCCTATGTGGTTGATTTTTTTTTTTAATTCGAGTTTCGGGTCGGGGTCGAGTTTGCTTAAAATCCGACTCGATCCGATCTGATATTATATAAAAAATTATTTTTTAATTAATTATTTAATTTTTTATTTATATATATATATTTATATAATGATATTTTTAAATATCTATATTTAAAAAATAATATTTTATATTTTAAAAAATAATATTTTATTAATTTTGGATCGAATCGGGTCGAGTACGATTTACATAGTATCGGGTTGGATTGAATTCGGGTATGAAAAAATAAAAAAAATTTTGAATAAAGTTGGATTCGAATTTAATAAAGCATAAAATCAGGTCGGACTCGAAACGAACAAAACTCACTTCAAATTCGATCCGATGTCAATCTTAATTGAAACTTGATTTCAAAATTTTGATAGAAAACTTCGGCTTTTAATTAAAAAGAAAATAATTACACATTCCATAAATGAATTAATGCCATTTGCCCTACTAAATATTTTAGTTCAGCCCCGAATAAAGTTGAACCAGCCGCCATGGCTACACCCTTTTTTTTTTTCTTTTTTTTTTGCCTATAATTTCAAATGACAGAAATTTTCTGATTAAAATATTTATTAAATTATTTTTAATAAAACATTTCACGAACTTCACTTAAATAATTTCGTATAATTTATTCCCTTGAAAACGTGCTATAATCATCTGAAATTTATACAAAAGACAAATACTACAAAAAAAAAGGGGGGGGGGGGGGGGGGCGGCAAAAAGCGACCGATATCTTTACCAGGATGGCTGCTGTCTTTTATAAATTAGTACTCCTGGTTGTAGTATTTAATTCCTCCTTTTCTTAGCTGAATGCAATTGATGAGGACTTGATAAATCTTGGGGTTTTTTTTTTCTAAATTTAAGTATTTCGTTTTGGTTGCAATTTGAAATTATAATTGTATAATTTATATTTAATACATTATTAATAAAATAAATTTTATATAACGCCAATAAAATATATAATGTCACATTATTAATAAGTAAACATAAATTTTTAAAATAAATATACTGAATTTATTTAATTATGTTATAATTTGTTAGTTGATTATTTAATGATTTTTAATATATAGATATAATATTTGATTAAAATTGTAATTTTTTTTGTAGTTGTCTTTTTATAAAAAATCTTTTAAAATAAATATACAAACTTTGATATTTTAAAAAAAATTTTCATTAATGACGTGATATAATTTAGTTTACTGATAATATATATAATTTATTAATTGATAGTACATTAAATATAAATTCATAATTATAATACTTTAGAAGTTTTTATTTCAACCTATTTGGTTATGGTTAAAAATATTAACAAAGTTTATAACTTTTTTAAAAAATATATCTTCTAGGTCGGTATTTACTAAACTTGCACAATTCAATATTTTTCACATATACAAAACAAAATGCTAAAATTGTTTCCTTTAGTTTTTTTAATATTAAATTCGTAATAAAAAGTAATGTCGGAAAACGTCGTCGTTTCACTGTCATGTGCTACGGAATTCATCTTACGTTCAGCCCCTGCTTTGACCCTAATTAGCTAATTCGGCTTAGGTTCAGCCCACGATCAGTGCATCATTTTGCATTTTACTTTACTGCAAAGCGAGTTTCCCTAAACATCCAAACACAATGCCAACCTCATCCTTACAGTTTTAAATTAAGAATCCAAAGCATATATAACCTTAATTAAAATGCTGATTAAAATAAAAAAGAGAAGAAACTTGTTGCCTGAACTTGACCAGGAGCTTTTCACTGTACAGGTTCATTTACACTGCAATTTAACATAGTGATCATATGTACCCCTGATTCCATTTGAGCACTATGAAAAATAAAAAAGCCTTTTTCTTTTTTTGGTACACTTCAAAATCCTGTAAATAACCTCTGCCATCACTGATTGTTTTGAGACAAACAATCTAAAGATTGGACATGGAATCTCGAAGGAAAGGCCTTGAAGCATTTCATCAGATCCAAGTAGTTTCACAATGTCACATCAGGATCATCATCATAGTCAAAATCTGGTTCACTAGAATGCCTCATTCTCTTTGCATCTCTAGCTCTTCCCTTCTTTGGTTTTCCTCTAAAGAATTCGCAGACAAAAGTTTTATATTTTTAGTGTTTGCAGGATATATCATCCTTGTTTTCCGAGCATTTCAGACCAAGGTAATTTTTGCAAAACAATATTCAGAATGGATACAAAGTTAATACACTTACTGCCCATTGGCGAAGTAACCTCCACCCTTATACCGCCCAGGACCATGGTCTGATTTCCCATCTGCTAAACGCATAGGAATAACAAACAACAAACATCAAGAAAGGAAATCTAAAAATGCATTTGTATTTTATAGGCTTACCATCTCTACCAGCAGCAATGTCTTCAGCCTGACAAAATAAACAACAGAAGAAAAAATCAGTTTGAAAAACCTCCTAGTGAACAAAATTGTGAGAGAAAAATTAAGTTGTAGGCACCAGTCACTGCTTTAAAGTCAATGAAAATTAGCTGCATTAAGCTGTAAACATAAAACAACTATTTTACTGAGAATTTCATCTTTTATGAAATCCATGGAGAGTTTTTCCCCTATAAAGGTAGTCATAGATATGGTTAAAACATCCATTGCTACTAAACAAAGAGATGCCATGTCTGGAGGAGCTGTTTTTTGACAATGGCTTTAAGATCACAGCCTTTGCTAGTGTTAGTTGGGAAAGATTTGGCAGGATTTCTGTAGAAAAGGAAGCAATGCATTCATTTCGATTCATATACTTGAGAAGTGTCAGAAAGGCTTCAGCCTATAAGGGCATGCAATCTTTGGTGCTTTTATTTGCAGCAATAGCAACATGATTCTTGCATAAAGTTGCATTCAGTTCATGAGCTTCTCTGCAGATACTAGAATGGTTGTAACGCAATCTGTAGCTGAGTATGCAATTGAATACAAAATGATACAAGCTCTTGTGAAATGAGGACACCCCTATCTCCACCAAAGAGAACAATAAAAACAATATGTGATAGATAATAAGCAAACACCATCTCATCATCCTATTATTGGTCAAAGGTGCTTCATAATTCACATGCAACTCTATATAACAGAATCGCAATCTGTTCGACATTGCCTACACTTTAGTTGTAGGAAAACACATTTTCAAGTGAGCATTGGTTCTGTGCCAGCACTTGAAAAAACCCACCTCATAATTCACTTCATTAGAAATGGACAAGAAGTAAATACGCAAACAAACAAGAAAAGAAGAAGAGGAAAAAGAGGGAAAATTAATTAAGAATACGCACTGCAGGTGAAGTGACCGAAGATAATGAGAATAACCTATCTTCAGGCTGGAACTTCCTGGACCGTTTCAATCTGCAAGACAAGTTCAATACATGGCTCACACATAATATACAAATCCATAAGACAAGTTTGCATTGAACTGAATTTGTTTGAATTTCAGACTATGACTCAGAATGGAACTTTAAAAAGGTGAGAAATTCAGCTAAACTGCAGAGTCCTTAAGAAATACACATCTAACAGACTCTACACTGTCAGTCTCCAGATCAAGTTTTACCCTTTGGTAAATCCTAAACATACATAATGAGAAATAAAGCATTTACATCAAAGAGCAAAAAACAGGTATTCCATACAGCGCAGTGTTCTTAGATGAAGAGAGGAACCCCTCAAAGCTTTTCAAAACGTTGCCGCATTGCGTTGGATCTTGTAAATAACTTGTCTCCATATCATACACCTGCATTCAACTTTCCACAATATTCAAAAGCAGAAATACGAATATGAAATATAATCAAATTCGAAAACATTTGGTGGAAAAGACGAAAGAAAAGGATGAAATCACTTGTCTTTCGATGTTTCGAAGCTCTTCTTGAAGCTTGGCTCTTCTACTAAGCAGAGAAGCCAGCATCGCCGACGGGGTTGATAATCCTCTTGGACCTAAAAACAATGTTTTCAATTCTTCTCTTATAAAAAAGGCAATAGAAACTCAAAAATCGAATTTAAAAGATGTGATCGTAATGGCTACCGTCGTGATCCATATTTTCGCGCGAAAATTTTGAGATGATTAGAACCCTAAAACCTAAGTAGAAGAGAACTTCATCGGAGTCGGATCGGATCCATTTCGTTTCCGAAAGTTAAACGTTGAGGAATGCCCCCGTTTTCAAAAGGTCCGAATTGTCTCCATCAGTTTGTCGTTTGGGCCGGACTGGGCGAAGTTGGGTTATTGGGTCGGGTTTACTTTGGATTTTTTTCTTGTATAAAACTGTAATTACAAGAAAAAAAGATGGATACGCGGCGACTAGAAGAAGAAGAAGAGGAAGTTGAATGGATGACGATGATCTAAAGGGGCCCCATGGACGGCTGAGATTTTTGATTTTATTTTAGGTCAAAATGAAAATTTTATTTAGAGATTATTAATAAAAGAAAAAGGAGACGTTTTTGAAGGTTCACTTTCGGCTTTCCCCGCTGGTCCAATCCGTAAAGGATCCAAATTGCAAGCGTTAACCCTACGCACCGCCCCACTTTTCTTTTTTTGTTTTTTTCTTCTTTTATTATTTTCGGAAGATTCCTATGTCATTTTCAACTTTGTTTTTCTTTTGTCAACTATTTTACATTTTTCGACTATTTTCTTTCTAAAATACTAGTTTTAGGTTTTCATTGCTTTATTTATATTTAAAAAGATAGCATTATTTATGAATTTAAATTTGTTCTCAATTTATTTATTTATTCTTCCTTTCAAAATATTTATCATATATTAACTTTTACAATATTTTTAAAAAATTTTATTTAAATATATTTAATATTTAAATTTAAATTTTTTTAATAAAATTAAAATTTGACAATTTTTAATGTCAAAAAAATCATAAAAATAATTTTAAAATGTAAAAAATAAAAATTTTATATATTAAAAAAATGTAATTTAGAGAAAAAAAATCAATTTAAAAAATAACATTTAATAAATTTAAAATTAAAATTCAAACATTTATAATTTTTTTACATATATTTAATAAATTAAAAACTCAAATTTTAATACTTATAATATTTTTTTTATTCTCATTGTCTTTATAAAAAACATATATAGTTGTTCTGAAAAAGCCAATCTTACAATTACTCTTTCTCACCTCACAAAAATTTTAAAAAATAATAATAAAGCCAAAGGTAGCATTAATTTTTTCTTTTTCTAAAGTAGTGGACATATATTATGAATGCTTTTTTTTTTTTTAATTTTTTTCTTTATTGCGAACCTACCGTTTTTTCCCATGTTATTAGTATAAGTTCCGCCACTCTCTTTCATGTATCACTCTGCCTGTGCCTGTTGTTAATAAGCCAGGGTTACTCCTTATTTCCTTCTTTCCTTCTTTCTCAGTTTTTTTATCCAACACTTCTTTCCGCTGCCATGTCGTTTAGAGGACTCAGTCGGGTATCTCTCAGTCTATTTGCTTTCCTTCTTTCGGTTTCATGGGTTTTTTTTTTTTAATTCCTTTTGAGTTGTCTAAAAATGTTTAATTTGCTAGTTCTTTGGCTGATCTCTGTTCTAACTAGCAACAAGAATGCGTTTTACTAGATAAAGGGTTTTCATTTTGCTTCTTGTTCAAAACAAAACATTACAATTTGGTGTTAGAAATGATTTGATGTGGAAGTAAATATAACCAAGGAAATGCCCTTTTTTTTTTCTTTTCTTTTTCTGCTTTTGATGGATCAGCTTCAGCAATTGATGTACCAATAGTTTGGGTTCTGACTTCTGAGGCTATCTTTGATATTCTTGGGGACCAACGAGCTTATTGTACATGTTAACTTGAGTTTCTGCTATTGCATGTGCTCTATATGTTGTTTGGTTTTCAAAATTCTGAATTACTTCATATGTTTCAACCTTGTGTTTTGAATTTGGCACTGTTTGTTGGAGATAATTACTCATTCAAGAACTTTATTCTCCTAAAATAATGAATATGTCAGTCCATTTGTGGTCATCTCTTGAAAAATATGAAAACTTTGATTCTATACCTGAGATGAACTCGATAGCTTTGATTAAGTTAGCAATCAAATAAGTGTCTAACAATCTGCTACTGTTTCCAGCCAAATGCTACATCTGGCATGGGCGTTGCTGATCACACCAAGGATACTTTTCTGCAACTGCAAAGGAAGAAAGTTTACCGATATGTGATATTTAAGATAGATGAGAAGAAAAGAGAGGTCCTAGTTGAGAAAACTGGTGGCCCTGCTGAGGGCTATGATGACTTCACTGCATCTCTGCCCGAGAATGATTGCCGATATGCTGTCTATGACTTTGATTTTGTTACTTCTGAGAATTGTCAAAAGAGCAAGATTTTCTTCATTGCATGGTTAGCTTTTGCCTTTAGTTGTCTTTATGTTGCAATTTAACATATTTGATGGGAGTTACTGCTTCTTAGTTGACAGGTCGTTTACTCGACATCTTATCTAGTTATACAACTCAAGTGACAATTTTCAATTGTTTATCGCATTTTAGCATCAACATGATGGATTGGCTTTGACCTCCATGAAGATGTGGGATACCTGTCAATTGTTTAGTACTTTAGTTTGATAGAAAATTTTTGTCCACATTCCCTTTTCAATGCCTTTGCCTATGTTGCTATATTATTGTTATCTTCATGTAGATTATGCTTCACAGATTCTGATCATTCTTTTCATTTTTGCAAATGATTTTGAGTGCATATGTCTGTATGGTACCCCTTTTTTGTTCTTTATGCATATTAGAGAACCATTAAAGTTTTATGTGAAATTGGTTGCCCTGCAGCTAGAAAGGAGTAAAATGGAGTAATAGGGGTTGCCTGTGTACTATCCATGGCAGCATTTATGAATGAATGCAGCTGAAAGAGATAAAATGCTGAACAGTATTTGGCCCATGTTTTGCTTGATTAAACTTTCTTAACCTTACCATAATTGGGCATCTTATTGTGCTGTCTTAGTTTTTTACCTTTTAGGCAAGAAGGTTCCTCTTTTGAGCCTTTGGTTTCACTTGTTGTGTGAAACTTAATTACTACCTTGACACTGATTGTTCCTATGAACTCCTTGAACAAAATTTTAGATGAAATAATAATATTAAGTAAATGTATTTTGGGTTTTTTGTATATGCAACTCAATCATCCTGATTATGCTAATATTTAAAAGGCCCGTAGTTTAAGGGTTTATTATTGCGATTGTAATTTCTCTTTTCTTCATAGTGAAAACTACTCAAGCGACTACCAAGTGGATGCAGCTTTCCTGTTGAGAATGAACCATTATAAATTTCATGTGTTCAATTTTTTCTTTGCATTTGTTTTATCATCGTTTTATGAAAATAGGGCCATAATCCTAACATGTCTAGGGATAAAAAATGGTTGTTTGTTTTTTGTCATTTATGTACATGACATTGTTATTATTGTTATCATGTGGCAATGGCACTCCTCTGGCATTTATCACATTAAAGAAGTTGCCCATCAGGTCTTCTTAGTTAACAATTGGGTTTTGTTGATCAGGTCCCCTTCATCCTCCCGAATCCGTGCAAAGATGCTCTATGCCACTTCAAAAGACAGGCTTAGAAGGGAACTGGATGGTATCCACTATGAGATTCAGGCTACTGACCCTACAGAGATGGATCTTGAAGTGTTGAAGGATCGTGCTCGTTGAACAGTTTGTAGTTTAACTGTTCCATTTGAGGAATTCCCTTCTTTGCTTTGCCAACTCTGAATTAGTCCTTGCTTCATAAAGCTATGTGCAGAATCGTTTTCTGACACAACATAGTGTATGTGTAAATCCTTGAATAAACAGAATCTGGTGAAGCTGATATGAAGCTCTGGGCTCACATTATCCTATTGCAGTTAATTCTGGTTCTTTCCTCTTTTTTTTCCTCTGAACGAAGAATGTTTGTCATTGGTATTTGGAAACTCTTAAACTATTCACATATATAATTGGTTTGTCTAAGAATTATTTTCTCTCTGCTCCCATATCCAATAAATTTCGTGTTCCAGTATTGAAAATGCTTCAGGAAAGCCAATATAATGCAGGAATATTTGCTGGGCAGAATAGCATTGAAATTCAAAGGCTGTGCATATTATGAAGCTTCCTTGATTAGTACCCACAAATAATGATCCAATATCCCAATGAGTTCATCATCTCCTCAAAGCTGCCAGATGCAACTGCTGTCGATAAGTTGAACTTGAAATCTCAAGTTTGTATTCGTAGAACTTGTAACTTGTATTTATATGCACATACGTATTGATCAATCAAGATTTAAGTCTTTCAATATTCAAATTATTCTTCATGTTTAGGATAGACCCTAAACCTCTTGAGTGGAAGGGCTCGTCTTTGGGACATAATATATCGAATTATGGATCCATTCATTTTCTGATGTGGCTTATGGATCACTAATGAAGGGAAAGACTTGCTCACCTCAGTCTGCTTTAGACTTTTCAATTTATCTTGAACAATTTGCTTCTCATTTTTATACCCATTCTAATTTATAACAAAATAAAATCTTCTTGCCCTACATTCTCCTTGCTCATAACTTTTTCGATTTCAGGTAAATTGATGTTTTTGATCTTAATTGTTGGGGGCATTTAATAGTAAAAAAGGTATAGTGGTTTTTTTCCCTATTAGAAGTCTTTAGTAGACAAGAAAAAGGTAATTTCGACATTTGTGCTGACTTGACAAGTCAGGTTGGTTTGACACAGTCAGTGTCATATCAGCTCGGCATTGTCTTTATTGTCCCCTAATGTTCTTTATCGTTTTTATCTATAAATATGAAGATCTAGGCAAACATTGAGGCAAGTTCAATCTACACTTATTTCTCTCATTTTGACCTTATCTATTCTGACTTGCGCATCGGAATGCAAGTGCAAGGAACACTCTTTACCTTTGTTTCTAATTGTTCTTATCTTCTGTCTTTCCAATAATGCTCTAAGATCGGAGTTTGGTTCGGAATTTGGTACAAACATTTGGCGCACCAAATAGGGGGTCTTTCCATCCACTAGCTGAGCACAAGACGATGCCACCAATTAATAGAATTTTAGAGGAAGAAGAGATGGCCATCCCGGCTAGAACAGAAATGCATAACAATTAGCACTCAGAATGACCCCTGCCATTACAAACAACCCCACCATGGAACAATTTCAAGCCTTATCTAAGCCTTTAAACAGATGTTGTGGACCATAACCCCACCACAAATTTCAAAAGTACCTAAATTAATCACCTCTGGTTGAGAAGCCGCAGTAAAATAACCAAGCTATGAAGAACTTGAAGCCTTCTCGACGTCTAGAGAAGAGGAGCATAACACTCTGATTTGCCATTACCCCAGCCACAACTCAACACATGTCGTAACTCAAAAATTTAAATAGACGAACCCTGAACCCCAACCGAATAAGGATTTGAAAGGTCGGATGCAAACCATGGAGAAAGAACTGAAAACAAAAGCAATGGCATTTGAGGACACTCTCAAGTTCCTAGAGACCTCGCCTTTCATTGAAGAAATTGATAGAGCCATACCTCCGAAAGGATTTAAAATGTCGATCTTGGAAACCTATGACGATACTTCTGACCCTTTTGATCATTTAAAACTTTATAGGACTAACATGATGATGTAAAGTGCAAATGAAGCTCTAATGTGCAAAGGCCTGGCTACCACTCTAAAAGGCATAGCGTGGTCCTAGTACACTAGCTCGAAACCGAGGTCAATTACAACATTCAAAAAGCTAAACTACTCATTCTTGTCTAAATTTGTAAGTAGTTGAAGAGCGAAGAAGATGACTTTGAGTTTGATGTCAATCCAGCAAGGTCGCAATGAGTCTTTGAAGAGTTATGTCATGCATTTTAATGCAGAAGCGCTATAGGTTAAAGACTTGGAGCAAACGATCACTATAGCCCTCATGACAAGTGGATTTAATGACAAAGATTACCATCTAAAGTTAACCTTGTCGCTAGAACCACCTAAAACCCTAGCTGACGTCTTACTGATAGCTAAAAATATATAAATGCCAAAGCTACAATGAAAAACAATTGAGGTGAGAAAGACTCATACCCCCTCATCGATTGTAAAAAAAGCAAGGATTTTTACGATCTTTTCCCAAGAAGGAGACGATATAGGGCTAAAAGCCCCAATAAAAAAAGGAACTACATTGCACTGAATTCCTCCCGAAAGAGGATTCTGATGTAAATTGAAAGAAATCTCGACCTCAGATGGTGGAAATCACTGAGATAAAATAAAAAGAGGGATCCGACCAAAAAATATACCTTTCATAGAGACATTGGCCACAATATCGAAGATTGCATCAACCTAAAAAATGAGATCAAAGTTCTGATAAGGATAAGGAAGCTAGGGAGGTTTGTAAAATAACGAAGACAGAGCTAACCCAGAACAGACTACAGACAAGATTGAAGAGAGCACATCTGGGATAGAGAAAGAAGATCAAAAATGGAAGAAAAAAAGTTTGAGGAGAGGTGATTGATGTGATCACTTAAGGCAACTTTACCTCGATAAAAAAAATTTAATCTAGGCATGGTCATGGTCGTAGACATCTCAACAAAGAGAGAAAAAGACTTGAAAGACGAATTGATCTCATTCGACCTAAAAGAATTAAAAAGAATCCAACACCTATATAATGATGCTATAATGATCATGATCGTAGTATACAACTATGTAGTCAAGAGAATCCTATTTGATAATGAGAGCTTGATCGACGTCATGTATTATAATACTATGAAGTATATGGGAATTAATGAAGATCAATTACCACTGATCATCATAACATTAGTAAGATTTGGGAATGAGCAGGTATCGATGAAAAAAACCATCAAGCTATCGATTTCATTGGGGATAGAATCGAAGACTATCACCTCGATCATAGAATTTATGGTTGTCGATGTCCCATCAGCTTACAACATGATATTTGGTCTACTTAGTCAATCTGTTATGCGGCTAAAAGGCTCAACTCCCTATTTGAAAGTGAAATTTCTAACACCTAATGAGGTTGGAAAGGTCAAGAGAGACCAGTCCATGGTATGATAGTGTTATGTCACAACAATGAAAGAAAAGACTGGGAAACAAACTAGCAGTTCATCTGAGAATAAAAATATTGAGAAAGGGCAAGCAGCCAAAGTCGACAAGAAACAAAAAGCCATAAGCAAGAACATAGAATGTAAGACTAACCTGACAAAAGTGTATTCTTAAGCCACTTCGAGCTTTTAAACTCTAACAAAAAGAAATTTTTTATTCTATTTTTAAAATTTTTTAAGGTAATTCTAAAGAGGACTGAGCTTTTAATCGACGTGAATAACTACATGTCATTTGGATAAAACTAATATGTTGGGCAAAATATAGTATGAAATGAAAATTACATATTAATTTCACTACATATATATATATATATTTAGCAAGTCATCAATAATACATTGATTATCACGTCGGGATCTATTTTCATAAGAAATGATCCAAACTTAATCGAACAAAAAAAAATTGATCAATGATCGAACTCGGATGAAATCAACCTGAATTGATAGAGGATCTCGTAGCAATTTCATTCTAGGATAGCGCCTCTGTAAAACATATATAGATCGAAACCAAACTTCAACATAAAGATTAGTTAATTCAACTTTTGAGAGATAATGTCAACCTGTTTGCTTGGATACCATTCGATATGTTTGGAATTAATATTAAAGTAATGCTTTATAGGCTACATACTAATATTGAGGTAAAACCACTTTGAAAAAAAAAAATTGCCTTAGAAAGATAAAGGGCCATCGAAAAAAAGGTTGACAAATTACTGCAAGCAGGTTTTATCATGTAAGTCTACTACCCTAAATGGATAACCAACGTAGTCATGATCAAAAAGCACAACAAGAAATGAAAGATGTGAATTGACTTTATCAACCTAAACAAAGCATGCCTAAGAGATAACTTTTCTCTCTTTAGCATGGATCGACTAGTAAATGATAGTGCCGAGCATGGCTTCCTTAACTTTATAAATGTCTATTCTGGTTATAATTAAATCAAAATGCTAAAAGATGACAAGAAAATGATAGCCTTTATTACCAAAAAAGGTCTTTACTGTTACAAGGTGATGCCTTTCTGATTAAAAAATACAAGGGCGACCTACTAAAGGCTGGTAAATAAGGTATTTGAAAATCAAATTAGTCATAACTTGAAAGTATATATGGATAACATGATAGTCAAAAGCAAGAGCTTGATCGAGCACCTGAAAGACCTTCAAGAGACTTTTAACACCTTGAGAAAGTATAATATAATATTTAACTTAAGCAAATGTGTCTTTGAGGTCACGTCGGATAAATTCTTCGATTACATGATCAATATAAGAGGGGCAGGGGTGAACCCAGAAAAGGTTCAAGTAATCTTAAACATGAAGGCACAGACCTCGATAAAATAAGTATAAAGGTTAACTGGTAGAATAGTCACCTTGAGTCGATTCATGTCCAGGTCAATAGAATGATGTTTGCCATTCTTCAAAATTCTCAAAAACATCTTTGACTTCAGGTGTATTCCTCAATGTCAAAAAGCATTTGAAGAACTCAAAGAGTTCTTATCCTTTCTACCCATTCTATCTAAGCTGAGGTTCAACAAACTATATCTATACTTAGCTACTGTAGACCAAGCCATCAGTTTGATTTTGGTCTAAAAGGAAAAAAGGGCAGCAAAAATTGATGTATTTTATGAGTAAAGTATTAATAGGGCTAGAAATTAGCTACAACTATATAGAAAAATTAAAAAATGACCCAAGAAAAAAAAGAAAACCCTAAACAAAAAAACTTTATATTGATGGATCGACCATGAATAATAGCGAAAGAGTTGGCCTTATTCTAATCAGCCCAGAAAGACTATAATATCTATATGTCTTGAGATTTAAGTTCAGAGCATCTAACAATAAGGTAGAATATGAGGCATTAATAGCTAGTTTAAGGTTGGCAACGAAACTAAAAATTCAATGTATAATTGCGTATAGCGACTCTCAACTAGTAGTCAATTAAATAAATGGAGAGTTCAGAGCTCAAAAAGATGAAATTCAAAAATATCTAGATAAAATGCTAACTCTGGTGGCTGGTTTCAAGAAAGCAAGGTAAAAAAAATACCAAGATTAAAAAATTTAGAGGTGGACTCCGTATCTAAGTTGGCTTCAAGAATAATAACAGAAAGCTCAGATCAAGTCTTGGTAAAAGAACTGACATATAAAAGCACCAAAGACAAACTTGTAATGTAGATCACAAAAAAAAATGGATAACATTAATCAAGGTATATCTGACCACGGGAACACTACCTTAAGATAGGATTCGAGTTAAAACATCAATAAAAAAAGCTTATCGGTACATAATGATCAAAGGGAAACTATACAAAAGGTCTTTTAGCCTATTTTACCTAAAATGCGTTGATGAGAGAGAGACAGATTATGTCCTACGAGAAATTCATGAAAGAATATGTGGAACCCACCTTGGACCTCAACAATTAGCCTATAAAGTGCTTAGGTAAGGTTATTATTGGCTTACCATAAGAAGGTATGCGATTAAGCTAGTTAAGATATACAATATATGTCAAAGGTTTGCTCATGTGCAACATCTCCCTTCAACTGAGCTCACCCCTATCATTAACCTATGCCCTTCATGTAGTGAAGAATAGATATCCTTGAACCGTTTATTTTGACCATAGGTCAGAGGAGATTTATCTTAGTGGCAATGAACTATTTTACCAAATGGCTTGAAATTGACGTCCTGGCCACTACAACAGAGGCCTAGGTTAAGAAATTTGTATGAAAGAATATAGTTTGTAGATTTGGCTTATTTCAATTCATAATAACAGACAATGGCAAATAATTTGAAAACTTGAGGTTTAAAAAATGGTGCTCAAACCTTCATAATGACTTAAGATTCACATCAGTCATCCACCATCAATCCAATGGATAGGTCGAAGTAGTGAACAAGATAATATTGGAAGCCCTGAAAAAGAGACTTGATGCAACAAAGGGGAGGTTAGCCAACGAACTACCAGAAGTGCTATGGGCTTTAAGGACAACCACTAAAGTACTAACAAACAAAATCTTGTTCTACTTGGCATTTGAAATAAAGGTCGTAAGATTTGTTGAGATCGGTCTTCCGAGCTTAAGGGTAGAATTAGGGTCAGAAGAAAAAAATGAGAAAGCATTAAGAGTCGACCTAAACCTTATCGAAAAGTAAAGAGACATAGCCTTGACATAGATAGCGATTTATCAACAAAAGGTGTCTAAGTATTATAACAAAAAGGTTTAACATATGTACATCAAGAAAGATGACTAGGTGCTTAGAAAAGTTGAAGCTTCAAGAATAGATGACCGAGATGACAAGTTAGTCTCGGTTGGAAAAGGACCATATGCATTTAAAAAGATCATCTATGACATAACTTACAAACTACAAGATATGAATGGCAATATCATTTCAAGGATGTGGAATGTGAATAACTTGAAAGTCTATTATCAATAGCTTGAACTAAGCCGAGCTTACACTTGTATTTGTACTTGAAAGTATAAATTAAATTATGATTACACTGAGCTCATTACCAAATTGACTTAATAAAATTTGACCTAGAACTTGGATGGATTCTCAAGTTAATTTAATTCAAGGTACTCCTAAGCTATGCGACTAAGTAAACCTTCAGTCTGTTTAATCAAGCTTAAAGTTTGAACTTGATTAACCAAGTAAATCAATAGAGTTCATATTATCATGATTAACTGAGCTTAAACTTGATCACAAATAAAGAAAATTAATAATGCAACTGAACTAAAATTTTAATTGAACAAAATCTACATTTCATTTCTCGTTGATTATTTCAAAGTCCTCAACAAAAAATCCCTATCTAAGGTTACCACAAAAACCAACCTTGTACATTTAACAATTCTAAAATAAAAAATTTTACAAAAGTTAAAAAGAAAAAAAAAGAATCATGCATCCGCGATGCCAGTAGTAGCAGTGGCATCCTTATTAGCAGAAATAATAGTAACAAACCTCAGTTTCCCTAACCTTTTCCCTCTCATGCTTAGCCCTCAAAGCTGCCTTGAGCTCAGCATCTATGGCCTTTTCATCATCATCTTCTTTTTATTTTTGCTCTTTCTTAGTCCTATTTGAAAGAGGCTTCAATATGATATTGCTAACATCAATATCAAAGAGGTCAAGGTTGAGGTTGAAAATTTTAAAATGTACCTCATCCTTGGCCAACTAAAAGGCATCGACCATGTTTTTTTCTAGAGAACTTCACTTTTAGCTTAACAAATTCATTTGAAGCCTTGAATTCCTCAATAGCTTTTTTTTTTTAGATTCTCTTTTTCTCTTCTTAGCCTTTAACTCAGACCTCAACCTCATTATCTCGGCCTAAGCATCATTAAGCTTGAGCTTGATTTGCTCACTCATAGACTCAGTCAAAGTTTTCTTAACTAGGACGGCCTTTAACTTTATTGTCAGCTCATCATTTTTCTTTCTTTACTTGACCTTTTTCTTATAGGATATGCTGAGGCTAGAACTAACATTACTCAAGGTGTCTGAGCTCTTTCTGTGCTCCTCAGTTAGGATAGATACATCCTTCTCGACCTTGAAGAGATGGGCAATAACGAGGTAGGTGTGATGGAGGGCCTGGCTAGTTTTATCCAGAAGCTGAGATGGGAACTTTTGTTAGACTATATGAGATGAACTCAAACTTTAAATAGAATGAAGAATAATAAAAAAGTCGAGTTGAAGTCAGGTGATACTTACTAAAATGAGGGGTTGTAACCTTATAAAGTTTTCTTGTCACATCGAAGTTTTCTAATGGGGTTATTAGTGGGAGTAAACTCTAATATTGTAGAGATCTTCTTCGAGCTAGGCCTTAACACCTTGGCTTTGGGATTCTCTAAAGTGGAAGATGAGACCTCCACCCTTAGCTTTTTGGTAAGAAGTGGTGTTTGTATTAAGGAGAGATCCCTATCAGCCTTGGACTTCATCTTTCGAACTGTCGAGGAGTGCTAAACTGAAGGGTTGATAACTTTATCCTTTCCTTGGGAGGGGACCCCTAGCTAAATCTTCTTCTAGTCTTTTTTAAGACCTAAGTGCATACTGATATAAGGCAAAGTTGAAGTTTTCATTAATAGACATCTTTGCAAGACCAAGCTAAAAGTTAGATAAAAATTAGGTATCATAACATATAAATCCATAAATCTATAGCTAAACTTAACAAATGAAGTCGCTATCAACCTTTTTTTACAAGGTGTGATTGGTCACCTAAGGAATATATTCTTTTAAGGAACTCCTAAGCTTGACTAAGGGTTCCTAAAAAAATAGATTCAAGTCTACAAATCAGAGCTGGGTTTAGGAGTTCGATTACATATGAAAAAAGTTATAGCACCTCCACATACCCATCCAAAGGATGGTACCATTTTATTTTAAATTTATCATAAAGTCTTTATTCTAATAGTCTTAAATTTTATATTGAATATTAGAAATAATTTTTAAAATTCTTTCATCAATATGGTAGAACTCTAAAAAATATTCTCTCACTTTGAAAGTATTCAAGAATCTCATTTATTTTCTTGAAGAGACTCTATCATCAGAAAATGATTTAATTATTTATTTTTCTTGAAAATATATCTAATTATTTCACCATTTGGGCTTATTTAGAAATTCTTTTTTGTTTCTCATGTTTTTTTGAAAAGAAAATAATATGACAATTATTGTTTTATTGAAATTTCATTTAAATTCCTTCACCATTTGAGATAAATTTAAAGAAATTTCTCACTTAGAGATTTCTTAAGAAATTTACCATTTGAATTTTTTAAGAATCTCATCCTTGGATAATTGTCAAATATTTTCAACTAAAAATTTTTAATTGAAAAAGAATACAACTACTTTTATTGAAATTTCCTTTAAATTATTTCACCATTTGGGACAAATTTAGAGAAATTTCTCACCTCAAGATTTCTTAAAAAATTTATCATTTGAAATTTCTAAGAATCTCATCATTGGATAATTTGTATTTAATTCTAAAATTTTATTAATATTTTTTATTTTTTTGTTTGAAAATAAACACTAATTATTGTTATTGAAATTTTATCTAAATTATTTCACCATTTATGATAAATTTAGATAAAATTTTTCACCTATGAATTTTATAAAAATTTACTATTTGAAATTTTTATAAATTTCATTATTGGATAATTAATATTTATTCTCAAAATAATATTTTATTTTTTTTATTTTTAAAATTTTCTAAATTTAATCATGCAAAAATACTTAAAAAAATAAGTAAAATACTAAATAAAATAAATAAAAAATACCAAAAAAATAGAAACGGCTCAGCTGGAATGGCTCGATGCGGCTTAGCTCCAAGCACAGAAAACGGCTCAGAATACAATTCAAGAAAATCAGCTCGGCTCGACTCAAAGTTTTGGATAGGACTTGGGTCAGCAAAGTGGGTTGCACTCGGGTCGGATTGGCCTGAATAGAAACACGCGGATTCTTTGGCTTTTTAACCCTCAAAATGACATCGTTTGGACTAGCTATGAAAGCCAAAATTAATTTTTTCCCTTAGATTTCCTTTCCCCTCTCTTTCTCTTCCTTCATTTATTTTACTCTCTCTCTAGAAACCTAGGATTTCGATTGAATGCTTTACCAAAAACTAGGAAAAATTGTAAAAAAACTAAAAAATGTCGTCAGAAAATTCAAGTTTCACCAAAATATTTCATCGAAATTTGAGAATTTTTCAAAAATTTTTAAGAAAAAAATCTTCAAAATTTCCTTTTCTGATTTTCTTTTGCTAATCTCGACTTTCTACTAGATTTTTCTAATCTTTTTGTTTCTATGTTTTTTATCTCTGTCTGTTCTGTTGCTGTGTGTGATCCCCCTCTGTTACTGTATGGGCATATATTTATAGGGTTTCAAATCTGAGAACCTTAAACCAAAAAAGATTTTAGTCCCTGTTAAGTTTTAACTCTAAATTTTAATCCAACTTAAACTCCTCATACAATTTCATACAAACTCAACGCCTATTTTTTCTTTATTCTCATTTTTCATTTTTTTATTTTTTTTAATCTTTTTATTAATAGAATTAATCCAAATAGACCCCCAGACAAATTGGGGTATCTATATTAGGTTAAAATAAAATACTATGAGGTTACTTTATACCTACCTCAGTATTTTATACCATTTATTACTTTTGGGGAGGTCAGCTCGTGAGTATCAATGACGAGCTTTCCTTACGGGTATACTTTAGTATTTTGTCTCGATTTGATAGTTTCAGGATGAAAAAGGCCACTGGTGCATCCACAAAGACATCAGGTCCATTTATTATCTCTCATGTCTTAACCTCGACAGTGAACCCAACCTTTAGCTCACCATCTTTATTTACTTTTTGTTTCTTGAGGTAAATGAATAGTAGCTTCCAATTTGTTATTAAGCTTGGGTAATTGGCAAATAAATTTTTATTGGGCTGAGCTATTATGTAGTACCACCTATAATCACTAAGGTGATTTTTAAGGGAAAAAATTTGGAATAAATGGGGAGTGGGAAGAATGTTCAGATGTTGACAAAGAATAATAAAACCTATTATGTACCATATAAAGTTGGAAATAAGCTAAGTAATAGTTAAATTATAAGAATTAAAAATTGAAACAAATGATGAAGTGGGAACTTTATATTAGCCACAAATGAATCCGAATATGCATACAGTCGATATGGTTATAGTCTATCAGTGATATGATCTGAAGAGTTTGATATTAATATGTTATACCCCTCTTTGAGAAAAAGAAAAATTGTTTCTAAAGTGTGGATGTGATGAATTGAATACATATTAGGACAATCTTCAAGATTAGCCCTACCCTTTAGTTCCCTATTTACATCATTAGAGATCATATCGAGGTCATAAGGAGTATATACAAAAAACTTCGTCAGTCATCTTGCCCTATAAAATCCCTCTCCTTATCGTCACTTTCCCTAACAGAAATGGTTCTTTCCTTTTATTCCTTTTTGGGACCCTCCTTATCATCAAAATCTTCACCGCTAGAAAACTATGACTCCTGAATAGGAGTAAGATTCTAAGGTGGAACTATAACTGAGAACAACTCGACCTTGGGGGAAAAAAGATGAGGTAGAGATCCTTTAGGAGAAGAAGTAATCTCAACAAGAATTGACCAAGGTGGAATAAAAGTGACAAAGGAAACAACAATTGGTTGGAGAGCATAAATAGAAGAAATTTGATAAGACTAAGCTCTAGAAAGGGGAACAGCAGAAGATGAAGAAAAATTGACCATAGAAGATAGACTAACCTAAAAGAGAAGAAAATGAGGTGAATTCTATATTTCAAAACATATCTTAGCACATAGTTCCTTTATGCTTAAGACCCATTCTGCTTTTACCCGAGCATTATCCTCGTTTTAGTGCTACCCTTCCTTAGACATCATATTGAACCAAAAGGCCATCTTCTGGTAATCATGACCTTCGATGACTAGTGGAATCAGGTCATCACTGTCTTGCTTGAGCTAACCTCCTTTAGGTTCTACCTTAAAATTCTCGACCTTCCCAAAACTTAAACTGGAGGGAATAATTGAGAGTACGTATCCAAAAAAACAAAGAAAAAAATAACTTTAAGGCCAGAAAGCTTGAAAATAAAAAAATTTAGATCTAACTTAGAGCAAAAAAAGTAGAAAGTGAAAAACGAAAGCCCCCACTGCCTTTATATAGCCATATCGCAGATCAGATTAATGACACAGACCCCGTCACGTGTCAGAGCAAAGATGGGAAGATGTCATTTTGTCTTCTCTTTTTAAAATTTTTTGCTCAAACTACCTCTTTTCTCATTTAATGCCGACAGATCAGTTAAACTGGATGAACCTCTGGTTAAACCGACTAGACCGGACATTTCCCCAGGATAGATCAAATGCCCATTTTTCATCGGAGTTTAAAGTAAGGACTTGAATTCAAACTCTTGAAATAAAAGCATAAGTCTCATGTCGACCAGATAAACTCTAACACTAATATTAGATCATCTTGAATAATTAGCACGTCAATGACCTTCAAGCTGACAATGCACTCAACCTAAGACATATGCACAAGATCATACCCCCATAAGGTCAGACCACAGCTCAAAGCTAATTGTCCCCTAATACCAACTCTTTCTATGACATCAGCTTCAAAGAATCAAATTTCACATCATTCTTTTTTGCCTACCTGTCTTACACCGGATGTGTCGATCATACATCCAACAGTTTGATACTCAGACTGTTTGATGCGAGGATAGAATGTTGGAGGTATTTAGTGGTCAAAATGGTATAATGGTATTTTTTCTTATTAGAAACCTTTAGCAGACAATCAAAGGTAATTTTGATATTTATACCGACCTGACATGTCGGTCTGTTTGACATACCTAGTGCTATATTAGCTTGGCACTATTTTTATTATCTCCTAATGGTCCCCATCACTTATCTATAAATGTAAAAGTTCAAGCAAACATTGAGGCAATTTCAGTCTACCCATGTTTCTTCTTATTATTCTCCTTTTGATCTCATATATTATGAGTTACACATTAGAGTACAAATACAAGGAACACTTTTTGCTTTTACTTCTAACCATTTTTATTTTTTATCCTTTTAAGAATAACTTGAGATCGAAGCTCGACACAAACATTAGTTGAAGTATGGTAAAAATGATAAAAACATACGGTTTTTTGAGGAAATTTCTCAACTTAACTGCATGTGCAAAATTGCTGTTGCTAAACCGCTAATGACAGGAGCTGATATGGACATTCTTGTTCATTATGTTTGTTATTGCAATCCAACTAGTTTTATTTATTTATTTTTAAATCCTTGTTGCAAGTTGAAGAATTGGGCTGGAGAATAATCCAGATTCACATGTTTTAGCTTTCTCTTTTGTTTAGTACGATTACAGTAACCAGACGTGTCCCTTTCCAGGCCAGCTTTCAACCCCTGCTTTCTTTTCGGATACCATAATTTAATGTACAAACCTTGTGTAAAAACTGCTGCTTAATAAGCAACTTAGGCTCCATTTGGGCCCCCATACATATAGTTCTTCTTTTGGCCAATCACTCATATATAGAGTTTAGAATGCAATAATGGAGTCAGACAACATAGAGGTGAAATATTTTTACATTTACATATCATTTTCAAGTTTCAACTTTACAAAGAAAACAAAAATCAGATCAGATGTTGAACCATGGAACAAGATAGAAAAAGTCGGACAACTCCAAGAGTCAATGAAATCAAGAAAAGAACAAAAATGAAATGGAATAAGAAAATTCCTCATGGCAAGAAATTTAACAAGGAGCAGCAGTTTCACATGAACTTAGAAGTTGTTCCAAGTAATCAGCTCCTAAATCCTCCAACACCACCAAGTTGTTTCGTTGTTGCCTTGCGGTCTGGTGTGGTTTGCTTTTCTTGTTCTTTGAGCTTTTTCTTATGGAGTGCCTCTTCTTCAGAGCCATAACAGGGGAGCAACCCGCCTCACATCGATACTTCATGTCCTGAAGCGATTCCCTGACAATTTCTATCGGGAAATTGAGAGTAGCCAATGAACCTCTCATTGAAAATGCTGCTTGATCGTAAGCTAAAGCAGCTGCTTCAGCGCTGTCAAATGTTCCTAGCCACACCCTGACACCATTTCTCGTTGAATCTCTAATCTCAGCTGCATATTTCCCCCACGGCCTCTTTCTCACCCCTCTGTAATTCTTTTCGTTCTTGGGTAATTCTTCATGTTTAGTTACCTCTTCCTCCTTTACACCTGAGGATTCTTCAGGTCCTCTTTCAGCCAACATATCCACCCAAGTCATTTCTTCAAAGTCATTGAAGTTGAAAGGAAGAGAATTGTGGTTGAGAAGAAGCTCATCCCAGCAACTACAAAAAGGCTCTGGCGAGCCAAACGATGATTCAGGGGAGAACTCTGGAGTTGAGTTTTGTAAGAAAGAAGACTCCTCCATAACTGGTTGAAGTTAATTCTTGCAAGATCACTCTCTTAGCTGTGTGCTTCAGAATTTGCAGAGGTTGTTCTGTTTGTTCTTTCACTGGCAACTGATGACAAACTATGTTTTGGTTTAACAACATTTGAAAGTACCCAACCCTCTATATAAAAGAATTTAAGGGCAGATTTTGAACAAGAAATATTAACAAAAAACAAACACAGATTAAAATAATGAGAAAAGATAAAAACAAAGAGCAACAACGCACGCGAGTCAAAATGACGCACGGCGGCGGGGTTGGACCCAAAATTACATAAGATGTGATGCATATTGTTTGTCGGTATTTGTTAGCCATTTGTCAGTATAATATGGCAGGGAATTTCCTCTTTATTAGGAAGGAGCTGTGAAAAATAGAAGAGTTGGAGACCATCTATGCCTAATTGCTTGTTAATGAATTAAGCTAACACAGATTTTTTTTTGTTAAAAAAACTTAAGGAAAATTTATTTTTTCCGTCTCATTTTAAGTGTTTATCTTTCTTTAGATGTACCAAAATAAAATTTTTTACTTTAAACATTTTATATTCTTATTTTTCAATATTTAAAGTTTATTTTTAATTTATTTATAATAAAAGATGGAACGTCAGTACTTAAAAAAATTGAATTTATAATATTAAATAGATAAAAATAAAATTTTTTTTTAAAATGCGTGAAAATCAAAGAGACTCTTAAAATAAAGCAAAAGAAAAATATTTTAACAAGAGATTGTAAAGCTTGAAATCTAAACTCTTTTTACCTTTTATCTTTACGCTAAACAAATAAATAAAAGTTTACATAAAATAATTGGTATCGTTTTACTTGCAATATATGGTTTGTTAATGAAAGCTCTATCTTGAAATTTATTGAGTAGCAACACACTAATTTTTTTTTATATATAAAAAGGGATCAAATTACCCTATTTTTGTGAAAATATCAAGGGGTGTTTAAACGAACAAAACCATTTTCGAATCTACAAAAAAAAATGTGATCATTTTTTTTTTTTAGGGGCATCATCATCATCATCATCATTCTAGAAAGAAGGATAAAAGGCTTTGAGACATGCGGGACAAACAAAAAATTAAATGTCTCTGTATGAGCGATAAAATTTTATTTGAATGAATATTGAGATTAAAAATAATAATAAAAATAAAATTAATTATTATAATGATAAAAATAAATTTAATAATGAGAATATACGTTTAGATATAAATGCAATAACAATGATATAATAAATTGCAATAAAAACAAAAATGATTATTAAAAGCATTAAATTAAAATTTATATGTAATAAAAAATTTAAATTCTAACATAATAATATTTTTATTTTTTAATATAATAATAAGTTTTATATTTTACTAATTTATTATGTAATTTATTTTTATATTAAATTAAAAAAATTATTTTATAATTTCTTAAAGTAAAAAATTTAAGTAAAAACAAAAAGAAAGTGATTGTCCTTAAGATAAATACAAAAAAAAGCACCCTCAATTAAGTATTAAGATAGTATTTGGTTTCATTTTTTAAGATTATCATGATAATGCAATGACCAAAATGATTTTATTATCAACATGATCTTATCATTCATAATTTAAAATTATTTGTTTGGTTAGCAATTATTAATTCATATAAATTAAAGATTATTGTGTTTGATATTACTAAAAATCAAATATTATTTTATTTAAAGGTACAAAAATAATAATTCTTATTATAATAATTACACAAGTTAATAATTTTAATATTGTTTAAAGATAATAATTCATAAAATATAGTAATATTTTATTTATTTTATAATAAATATAATTAAATTATTAAATATATTTATTTATTAAGTAAACTAATTTTTATAATATAAATTATGTAAAAAAATTGAATTAGAAAATAAAACTAATCTATTAACATTATAATAAAAAAACAAAAACATTATATTAGATATAAAACATTAAAAAATAAAAAAATACACAACATATTTTTAAACTTATTATAATGAATATTAATTTAAAAAAATAAAAATTTATAATATAAAATAATTACAATTTTAGAGAAATTGTAATCTAATCACCAAATGTTTAACAAATATGATAATTTAATCACTATATATAGATCACCATAAATTTTATAATGATTGTTATTCCATATCAAACACTATCTAAAAGGTTTTCTCTTCATAAAAAAGATTTATATAAAGTTTAATAAGTAAAGTTTGTAAAGTTTCTTAATACAAATGAGTAAATAAAAATTAAAAATCAAAATTGATAAATTTAAAGATTTTATCACATATATTGAGTGTGCAAAATTTTAAAAAATTAAAAAAAAATTTATATATTTATTAAATAGATATTTTTAATAAAAATATTAATAAAATTTTTATTATTAAATAAGTATCGATCAAATTTAAATTATAAATAAAATTTTTATTAAATTTTTTTATATATTATTAGGTTTCACGTTTACTCTATTAATTTATCAATTTAAATTTTTTATTTATATTTAATAAAAAAATTCCATTTACTTTATTTACGTTACTTCATATAAATTTTCTCTTCTCTGCTGTCATCAATTGATGGTGCAGACCGATAAAATGTCCAATCGTGTCGCACAAAAGAGAAGCCGAATGAGAGGTTAGTGGTGTTGAGGCCAAAAAGTGGCCCATACTTGCCGTACCGACCCTCGTGACCTTCAAATGAGGCCTAAAGGCTGAAAAAAATATCGATTGTCCTTAACATTCCATGAAACAAGAGAACGAATTGAACCCTACCACTCATTCACGATCACGAGTGACCATGAAGAATTATTCATCGATTAATTTTCATTTCACATTTTTTTCATGTAAACTGTCCTTTTCTCATATATCTAATTAACCGTCGCTTTCCAAGTTAACTTCCTGCACAAGGCGATTTTCTGGCAAATCAAACCACTAATCATATCTAGCTCTAAAGTCCTGTTGCGGTTAAAAATAATATAATTAAAAATTTTAAATATTTGATATTATTATTAAAAAAATATGTAAATTAAAATATACAACTAATAAGTATATTTTGATTATTTCAGGTGTCGGTCAATTGGTTAAAAAATTTTTTTTTTGGTAAGATAGTGATTTCTAAGGTATTTGAACGTATTGTGAACAATCTAATTAATAAGGGTACAAGAATTCATGTGAAAGGGGACCCTTATCTTATCAACTGTTTAAATCAACTCGGCAAGCTTAAGCTATCGTCCATCTGTCATTTCTGTCAACAACAACTGCATCCAGAACGATGAGCTCATGATCATATATGCGTTGTGAATTTAAGTCATATTTTTCTTCATGTGCAAAAAAAAAAAAAAAATCATTCATGAAAGTTCTATGAGTATGCAAGAAATGACCAGAGGGCATGCTTTCCATCTGTTGAACGGAAAAGTTGGTCTAGATTCATGCCCCCTTAATCTTGAAAGCTTTCATAAAGATCTTCAGATAAAATTGGTTGAATTTTTTCGAGTCCTTCCATGGGGGAAAACATATCGCTAGATGTTCTAGTGGTCTAGTTTGATTGACACGGCTCTCTAGTCCTTGTTTTCCTTCAATTAAGTCATTTCATTCTCAATTTAGAAAAAAAAAATGTAAAACGACCACACATTTTTTTTTTAAATTCTTGATTTATTTTTAAATCTTTTATCTTATTATTTATCTAACTAAAAAAAATATTACACGCATAAATTCTTTTAAACCAATAACTTTCAAGTGTCACGACATATTTAAGTATATTAAAATGTCTCAAAGCAAATAATTACATGTAACTTTTGTTTGAATTATAAAAAGTGACAAATGTAATAACTATTTATGTACTAACCATACATTTCTTATTGAGCATTCCCTAAATTAAAAATTAAAAATTAATTTAATTAATTCATGTAATTATTTTAATAAGTCGAGTTCAACGAGTTTAAAATTTAAATTTTAATAATTATAATTATTTTTCATATTCTCAAAATATAATATCTTTTATATCAAAAGGTGATAATATCTTCAATAGTCTTTAAATTATAATAAAATATTTATTATTTTTTCTAAATTTTAAAAATCTTTAATATGATATATGAATTATAAATCTATTTATTAATAATGTACTTGAAAGATTATTTGTTAGTTATGTGTTATCATTTAGAGTTAAGTACAATAAAATAAATATCACATTAATTAATTATAATTAAAATATTTTTAAAATTTTTAAAATTTAAATATCATATTAAATACTTCCTTTGTCTCAAATTGTTTAGTTGATATAGACTTTCATGAAGTTAAAAAAATATTTTTTTAACTTTAATATATTTAATATTAAAATTAATTTTTTTTTATAAAATTAAAACTTCCTCAATTTTTAATATAAAAAAAATCATAAAAATAATTTTAAAATATATAAAAAAAGAGTTTTAAATATTAAAAAAATAATTTTAAGAAATACGCAAAATAGATAAAAAAATAAAAAATATTATAATTTAAAAATAATAAGTGACATTAACCCCTCAAAAAATTCAAAACTTGACAAAGTGTGGCTACACATTCAAGATGAACAATAGTACCCATCATATGACTGTCATTTTGAAATTTGATAATTTTTTTAATCCAAAAGCAATAATATAGGGCCCGAGAACTCCACGATTCATCGCACGTAGTCACTTCCTACATTACATATTCAATATTTTAATGCTATCATAGCTTTATTGGGCCGTCGATCATATATTCTATCAAAAGCACTGATAAAGGAGGTAAATTGGTTGAGATTAATTTTATTATTTTCTTTGTTTTAAAATGTTTGTTATATATCAATTTTTATAGAATTAAAAAAAATTTAATTTTAATAAATTAAATATTAAATATTAATTTTTTTTATAAATTAAAGTTTCATGATTTTTAATATTATTAAATAAAAAATAAAAAAATAATTTTAAAATATAAAAAATAAATATTTTAGACATTTAAAAAAATTGCATATAGTTTTGAGATATCTAAAAAAAAGAACAAAAAAAGAAATAAAGGGAATTTATTTTCAGGAGAGAAAATAAACCTATATTTTTTAAAATTTTAATTTAATTTTAAATTCCAAACTTAATATATTATCTGAGTAAAAAAATATTATGTATATAAATATTTTTAAATTGATAATTTTTAAATATCAATTTTAATAACACCTTGGATAAAAAAAATTAACCTCGCAAGTAGGAAGAATTTATAGGGAAGAAAGTAGTGAAAAGTTGCTTTAATGGGCCAATCAAATTTCAGTGGTGAAAGCAGATGGCAACTTGTTGGTTGCTGTAAGTAGTTTTGATCATTTGTATCATTATATCGTATAACATATTATATTTATATTATATTTTATATTAAAATTTTGTATTATAAATTGTATTGATATAAAAATATAAAATATATTTTTTATTTTATTAAATTTATTTATAATTTTTTTAAAATTTTAATTTATGATATTTTTATATTTATATTATTTTTATATTTATATTATTATATTATCGTATCATATTTTAAATTGATAAATTTAATTGTAAGTTAAAATCATTGAAAAAAAAATGGGAATAGGGTCGGCTGCCGAAAATTTTTCGTTCAACGCTTTTGGGCCACGTGTATGACACGGTTCAATTAAATTTAGATTGTTAAAATTTGAAAAGAAATTATAATGGTTGAAATTTAAATGTGGAACCAATAAATTAAACACACATATATACTAGAAAAATTAAGAGCGAAGGTGACACACCAAAATAATTAACTTCTTAGAGGTGGTTGGCAAGAGTCGTACATAGAAAACAAAGATGGGATTCCCTTTATCTGCTTAATTCCATTTTTAATTATCTTGTCCCTTTACATGATGGCCCTGTCCAGCAAAATTCATCAGAGGTTTGAAAATCTTACCTTCCTCGTCATAGCTCCAGACAATTCCATATCGATCTGAGTAAAATTACGACAAAAGTATGGCTTAAGTAGTTAATTAGTAAACAATTAGCTGCTGACCCTTAATTTTAATGATAACTTTTTAAAAGCTAATTTGGTAGTGGGGACGAAGGATCAAGAGCGGTCCCAGGGCGATGTCACCCACGAAGGAATTTGGGCTAAATGCGTTGCACAATAACTGTTTTTGGCAGGTAATAAAAATCGTAATATAGAAGTGAAAAGTGAGCATTATTAATTAAATGTCTCCATTTTGTCATTTTTATAAGCTCTACTATATATTTTCTTTTTTCCTTTGCCTAAGAAAGGCAAAAATATCAGGTTCTAGGAAGTTGTTGGAGACAGACACCTCGTTTTAGGACATGATGACTGGCAAATCAGAGAGAGCTTGCGGAGTAAAGAAAAGGAACCATGTTTGAAAATCAAAACATTTGAGATAGTCAAAGAGAAAGAGACTTTCTTTTTCTATTTGAACGGCGGAAAAGAGATGTGAATACATACATACATACATACATACATATATATATATATATATTATAAATTTGGATCTCTAAACCGATGCGGGAGCTAAAATTGCAAAACCAGACAGAAAAGGAGTGAGATTTGAACCCAAATTGTTGGTCAAGTGGCTTGGTCCAATAATTAGAGCTTTCACGAATAGCTTGTAATTTAAAACACCATAGATGATAGAATATAAAAATGATATAAAATATATATATATAAATGATGTAAATTAAAATTTTAATAAAAATTATACATGCGGTTTAATAAAAATTAACAAATATAATTCATATTTTTTGTGTTTGACGTTAATTGTGATACTTATTTTTTATATAAAACTCAATATAAATGCATAAATCATCAAAATTTTATATGAAATGAATTCATGAATTGCAACAAATCCTCTCTAATTTTAAATTATGATAGAAAACGCTTGCTTAAAAAAAAAAAAAAAAAAAAAAAAAAAACCTTATGGTCGCAATTCTCATACTGCCAATGCGCATTTCTAGCTATCGAGGGTAACGGGCTTGGGCTGATGAAACTAGAGAAACACTCATTTGCTAACATGGAAAAAAAATTTTTCTTCATTAATACCACAAATTTTCAGATTTAGTTTTGGTTAGTGGCTCAAATATGTGGAACGAATCGAACTTTTGATACTCATATCCAAGAAAGTTTCCTAGCAACAACAAATTCCGATCGTCAGGTATGACCTCACCTTTCGGACCTTTGGTCACCCTTGAACCCGTTCTCTCGTTCTGAATCATAGTTATCCATGTCATATATAAACGCTATCCATTTCTATTTTACAAACATTCCATACATTTTTTGACGACAAAGTTGCAAATTTGGAAACTCATCAATTCTTCTTCATTCGTACACTTGGAAACACCTAACAAATGGAAGCATCTCAAGGAGGGAAGAAGACAGTGAACAATGGGAAGGGAAATGGGGAGGTTCGATACAGGGGCATTCGCCGGAGGCCATGGGGAAAGTTCGCGGCGGAGATTCGAGATCCAACGAGGATTAAAGCACAGCTGTGGCTAGGAACTTTCCAAACGGCTGAAGAGGCTGCGAGGGTTTATGACAGGGCTGCATTTGCTTTCCGGGATCACTCAGCTATTCTCAACTTCCCAAACAAGTACCAATATCAGAATCCAACCTTTCCACCGCCTTTGGCTTCTTCAGCTACTTATTCGGGTGGCAGAGGGGATCCCCCTAGAGGACGAGGAAATGAAGTTATAGAATTTGAGTACCTGGATAACAAGTTGTTAGAGGATCTCCTTGAAAGTCAAGATGATAGACAAGGTCTATAGAATAATCAACCATGGCAATAATTTATCTGTGTTTTTCCACTGTCAGCGGGGAAATTTCGTTTACCCATTTCTGATTTTCATTCTTTTCAAATCTTTATTGAAACTGCAAATTTGTATTGAAAAGTTCATTTAGAGGAGTTTTACATATTTATTGAAAAATTCGCATGGCCCTGGTTGTCGGTAGAGTGTTGAAATTTTAATAACTAAAGTTCAGTCAAATTATCGAAACGTCAAGTCGTCAAGTATAAAAAAGAAAAAAACCAAGATCCAACTATAAAAATTTCTAGAGTGGCTCGTGGTGTAATTATTTTTGGGTCTAAAAGAGAAAATAGACATTTTCATTAACAATATTTAATGATATTTTGGATTTTTTGGTGAAACGGACATGTCAAGTCGACTTTGATATACTGGTCCACTAAGCTCAACTTCCTCATCGGTCGAGACCTCCTTTGACGTTGATTTGTCATGCCTAAGTGGATAATCAATGTTACCAACTAGGTCATTCTTAATATTAACCCCTTTATTACAAGTATAAATAACACCATTTAGATAACATTTATTCATATTATTTTCTCTACTTTCGCATTATCTCCTTTCTATTTGTTGCTGTGATCGGTCTCTAACTTGTATCCAAACGCAAACACTGATCTCACTCTCAATATTAATTTTTAATCGCTCTCTTTTTCTCTCTTAATTTAAGAATTTTATCCTTTGAAGACAGTTCGATACAAACAGCTCTCAAGGTCAAAATCACATGCACTGGATAAAAAGAATTCGAGCAAAAAAGGCCAGACTTGATGGATAGTGATGCAGAGTGCATCAACGATTCAACGTAATTCAATTGACGGGTTTTTCTTTTTTTTTTTTCAAAGAAAACCAATAAAAAAAATTAGCCAAACAAGCAAAAGTAAATGTCAGGGTATCCATACGGGGCCCTGAAATGGTCTGAAATGTTCTTTAACTACTTTTTTTCAAGTAAATTGATAGAGGCTAAAATTGACAAGGAAATATCAATATTTCCAGGTTTCGCATTCCTGGCTCTCGCTCCTCCACTTAGTTTCCTCTTGTTGGCTTCTTCCTTGGCGTTGTTTGAGCTTGAAAGAGAGCAATTGCTTCACTCTGGCATTTATGGAAGGTGGCAAACGCAGACAATCGACCATTAACAAATGGAAGGTTGATATAAACCATCCAATTAACGGATGCCAAAAGTTTTCAACATGCCAAAGAACTTTCAGACAGAGATACATTTTAGTACAACGAATATGGATGATTCAAGCTTTTTGTCTATATTTTAACAAATTGTTTGCAAATGTTTAATCTTATTGTTATTCCTCAATACATTTTTTTTTTCCCTGTTGATTCAAACAGGTTGAAGTTGGTGCAAGGGATACGATAATCATTTAAATTAATTATCCCTTAATAGATACACAACAGCAATGTTTAGGATATAACAAATATATGTTTTGGGGCGTCGTTTAGTCGTTGGATCAATAATTTCTTTTTGCGCAGCATAAGTGATCGTTAGCGGCCAGTGAGGTCAGTCCATTACGTTCGCTAAATTCATCATCTTCATAACATTATTCTTCGTTATGCTAAATCAGGAATTAATAATAAGATGAAAAAAGCATAGTGGTCCTTGGGAACACTAATTTCTTAATTCAACTTCTCTTTTCCAAGCTTCCCTCACAATTTGATTCGTTTGATATAGTTGCCATGCTTTCATATGGGGGAGAGATAATTTGATTGCATCAACTTGTTTGATCACCATGCATGTTATGTCATTGTTTCCTTATGTCACTTGATGATGATCATCTAGATTAATAGAAGCACAACAATGGAATCTAAATTCTCAAACAAGCTGTAACCGATTAAAAAAATGAAAGTATATAGGTGTTAGGAGCATTTAGTGGTCAAAAGGGTATAGTGGTTTTTTTTCTTGTTAGAAGCCTTTAGCAAACAATCAGGGTTAATTATGATATTTGTGCCAAAATGACATGTCAGGTCCGTTTGAGACACCCAGTGCCACATCAGCTCAACACTATCTTTATTGTCCCCTAATAGTTCCTTGTCACTCATCTATAAATATGACGGTCCAGGCATCCTTCAGGCAAGTTCATCTTACCCCTAATTCTCTTTATTACTTTTCTTCCAACATAATTTATTTTGACTTACGTGTCATAGTGCAAACACAAGAAACTCTCATTGTCTTTGCCTCTAACCATCATTCTCTTTAATCTTTCCAGGAGTACCTTTGAGATTGGAGCTCGATACAAACATTTGGCGCATCGGGTAAGGGACTTTCCATTCACTAGCCGTACATGAAACAATGTCACCAAGGAATAGAACCTTAGAGAAAGGAGAGATAGCTATCCCTACTGGAATAGAAACACATAATTATCAATACTTAAAATGACCTACCCCACCATAGACAGGCCCAATCAAAGAACAATTCCAATCCTTAATTGAATAGACATAGGCCTTTAAATAGATGTTGTAGATCGTAACTCTACCACAAGCCTTAAAAGTGCTTAACCTAATCACCCTTGGTCGATGAGTCATGGTAAGACAAACAAGCTATGAAGAAATTGAGGCCTTTTTGGCCTCCAGAGAAAAAGAGCACAACACCTTAGTTCACCATTACCCCAACCATAACTCGACACATGCAATAACCCAAAAATCCAAACAGACAAACCCTAAACTCCAACCAAACAAAGACTTGGAAGTTTGGATGTAAGCCATGGAAAAAGAGTTTAAAATAAAGGTAGTGGCATTAGAGGATAAGCTCAAGTTCCTGGAAACCTCACTTTTCATTGAAGAAATTGATAGAGTCATACCCCCAAAAGGATTTAAAATATCGACCTTGGAAACTTATGATAGTACTTCTAATCTTTTCGATCATTTGAATCTTTATAAGACTAACATGATGATGTAAGGTATAGCGAAGCCCTAATGTGTAAAGGCCTAGCTACCACTTTGAATGGCATAGCTCGATCTTGGTACAATGGCCTAGAATCGAGGTCAATTACAATGTTCAAAAAGCATAGCCACTCTTTATTATCAAGATTTGTGAGTAGTTGAAAAGTGAAAAAGACAACTCTGAATTTGATGTCGATCCACCAAGGTCATAATGAATCTTTGAAAAGATAGCTCTACAAGTTAAAGACTTAAAGCAAATAGCCATTATAGTCGCCCTGACAAGTGGACTTAAAGATAAAAAGTACCACCTGAAGTTAACCTTGTCACTAGAACCACTTAAAACTCTAGTCGACGTCCTACTGATAGTTGAAAAATATATAAATGCTAAAGCTACAATAAAAAATAATCGAGGTGAGATAGGCTTTATCCCTCTTCTCAATTGTAAAAAAGACAATGATTTTTATGATTTTCTCCTAAGAGGAAGATGGCATCGGACTAGAAGCCCCAATAGAGAAAGGAACTACACTACACTAAATACTTCCTAAGAGAGGATTCTAATGCAAATTGAAAGAAATTTTAACCTTAGATGGTCGAAGCCACTAAGACAGAATACAATGAGAGATCTAACAAAAAATTATATATTTTATAAGGATGTAGGCCATAATATCGAAGACTACGTTAACCTAAAAAATGAGATCGAAGCTCTGATAAAAAGAGGTCAGTTGAGAAGATTTGTAAAGTAATGAAGATAGGGCTAACCCAAAACAGGTTATGGACAAGAATAAAAAGAACCCACCTAGGGCAAAAAGAGAAGGCCACAAAATGAAAAAAAAAGTTTGAAGAGATGAGCCAATTTAAAAAGAGGTCTAAATTGATAATAATAGATCGATCACTAAGGTGATTAATATGATCACTAAAGGTAGCTCTACTTTGGCCAAAAGAAAGTTCAATCAAGGCATAGTCATTGTCGTAGGCACTTCAATAAAAAAAGATGAATCGATTTTATTCAACCTAAAAAACTTGAAAAAAATCTAGTACCCATGATGATACTATAGTGATCATAGTCATAATATACAACGATGTAGTCAAAAGAATCCTGTTTGATAATGAAAGCTTGACCGATGTCATGTACTACAGCATTATGAAAACAATGGGAATTGGTGAAGATTAGTTACAACCGATCACCACAACGCTAGTGGGATTTGAGAATGAATAGGTACTGGTGAAAAGAACCATTAAGCTATCAATTTCACTAGGGATAGAATCGAAAATGATCACCTCGATCACAAAATTTATGGTTATCGATGTTCCATCAACTTACAACATGATATTGGGTTGACTTAACCAATATGTTATGTGATTTATAAGCTTAGCGCTTTATTTGAAAGTAAAATTTCTAACAACCAACGGGGTTGGAAAGGTCAGGGAAAACCAATTCATGACACGATAGTATTATGTCATAATGATGAAATAAAAGATTGGGAAATAGATTGGTAGTTTGGTCGAGACCAAAAACATTGTGAAAGGGTAAATAGTGAAAGTCGACAAGAAGCAGAAAGCTATAAGTAAGAACATAGAATATAAGATTGACCTAATAGAAATGCACCCTTAAGCTGCTCCGAGCTCTTAAGCTAAAAAAACGTATTTTGTTCTATTTTTTGAAGTAACTCTAAAGACGACCAAGCCTTTAAGTTGGCGTGGACAATTACATGTAATTTGAACTAAGCTAATACGTCGACCAAAATACATTATGAAATGAAAAATACATATCAATTTCACTACATATATATTTAACAAGTTATCAATAATATACTGATCATCACATCGGGATCTATATTCGTTGGAAATGATCTCGACCTAAGCAACCAAAAAGAGATAATTAATCAAAAATCAAACTCATATGAAAACTAACCTGAGCTGACCAAGGATCTCATAGCAATTTTGTTTTAAGATGGTGTCCTTAAAAAACATAGGTAGGTTAGAACCAAACTTCAATGTACGGGTCAGTTAATTTAACTTATGAGAGAGACAATACTAACTTGTTCACCTGAACACTATCCAATATGCCTGAAATTGATACCGAAGTAAAGCTCTATAGGTTGGATACTAATCTTGAGGTAAAATTAATTCAGTAAAAGAAAAAACCTTTGCTTTAAAAAGATAAGAGGCCACTGAGGATGAGGTTGATGAATTATTACAAGCAGACTTTATCAAAGAGGTCTATTATCCTGAATAGATAGCCAACGTGGTCATGGGCAAAAAGCATAGTGAAAAGTGAAAGATATGTGTTAACTTTACTGACCTAAACAAAGCATGCCCAAAAGATAGCTTTTTCCTCCCTAACATATATCGATTGGTGGATAACAGTGTTAAGCATGACCTTTTCAGCTTTATGGATGCCTATTCTAATTACAACCAAATCAAAATGTTAAAGGACGATGAGAAAAATATGGCATTTATTATAGAGAAAGGTTTCTACTGTTATAAGGTGATGCCCTTCGAATTGATAAATGCAAGAGTAACCTACTAAAGGCTAGTAAATAAGGTATTAAAAACTAGATCGATCGTAATATGAAAGTATATATGATTGACATGATAGTCAAAAGTAAAAGCTTAATCGTGCATATAAAAGACCTTAGAGAGACCTTTAACACCTGGAAAAAGTATTATATGAGATTTAACAATAGTAAATGTGCCTTCGGGGTCACGTCGGGTAAGTTTCTTAGTTACATGATCAATAAAAGAAAAATATAGATGAACCCCAAAAAAGTTTAGGCAATCTTAAACATGAAGATATTGACCTCAATAAAAAAAGTACAGAAGTGAACTAAAAGAATAACCACCTCAAGTCAATTATGCCCAAGTTAGCAGAATGATGTATATCATTCTTTAAAATTTTTAAAAACATTTTTAATTTTAGGTGGACCCTTCAGTGTTAAAAAGCTTTTGAAAAGCTTAAAAAATTCTTCTTATCCTTTCTACTTATCCTATCTAAGCTAGGACCTGATGAAATCTTGTACTTGTACATAGCTACCACAGACCAGACTATCAGCTTGATCTTGGTCTGAGAAAAAGAACAAAAGCAAAGATAGTAAAGTATTGATAGGGTAAAAAATTAACTACAGTAGTATAAAAAAATTAGCTTACGCAGTTGTCATTTCGACTAAAAAATTTAGGCCATATTTTCAAGCACATATGATCTATGTATTGATCGACTAACCATTGAGATAAGTCATACAAAAGCCAAAAATGTTAGAAAGGTTGATTAAATAGGTAGTACAGCATAGTGAATTTAACCTACACATCCTACCTAAGTCGATATTGAAATTTCAAGTGTTGGCAGATTTCGTCATAGAACTCACCTCGATACACATTGAAAGATGACCCGAGAAAAATAAGAAAACCTTGGGTTAGGAAAAATTAAAAGCTTTATGTTGATGGATCGACCATAAACCACAACAAAATAGTTGAACTTATTCTAATCAACTCGAAAAAACTACAATACCCTTACGCCTTGAAATTAAAGTTTAAGGCATGTAATAATGAGACAGAATATGAGACATTGATAGCTGGTTTAATGTTGGCAACCAAGTTAAATGTTTAACATATAATCACATATAATGACTCTCAACTAGTGGTTGGCCAAATAAATAAGGAGTTGAGAGCTCGGAAAGATAAAATTCAAAAATAACTAGATAAAACGTTGGCCTTAATAGTTGATTTTAAGAAGCTTGAGGTAAAGAAAATATCGAGATAAAAAAATTCACTGGTGGACTTCTTTATCTAAGCTAGCTTTTAGAAATAACAATTAAAAGTCTAAACTAAGCCTTGGTAGAAAAGCTGGCACATAAAAGCACCAAGAACAAGCTTATAGGACAGATCACAGAAAAAAACATTAATGACACGAATCAAAATATATCTGACCATGAAAATACTACCCGAAGATAGGATTCATGCTAAAGCATTAATAAGAAAGGCTTTTCGGTACACAATAATCAAAGAAAAACTATACAGTAGATCTTTTAGCCTACTTTATTTAAGATGTGTTGATGAAAAAGAGGCAGATTACATTCTATGAGAAATCTACAAAAAAAAAAAGTGAAAACCATCTTGAACCTTAGCCATTAACCTATAAAGTGTTTAGCCAAGGCTATTATTGGCCCACTATCAAAAGGGATACAACTAAGTTAGTCAAAAGAAGCGATAAATGTCAAAGGTTTGCTCATACAGCATTTTTCCTTAATCAAGCTCACCTTTGTCATCAGCCCGTGGCCATTCATGTACTGAAGAATGGATGTCTTCGGATAATTTATCATAGCCACAAGTCAGAGAAGATTTATTTTAGTAGTAGTAGACTACTTCATGAAATAACTTAAAGCTAAGGTTTTGACCACTACTACAGAGGTCCAAGTCAAGAAATTTATATAAAAGAATATAGTCTGTAGATTTGGCTTACCTTGATCCATAATAACAGATAATGATAAACAATTTAAAAACTCGAAGTTTAAAGAGTGGTGTTCAAACCTTCACATCAGTTTGAGATTCACGTCGGTTGCCCACCCTCATTCCAATGGATAGGCCAAAGCAATTAACAAAAAAAATTAGAAACCTTAAAGAAGATACTAGATGCAACAAAGAGGAAGTGGATCAACGAACTATCAAGAGTGTTATAGGTTTTAAGGATAACCACCAAGGTACCAATAAAAGAAACCCCATTTCACCTAGCATTTGGAACAGATACTGTAGTACCTATTGAAATCAACTTTTTGAGCTTAAAGGTTAAATTAGGGTAAAAAATAAAAATAAAAAAAAATTAAGGGCTGACCTAGACCTTATCAAAAAGTAAAGAGACATAGCCTTGACACGGATAATAGCTTACTAGTAAAAAGTGTCTAGTTATTATAACAAAAGGGTATAACATAAGCATATAAGGAAAAGTGACCTAATGCTTAAAAAAGTTGAAACCTCAAGAGTAAATGATCGAGGTGGTAAATTACCCTGGACTTGGGAAGAACCATATATAGTTAAAGAGATTATCCATGACATGACTTACAAACTACAGAATATGAATGGTAATGTCATCCCAAGGATGAAAAATACGAATAACTTAAAGGTCTATTATTAATAACTCAAACTAAACCAAGCTCACACTTGTATTTTGTACTTAAATATAAAAATCAAATTATGCTTACACTGAGGTCGTACTCTAATTGATCTAACAAAATTTGACCTGAAACATGGATGGATTCTTAAGTTAATTTAATTTGAGCAACCAAGTAAACCGAGCTTCACCTAATCAACCTCAGTCAAATCAAACATCGAGCTCAGACTTGTGTAAATAAAAAAAATTATTGTGATTAACCAAGCTTAAACTTGTGAATAAGGAAAAAATCATAATAAAGACACTGAGTTCAAGCTTAAACTAAACTGAACAAAAATTTATATATGATTTTTTATTGCTAAAGTTGTTAAAGTTGTTAACAAATGATTCATCAACAGATCATTCCTATCTGAGGTCATTACAAAAACTGACCTTATATATCAATAATTCTAAAATAAAAATCTTCCAAAAGTTACAAATGTTAAAAAGAAAAAAAGAATCATGCTTCAACGATGTCGGTAGCAATAGTAGTAGCGGCACTTTCGTCAATACTAGCAGTAACAATGATCTCAACCTTCTTAACCTATTTCCTCTTATGTAAGATTTCCAAGGCTACCTCGAGCTCGGTATCTATGACCTTATCATCATCATCATCATCATCATCATCAACTTTCTCTTATTCATTCTTGGCCCAATTTGAAGAAGGCCTCGATCTGATATTGTTAATATCAATATCAAAGAGATTAAGGCTGAAGTCAAAAAACTTTAAATGTGCCTCATCTTTGGCTAGCTGAAAGGCACCGAGTAATTTTTTTTTGAAAAACTCCATCTTTAGCTGGAGAAATTCATTTTAACTCCTCAATAGCTTTTTTTTTTTTTTTTTAAATCTTCTCATTCTCTCTTTTTCTTTGGTTTTCAACTTAGACCTTAGCTTTATTATCTCAACTTAAGCATCATTGAGCTTGAGCTCAATTTATTCCTTTATAAAATCGATCGAGGTTTTCTCAACCAGGATGGCCTCTAACTTTGTTGTCAGCTCATCATTTCTCTTTCTCCACTCGACTCTTTTTTATGAGATACACTGAGGCTAAATCTGACATATTCTAGAGTGTCAGAGCTATTTTTATGCTTTTCGTTTAAGATAACTACATCTTTCTCAACCTTAAAAAGATAGGTCATAGCGAGGTAAGTATGGTGAAGGGCCTAGCTAGAGTTGTCTAGGGGTTAAAGTAGGAGTTTCTGTTAGACTACATGGGATGAACTTAGACTTTAAGTAAAATAAAGAACAAAAAAAAATTAGCTGAAGTTAGATAGCATTTACCGAGTGGAAAGATCGCGATCTTATAGAACCTCCTCGCCATGTTAAGGTTCTTAGTGGGGTCATCGGTGAGAGCAAACTCCAACCTCATAAAGATTTTCTCCGAGTTACACTTTAACACCCTAGGTTCAAGATTTTGTAAGATGGAAAAAAAAAGACCTCCACCATTTGGTTTTTTGGCAAGAGGAGGTGCTTGTGTTGAGGAGAGGTCCCGACTAGCCATAGACTTTGTGTTCTAAACTATCAGAGAGCAGTAAGCTGAAGGGTTGATAACTTTTTCCCCTCCGTGGGATAAGGCCTCGAGCTTAATCTTATTGTGGCCCTTTTTGGACCTAAGTACATATTGGTATAGGGTGAAGTCGAAGTTTTCATTGGAAGGCATCTTCACAAGACCAAGCTAAAAGTTAGATAAAAACTAGGTTAAAATAAAATCTTATAAAGTTACCTTATACCTACCTACCTCAGTTCTTTATCCCATTTATTACTTTTTAGGGGTCAACTCATGGGCATCAATGACGAGTTCCCCCTACAAGAATACTCAAGTATTTTATCTTGATTTTATAGATCTAAGATGGAGATAGCCACTGATGCATCAACAAAAATGTCAGGCCCATTTATTATCTCCCACGTTTCAACTTTGGCAGCGATCCCAAACTCTGACCCATCATTTTTATTTATTTTTTATTTTTTGAGGTAAAAGAATAGTAGTTTTCAATTTTTTATTAAGCTCAGGCAATTGAAAAATAATTTTTTATTAGGCCAAGCTATTATATAGTACTACTTGTTATCACTAGGGTGCCTTTTAAAAGAAAAAATTCTTAGAATAAAAGAAAAGTGAAAAAAATGTTCAAATATTGACAAAGAATAATGAAACCTACTGTATACCATATAGTGTTGGGAGTGAGCTGAGTGATGCTTAAATTATAATAATTAAAAATTTTTGTTTCACAAAAAATGTATAAAGAGGGGTAGCTGTAGATACCCAATTTGGTTCACGCATGGATTTATTAGTCCTGGTCCAAGTGGGTAAGCCCATTTCATTTTATTTTATTATTATTATTATTATTTTTTATTATTATTTTTTGTATTTATTTATTTATTATTACTATTTATTAATATATATTTATTATTATTTATCTATTAATATATATACTTTATTATTATTTATCTATTATTATTATTATTATTTATCTATTAATTAATATATTATCTTTATTTTTTTTCTCTTTTCTTCCTTCCTTTTTCTACTTACCCGATTGGAATTGAGATTAGAATAAAAACTAGAGTTCTACCATGAATTTAGAATTCTATCAGAGTCTAGATTAGATTCAAAGATTGAATCCCAATCCAAGAGAAAATTAGGATTGATCAGAAACTCTTCTGATCAATCCCTATAAATAGGTGCTAGAATAAACACACAAAAAGAGGCGGACAAAGAAAATAAATGTTGGGAGAGAGGGAGAGCAGAAGAGAAGAAAAAAAAGCATCCAGAAAGGTTAAAAGCAATTTCATGAATTTTTTAAAAATTTTGGAGAATTTTAGGCGATTTTTTTCTGGAAATTTTTTAAAAATTTTCAGATTTTGATTGAATTTTTTGATGAATTTTTTGGCACTGGTTGAATTTTTTGACTAGCTATCCAGTTTTTGGTAACTATTTTCAGAAATCAACCAACTTTTCGACGAACTTCTAGCGAAAAACTCAGATTTCGATGATATTTTCTAGAATCCGGTGAGATTCAACCGAAGTTCTTCATTCGGTTAAAGAGAGGGAAGAGGAAAGGAGGGGAAGAGAGAGAGAGGGAAGGGAAGATCTGTTGAAAAACAGAGGTTATAACCTTTTATACCTATTGAAAATGACGTCGTTTTGGCGTTACTATTCCTAGAGGATCCGCGCGTTTTGAAATCGGATGACCTGACCCGAGCGCTAACCCGCGTTTGACCCATGTGTAACCCGAGTGTGAGTCGTTTCCAAAGCCGAGCTGTTCCAAGATTTTTTTTTTTCTTTGTTTTTTTTTATATTTATATTTTGTTATTATTATTATTATTATTATTTATTGATTAGATTAGAATTATTTAATATTTCTTATCTTATTTTTATTTTATTTTATTTTTATTTTTATTTTATTTTATTTTCTTTAAATAAAAATTCTAAAAAGTATATTTTTGGGAAAAGTTGAAAGTATCATTTTTTCTTGAAAATAAGTGTTTCTAAAAAATATTTTCGAGAAAAAGTTAAAAATATTAATTTTCCTTAAAAATAAGTTTTTTCTAAAAAATATTTTTGAGGAAAAGTTAAAAGTATCAATTTTTCTTGAAAATAAGTTTTCTAAAAAATATTTTTGAGAAAAAATTGAAAGTATCAATTTTTCTTGTACAAAAGCAATGAGTTTTGAAGAAAAAAGGATTTATACCTAAAGCTGAATCATTTTTTTTTCTTTTTCTTCATTTTTGCTTCTTGAATTTTCTTTAATGTTAAATAATCCGACGATAAAGCCTTTGCAAGTGAAACAATAGTTTCCTTATATACTCTTGAGGTGAGAAAATTTTTTCAATTTTTTGCTAAAAGTATTAGAGTCAATTGAGAATAATTTCTAATAATTAATTACTTAGTAAATTTTTAAAGCTTATTAGATAACATAAAATTAAGCTGGTACTATCTTTCGATGGGCGTTGTGAAGGTGCTATAACATTCCTCACATGTAATCGTACTTTCGAATTCTGTTCTGGTTAGTAGACCTGAACCTATTCTTTTAGGGACCTTTAGGCTTAGGTGTTCCTTAAAAGGATAGATTCCTCAGGTGGCCAATCGCACTTAGATAAAAAAAATTGGTGGCTACTCTTTTAAGCCAATGTCTAGCAATAAAATCTCGGATCTAGACATTATGACACTATGCTAGAATAAAACATATTGATGTTAGATATCACTGGTTATGTTCGATGATTGAGGAACAATAGATATTGTTGAAAAAAGTTTATATTGATGAGAATATAGCAGATATGTTGACTAAGACACTTCACAGGAAGAATCTTGAGCTCTGTAGTAACTTGGTAGGATTGGGTTTCTTGGCCAAAGTAAATTCTAAATGAAACTATTATGGTGATGAATCTCCTCTTAATGGGGTTGGAGAGGGAGATTGTTAGGAAAGTAGGGTCCAATCTCATGTAATTAGGTTTAGACCAATCAAAGGCCATAGGCTTTGGTCTTTCTTTTTATACAAAGCTTTAGTTACTTAATAAAAAGAGGTAATGCTATTTTAAGGTGAAAAAAACAAGGTGGCGCCGTAAACCAAAAAAAGAAAAGGGGAAAAAAGAAGCTAGGAAAATAAAAAAACATGGAGAGTTGATTGAATAGAAGTCATCGATAGTTCGATTACGCTGAAATTTTGTCAATAGATTTATGATTTAGAGTTTTACATTTTAAATTGTTAAGATCAAGTTTGAAACTATCTAAGAACAAATCTAAGTACATTTGTTGAGTCACCCATTTAGTGAAATTTCTCCAATTACTTTTTTACTTGTTGATTAGTTTTAGTTTTAGCAAGAAAAAAAATTTTGTATATCTATTATTTGATAATAAAGCTTTTTTTATGGTTTATAATTTTTTTTTTACACTAAAAGGTTTTCTATGTAAATCTGAGTATGTTGTATTTTTTTTGTATTATTAATTATTAATTGTTATCTATTATTGTAAATTTATTATAATATATTATTTTTATATTGTTATGTTTATTACTTTCGACTTAAAAACTTCCATCATAACATTAATAGTATTATAATTAACGTCAAGATCATGTCTGAAAGTTGATAGCTGAACAAACCAATTATATCAATAAGAAACAGCAATGTTGGACTTGGATACAGGTTGCCCATATTGGTCTCGACCTGATCATTGTTTTTCTTAACCACAAAGTCCAGTACTAATTCCTTGGAACACGTAAGTTAACGAAAAGGAAGGAAGATACAATGTAAAAGGGAAATAAAAATTTACAAGTAATTATATATATGATGTCACATCAAATCACATAAAGTTTAAGAAATCAATTGAGCAGAGAAATGTCATAGGTGAACCTCGAAACATCATGCTCTTCCCAAGCTTTCAAAATTTGGTGAATTGTCTCATATCGATCATTACACTCAAGATCAATCACTGAACATTAAAGATTATATTGACTTTAAATATAATGACTCAAGATCAACCACTCAAGATTATATTGACTTTAAATATAATGTGTTTTTTGGTACATTAAAGATAATTTCTTTATTTATTTAATTTATTTTACTAATTAAAATGAAGACCTAATGTGTTACATTCCCAAATTTGTATATATTTACAAAATGAAACTATTAAAGCCCAACGGAATGCATATATATGTTAATGGATCGAAAATTTAATAGTTAAAACTTTTGGTTTTGCACGTGGTCTAAAATTATATATTTGATGGAATTGTTTTTTTCCTTTTGAATTTTAAAAATAATTGAGAGAATTATGAGTTAAATTGCTTTAAAACCTCTCCTCTTAGATTTAAGTCAAAATTGACAATATTTATTTGAAGCTTTAATATAGATAGATTAAGCATTTTTAAGGTATATGACATGCGTGTATAAGTAAATTTTGCATCACAAAGTTTGAGTCTTGAAATGGGGTTACTTGAGAGTAGAAGGAGAGTTGTGCCAAATTAAGAGAAGGCTAGTTGATAGTGTTTTGAAAAATGAGAAGACCTGCTATATATAAACATTTTGAAACTTTTTAAATTGAAAAGATTGTTAATGTGAAAAAGAAATTATGACTTCATAAATATTGAAATCTACTTAAGATAATCATTAAATTACATTTTTTTTTAATAAATGAGATTGTAATTTGAGAATAAGAATGAAGATTATAAATGTTTAGATTTAAAATACAGAGTTTTTGAATACTAATTTTTAAAAATGACTACATAAACCATTGAAATTAAATTTTAGATCATTGTATCACACTTTAACTCAATAATAAAGGAGAAAAAGAGTTTTTTTTCTTTTTATCTCGCATCATATTTAATTTCATACATAATTTCTATTACAATATTGTTAATTAAGCTTACAATTTAAAAGGCTTCAGAGCGAGTTCATCGTTTCCCATCACGGAGTAGAAGTTAAGTATAAATTCTTTGTATGCAAAAGCACGATACAGTGGAGGGTCGCAGGCATGATTTGTTAGAGATTTCGCCGGTTCTATAATGCTATCATCTAAAGGGCCAATGAAGAAAGCAGCTGTTGTGCGTGCAACTTTTGAGTTTGTTACAACCCGATGTTCGGCACTCTTTAGCTTGTTGTTACTGATAATCTATGCAAATCAACAAATATCAATTAGTCACATTGCTACTGGTCACCAGAAAAAAACAACACATAATTAGCTTCTAATATACATAGTTTCTAATGTATATTATAGCAAGTTGGCCAAATTGTATTCTTTTTTTCTTTTAGCAAAACTGAAGAATCCTGTTTATGCAAGTAAACTAGTTTTGGAAAAGTTGAATGCAACTACTACTTATTTAGGAGCAGTGATAGATTCAGAATTTTTTTCGAGAGTATTCACTTATTTTATATATATATATATATATATATATTATATAAAACTTTGGACAGGTTTATTAATTTTATAGACAGAAAAATGTTCAGGAAATTTTTATTTTTCAATTTTATTTTTATTTTTTAATCTTGGGGGTGTCAGAAGAAAATTTTGAAGCTGTCTAAAGAAAAATTTTCCAACTTTTTTGGAGTGTCCTTGGACACCTTTCCACAAAGAATAGATCCGCCAGTGTTTGGGAGAGGGATAAACAGAGAAATTAACAGTGTTCAACAAGATAAAGGAATGCAGATATACCTGTAACTGGTGGCCTATGTTAATCACAATTGCATTATGCAAAGGCTCAACACCTATCCATTCCCCATCCTTGAAGACTTGAAGCCCGCTTACATCTCCCTGATGGAGAATGGTTATGAGGTTAGCGTCGCAATGTTTACTTAGTCCAAGAGTTAAACTCGGATCAGGACAGGTTGGGTAATGGTTAACTGATATTGACAAAGCTTCACTTAATTTATCCCCGAAGTAGCCAGATTCTAGCCCTAAGCCTTCAGAAACTAACTCCAGGATCCTTAAACCCAATTTCTTTGCTTCAATTGAATATGTTGACACAACCTCCCTGTATCTAGTTGGCTTTTCAGGCCAAAGTTTAATGGATTCTTCTAAAGGATGGCAAGGGTGTCGCAAATTGTCACGCCAAAAGTGAATCTCTTCCCAATCATAGTTTGGACTGCTTGTCAAAAGCCTGCAGCTTTTTTTGGGATCATCGGAGTAGAGAATGGCCTTTTCCTCCGCAGGCATCTCAAAGACCTCCTTGAAAACATCCATGCTTTCATTCATCAGGTTTTTTGGAATTCCATGGTTAACAACCTGTTTAAAAAGAGCGATGAAGTATATGAATAACAATCTAACAGGACAAAAATAAACCCAAGAGTTGAAAAATATAGAAAAAAAAAAATCTCTGAGTCCTTCTAATTTTGTCTAAGTCAAAAGTTATTGGTACTAAGAAATTGATAACCTGGAAAAATCCAAACTCTTGGCTAGCCTTCAAAATCTGCTGAATGATATCAGTTCGGTTTTGACCCTCAGCTATACTCAGATCGATTACTGGAATGGTATTGCATATAGGAACAAGAAGCTTGCCGGGTCTTGTTTCCGGTGGGAATATATAAGACTCAGGTAAGGGTTTACTTTTGCACCAGTTTGAAACAAGCTTCTCCATCTCTTGAATGTGAAGTTTTTGTGAATTGTGATCAGTCTTGTAGCGGTAATATGACGTATACGTTTCGAAATTAGTAGTCTGGCTTAAGATGCAAGTGATCACAAGAGAGAATATTTATGTTATAATTATCGGGCTCTGTTTTGGAATTGCTTGCTGGCTTAGCTCATACATGAAGTCAGCTATGATCACGACTGAAGGTTGATAGCTGTACAAACCAATTATACCAATAAAAAACAGCAATGTTGGACTAGGATACAGGTTGCCCATGTTCGTCTCGGCCTAATCCATTGCTTTTCTTAACCATATAAGTCCAATATTGATTCCTTGGAACATGGAAGGTAACAGACAGGACGATGCAATGTCAAAGGGAAATAAAAATTTACAAGTAATCATATATATGATGTCACATCAAATCACACTTTGATTAAATTTTAAGAAATCAATTAAGAAAAGAAATGTCAGGGGTGAACCTGGAAACATCCATACTCTTCCCAAGCTTTCAAACTTTGCTGAATTGTCTTTTATCGATCCTGACACTCAAGATCAATCACTGTAATGGATTTTCCTAATGGAACATTGAGCTTTCCGGATCTTCTCTCTGATGGCATCACATAACTTTCTGGTAAGGATCCATCATAATACCAGCTTGAGAGCAGTTCCATGATCTAAATTCAACGCCCAATGTTTGAAACTAGAACATATAGTTTTTATTGTTCAATGCCGCGTAAGACTTTGAGGCCAAGCTACAGGAAGTAGAGGGCATTAAAATCCTTGCTAGAAAGTTGACCAATAAATAAACAAATTAAAATCTTTGACAAGCTAGCCTTTTATAACCAGCCATATGCACTACATCCTCAAAATTTCTAATTATACAGCAATGATAACGATGATGATATTGAATTCCGCAAGTTGACAGCATTTTTCTTAGGGATTAAATTAATTGAATTAGTTTCACATCTATTTTTCTACCTTTCTGTTATTCCAATGTGATGATGAATGAATTATTATCTAATTCTTTGTCCGAAATGTTCATAATTCTCTAAAAAATACAAATTTTTGCAGTCTTGGGGATTGGCATCTTAGAGTCCTTTCATGGCAGCATCCAATATTTATTTGAAAAGCTTCCAATCTAATTTCTGTTATAATATATATGTAAAAACTTGAATAAATTTTGTGAGATAATATCATAAGATTCAGTGAATTAAAACAAATAATAGCTCACAATTTAAATGCAGATTTTCACATTTTACTGATAAAAGATTGGATTTGTTCAGAGTTAAACCAGAATTAGAGCCCCATGGTTGACAAAAATTGCAAGAGAAAATGTTTGCTATTGTCACTTTCTGCAATTGTTTGTCAACACTCTGTCATCTATGCTGCCACGTCAAATGTACCATTTAGCATCTCTGCTTGCTGGAATCTATTGTTTAATGGTACCTGGGCAAGTAACACAAATAAAAAATATTGAAAAGCAATTGTCAAACTGACCTGTCCGTTTTGGGGTGTCAAAAAGATGAGAAAATTTCAAGTTAAAATGTAGTTAATAATAGACTTTCCGACAATGTATTGCTAACCACTACATGATGAACAACATGGGTGATTGGAACAAGTACAAAACCCCATTGACTAGAAAATGAAAATGCAGATAATGACATGCGTAATCAACAAAGTAAAGGTACTCGATCCAATGTTCTCTGCACTTAAGAATCAGTGTAAAGAAAATAACACTATCTGTTAAGAAATTTTCATTTCAAAAACCGGCATTGCAGAACACCTAAACAAATATGTGTAACTTGGATGGACTCTAATGCTGTGCCAAGAGTAGTATATCTGTTGCTAAAATATTAGACTTTTAATTTTAGTAGTCAGATCCAATTCCTAATATCACTAAATACCAAAAAAAAAAAAAAAAAAGGAAAAACTCTTTAATTCTTATTCATCAGAAAACCCCACTAACAAAGATGAAAAACATGTTCCATAAAGAGAACTTGCTTCTTGGGAAAAAAAAAATGAAACACAAGCATTATTTCAGCTTTACTGCACAAATTTGCATGTTAACTAACAACAAATTGGTCCATGGCAGGGAAAAGAAAGAGAATCGATTTGGTTGTTTTAAATGACCAGCAAAACATGTATGATAAGAATTAAAGAAAAAAACAAATGTTCGTAACTCTTTCAATGACAAAGTCAAGCCTAAAGAAAAAGTGTGGGAACATTGTGATAAAAGAGCATAAGCTAATAATAGTATAAGTCTACCATATTGAGCTGGCTGAATTCTGGTTAACAGGAATACCAGGTTGTGAATGTCTGGTGGCAAGACTATTTTGCGGGACTATTTTGTGGAAAAGGCAAGGCCCTTGTAGGAAGCTGGTTAGTGGATGTACCATGGGCCCTTGTCTTTAATTCTTCAAGAATACGTTGGGCTTCTCTGAGTTCATCTTTTGCACTTGGCCCATGGCCTTCCCAGACATCAATTACTTGCTGCTGGAATTCAATTGCAAGGGTATAGCTGCAACATCCACGAAATTAATTTTTCAGATCCAAATTTAACCCTAAAAGCCAATACACATTGTAAAACAGATTCATTTCAGTTGACGTTACCATGAAAACGTAAACTTCCAGGTAAGGCATATGCTTTTATATCTACATGTGCATCATTCAGAAGAATGCAACATGTAACATGCATGGAAGTTTTGTATGGAAAACTTAGAATTTAGATTCTTCTAAAACTTAGTGGTAGTTTCTTTGTTGGTAGAAGAATTAAGAACAGCCTTATGAATGTACAGGAACATAGCATATCCTGTCGTTTTATTACATTATTGAACCTTGAACTTTTCACCTTTAGACTGATCCTTGAAATATGTTTTCCCTTGAAATATCTCTCCCTTTCTCATATAGCCATGGACAGATTTCACTTCAGCAATGCCCTAGGCTAACTCTCACGTCATGGTACTCTTAAATGTGATTCTTGATAATTTCCATTTATTTACTTTTTGAAACCCATTTTGCCTGTTACTTTAACTCAAGTACCATTAGAAAACTAATTAAAATGTGATAAAATATTAGAAAACAATATATCAACAAGACGGAAGCAACTAGTCTTTCAATAAAATGCAATACTGGTTTTCTCCTCATCAGCCAGATAAGGACACAATTATTTAGATAGCAGGAAAGAAGTCACCACATTACTAGTCTAACAGAAGCGTATTTGCGATGCAACTCCAACAATACTGAACTAGTAAAAGCATGATGCATAGAGAATAAAAGAAAAGAAAAAAATAAAAAAGCAAAACATCTTACCTTCCCATTGAACCATATGCTTTAGAAAGATTCTCGCAAGCTTCAATTGAATATGCATGATGAGGACCAAGAGAGACATCCATGATGTCCTTTGCAACTGCAAACATCTGTGCTGCTGACTGAGGTCTATCTAATTCCAAATATGCTGCCCCCAAATTGTTGTAAATATACCCAACCCCGAAATGCTTGGAACCAAAGCTCTCTTGCAATCTCTCTGCTGCACTCTCCAAGTAAGGAATTGCCTGCAGCACCTCACCTCTCAACAGGAGTAACCACCCTGTTCTAGCAGAAACACTTCCCTCTGAGTGCTGCTCTTGAGGCTGCTTCTCAAGTAAAGCCAATGTTCTCTTTAACAATGAAATTGCAGTTTCAAACTCATTCATAGTCTCATACTGCATTGATATCTCCGAGTATGCCTCAGCAACTACAATTGGAGAAACTGTCTCTTTCTTATCATGAATTCCACAAGCAATCTCCAAACAACTCTTCGAGTCCGCAAAATTTTCCTGATTACAGCTTTTCCCATCAAAATAAGCACCAGAGCTCGATTCTCACTATCTTTCTCTGTTCGCTGAACTACGCCTTTCAAAGTATTAATAGCCTCATCATACTTCTCCATTGCAATCTGCATACTAGCAGCACCGATTTCTAAATGGAGCAACTCAGAACCTTACCCCAATTCTTCAAAACCTTCTGTGACAACTTATTCTGCTCCAATGCCTTCTCATGCTCCTCTTTACCAGTAAAAATAACTCCAAGAATCCTCCTATAATGTGCAACCTCCGCTGAATTATGGCCCAGCTCCTTCCTTTGAATCTGCAACGCCTTCAAACCAAAAGGCAAGGCCTCCTAAAATTTGGAACTGAAACATAAGCTTCAGCCAAATCCCTATATGGCATCCCCAATTCTTTACCATCCTTCTCCAAAGTCATTCTTAATTTCCAAAGCCTTCTTAAGATTCCCAAGAGCCTCCTCTCTCCTTCCTATCGCTTTCTTCACATTCCCCAATTCAAGCTGCACCGCATGCAGCACTGGCCTGATATCCTCAACACTAGCAACACCATATTCCTCTAACCTACCAAGCAACCTATTAGCCCTATTAAGATAGCCTAAACTATCATTAAACCATTTTAAACTATAATTAACAGAACCCTTTAAACTATAACAGAACCCATCAATTGTAAAGCCATGGCAACAAGTAAAGAAGGTTTACCATCTTTATCCAATGCTTCCAATGCTTTGTCAGCAAAAGATAGAGCCTTTTCAGGGTCTTCAACTTCTTGGTCAAGTTCGAGTCCAACTTTCAATGAAGCTATCACCAGCTCTCTCTCATCAAAACAAGCTTCCATATCTTAAATTCTCCGAGCATTTCTTCAGCGGTTTTAGCAGACTCAAAAGCTTCCTCAAGATCAGATTTTACTCTCAGTTTTCTCCGCCTAGAGGACAATTGGGTGGGTTTTTCTCCAAGAGTATCGAAATTACGAGATGGGTTTGTTTGGAATTGGTGGGTTTTGAGGATTAAGCCATGGCTTTTGGCACAAGATTGGAGGCGACGGCCGGATGAGTGAAGAGGTGAAGAAGGAGATGACAATGGAGAATTATCAGAAACGTAATTTCTGCAGAGGAGAGGGGCGATTGTTGTCCTGAATCTTTGGCGGTTGAAGTTTGAAAGAAGTGAAATTGAAGCTTTTCTCATCAGAATTTCAGCACTGAAGCTTTTCTCGTGCTGAAATTCAGAAGTTTTTGCTCTTGTTAAACCAACCCCTTCAAAAACCCTTAACCATGGGTTTAGTTTTGTTAGTAAGGGTAACAGGTCCAAAGTGGAGAGTGGGATGCAAAATACAAAATGAACAAAAAAATTTAAGATGACAGATTTAAAAATTAATAAAAAATTTATATTAATTTTAATAAAAATAAAAAATATATTATATGTTTAACATGTTTACATTAATTATTATACGAAAACTTTTACATTTTATAAATTTTTTTTCAAGATACAAATTGACACAAGAACATAAACTAACTTGCCAAAATTACTAATGTAAGCCTTGTTATTACTAATGTATGCCTGCAAAGAAGACAAACTAGCTTGCCAAAATTAATTTCAACACCATTTAAGGATGCTTGACCAAGACAATTATGCAAAAAGAAACACATGGAATTGAAAAAAAATTTTAAAATGATCAATGGCTTGTAATTGTTTGTTTATACACAATCCGAAGGCTAACAGTGATTCATTGGAGTATGTTACCTTCTAAATCTGAGTTGAGGCCTTCTACAAACTAACCTCATATGAATCTATATACAACAAAGAATACAGAGCTTCTTCTAATAGGACATAAAACCCTAGGCCAGCAATAGAAACCCATTTGCATTCCATTCATTTGAAGGAATGTATCACTCCACAAATTAAGATCTTATTGATCAATCGAAGCTCAGGGGCCTTAAATTTGCAGTAGGAGTTTCAGGAGGTCTGCTATAAATGTCATCAAAATGAAGATTTACATCCCCTCCGGCTTCAAGATCATCCATGTAAGTCGTCCGAGATAACCTTTGAGAATCCCTCCAATCCAAGATTTGATCTTGCTCTTCTACACTTCTCTCAGAGATGTTATCATGAGGATGGTCTGGAGAATAGTGGTTGAAATCAGGAGGTTCAAGAAAACTTGTTTGGGAATGTGCACCATGGGAACCACTTCTAGCCCACCAATGGCTCCTTGTATGGTGTGCCAGTTCATTTGTATCATGATGCTGAAGCACACTCTCATGGAATAAAGGAGCTGATGTTGAAGCTTCAAGATGAGACTGTGACCAATCATCATGATGGCGTGGCCAGTATTCTTCACCTCTTGCTTCACTATTTGTAATGTTGATTCGTAACCAATTATCTCCATGCTGTTGCTCGGCTGGTTCAAATGGCCTGGTTGCAGTGTCTCTCCTATAACTGTTCACATAGTGAGGTCGAGATGTATAATACCAATCAAGAAGATAGGGGTGATTCTTTTGATCAGCATCAATTAGCCATAAAGAACCCAAATTGTAGCCAGTGCCAGGAATGTTCTGCTGCATTTCCCTTGATAAAAGCCCATTTCTATCTCCATAAGCTCTCAAATGGAGGTCTCTCAGTGGGCTACCTCGCAACAATCTACCTGGAGAATATGCCTTTCTAGCTCCCCCCTCTTGCAACTTTAGATCCCTGAAAGTTCTAATATTTGACAGGAACTGCTTACCTTGAGCATCTGGTTCCCATGAAGGATAGCTACTTTGGAAACTGCAATTAGAATAAAATGATTCAAGATGAAGTTATACATGAAAGGAAAAATTAGAAAGGAGATTCATCATAATACAAAGGGGAGAAAAAGCACTGTAACCAAGAAAAATCACAAATCTAAACTTTAAAGAAAAAAAAGAAAAAAAAATTATGAAAGAATTGGGGGAAATAATGACTAGAAGGACAGGAAGGCATTCGAAGCAATCAGCCAAGAAATAATCTAAATTGTAGATAAATGGCATTTCGTACAAAGCAATACTATATTGTGTCTCACCAGATCGCATTTTTATAATGAAATTCAAAACTTGCTGTCAGCTTTTATCACAGAAAATACTAATAGAAGATTTTGTGGTGATTTTGAATTTTCCAAGCTAATTCACCTAGCAAATAGCAAGAATAATATGTGCGAGTGGTGTACAGCAGAGAAAAGATACAAATTCAGTTGACCTTGCTATAATCATACCTCAAGAACGATTTCTCCATTTTCCCTTGAGAGCTCCTCTGTGCACGAGGCATATTTTGTGGAGAGGCATAATTGCCATTGCCATGCTTTTGGAAATCAAAGGCACTAAAACTGCAAAATAAAGAGGGGAATAATAAAAAATGTTATATCGTTTAATGGCACATGATATATATATAGCTAGTAATAAACTGGTTGAAAAGAAGTAAAAGGAAAAGAACAGTCTACCTGCAAACTTCGCCAACACCTTCAATATGCACAGTAAAATCTGCAATGAACCGTAAAATGTCATCCACCCGCTGCAAAATAAACACGTGGCATTTTAGTTCAAAAACTAAGATGTGTGGTATAAGAAATGACAATAAAAATCATTTCCCAAAAAAAAATTAACCTTTGGGACAACAAATAGAAGCAAGAATGGAGTGAGGAAAATTGAGGCCATCTCCTCTAGCAGCATCATCCCAGTGTACTGCATCACAAAATTAAAAAACAAAAAGTTCAAAAAGTCTGATGTAAAGAGAAAAGAATTAAAACATTTGTCAAATGAATGTTAACTTTAATTGTATCTCCCAATCAAAAAGTAACAACACCAGACAAAACATGGCTGGCCTAGAAATTTTTATTGCTGGCACTTGATGCAGCAAAATGGTCAGAACAAGTGACATGTTGTTACTAGAAAATCCATAGACTTCCATGAGTTGTAAAACATCATCCAAACTGAGGATCAAGACAACTAGGAAAAGCAATGACCAATGCAAACTAGCCATATGGCTATATGGCAGTTAAAACATCATATCTTCCCAGATTTACAATTCCAAATGCAACTCCTAGATTCAAGTAGAACCAAAATAGGAACTAAGTGGGATTACCTGAAATAGAGTTTCAAACTCTATCCGGACTATTTCAGTGTTCTCTTTACCACGCCATCTCTTTGGCATATAATGTGTATGTTGAACCACCATAGACATTGCTCCTTCTGGATCAAGGACCAGAAGTTCATCTGTAACAGCAGCCCGACTAATGGCAGTTATGGTTCCAAAAATAGCGGCATACCAAAACAAGTTCCGACCAAATATCTACAAAAATAAAAAAAATATATACTCATATGTAAAAAACTATAATGAAATATAGAAGAAAATAGAAGCATCTGAAACAGTTAAAGTTCAAAAATATTACATGACCCTCTAGCAAAGATTCCTCCAGAAAGGCAATGATGATCAATATAGCAGCAAAGCCGCCAGATACAAACGAGATAAACTTTGCAATGATAGAAATAATTGGTGAGGGGAATTGCTTTAGATACTCAGCAGCATGCATTACACTGCTATTAATCCGATGCTTGAATAAATGGTCAACCTGTAAGACAAGACAACAGTATATGTAAAAATACAGCATAACAGTATGTAAAAACAGGAGAATTTAGAAATGTAAAAATCCATCTCAAGAAACAATTGTTGTCATCTTATTTTCACAGTAGGTTCTAAACAACTTTTCTTCTCTATAAAAAATTTAAATTTTCTTTTTTTTTATTTAATTAAATTTAAATTTTCACATGAAATACAAGTATGTAACTTCAAACAATGACTAATGCTCAAGATTACCAGATAAATGTAATAACACAAGCTTGTGAGGATAGCTAGTGGATTGATCCTTATAGACTTCACAGAACAAGAGAAAATGATTTAACTTACAAATGAAGCAGAGAGAAGAGGGGATGATAGTACCTCATTGAATTCTCTAAACATCCACTTTGACAAATTTGACCATCTTCGGGATGAAGCTATGCTTGGATGATTATAGAATTGCTCAGCATGTCTTAAGAAGAGATATACCAGCATGAATATAACAAGAAACGGAGAGAGAAGAAGCATAGCAAGCCCCACTACCCTGAGCCTCTTCTTCAATGTTCTAGGATTAGAAACGAAGTCACTTCTAACACAGAAGTTTCTGCAAAAAGCATCCATTCCAAAAAGAAGTTGGTTCTAAACCCCTAAAATTTAGTTGTTTTTTCTTTTCTTCAAAAAAAAAAAAAAAAAAAAAAGAAAAAGAAAAACTAATAGCAAAATGTTTTTGGCCACTAAAATCACCAAAACCTCATAAAATTTGTCAAGGTTAATTTCAGGGTTACATTTGGAACTTGAAATACTTCGTAAAATATTTTGTCCCTAAAGATAGAATGGATCTGTAAAACATTTTCAGAATTTTTGACATATACCAAATAGGTGCAAGCCAAAAAGGCACAAAAAAGCAACAGTAACCCAAAAAAAAAAAAGCAGTGTTACATCATTTTAACTAACTTTTTTTCTGAAATAAAATTGACCCGTAAAGACCAACCTAAGCAGGATTACCAAACATTAAGACTTCGTAGCAAAAATGAAAAATCTAAGAATTTCTTAAACTGCAGCACCAAAGTAGCTGCTAGGAACCAAAACCATGCACGGGATGATGCAAAGAAAAAAATTCATCGTCTCTTGACTACAAAAACGTATAAGTCTCAAAGACCACAACCATTTTTGCCAGTGTTATCACAACAGATTTCAGAAAACACACTAACAATTAAATGGTAGCATTAATTTTTCACATTTTAACACCAAAAATGCATCTTGTTGCACCTCTTCACACAATAAAGATTATATAATATTCTTGAAATCAAAATATTATGCATTACAAACTGACGAAATAAGTAATTTATTTGAAAGTATAAAGTCATTACACTTGCTTCTCTAGGTTGTTCTGCTAAATATACGTGTTAGAACCATATCCATAACAGTAATTACTAGAGGAAGGAACGTACATCAAGCAGAAAGTCAAATGTTCTTGTAAAGTTAAACATACCGGTCAAACATGCTCTGCAGTATACACCAATTTAAGGTCCATTCAAGTGTCTTTGTCAGAGTGAGACGATGTTGCACTCCATCAGGGCCAAATTTGACAGTTGGACCAGCACCAGGGACCCAGGGTGAAATAGGAAAAGCAAGCACTCCTTTATTAAGCATTCCAATCAAGTAGTTCTCCTTTCGCATCAATCGCATAACCACATCAAGAGCAGAAAGATCCTTGACCACACAGAGCTGGTGTGAACTTTGTAACCGGACAACTCTTTCAAGGATTGTTGCCCATGGCATGGTTTGAATTTCATTGTCAGTAACATGGAGACTGCAAAATTAAATTTCAAAAAATAATAATAAAATCATTAAACATTTATAGGATACTGTTAACATAAATGCTCTACCCAAATGCAAATTAAAGCTCAGAGCATCGTGTAACTAATCAAATATAAACTTACGTGTTATAATAGAAATGACGTATTCCGAGAGTGTCCTTTAATTGTGCAAAAAACCTCAAAAAACAGAATATCCAATAGATGGAAAATAACCCCAAATATCCAACAATAATAGCTTTCGAAAGTGTTAAAGGGGTTAATGGGTGATGGTGAAGAGCTTCCTTAGCAAGATCACACGGCTTAATACCAGATTCAAATGCATCCATCCCACACTTTGCATTGCGGAGACCATTCCAATCGACAAACAATAAGAAAAACCCTGAGAAACATATGGTAAAGCCCAGGCTCAAAAGCTCAACTATCCATTTTAAAATGATGCACCAAAGCCCTTTCTCACAATAGTAGCTATAGAGCCGTTCAAAGAACAAGTCCAAGTCAGAAATTGGTTCCACATTTGGAGTCTCACCATTAAGAAGCCCTGAAGGGCTTTCACTACCAGGACTTGGTGGCGCTCTTCCATAATCAGACAACTCAATCTCTGGAGGCCCGTCACCTAGTAAGCCCGTTGTCAAAGAGGATTCACCACCCCATCTCCACTTAAATATGCCAAGAGCATTTGCAGCCTTTTGCCCCCCAAACATCATTTGTAAATCTTGATGACAGGGAAAAACAGCCAGTCCATTCCCAAATAACGCAAATGTTTATGGCAAGGTTCTGCCAATAAAATGAAAATCAGACAAATTCCTTTTTTATGATGTAAGCATGCACATGCTCATATGCACAGAAAGCAGGGGAAATAGAAGCAAAACAGAAAACTAATCCATCAAAATGTGCATCAGAACAACAAAGAGACTGAGCAACACTATGAACAGCGCAAAACTTATCGCCGGTATCTTTTTAATGTAAAATCCAAATGCTGAATGAACAAATAAAACAAGAATGAAAGAAACACATCATCACAAAATATTTCTTCTAAATCCCTACACTAATTACTTAAGTTCAAATACCTGCAAATCATAAGTTGGAACAAAACCACAATCTTTTCCTTGATGAACCAGCTGGCAACAAGCTACAAGATGCAACAATTTCAACCTATAAAATTAAATTGCAGATCCTTGAACACAAAGAGTAGCAAATGTATGCAAAACCACAATACGTAAACCATAAAAAAAATAATAAATAAATAATATATGTAAGAAAAACATCAAACCGAGATAAAATTTCAGCAGATATATTGGTGCCCATTCTTAATTCAACTGTATGCAAACCACAATACATAAACCATAAAAAAAATATATATATAATATATATATGGAAGAAAAACATCAAACCCAGATAAAATTTCAGCAGATATATTAGTGCCCATTCTTAGTTCAACTAAAGTAATCCAGAATATCCCAAAAAAAAAAAAAAAAATTAGCAGGAAATTATGCTAAAAGAAGGTAATTCTTGGGGAATTTTAAGTCAACCAAAGACTCCAATTTCAATTAAAATAAAAACAAACTATTAAAAAATCAAAAGTTAACCCAAATTCTAACCATATAAATTCTCCTAAAGAAGAAAAGAAAAGCAGCTGAAATAAATAATATGCCAAGATTATCCATTTATCACAATCAATAACAAAAAGTATTTGAATTACCTACGACCCACCAACAAGCAGCTCCAGTAACACCCGAAAGAATGAAGAAATAGTAAAAACGGCGAATTTGGCCGATGGCCAGAAAGGATTATTCAGCAAAAATCAACAAAAACAAAGATTGACTGTAACTTGGAGAATTCCAAGAAAGAAAGAAAGAAAGAAGGACAGGACAGGACAAGAGACGAGGTGGTTTCCGGTTGCGTGGAAGAAAATAAAGAACAAAATATGAATTTTTATTTACGATTAAATCATTCCAAAATTACCAAGAAGTTAATCAATTCAAGAATTAAAGGAAAGGGTGCCTCTGGGCTTCTGCTTCTTCTTCTTTGTTGGGTTATTTAAGTGCCAAAGCCTTGGTGAGCAGCAGAAGGAAGGATTTTTGTGTTTGTTTTTGTTTTGGTCTTGAACAGACTGGAAAAGACCAGGTGTCGGATGATTCAGAAAGGGCCCTTCCCAGCAAATTTGGAACTGTTATAATTTTGGTTGGGGCCTCACATTCCTTACTCTTTGTTGGGCTCCCTTCACAATATTCTTTTGGGTTAATAATTAACTCTCATATGGGCTTACTTGAAATATGTATTGAAAACCGGCGTGGGATATCCCTACTCTAACCGCTTACGCTACTCTCCAAACAAACCTTAAATGAGAATCCGAGGGAAGCAACGGATCAATTTGGCGGGAATACACGTGTCCAGCATATAGTGGTTCCAGCTAAGATTTCCTGCCAGAAAAACCCTTTTATACACTCCTCTCGTTGCAGCCTCCGCCGTTTAACACCCTCAATCCGCCCCAATTCTTCCCCCATTTCCTCTCCTCAGCCATTACTTTTTGCTCTGTCATCTCCCGCTTCCTTTGTATTTTCTCCGTAATATTTCAGACATGAGCTCCTCAGACCCTCTCAAATCCACCCCTCTGAAATCCAAAAAATCTCTCAACCTATCCTCCGAATCACCCATTTCCAAAACCCCAGAAAAGCACGCCTTCCAGCTTCCCAACCGTGCTTGTAACCGTGGCGTCGCCCTTTCCATCAAGGAGATCCAGCCGGTGACCCAGACCTGGCTCAAACCTGCGACCGACCAGATCAAATCTCCCCCAAAACAGATCTTATCTGTGGCCATTGAATCTCCTCCACCCAAAGCCTCCGGTGACCGTCCTGATAAACTCCCTGAAAAGTAAGTTCCACCTCTTCTAACCCTAATTCTTTTCAAAAAAAATTATTCTTATTGATTGAATGTTTGTGATACAGGTACGAGATATTGTGTAATTTTTTCTACAGCTTAGATTCTGCAATCAGGCTGCTAAAACTGAAAGGGTCAATGCCAACTTTTACTAATATCAGCCCCAAAATAGAGTGTTTAACTGATAGGTAACTTCACTTACTCTTGTCAATTAGTGCCGGTTAATGGTTTTTTTTCATTTATTTTGTGCGATTTGTTTAATATGCTCATTTATTTTTTGGGTTTGATGTTGATTTATAGGAGGTTTTCTTACGGTCATTTGGCCCAGTTGAAGTATATTTTACCAGAGGCGATTGAGATAAAGAGAATGCTAATCTTTGATGAGAGGACTAGTTGTATGAAACCCGATCTCCACGTTAGCATCATTGTCGATGCGATTGACTGTGAGGATGAGTCAAAATCTGACACTAAGAATCTGAACTTGAGAAGAGTTTTTCGAGCTCGGCTCGCAGATTATCTCAAGGCTTATCCTGAGGTATTCTTTTCTGTTTATTAATCATTGGTTTTGCATTTCTTGCTATAAATTTTTTTGTTTTTATGCATGTTTAACCAATTGGCTCTCTTGAAACATTTGGAAATTGGAACATTAGATTTGGTTGTGTTCTAACTTTTAAGCTTGAGGTTTGCTATCTACAAAATCAAGTTTTGAAACTTTATTGTTCCCTATGTGAAAGCTTTATTCACGCTTGAAGATCGAAGCTCGTAAATTTTAAAGGCTCTAATGGCTCGTTCCATGCAGTAGTATATACCTAGTTAGAAAGCTAGTTAAAACACACATGGGCTGTTCCTAGTTAGAAAGCTTACATTTGGAAGGAACCAAAAACTTGTCAAGTTCTAGCATTCCGGTTCTTAAACATACCTAATGTTCTTCTAACTATACAACACCAAATTATTAACAACAAGAAAGAAGAAAAACTATAAAACACTAGTGATTATGAAGCTGTTCATTGAGAAGTTCGGGAACCTGGTTTCATTTGTAGTGGTGACCATGTAATAAGATTGGTGCTTAAACCATACAGATATTATTGTCGGATGAAAGCTTCACTGGTACATGAGGAATGAAAGCCCTTAATTGATGAATTCTAATGGCTGGTTCTAGCAATAACCGCCTGGTCAAAATACAGCTTGAGTTATAGCAAACATATACCGGCCCTTGTTAAAAAGTTTAGTTTTTGAGTCTTAGGAACCCAAAATTGTTACTTGTGTTCTGGTAGTTAAATTTACCTAATGTTCTTCTAGCCTTAAAAGATTAGTAATTGTGAAGCCATTTGTTAATAAAGTTCAGCACTCAATTTCATTTGTAGCAGTGACCACCTAAGAAGAATGAAACTTTGAATCATACACTGAGCCCCAATGAAAGCTTTACTTGTGCTTGAGGAATGAAAGCCCCTAATCAATAAAGTCTACTAGCTGGTTCTATGCAGCAATAATCACATGTTCACAATAGGCTTAACTTAAAGCAAACAGACACTGCCCCTTGTTAGAAAGCATATGTTTTGAGTTTTGGGAATGGAAAAAACATTGCTAAATATTGTGTTGACTTTGGTTATTGTTCTTTTAGGGTGATGAAGTTCCAGCAGAAGATCTCCCAGAGCTGTTCAATCGTTCAAAGCAGAATATTCAATTGAACATGATTAAAGGAGGTTTTCCATGGTCATCTGATCAGTCATCAACTGATACACTGAGAGAGCAGCAATCCTTGACAGCGCAAGGTGAAGTTATTCAAGAGGAAGCACGATCACAACCATTCAATCGCTCAAATTCCTATTCAAAACTGGCTGTGAAGACATTAGCTGCTGCATTTAATGACCAGCAACCTGAGCTAGCATCTCATGTATCTCGATCATTTAGAAAGCGCTTTTCCCAGAAAGCCACAAGCAAAGCTCCGGAGGCTGTCCAGAAATGTTCAAAGGTTTCCCTTCAGTCTTTGATTTTTCAAGTTCCAGAGCTATGTGCTGACAAGTCTGCCTTTAGTGACAAAACTACCTCTTCTCCGATTAAATCCCCAACTAAATCTTTATCTAGGCCAACTACTATCAAGCCGAGTCCCAAATCTTGCCTCCCTGCAACCCCAGTCAAAGAGATAAATCCCTTGAAAACTGAAGATGAGTCCCCTACAAAAGCTGGCAGTATTCAGTCCACTCCTGCTAAACTAGCTTCAACTCCTGCTAGGCTGATGACTGCCACACCTAATATAAAGCCACAGAAGAGATGTTACATTAGCCCAGATGATGTTTCTTCCAGTTCATCAAACAAGTTAGTCAGGCGGCCACTGCGTACCAGGTCCTTGAAATTTGACAATCCTGTGAAGGAAGAGAAGGTTGTTGATGAAGTGCATGAGATGGCAGGCAAACCAGTTGATAGTGATGAAGATGATATTCTTTCAATGCTGCCTGAGAGCCCTCTGCATTCAGTAAGCACACTACGAATTTTCTATGATGTCATCCTTATTGGAGGATGAATTCCATCTGCATACTGTTCTATTACCAAGTAATTAGTCACCTACTATTGACTTACGCACACAAATATCATTTGGCTCTTCTATAGTTTCTATCAGATATGGAATTAGGGGCAGTAAATCAATCTGTAGATTAGCCATCCACTATTCTTATCCTATCACAAGGGGAATGAAGGTTCTTAAACAAATGCACTTTTGCATAGTAGTTAATGAGCTGGCAACTAGTGATATCCAACAGTTTTCCTCCTTGGCATCATTTAGTATAACATCTTGTTGGAAGTGAACATTGAATAGTGCATGGAACATTGATTGCACAAGTACAATGCATAAGTAACCATTTCTTATCTTTGCAGATAATGGGGAAAGAAAGAAAAGCAACGGATGAGCAAGATCCGGCAATCTCACAAGCAAAGAGGCAACGACACCTGATTGCCCGCCTACCTAAGCTCTTTAACATGATTCACTATCTATTCCAGTCCATAAATAGATCAATTATTACCGAAGAGGAGCTTATTTATAAAATAATTGCTGACCATTGTGATATTGCCAATAGAGGTAAGCCTTTATGCTAAACAGTTAGGATCTAATGATAGTTGTTTGGTTTATGAAGACATTAGCTGAACTATGTATTGCTCTGCTTTCACAGTAGAAGTTGAAGAGCAGCTAAAACTGTTGCTAGAGCTAGCTCCGGAATGGATATCTGAAAAGATGGCCTTTACTGGGGATTTACTTCTTTGGTGAGTCTAATTAACAGTTCATACTTGACATTGGCACTTGTTTTGTATTTTCTAAGACAATTAGCACATAAAATGTTTATTAGACAACATACATTAGTATTTTGTTTAAGAAAATGCTTTTAATTGATTGACTTTGCTATCGAATCCTTTTTCAGCATTAATAAGGTGTCAAGCCCTGAGTCAATTCGAATGCGGCTTCAAGAAGCGAAATGAGTGGAGAATCAGCTCAGTTTCGTTAATTTATAAAAGAAATCATATTTACAGATGGAGTTCAAGTTTCTGTCTACGTTCAGCTTTTGTAAAGGTAAGATGAAAGCTACTATTGAGTATGATCCACCATTTCAATACTAGTGCTTTCCTTGACTATCTCATGCTTTTGAGTTGTGTTTAAAGTTATCCAAAAAAGAGAGAACTATATGCCAATATGCGACTTCACACTTCACAGTCGGCAAATTATTTGAGATGCTTTTAATAAGCTCCATATCAACAATTAGAGACAAAAATGAGGGGTACTTGTGGCTGTGGAGGCTGTTTAAAACAAATCAAGTTCTTTTCCTGAATAAATTTGGACACATCTCTTAGCCGATCTTACACTGCATGAACCTCTTCGATGCGTTTCTCCTGATGCTAAACACTCCTGTTACCTTTAGCTTATTACAATGGAAGAAAATTGCTATTGGGTCTTGATGTAAGCCTGATCTCTTTCTTTTTCCTACGATAGCTAGCATAAGCCAATGATAACAATGACTCCAAGTAGTATGCTGAATGGTAAAACAAAAATTACAGAGCATCAAAGGAATATAGTGCTTTGGGGAAGTATGAAATGAACTATGGCTTCACTTGCCCACATATGGTTTTTCACTTAAACTAATTCATATTTTCACTTAATGAAATATGATAAAAGTTACATTCTTCATGAATGTAATATAACCTACGAAAAATGTGAGTTTGTGATTCATCCCATAATGATCAAATCCTGGCATTGTAATAATGTAACATTGTTGAATTTTTTATGTTTTTGAACCAAACAAGACAATCTCATATGAAAACAAAAATTTCAGACGATAACGTAAGATTCTCCAAACCAAACACCACCTAAAGTGTGGCTTACATCTTGCAAAAGTCACCTTGAATGCCCATGTCATATTGTGTGCACAGAGAAATCCCTTTGCTTCTTTCTGTTTGCTCATAGATGGAACAGAAAACACATATATACAAATCCACACAACCTGGTTATGGGGTTTTTGCAGATAAATACGCATATGCTTCCATGAATGTTGAGCATCATGTACTTTATAAAAATTCTGATGTAGAAAATTTTTCATTATAAGTTCGAAGGTGTAGAGTCTGTTTGCAAAGAATAAGTATATTCGACAACTTCTACAACAGGCATAAAAATAAATAAATAAATAACAACCACCATTAAGATCCTCCCCATCGGTACTGTACTAGATGCTGGAGAAAACAAATCAGAATCATCAGAGAAAGTGACCACTTAGATTTTTCTTTTATATATATATATATATATATAAGAAGTCATAGCGTGTTGATGTTGGAATTTGAACTCCAAATGTATTTGATACTATATTTTAAAAGTGATTACATGAGCTCAACTTGGATTCAAACTCTTCTTAGATTTGACGCTTAAATTCCGTTGAAATTATCTAATCAAGGGATACATAGCATCTTAGCATCTGTCATAGTTGTGAGAACTAATATGTTATCATGTTAGTTATGAGCAATAATATGTTATCATGTTGAGTGAATTTTGTAGTGTTAGAATAATACTGAAAAGGAAAGTAAAGGAATTGAATAAGGATAGATTGGTTTTACAAAGATTGCTACCCTCAATCTCACAAAACCGCAAGTCTTATTACACTTGATGACAATTGACAGTTATTTTGCTTTGGCATTCTGATCTTCTGTCAAAAGCTTTTTGATGTCTCTTTCACGGTTCCTCCTTCACTGTTGAACCTGCCTTCTTCTTATCTATTTCCTTTATCTCATCAGAATGTGAAGAAGTTTGCTCTTGGCTCTGATCTTTTTCTTTGCCCCACAACAGCAAATATAAGCCAATGATAACAGTGACTCCACCCAGTATGCTGATCATAGTAAAGTCAAATAAAATTAACCAGGATGTGATCCATTTGAACTTTGAAATGACATTTGAATTTTACTTCTTACCTTCCTGTATATAGTTTTTCACCAAAGATAAAGTATGCTAGAACTGCCACCATAACTGTTTGAAGAGGATTAAACATGGACACAAACACTGGCCCTTTCTCCTTCAAGCACCAAATTTGAAGGAAGATGACGAACCCAGAGCAAACAATTCCCTAGCATATTATTTTCATCCAACTAGGGTTAGACATGATTTTCAGCAGAGAGATACCAATTTATTTAAACTGTTCTAATGGTTCTGAAATTACTTACAGTGTATGTAATGGCCCAGAAATCAATACTGAACATGGTAATAGACCATGCTGCCGGTTTGTGCTGTAAGATCACTGCAAATACAGCCGATTGTCCCCCCCCAAGGCAGTCCATCCATGCTGTTAGTGACAGTTGTGCCGGATATTTCTTCAGAGTAACTGCCTATAAGGTTCACATGCTTTTATAATATTGCCTAAAAAATTTCAGAGATATAACTATAACAATCATTTTTAGTCTTGAGGGAGGAAAACCGATTAAAAATTAGTAAATCTATTACCTGTATAATATACCATGAAGAAAATGCTATGCAGCTAGCGATTGTAAGGATTGACCCTTTCACCCAGTTCTCATGAATAGAAAGTCTTTTCATATGAATTGGAGCATCCCACAAGTTTTGCAGTGCTGGTCCTTTGTACAAAGTGATGACAGTGACCCCTGCCAAGGATATTAAGGTTCCAAGGATTTTGGCTATCCCACGAGGACTCTTTACATCAACAACCTCCATCCTGCACCAAGAACATGAAGAATATTGTTCGTCAAATCTCCCTTTTAACTGTTTGTAATCTTTGCAGAACACTTGTGTATTCCTAGTCTCCACCTGAACAAGATGGCAATTACAAAAGTTAAAGATGAAACGGTGTTGTACACTGCTGCAACGAATGTTGGAGAAGTGCATCTCAGACTTGCGAAGAACATGTTAAAAGCTAAACAAACCCTGTTTTTTCATCAAGGGGAAAAATAGGAAGAAAAATTGTGAGTGCTTTTCATTTTATGAACAAAATCTTTGAGTCTTATTGGAATTATATAGAAGTGAAAGAGTAGCCATTGTCCACCCTAAGAAGGAAACCACAAATAACTCCAAAAACAGTGCTAATGTTAGCTTTGGCCTTGATTGTCTGCAAAAAAAGTAAAATCATTTAGGCAGTGAACCTTTCCATGCTAATTAAAAAGAACTAAGCTAAGAGTTCCTGGTTTCATGCTGTGTGACTGTGTTATTGTACTTAAAGGGTACAACTAGGTAAAAGCTGATAAGTGTTTGTATACCCTACCTTTCAAGAAAATAGGCAAAAGGAAACATCACCAAGAAAGCTATGCCGAATCTATAAGTGACATAGACATATGTATTTAGCCCTTGATTGAATGCAGCTTCTGTAATGAAATACACAATTGCAGTTAAAATTTGCACTAGAATCATGCTTAGATGGGGCTTATATCTTGCAAATGTGGCCTTCAATGTGCGTGCCATGTCTCTTGCTTGTGTATCGCTAACCTTTCTGCCTCTCTGTTTACTTATAGATGGAGCATGAAACGCATCTATACTATTGTTGAAATGATATCAGGTTCTTTTACTGTAGCTATAGGTATGCTTTGATGTAAGCATCGTATTCTCCATGAAAATTCTGGTTCAGAATGTCATAAGCAGATCTAGAAAATTATGGTGCTTCTTATGACACTTTGTCCTGTAGAATACTAGAATCTTTATGATCAGTATTGTCAAACCTTTTTCATTCTACTTTTCAGGGTGTGAAATCTGGTTTGCAAGGTATATTTAAAAATTTTTGGAACTCGCAAAATATTTTAGCCGCCATAATGTACATTTTCTTTCCCATTATCGTTACATTATTATAGTGAAAAATTTATGATAAAGATCAGTCTGACCTGTCCTTGTATTTCATACCTGAATTCTATTTATAGCAAACAAAGTAAAAACTGTTACATCCTGATTATACTTAAGTCTCAAGTTACAAATCCATATTGTGTTTCAACCCTGAAAATGAACCTGTCCGTGTCTAACATCACCTACTTCAACCAAAATTTATTATGAAATTGTGAAAAAAAATAAAATCTTAAGATTGTTGTTGCTAGTGGCTAGGAATTGTTGATATAAACATATGAAATATAAGGAAAGGCTTCGAGGTGTGTATCCATGCAACTTTCCTTAAGGTTTTACTGACCTTCATAATAGCGTTCAAAAGAGTTTTCAGAGAATACAATGAAACCCATTAAATGATTATGTTTTGCACTGACAAAATTAATCCACTAAATATTCACCAGCATAAGAACATAATTATTTGATTTGACTATAGAAAACACATATGTAATAATGCAGTTATAAATATTCTGTACAAACGCATATGCTTCTGCTTTTAAGCATCAAGTTCTCCATGAGATGCTGATGCAGGAAGCCACTAGATTTTGGGAAGGGCTGTGGCCAAATTGGAAATTATATTTGTTAACAGTTAACACAATAGAGATTTGCAAACATTTTCTTTGCTCTGTAAAAGCAGCTTTCTTAATATTTCCAAACCTTTTCAATTACAGTTTTCAGGTGTGTCTGCAAGGAATAAATATTTAACAACTTTTGCAACGGACAACAAATTTTAGCCAACATCATTTTCTTCCGATTCACATACAGTAAAAAGGAAGACCAATTACAATCATGAGAGAATGTGAATTCTCCTTGAATTTGATAACCTAAATTTTATTATACCAAACAAAGTGAAAATGGCTAGACCGGGAATAGTATCCACTAAAGACACAGAGCATATTAGCATCTGCCATAGTTATAGGCATGAATGTCGTCCTGCAAAGTGAACTTTGTAATGTTTTGAATAATACAAAAAGTAGCATTTCCAACAGGAAGTGCTTTGGTGGGTTTAGATTACCTATCATCATCAGATTTTGAAAGAAAAAGAAATGAGCAATTTTGCAAGTTGGAGCACCACTTAAGTAAGCACCACTTAAAGTATTGGTAACTTAAGTTTAATGTTTTTTTTTTTTTTAATTTAGTTGAAAGAGGCTTTTGAGTTTTGTCTTGTACATCCCTTTCTGGATTGGTTTAAGAAGGTTTATTGTTAGTGGTTGAAGCAACTAAGTATGACATCGCTATTGCAACTTTTGCAACATATTCTGTCATCTTATCAGTTTAGGTAGTATGATGGATCTATGTATGGTGATTCATACTGTTAGGCAAATAACTTTTGTAGTAGTTAAACAAACTTTTGTATTTTTGAAGCCTATATATTAATGAAATGAAGCTCATGATTTGATAAAGCCAATTTACTGCAATTACCATATTAGTTTTTTCATTTTTTTTCCTTGTTTTTTCTCTGCTCTAGATCCTTCAATTGGTGTCAGAGCTTCTTTAAGGTCTTAGAAGACCTGTGAGCTCCTGAAATTGAGTGAAAAGCCATCAAACACTTGCCAGCCAGCTTTTGTCAACTTTAAATGGCCTCAAGCAACTGTTCCTTACCTCCACCTCTTATTTTTTCTATTGAGAACTATGAGTTATGGGCTGTCAAAATAAAGTTCTATTTGAGTGCTTTTGATTTGTCCAAAGTGGTGAAAAATGAGAAGGAACCACCACAACTTCCTGCAAATCCAACAATAACTCAAATAAAAAATTATAGTGAAGAAAAAGTAAGGAGGTACAAGGTTAAAAGTTGTATTGAGTCTTCAGTTTCTAATGACATATTCATAAGAATCATGACTTGTAAAATTACAAAACAAGCTTGGGATATACTCAAGAAAGAATTTCAAGGTAGTGACAAGACAAGACAAATGCAAAGGTTGAATCTTAAAAGAGAGTTTAAAGTCTTAAAGATGAAAGAGTCTAAAAATTTAAAGGAGTACAATAACTAACTCATGAAGATAGTAAACAAGATTAGATTACTTGGTAAAGAGCTGTCAGATAAAAGAATTATGGAGAAGATTCTTGTCAACTTATCAGAGAGGTTTGAGTAAAAAATTTTATCCTTTGAAGACTCGAAAGACTTGACCAAGATAACTCCAGCAGAGTTGTTCAATGCTTTGCAAGCTCAAGAGCAAAGAAGGGCTATAAGACAAGAAGATTTAACAGAATGTGCTTTTACAGCCAAGGAGAAAGGCAAGATGCAAATAGAAAGCAAAGGCAAAAAATAAGAAGATCGAAGAAACAAGGGTTTTGGAAACAATGGAAAGAAAAGACAATTTTCACCTTGCTCTCACTACAAAAAAACCATTTACTTGGAGAAATATTACCTGTACAGACTTGACATATAATGTAAGTACTATAAGCAGCTTGGTCACATGAAGAAGGTATGCAAAAATCAAAAACAATAGTAGCTAGATCAACAAAACAGAGTTGCTGACAACCAATAACAGCTACAAGAGCAAGTTTTTGTTTCAACTTGCTATGCAACCAGAAGCTCCTCAAGTGCATGGTTCATTGACAGTGGATGCACACATCATATGGCATCTAATATCAACATGTTCAAAGAACTAGACAAGACTTGTACCTCTAAAGTCAGAATAAGTAATGGTGATTTCATAAAAGTCAAAGAAAAAGAAGTAGTGGCTGTTGAGACACCAACAAGTACTAAACTCATTTCAGATGTGCTATTTGTACCTAAAATAGATCAAAACCTATTAAATATAGGATAATTACTAGAAAAAAACTACTCTTTAGTTTTCAAAAACAAGGCATGCATAATTCATTATCCCACTGGCCATGAACTTTTTACTATTAATATGAAAGGAAAATGTTTCTCCTTGAATTGGCATGAAGCAAACTCTTCTGCATATGCTAGTTCACATGATGAATCTTCTTTATGTGATGGGACATTTCAACTATAATGCATTGAATTTCATGTATAAAAATGATCTTATATTAAACATGCCTACTGTTGAAGTCAGTATTGGAATGTGCCAAGTCTGTCAGATACAAAAATAATATAAGTTGCCATTTGCAATTAACAAAGCATGAAAGGTAACTGAAAAACTACAACTTGTTCATACTGATATTTGTGGTCTTATGAGAATCTTATTCTTGAATGACAGTAGATATTTCATTGTTTTTATAGATAATTTTACTAGAATATGTTAGATTTACTTCATGAAACAAATGTCTGAAGTTGCAAATGTATTTTGAAAGTTCAAAGCTTGGATTAAAAATCAAAGTGGCTACAAAATGAAGATCATCAGGTCAAATAATAGTACTGAATATACATCTGACATATTTAATGAGTTTTGTGATAATACAGGAATTGAACACCAATTCACAACAACTTACACTCCACAACAAAATGGAGTTAGTGAAAGGAAAAATAGAACAGTCATGGAGATGGCAAGATGTATACTGTTTGAGAAGAATTTTTTCAAAAAGTTTTGGGCAGAGGTGATTAATACTTCTGTCTACTAGCTCAATAGGCTACCTACAAAAGCTTTGAAGGAAAAAACTTTGTTTGAAGCCTGGCATGGAAGCAAACCATCAGTGCAACGTCTTAGAGTTTTTGGCAGCATTTGTTATATGTTTGTTCCTGATATCAAAAGGGACAAACTTGATCAGAAAGTAAAAATCTATATTTTTTTGGGCTATAACAACATCACCAAAGGCTATAGGACTTACAATCCACTTACAGGCAAGGTGATTGTAAGTAGGAATATGAGATTTAATGAGCAAGCTGCCTAGAATTGAAAAAAGTCAAAGAAAAAATAAGTCAAGAAAACTGCTACAGACATAATAAGCTTCCAAGATCAAAAGGATTATATGTTTGAAAATGAAATCATTGATCATGAACCAGTGAAAAGAATCAAACCATTCACAGATATTTATCAAAGATCAAATGTTGCCATTCTTGAACGTGTAAGCTTTAAAGAAGCTGTCAAATTTTTAGAGTGGAAGAATGCCATGAAAAAAGAGATTCTTATGATTGAGAAAAATCAAACTTGGATGCTTATTGACAGACCAAGCAACAAAAACATCATTGGCATTAAATGGATTTTCAAAACGAAGTTGAATGCTAATGGTTCCATTAACAAACTTAAAGCTAAATTGGTAGCTAAAGGCTACCCCCAACAGCTTGGTATTGATTTTTCAAAGACATTTGCTCCAGTTGCAAGGTTGGACACCATAAGGCTACTATTAGCTTTAGCAACTCAAAAAAATTGGAAAATATACCAACTTAATATCAAATCTGCCTTCCTGAATAATTATCTTAAAGAGAATATTTAAATTGAACAACCTAATGGTTTTATTGGCAAGAAAGATGAGAGCAAAGTCTATCTACTTAAGAAGGCTTTGCATGGATTAAAACAAGCTCCAAAAGCTTGAAATTCCAGAATTAATGATCATTTGCTGAAGTTAGGATTCAAGAAAAGTCTTAGTGAAGCAATGTTGTACACTAAAGTTTTTAATAGTAATGATTTATTGATTATTTCTTTATATGTTGATGATCTTTTGGTGACAGGTAGCAAATCAGCTCTTGCAGAGCATTTTAAACATCAAATGTAGGAAGTTTTTAAGATGATAGATATGGAAAAAATATCTTATGTTCTTGGAATGGAGATTCATCAAGACCAATAAGGAATCTTCATTTGTCAAAGAAAATATGCAAATGAAATCCTAAATAAGTTTGGGATGAAAAATTGCAAACCAATCAACACCATTTTGGCTCAAAATGAGAAACTCATTAAGGAAGATGAAGCTAACAAAGTGTATGGTTCTATTTATAGAAGCTTGGTTGGTTGCTTATTGTATTTGACAGCAACAAGGCTAGACATCATGTATGCTACAAATTTACTCTCTAGGTTCATGCAAAATCCTAGTGAGTTGCATTTTAAGGCTGCTAAGAGAGTGTTGAGATATGTCAAAGGAACCAATGAAATTAGAATTTGGTTCAAGAAGAATAAAAGTTCAAGACTGGTTGGATTTACAGACAATGACTGGGCTGGCTCTCAAAAAGACATGAAAAGCACTTCAAGTTATGTGTTTTTCATTGGATTAAATGTGTTTAGCTAGAATTCAAAGAAATAAGGAACTGTGGCTTAATTGACAGCAAAAGTAGAGTATATAACTGTTGTAGTTGCTGTTAATCAAGCAATTTAGCTAAGAAAAATTTGGATGAATTTGAGTCAAAAGTAAGATGATCCAACATAAATTTTTTGTGATAATCAGTCAACAATTAAAATGGTCAAGAACTCTGTATTTCACGGAAGAACTAAACACATTAAGATCAAGTATCACTTTATTAGAGAAGTTGAAGCTAAGAATGAAATGAAGCTGGTGCATTGCAAGTTAGAAGATCAAATTGCAGATATTCTGACCAAGGCCTTACCAAAGGCAAGGTTTGAAACATTAAGGAAAAGTCTTGGCGTTTCTAGTAGAAATGCTAACGAGGAGTGTTAGTGGTTGAAGTAACTAAGTATGATATATCTACTGCAACTTTTGCAACATGTTCTGCCATCTTATCAGTTTAGGTAGCATGATGGATCTGTGTATGGTGATCTATATTGTTAGGCAAACAACTTTTGAAGTAATTAAATAAACTTTTCTATTTTTGAAGCCTATAAATTAATGAAATGAAGCTTATAATCTGATAAAGCCAATTTACTACAATTATCATATTAGTTTCTTCATTTTTTTTCCTTATTCTTTTTTTGCTCTAAATCTTTTATTTATTTAAGTCAGACCTAATAAATTTATAAGAAATTATCTTTTCACAACCACTTAATGGATTTCAACACAAGCGACAAAGAGAAAAGTACACTAATTTTATCACTTAATCAAACCATCCGTTCGTTGATTTTATGTTCTTCTTGTTGCTTAGTCTTTTCCTCCTCTCCATCCCTTTGGAGAAAAAAAAGACGGAATTAAGACTATCTTAGTGCTTTGAATCAATACACTTTACTTTATTAGCAATTTAAATCACTTTATCTTTTGATAGGTGAATAATATTTCTTATTTTTTATTAAAGAAAGACAAGGAGATCCACAACTAAAAGTTATGCCATTGCCCATTATATTCAATATTTAATAAAAAATGGGTAAATATTATCCTGCTTTTCACACGCTATATACACCAATCCAGAAACAGTAAATTGCACAATTAGCAGTGCAATAATCATATGATTCTCCCATGTTGGCTTCCCTGTTTCAGAACAAGGGCCAATAGAAAGCTCTAGCCTCTTGGATGCATTCACCATCCCCAGTTTTTTTCCTTTCAGGTAATCTAAAGAGTGTGAGCACTACTTCTGAGTGGCACTCATTTATAGCCTATATGCAAAGTTACCAGAAAATAAGCAAAAGGAGAAGCATCACAAAGCTCGGTAGCCGCTTACAATATTTGGTAAGTACCATAGACATCAAGATTCAGAATTTGGCTGAAACTTGAAACAGGCTTGAAACCAAATTGATGCTCTCAGATACTATCAAGGAAAGTACAAATGCCTCAATCAATGTAAGTTAGGTATTATACCCTAACTTGGCAATCACATTACAGTTGAAGAAGATGCATGAAGGCTAATGGCAAAAATTGAACACTAAAAGGTCCGTCAGGCTACTTTAACCCATCAAAATGAAATTAAAACAAAGATTAAAAAAAAAATGCTTTTTGATCTCTCCTTCATGGTTCCTCCTTTACTGCTAGAACTACCTCCTCCTTATCTATTTCCTTAATCTTATCAGAAACTGAAGAATATTGCTCTTGGCTCTTGTTGTGAGACTGATCTTTTTCTTTGCCCTACAACAGCAAGTATAAACCAATGATAACAGTGACTCCACCCAGTATGCTGAATGATTAAGTCAAATAAAATTGAAGAGGACCTGATCCATAGCAGTGCTTTTGCACCTTTGAACTTTGAAATGACATTTGAGTTTTACTTCTTACCTTCCTGTATATAGTTTTTCACCAAAGACAAAGTATGCTAGAACTGCCACCATAACTGTTTGAAGAGGATTAAACATGGACGCAAAGACTGGCCCTTTCTCCTTCAAGCACCAAATTTGAAGGAAGATGAGGAACCCCGAGCAAACAATTCCCTAGCATATTCGCTTAGACATGATTTTCAACAGAGAGATACCTATATATTTAAACTATTCTAATGATTCTGAAATTACTTGCAGCGTATGTAATAGCCCAGAAATCAATACCGAACATGGTGATAGACCATGCTGCCGGTTTGTGCTGTGAGAACACAGCAAATACAGCCGATTGTACTCCCCCAAGGCAGTCCATCCATGCTGTTAATGACAGTTGAGCAGGATATTTCTTTATAGTAACTGCCTACAAGGTTCACATGTTTTTATAATATTGCCTAAAAAATTTCAGAGATATAACTTCACAATCATTTTTTAGCCTCGAGGGTGGGAAAACGATTAAAAATTAGTAAATGTATTACCTGCATAAGTTACCATGAAGAACATGCTATGCAGCTAGCGATAGTAAGGATTGACCCTTTCACCCAGTTCTCATGAATAGAAAGTCTTTTCATGTCAATTGGAGCATCCCACAAGTTTTGCAGTGCTGGTCCTTTGTACAAAGTGAAGACCGTGACCCCTGCCAAGGATATTAAGGTTCCAAGGATTTTGGCTATCCCACGAGGACTCTTTACATCAAAAACCTCCATCCTGCACCAAGAACATGAAGAATATTGTTCATCAAATCTCCTTTTTAACTGTTTGTAATCTTTGCAGAACACCGAAGGATTCCTAGTCTCCACCTGAACAAGATGGCAATTACAAAAGTTAAAGATGAAACGGTGTTGAACACTGCTGCAACGAATGTTGGAGAAGTGCATCTCATACTTGCAAAGAACATGTTAAAAGCTAAACAAACCCTGTTTTTTCTTCAAGGGGAAAAATAAGAAGAAAAATTGTGAGTGCTTGTCATATTATGAACAAAATCTTTGAGTCTCATTGGAATTATATAGAAATGAAAGAGTAGCATTGTCACCCCAAGAAAGAAACCACAAATAACTCCAAAAACAGTGCTAATGTCAACTTTGGCCTTGATTTTCTGCAAAAAATGTAAAATGATTAGGCAGTGAACCTTTCCATGTTAATTAAAAAGAACTAAGCTAGTAAACTAAGCGTTCCAGGTTCCATGCTGTGTGACTGTGTTCTTGTACTTAAAGGTTACAACTAGGTGGATGTTGATAAGTGTTTGCACACCCTACCTTTCAAGAAAATAGGCAAAAGGAAACATCACCAAACCAGCTAGGCCGAGTCGATAAGTGACATAGACGTGTGGATTTAGCCCTTGATTGAATGCAGCTTCTGTAATGAAATACACAATTGCAGATAAAATTTGCCCTAGAATCATGCTTAGATGGGGCTTATATCTTGCAAATGTTGCCTTCAATGTGCATGTCATATCTCTTGCTTGTACATTGATAACCTTTCTGCCTCTTTCTGTTTACTAATAGATGGAGCGGGAAACGCTTCTATACTATTGTTGAAATGATATCAGGTTCTGTTACTGTAGCAATAGGTATGCTTTGATGTTGAAAGCATCATATTCTCCATGAAAATTCTGGTTCAGATTGTCATAAGCAGATTTAGAAAATTCTGGTGCTTCTTATGACTGTTTGTCCTGTAGAATACTAGAATCTTTCTGATCAGTAATGTCAAACCCAAATAACAATAAAATAGGAAGATGGAAATAATAGTTAAAAAGGTGTTCTAGGCAAAGCTATTACCTTACTATTTCACTAGCTTCATTCTCCCTCTAGTGTCTCCTATTATCTATTTAATGGTTGTTGCACAAGAAGAATTGCTTTTGTGAGGCTCTCATTATATTTATTATTTTTTAAACCATGAACTGCTTTACATGCATGACAATACCATAAGCATGAACGGGAAACCATGAACTTTAAAAACTAAAGGGGAGAACTCAAATTCCACGGCAGCTGAGAATGAAACCAAAAGAAAGTATGATTCTTCCTCTAGACCCTCTATGATTCCTTCCCCTATACTAAGTAATTTTTAGTTTCATAGAAGAAAATAAAGGGAGCTTCCTTTCACGTGATACCAAGCAAAAATGAAATAGCCTAAGCTTTCATGCAATGAGAAAACGAAACTGTTTTCTCCTTTTATAAATTTTCATGACTTTCGGTTCTAAAAGAACCCTCTTTTTTCCTTCCATACAACAGAAACATCAATAGAAAGAGTGAGCTTCGATAAAAAGAAGATCAGGAAAAAAAACGAAGCCTTTCTTTCTGCCCAAACCAGTTTTGTTTTTATCAAAAAACTGTTGCGCCTGAAGCAATAATCACAACAATACAGAAGCAATAGACAACAATCAATAATCAAATGCGCAGAAAAATAAAGCACACCAAGATTTACGTGGAAAACCCTCCAGTGTAGAGGGAAAAAAAACCACGGGCCGCCAGAAAAATCTTCACTATCAAATAATAGTTATACAAAGTTCTTCTCTAGCTAAAACTAGAGCTAATCAACAACTAGAGAAACAATTGGAGAAATCTCACCAAATAAGTGACTCAACAAATACACCCTGGATTTGTTCCTAGAGAGCTTCAAACCCGATCTTCATCGTTCAGAATGTCAAACTCTGAATCATAAACCTCCTGACAAGGTTCCAACTCAATCGGACCACGGATCGACTTCCGTTCAACCAACTCTCCCTTCTCCTTTTTCTCTCTCTGCTTTTCCTGGCTTTTCTTCTTTCTCTGCTTGGTTTTCGACACACACCTTAAACAACCCCACCTCTTTTTTATTAAGTAGCTAGGGCTCTGTGTAAAATAAAAGATCAAGGCCCATGGCCTTTACTTGGTCCAAAACCACTTACATGGGACTGGACCCCATTTTCCTAACAATCTCCCCCTCCAGCCCCATTAGGAGGAGATTCATCACCATAGCAGTTTCATTTGGAACTTACCTTGGCCAGGGAACTCATTCCGACCAAGTTACTACAAAGCTCAAGCTTTTCCCTGGGAAGTATCTTAGTCAACATATCTGCCACATTTTTATCAGTATGGACTTTCTTCAATAGCATCTGCTGTTCTTCAATCACTGAACGTAACCAATGATATCTAACATCAATGTGCTTTGTTCTAGCATGGTACATGGTATTCTTACTCAAATCTAAAGCACTCTGGCTATCACAAAATACCACATACTCTTTCTGATTCAACCCTAATTCAAGAAGAAAACGTTTCATCCAAAGCATTTCTTTACATGCTTCAGTTGCTGCAATATACTCAGCCTCTGTAGTTGACAAAGCAACACACTTCTGCAACTTAGACTGCCAAGATACAGCTCCTCCTGCAAAAGTAAACAAATACCCTGAAGTAGATTTTCTACCATCAAGATCTCCTGCCATGTCAGCATCAGTAAACCCTTCTAGAACTGGTTGTGAAACTCCATAAGTCAAGCACATTTTTGAGGTACCCCTCAAATATCTAAAAATCCATTTCACTGCTTCCCAGTGAACCTTCCCTGGATTAGAAAGAAATCTGCTCACTACACCAACTGCATGAGCAATGTCAGGCCTTGTACAAACCATAAGATACATTAAAGAACCGACTGCAGAAGAATAAGGAATACTAGACATAGCTAGTTGCTCTTCCTTAGACACTGGACAAGATTTCTTACTTAGGTGAAAATGGTTGGCAAGTGAACTGCTAACTGATTTAGCATGTTGCATGTTGAATCTACCAAGCACTCGTTCAACATACTTTTCCTGTGACAACCACAGCTTTCCAGCTCTCCTATCCCGGATAATGTCCATACCAAGAATCTGCTTTGCTGGACCTAAATCTTTCATATCAAAAGACTTAGACAATTGTTCTTTCAACCTGCAAACCATACTAGCATCTTGTCCTACAATCAACATATCATCAACATATAATAATAGGATAATGAAGTTACCATTAGAGAATTGTTTAACATACACACAAGAATCCGCTGCTGTTCTTTTATAGTTATGACTCATCATAAAGGAATCAAACTTCTTGTACCACTGTCGCGGAGCTTGTTTCAAGCCATACAAGCTTTTCTTCAATTTGCAAACTAAGTGCTCTTTCCCTTTCACTTCAAAACCCTCAGGCTGATTCATATAAATGTCCTCCTGCAAATCACCATGCAAAAATGCAGTTTTAACATCAAGTTGCTCAAGCTCAAGATTCAAACTAGCTGCCAATCCCAGTACCACTCGAATAGAACTCATTTTTACAACTGGAGCAAAAATCTCATCAAAATCGATGCCTGGTTTCTGAGAAAAACCTTTTACTACCAATCGAGCTTTGTACCTCACTAGTTTGTCACCATCCTTTTTCAACTTGAACACCCATTTATTCTTTAATGGCCTCTTCCCTGTTGGAAGTTTAACAAGATCATAAGTACCATTCTTTCGCAATGACTCCATCTCTTCTTTCATTGCTTTTAACCAGTGCTCTTTATCCGGAGTAGCCTGCACATCTTGAAAGCTTTCTGGCTCCCCTTCACTGGTAACTAAAATAAAATCTGAACTTGAATACCTGGTAGATGGCCTGCGCTCTCTAGTAGATCTTCTGGGCTGAGACTCTACATCACTTGATGCTGAAGGTAGCTCCCCCTGCTCAACACTCTCAGGTAGAGAGGATTGCTCCCCCTGCTCAAAACTAATAGCATCTGGCTCATCACCAACTGTAGCTGGCTCATCCATATCCCCAAGTTCTGTTTCTGGCTCATTTTCACCATCTGTGGCTCTTTCCTGTGAAATCCCTGTCGGTGTTGAAACATCACACTCAACAGTAACTCGTGTAGTCTTCTCATTTTTTTCAAGATCTGCTATGGTTTCTTTTTCATGAAAGACCACATCTCTGCTTCTGACTGTCTTTCTCTTTACTGGATCCCATACCCTGTAACCAAATTCCTCATCACCATATCCTACAAACACACACTGTGTAGCTTTACTGTCAAGCTTTGATCTCTGCTCTTTCGGCATATGCATGAATGCTTTACACCCAAAAATTTTCAAGTGAGAGTATGAAGCATCTTTTCCTGTCCACACTCTTTCTGGAATGTCAAAGCCCAAAGGAACTGATGGTGACCTGTTAAGTAAATAACAAGCTGTGTTGACTGCTTCACCCCAGAATGGCTTTGGTAATTTTGCCATCCTCAACATACATCTGACTTTTTCCACAATGGTGCGATTCATTCTTTCAGCTATACCATTATGCTGCGGTGTTCCAGGTTCTGTCCTCTCATGCCTGATCTCATGCTTTGAGCAATACTCTTCAAAGCTTTTAGATGTGTATTCCCCACCATTATCAGTTCGAATACACTTCAAGGGTAACCCTGTCATCCTTTCAACCATGGCATGAAATTTTTGAAAATACTGCAGTACCTGACTTTTATATTTCAACATATACACCCAAATCTTACGTGAAGCATCATCAATAAAAGTAACAAAATATCTGCTACCACCTAATGACTCAACCTCAATGGGACCACATACGTCAGAATAAATTAATTCCAATCTATTTTCTTTTCTCTGAGAACTTTTACGAAAAGAAACTCTATGATGCTTACCAAACAAACAATAATCACATGAATCGAGAGACATACCTTTGGTCAAGGGAATGAGAGAGTGCCTTGCCAAAACCTGTAACCCTTTTTCACTCATGTGTGCCAGCCTCCTGTGCCACAAGTTTGCTGAAACATCATTTTCAACGGTATTTACCTGGTTACCGTTCAATTGCATCCATGTCTTATACATTGTGCAGCATAATTTTCCCCTTGCAACTACCATAGATCCTTTGAGAAGCTTCCACTGTCCATTCTTTTGTCGGCTTTCATATCCCTCCTTATCAAGGACATTAATAGCAAGCAAGTTCATTCTCATATCTGGAATGTGTCTGACATCTCTCAAAGTCAACATGCAGCCTGTACTAGTTTGTACAACAATATCACCAATCCCAACAATCTGCGACACACTCTTGTTTCCCATCTTGGTACAACCAAAGTCTCCTGCTTTGTAAGTTGTAAACAACTCTCTCTTAGGAACATAATGATATGCCGCTCCTGTGTCAACTATCCACTCAATGCCGGGATCACTAACATGATTACAATCACCATGTGTACAAATCAAAGTAACTGAATCACTATCTGAATTCACTGCTGCAACATTGCCATCATCTGAACTCTTGCCTTTCTCATCTTTTCGCTCTTGCTTCAAGATTCTACAATTTCGTTTTATATGACCAGCCTTACCACAATGGAAACACTTTACTTTACCTCTAAACTTAGATTTATGTTTAGACTTACAAGTTGCAATCTTTTTAACAAGCATAACTTTATTCATACCTGTTTTTCTCTCATACAATGCTGCCAATTTTTCCCAAACAATGTGAGCATCCGATTCCTGCGCTACATGATGGAACACGCTGATATCAACCCATTTTCTGATTGTAGCCAGCGTCTTTCTACCTAGCTTCTTCCAGCTTTCATCTTTCATATCTGCTGGTTTAACCGAATCACCCAATACTGGCTCATACAAATCTTTGCAGTATAGATGATCCTCCATCATAGGCTTCCAAATTGAATAATTTGATGCTGTCAATTTTATCATGGAACCTGTATCACCTTCCATGATCTCAAACAGAATTTACTTCTATCCTGGGTTGCTTCTGTATCGATGTCTCAAAATAACCCTCGCTCTGATACCACTTGTTGCGCCTGAAGCAATAATCACAACAATACAGAAGCAATAGACAACAATCAATAATCAAATGCGCAGAAAAATAAAGCACACCAAGATTTACGTGGAAAACCCTCCAGTGTAGAGGGAAAAAAAACCACGGGCCGCCAGAAAAATCTTCACTATCAAATAATAGTTATACAAAGTTCTTCTCTAGCTAAAACTAGAGCTAATCAACAACTAGAGAAACAATTGGAGAAATCTCACCAAATAAGTGACTCAACAAATACACCCTGGATTTGTTCCTAGAGAGCTTCAAACCCGATCTTCATCGTTCAGAATGTCAAACTCTGAATCATAAACCTCCTGACAAGGTTCCAACTCAATCGGACCACGGATCGACTTCCGTTCAACCAACTCTCCCTTCTCCTTTTTCTCTCTCTGCTTTTCCTGGCTTTTCTTCTTTCTCTGCTTGGTTTTCGACACACACCTTAAACAACCCCACCTCTTTTTTATTAAGTAGCTAGGGCTCTGTGTAAAATAAAAGATCAAGGCCCATGGCCTTTACTTGGTCCAAAACCACTTACATGGGACTGGACCCCATTTTCCTAACAATCTCCCCCTCCAGCCCCATTAGGAGGAGATTCATCACCATAGCAGTTTCATTTGGAACTTACCTTGGCCAGGGAACTCATTCCGGCCAAGTTACTACAAAGCTCAAGCTTTTCCCTGGGAAGTATCTTAGTCAACATATCTGCCACATTTTTATCAGTATGGACTTTCTTCAATAGCATCTGCTGTTCTTCAATCACTGAACGTAACCAATGATATCTAACATCAATGTGCTTTGTTCTAGCATGGTACATGGTATTCTTACTCAAATCTAAAGCACTCTGGCTATCACAAAATACCACATACTCTTTCTGATTCAACCCTAATTCAAGAAGAAAACGTTTCATCCAAAGCATTTCTTTACATGCTTCAGTTGCTGCAATATACTCAGCCTCTGTAGTTGACAAAGCAACACACTTCTGCAACTTAGACTGCCAAGATACAGCTCCTCCTGCAAAAGTAAACAAATACCCTGAAGTAGATTTTCTACCATCAAGATCTCCTGCCATGTCAGCATCAGTAAACCCTTCTAGAACTGGTTGTGAAACTCCATAAGTCAAGCACATTTTTGAGGTACCCCTCAAATATCTAAAAATCCATTTCACTGCTTCCCAGTGAACCTTCCCTGGATTAGAAAGAAATCTGCTCACTACACCAACTGCATGAGCAATGTCAGGCCTTGTACAAACCATAAGATACATTAAAGAACCGACTGCAGAAGAATAAGGAATACTAGACATAGCTAGTTGCTCTTCCTTAGACACTGGACAAGATTTCTTACTTAGGTGAAAATGGTTGGCAAGTGAACTGCTAACTGATTTAGCATGTTGCATGTTGAATCTACCAAGCACTCGTTCAACATACTTTTCCTGTGACAACCACAGCTTTCCAGCTCTCCTATCCCGGATAATGTCCATACCAAGAATCTGCTTTGCTGGACCTAAATCTTTCATATCAAAAGACTTAGACAATTGTTCTTTCAACCTGCAAACCATACTAGCATCTTGTCCTACAATCAACATATCATCAACATATAATAATAGGATAATGAAGTTACCATTAGAGAATTGTTTAACATACACACAAGAATCCGCTGCTGTTCTTTTATAGTTATGACTCATCATAAAGGAATCAAACTTCTTGTACCACTGTCGCGGAGCTTGTTTCAAGCCATACAAGCTTTTCTTCAATTTGCAAACTAAGTGCTCTTTCCCTTTCACTTCAAAACCCTCAGGCTGATTCATATAAATGTCCTCCTGCAAATCACCATGCAAAAATGCAGTTTTAACATCAAGTTGCTCAAGCTCAAGATTCAAACTAGCTGCCAATCCCAGTACCACTCGAATAGAACTCATTTTTACAACTGGAGCAAAAATCTCATCAAAATCGATGCCTGGTTTCTGAGAAAAACCTTTTACTACCAATCGAGCTTTGTACCTCACTAGTTTGTCACCATCCTTTTTCAACTTGAACACCCATTTATTCTTTAATGGCCTCTTCCCTGTTGGAAGTTTAACAAGATCATAAGTACCATTCTTTCGCAATGACTCCATCTCTTCTTTCATTGCTTTTAACCAGTGCTCTTTATCCGGAGTAGCCTGCACATCTTGAAAGCTTTCTGGCTCCCCTTCACTGGTAACTAAAATAAAATCTGAACTTGAATACCTGGTAGATGGCCTGCGCTCTCTAGTAGATCTTCTGGGCTGAGACTCTACATCACTTGATGCTGAAGGTAGCTCCCCCTGCTCAACACTCTCAGGTAGAGAGGATTGCTCCCCCTGCTCAAAACTAATAGCATCTGGCTCATCACCAACTGTAGCTGGCTCATCCATATCCCCAAGTTCTGTTTCTGGCTCATTTTCACCATCTGTGGCTCTTTCCTGTGAAATCCCTGTCGGTGTTGAAACATCACACTCAACAGTAACTCGTGTAGTCTTCTCATTTTTTTCAAGATCTGCTATGGTTTCTTTTTCATGAAAGACCACATCTCTGCTTCTGACTGTCTTTCTCTTTACTGGATCCCATACCCTGTAACCAAATTCCTCATCACCATATCCTACAAACACACACTGTGTAGCTTTACTGTCAAGCTTTGATCTCTGCTCTTTCGGCACATGCATGAATGCTTTACACCCAAAAATTTTCAAGTGAGAGTATGAAGCATCTTTTCCTGTCCACACTCTTTCTGGAATGTCAAAGCCCAAAGGAACTGATGGTGACCTGTTAAGTAAATAACAAGCTGTGTTGACTGCTTCACCCCAGAATGGCTTTGGTAATTTTGCCATCCTCAACATACATCTGACTTTTTCCACAATGGTGCGATTCATTCTTTCAGCTATACCATTATGCTGCGGTGTTCCAGGTTCTGTCCTCTCATGCCTGATCCCATGCTTTGAGCAATACTCTTCAAAGCTTTTAGATGTGTATTCCCCACCATTATCAGTTCGAATACACTTCAAGGGTAACCCTGTCATCCTTTCAACCATGGCATGAAATTTTTGAAAATACTGCAGTACCTGACTTTTATATTTCAACATATACACCCAAATCTTACGTGAAGCATCATCAATAAAAGTAACAAAATATCTGCTACCACCTAATGACTCAACCTCAATGGGACCACATACGTCAGAATAAATTAATTCCAATCTATTTTCTTTTCTCTGAGAACTTTTACGAAAAGAAACTCTATGATGCTTACCAAACAAACAATAATCACATGAATCGAGAGACATACCTTTGGTCAAGGGAATGAGAGAGTGCCTTGCCAAAACCTGTAACCCTTTTTCACTCATGTGTGCCAGCCTCCTGTGCCACAAGTTTGCTGAAACATCATTTTCAACGGTATTTACCTGGTTACCGTTCAATTGCATCCATGTCTTATACATTGTGCAGTATAATTTTCCCCTTGCAACTACCATAGATCCTTTGAGAAGCTTCCACTGTCCATTCTTTTGTCGGCTTTCATATCCCTCCTTATCAAGGACATTAATAGCAAGCAAGTTCATTCTCATATCTGGAATGTGTCTGACATCTCTCAAAGTCAACATGCAGCCTGTACTAGTTTGTACAACAATATCACCAATCCCAACAATCTGCGACACACTCTTGTTTCCCATCTTGGTACAACCAAAGTCTCCTGCTTTGTAAGTTGTAAACAACTCTCTCTTAGGAACACAATGATATGCCGCTCCTGTGTCAACTATCCACTCAATGCCGGGATCACTAACATGATTACAATCACCATGTGTACAAATCAAAGTAACTGAATCACTATCTGAATTCACTGCTGCAACATTGCCATCATCTGAACTCTTGCCTTTCTCATCTTTTCGCTCTTGCTTCAAGATTCTACAATTTCGTTTTATATGACCAGCCTTACCACAATGGAAACACTTCACTTTACCTCTAAACTTAGATTTATGTTTAGACTTACAAGTTGCAATCTTTTTAACAAGCATAACTTTATTCATACCTGTTTTTCTCTCATACAATGCTGCCAATTTTTCCCAAACAATGTGAGCATCCGATTCCTGCGCTACATGATGGAACACGCTGATATCAACCCATTTTCTGATTGTAGCCAGCGTCTTTCTACCTAGCTTCTTCCAGCTTTCATCTTTCATATCTGCTGGTTTAACCGAATCACCCAATACTGGCTCATACAAATCTTTGCAGTATAGATGATCCTCCATCATAGGCTTCCAAATTGAATAATTTGATGCTGTCAATTTTATCATGGAACCTGTATCACCTTCCATGATCTCAAACAGAATTTACTTCTATCCTGGGTTGCTTCTGTATCGATGTCTCAAAATAACCCTCGCTCTGATACCACTTGTTGCGCCTGAAGCAATAATCACAACAATACAGAAGCAATAGACAACAATCAATAATCAAATGCGCAGAAAAATAAAGCACACCAAGATTTACGTGGAAAACCCTCCAGTGTAGAGGGAAAAAAAACCACGGGCCGCCAGAAAAATCTTCACTATCAAATAATAGTTATACAAAGTTCTTCTCTAGCTAAAACTAGAGCTAATCAACAACTAGAGAAACAATTGGAGAAATCTCACCAAATAAGTGACTCAACAAATACACCCTGGATTTGTTCCTAGAGAGCTTCAAACCCGATCTTCATCGTTCAGAATGTCAAACTCTGAATCATAAACCTCCTGACAAGGTTCCAACTCAATCGGACCACGGATCGACTTCCGTTCAACCAACTCTCCCTTCTCCTTTTTCTCTCTCTGCTTTTCCTGGCTTTTCTTCTTTCTCTGCTTGGTTTTCGACACACACCTTAAACAACCCCACCTCTTTTTTATTAAGTAGCTAGGGCTCTGTGTAAAATAAAAGATCAAGGCCCATGGCCTTTACTTGGTCCAAAACCACTTACATGGGACTGGACCCCATTTTCTTAACAAAAACAAAGTATGGAGTTTCAAAACCCACCTAGTAGCTTTCATGGACTCTCAACTCAAAACAAACGGAGACAAAACATACTAATCTCATGCATACCGTAAATCGTTATGAGCAAAAAAAAAAAAGAAAAGAGTTACCTTTTTCTATTTTTCACCCAAAGGCAGCGGCTCTCTCTTTTGGTTTCTGGTTCTTTATTTTTTGGTTCTAGTCTTCTCTTTTCTTGGTTTTTTTAGTTCTTTGCTGTTTCCTTTTCTAGTTTCTACAGTTCACCTTTTTTCCCTTTTTTTTCGTTATTTCTTTTCCAGTTTTTTACTGGTTTCCTGCTGCTACAGTTCTTTTTTTTTTTGCTCCAGTTCATGAATGTTTCTTTTTTGGTTCTATTTTTTTGCTTTTGTTTTCCACTCTTGTTTCTGCTCGTTCTGTTCTTCTCTGATGGCTGACTTCAAATCTTTCTCTTTATTTCTGTTGCTGCCGCCTTAACCAAATGCCTATCCCTTTTTTTTTTCTATTCTGTTTTAAGTTTACTGCTTCTATTCCTTCCCGCTGGCATTCTTTTCTGCTAGTTTTCTTGTTATGGTTTTCGTTGCTGTTTTTTTTCTCATGTTTTCTCTTTTCTCTGCTGGTTTTCTTTTCTACTTGATTTTTTAGTTTCAGGTTTGCTCGTTTTCTACTTTGCTGCCCACGTTGACTTCAGTTTTTTTGCCATTGCTCTCTTCACATTCCCAAATTATGAAACATGAATTTTTTTAGCTTTCTTAGTTCTAGTTTTTTTGGGTATTTTCTCTTCCAAAGCCCCATGCCCAGTGATTTAAATAGCGGTCACGATCACGTTTTCGGTCGCGTAGCATTTGTCGCGTTTTTGGATATAACGGAAATAATTACGGTCACTGCGGTCATCACGGTCGTGAATTTTTTTTTTTTGCATAATTTATTATAAAATGTAATAATTATAATTATAATTGTAAAAACTCTTATTCAATGATTTTAAAAATAGTTTATGACACTCTATGTTTTTTATTTTCTAAAAAAATTATTCACAATTTTATTTAGATTATAAAAAGCATTCATATTTGGTTTATCCATAAAAATTTTCTTGGCCAAATTCATATTCAATATTAATTCTAGACAATCAAATATTAACAAAATATAATATGTTAAATACCAAGCATTTAATTTAATAAAATTACAAACTTAAAAATATAATAAATTCAAATTCCATCAACTACAATTATTGATACATATTTCAAATTTACCATATGGTAGAATGACGAGGAGGATCAGATTCTCTATCTTCACTTTGAGAGCCAAGTTGACTCCATCTCTATCCCTGAGACCTTTGTTCTTGATACATTTGAGGTGAAAGATATATTTGAGGATGATATATTTGTGGTGGAGGGTACATTTGTGGTAACTGATACATTTGAGGTGGAGGATATATTTGAGGAGGTGGAGGATACATTTGAAGTGGATAATAACCATATGGAGGTGGATAACCATGAGAAGGTTGAAAATTATGTTGTTCTGGTGGATAGTAATGTCTTTGAGTACTAGCAGATGATTCACTATACTCAAAGTTATTAGAATTTGATCTCTCACCTGAAGATGAAGAACCTCTAGAAATTTTATAGTGGTGTTTCTTTGCTTTTCCTTTTGATCGAGCTGTACGTGCACTTTGACCCTCACTAGATTTAGCAAATGGATTTCTTCCGTATTCTACCATATTAATAAAAAGTCCACCAGTAGCAGCAAGCCTAAATTCTCCTCCAAATGGGCTGTAAGGTCGATTTGCATCCATATTATCACCAAAATTCATACCATCACCATCACCATCATCATCTGGACTTAAACCACCACCATCATCATTCTGACTTGGTGTTGGACTTGAACTTGAATGAGACACATTCCTTTCTTGAGATTGACGTGATCGTTCAACATTCATTTCATTATCAGAATTATCTGCAAGCAACCAATCAGAGTTTTGACCATCTAATATAGGATTTTCTTTCTCTTGCAGTCATTCTGTTAGTGGATTATCATCTTCAAAAATATGGTCAAGGCTAATAGGATTAAAACTATTATTTATTTCATCAATGCTCATTCTTTTCTAATGTCTCATCCTCAACCTCATGTTATAATAGGTATATAAAAGTTTCTGGAGTCTTTCAAACTTCAATTTGTTTCTTGCTTTGGTGTGAATATAGCTAAATGTGCTCCAATTACGTTCACAATTTGATGCAGATGTTGTTTGACTAAGCACTTTGATTGCTAGTTTTTGTAATTCAGGAACACAAGTGCCATATATCATCCACCACTCAGCTGTATAAGATTATTTAAATTAAATTTCAATGGGCTATACAATTAAATAATATAAATAAATTATAATTATTTAACTTACTATTTACCTAGATTCATTAGCTTCTAAGCTCTTTGTGCTTGTGGACTACCAAATGTTTCATGCTTGTCTCGAAATAATAACAACTACATCGATTGAAAATACAATAATAAATGAATAAATAAAAAATAATTTAATTTTTAATACATAAAACAAATGTTAAAGTTATAAAATAGTATTAAATACTAACCTGATTAATCATTCTGATTTGAGTATCTATCGAAGGTTCTAATCTTTCAATAACTGCTTTTATACCTTCTAATGTTTCCTTAAATACATTTACAGAATGTTCCACTCCAAATTGAAATTGTGGATTTAGATAGTAACCTAAACATAATTTATAACAATATTATATTAAAGTAATAAAAAATAAATATATAAGCAATTTAAGTATAAAAAATAAACATATTTTTTAAATACCAACTATATTCTTGGTTTACTTACCAGCTGAATGCAAGTCAGAGTGCATGAAACTCCATCTATTGTCAATAATCTTTTCATATTCAGCAGAATAACGACAAGTTTGTTGAATTGCTTGTTTAGCTCTATCCACAGCCTCGTAAATAAAGCCCATTGTTGGTTTTTCATCACCATCCACAAGGCGCAACACTTTTACTAAAAGCTCATAAACTTTTATTATATCACCTGCTTTTTTCCAAAAAAATTTTCCCAAAATGATTTTTTTGACTTCATAAGCAGGTCTTGATTTTTGTTGTCCCCATTTTGAATCTTTAAATTCCTATATATTCATCAATAAATTTTTAGAGTAATATATTTTAAATTAATATTTTAAAACAATAATATCATAAAAAGATGCTAGATTTAAATAATTGTACTAATTACTAAGTACTAACTTTTGAATTGAACATCTCTTTCAAACTTTGCTTTTGCCTCATTATTTCTTCTAATTATATGAAATGAGTGGTAAATCGGGTAAGAGCAGAACGAAGTATTTGCTTCCCTTGTGTATATTTCTTCATCAAATTAACAGTCCAAATGTGATTGTATATAAAACAAGTCACTTTCTTTGCATCATCCAAAACCTTTGCCACATTTTTTCCTCCCAATATCTTCAAGGCACAAGTCCAAACAATGAGCTGAACATGCTGTCCAATACAAATGTTTTTTCTTCTGAATTAGTCTTTTTTCTGCGGTCTTAAATGCTGCCTCGTTATCAGTGACTATTTGAACAATGTATTTTTCTCCAATTTCTTCCACAACTTCATCTAATAATCTATAGTAAAAGTTTATATCTCTACTACAAACACTTGAGACATCTATAGATTTTCAAAAAATAATCCCTTTACTACAGTAAACAAGAAAATTAATGATATGCATTTGATTCAAACTATTGGTCTAACCATCACACATCAAAGTGACACCCAATTCATTCCAATAAGCTTTTAATCCATTAACCCATTCATGAAACTGTTGATACTCAGACTCTAAATACACATCTGAGACCTCATAAGGTCTTGAAAGTCTTACATGTTGGCCAACTTCTGCTGCCACAGAAATCAAATTATGCAACCAGGGGGAATTTGCTAATTGAAAAGGAAGTCGATCATATATCAAAAATTTTGATACTGATTCACCCATTTTTCTTCTTAATGTCTTTAGAAATGAATCACTTACTTTTGGTTATCTTGAACTTTTACTTCTAACCAATTCAGGAACAGCTCCCCTTAATGAAAATTCAGACTCATTTGGAGTTGATTTCCTTGTTCTTTCTTCAAAATATTCAGCAACTGAACCATGAGAGCTTCGTCCTTCTTCATATATGTTACTCCAACCACTAGTTCTTTGTTTGAATTCTTGTCTTCTGTGCCACTCATGTTGTGATTGGATACTATCTCGCACGGTTTATCTAGTAGCAATGTATTCATCAATAAATCCTTCATAATCATCTTCCTCTCTTAACTGTGATAAAAATTCATTTTTTCTTCTTTTGTTGTCAGCTTTTTTTTATTTGCTTTCTTGAAGGAGTTTCATCATACTTTCTCTTACTATATCTATTAATAATATAGTTAAAAAAAAAAAGAGAAAATTAGTTGCATATGCTTATGTAATTTTATAATTTTTATTAAGAAATTAACAATAATATTTTCAAAGAAATTAAAAAAACATAACATACCAGTAACGTTGGGGCACGGTGCAACATTGCCAGTTTTATGAGCAATGTGTTCTTTGAAATGTGTTATTCCTCCTTTTACAACTTTATCACAAAGTTTGCATGAAACATTTCTTCTTGTATTTGGTATAGGTGTTCCAAAATGCCAACCTATATCATCACTTGGCGCGCCCTTTACTCCTTTACTCGGGAACTCTTCACGTGGTGGCATACTTACTATTTTGTATAAAAACAAAATAAACTTATATTTAGAAATATTAATATTACTTATTACATAATTAAAAATTGATTTTATGCTAAATTTTTTAATTTTTAGTTTTTAATCTTAAGAATATTATTAAATAACTTAATCTTTTTGATGCACTAATTGATATTAATTTTTTTATCACAAATAACTTCAAATAATTATATAATAAATACAATCTTCAATAATTACACAAAAATAATAAGAATTAATCTAATATCAAAAGAATTGACAACAATATAAATATAAAAACAACAAAAAAATTATTAAATTTCATATACAAAATTATAAATTAATATCTAACACAATCAAAATATAATATTTAATTTTAATTAATTTTTGTCTAACTTATATAAAAAATTTATCAATAATTTTCATCTACAATCTCTATGTATATCATATTAAATTATTAATCTCTTATTTTTTTTTAATTATAAATCTTCAATCCCTCTAATTATATTTTATCTAAAAAAAAATTCAAAAATTAAAAGTTTTCAAACTTATATTTTAATAAAATTTTCAAACCTATATTTTTTATTTTTTAGTTTTTAATTTTAATAAGAGTAATAGATCATAAAATGCTAAATTTGTTAAGTAACTTAATTTTTTTGATACACTAATTGATATAATTTTTTTTATCACAAATAACTTTTAATAATTATATAATAAACACAATCTTCAATAATTACACAAAAATAACAAGAATTAATATAATATCAAAAGAATTGATAATAATATAAATATCAAAACAACAAAAAAAATTAAAATTCATATACAAAATTATAAATTAATATATAACACAATCAAAATATAATATTTAATTTTAATTATTTTTCATCTAACTTATACAAAAAAAATTTATCAAAATTTTTCATTTAAAATATCTATATATTATATTAATTATAAATTTTCAAAACCACTAATTAAATTTTATCTAAAAAATTTTCAAAAATTAAATAAAAAAATTCAATCCCACCCTCCAAACACCCTACCACACCCAATCCCTTCCCACCCTCATCAATCCCTCTCCACCTTCCCCCTCAACATCCCACCACACCCAATCCATCCCCACCTTCCCCCCAACGCCCCACCACACCCAATCCTCCCCACCCAATCCAATCGCTCCACGTGCCTAATATATCAAATTTGTTTAATTCTTTCTAGCAAACGGAGACCCTTCTAAAAAAGCTCCATTTTTCTGTTCATCTTCTTCTTCGTCTTGCATCTTACCTTCACTGGTTTTCTAGAAATTTTTTCTTATTTTTTTTCATCTCTCATTTTCTCTCACATCTCTTTATCAGTATCACTTGTTGACTTGTCTAGTATCTACAGATATCTCGTTCGTCTTTCAAACTCTACAAGACACAACAGATCATTTTACAAAAAATTTATAAAAAAAAAGGTAATTTAACTTTTTTTTCTTACCTTATTTAATCTTGAATATTGATTGAAAACTTGAGATTGATTTGAATTTGAATGCCGAAAATACCGTTTGAATGGTTGAAAGTTGACACTTGAAATAATTGATCTGTTTTCTAGCTCGTTTTAAAATTTTTTTTATGATAAAAATCTAAGATTGTGAGCTTTATTTTTTTGATTTGGCTTTTACTTTTACTTTTGCAGGTTCGTTGTTTTATTTTGCAGGCTTAAAATTTTATTTTTTTGTTAGAACTATTAGATCCATGAGTTGAGTAGAAAAATGAAATAGTGACAATAACGGTCCGTTATTGCCGCTATTTTCCGTTACGTCATTATTTTACGGTCGTTACTCTCCGTTTTTGCTGTGAATGAATTTTTCAACCGTTTTTTATCTATTAATGATGACAGAGAGCAGCGCTACCGTAATTTTGCGATCGCTATTCCGCATCAATCCGTTATTTGAATCCCTGCCCATGCCTTCAGTTTTTCTTGTTGGTCAGTTTTTTTTTTGAATGCCTTTCTGCTCAATTTTTTGTTGGTTTTCCTGGTACTTCCAGTATTCTTTTTTGCTGTTTCTTAATTTTTTTTTATCTTTTTTTTCTTTTCTTTTGTTTTTTTTTCCCTTTGCTACTGCTTGCCCATGCTTTCTCCTTTTTTCTAGTGGGTTTTTCTGCTTCAGATGGCTCTCCTCTTCCCTTTTTTTTTTTCAAGTCTTTTCTTTTTTTTTTTTACTATTTTTGCTTTTTTTTTTGCCGGGCTTTCAGTTTTTCTTTTTTTTTTTGGTTTCACGTTCTCCTACTCATTTTTTTCTGCCCAATTTTTCCTTCCACCAAAAACTTCTCTCTTCACGTTGTCAACCTCTACTCTTTTCCTTGTTTTTCTGCTCCTTTCTTTTTTTGGTCAGGCTTCCTTCACATTTTCTACTTTTCATCCACCCACGTTCCAACCGCACACATACAGTTTTTTCATGCAATTCCATGCACGGTTTTGTGTCAGTTTTTCCACAGTTTTTCCTTATCTTCATGTGATCTTCATGCAACAAACTTAGGCCAAATGGCCTCATTTTCAAGCTGAAACTTTAAGCCAAACGGGCCTCTTTCATGGGCCATCAAACGGGCCTTTAACAGGGAGCTAGTGTTTTAAGGCTTTAGCCCTTTTGTTTGGGCTTTTCAAAATCCTTTTAATTTTTTTTTTGTATATATATATATATATATATTGCCAAGCTTTTCCTTATGTTTTTTATTACTTTTTTATTTTATTTTTATTATTATATTTATTATTATATTTATACATATTTTATTTAGTTTTTTGTTTAATAGTCAACAATAAACCATTAATGGATTTTATGAATGGACTTTTATTAGGTTTTTTATTGTGTCATTTTAGTTATTATTCGAATCAATATAATCGGCCTCACTTTGGACCCATGTTAGACTTCATCTCGAGCATTTAAAAATGTATCGTATTATAAATTAAAAAAATTATAATGAAATAAAAAACATGTCTAAACAAAAATAGTAAAATATCCAGACAAAATTTAGCGTTTACAATGTATAGGCACAAATGTCATATTGCAAAGTGGATTATGTAATGTCAAGAATAATACTGGGCATATTATTTTATATAGCAAGCCTTTTGTGGGTTCTTGACAACCTATTATCTCAAACATTTACAGAAAATGAATTGAATGATTTGCCAGTAGGGAGCACTACTTAAATAATGATATTCTTAATACTAATATTCTTACAACCGCTTATTCTTTTCTTCCCCACCCTTGTTTGGAGTAGAAAATGTGATTGAGAACATCTTGGTGCTGTCAAATCTCAATCGTTGCTTTACTGTAATGGCATTTTGAAGTTGGATCTTTTGAAAAGCTATGTTTGTCATTTTTTTTTATTAAAGAAATACAAGTAAATCTCCATCTAAAACATATGCAATAATGCAGCAAATTCATCTTCTGTGATATTAAAATTGATAAAATATAATCCTGTGGTGTCACATGTTTCATACACCAAGCCAGTAATTGTAATTTGCATAAATATAAATGAGTTCCGAATTCATAGCATACTCGCTTACACCAATCTTAATGCCAATCCAGTAAAAGCCTTGGTTCGGTAGAAGCCTTTCTTGAAGCCATCCATATACATGATGGTTTAGGAAGGATTCAGCAGATTAGGGATAGCTCTCCCCTTTGGATGAAATCTTTAATGGACTTTATATATTTAGTTGAGTCCAAAAGACAGAATAAAAGAAACCGACTTTGAATGAGTCGATGTGTGGTTAGAGTTTGAACCATCATTTCAGTAGAAGAACTTTTATTAACTTGCTCATGGTTTCTGTAGTGTAGTTGTGTTTACAGTAAGATATGTGAATTCATCATTTATGCAGATTAATTCACAAGTCTAATTATATATACCATGCAACTTCCAAATTGACAATTATAGACAAACATAGCTGTTATCTTTTGAATTCTAAATATTGAGGTCTGAGCTTATTTACTTCTTCTTGGCTACTCTACAGAAGCTGTTAAAAGTAAATCAAGCTTGTTAGATAAGCAATCTCTTCATCTTTCTTATCTGAAGTTCTTTTGAAAGTTTAAAATGAACATTTGTTTTACATTTTAACTGCCTGTGTATAGTTTTTCACAAAGAACAAAGTATGCTAGAACCACCATCATAACTGTTTGAAGAGAATTAGACATGGTCACACAGGCCAATCCTTTTTCTCTTTCACTGAATAAAGACAAAAACAGCAGAGCATATTCCCTGGCAATTTCTATTTCATCCTACAAGGCTAAGGACATGACATTTAAACTGTTTTAAGAACCATGAAATTAGTAATTACTTACAGAAAATGCTATGGACAGAAATTTAATACTGTACATGTTAATTGTCCATTACAATGGCCTTTTCTGTAAAAACACTGCAAAGACAGCCGATTGTGATCCCCCCACCCAATACAGTTATATCCAAAACCCAAAATTTCATCACAACTTTCTTTATTTTCAGATCATTATTTTTTCTTTCTACATTGCTTGCTTTCCGATGCTTATACTTCTAGACAAGGCTTTAAATAAGCATATGGCCTCATGAAAATCCACTTGCTGCTTTATCATTTGTTGCAGAGTTTACCAAAGATTTAAATAGCAGTCGTAATCACATTTTTTATCACATCGTGTTTGTCTCGTTTTCAGATATAACGAAATCATTGTGATCACTACGGTCATCACGGTCATGAATTTGTTTTTGCACAATTTATTATAAAATGTAATAATTATAATTATAATTATAAAAACTCTTATTCAATGATTTTTAAAATAGTTTATGACACTCTATGTTTTTTATTTTCTAAACAAATTATTCACAATTTTATTTAGATTATAAAAAGCATTCATATTTGGTTTATCCACAAAATTTTTCTTGGTCAAGTTTATATTCAATATTAATTCTAGACAAATCAAATATTAACAAAACATAATATGTTAAATACCAAGCATTTATAGTTAATAAAATTACAAACTTAAAAATATAATAATTTCAAATTCCATCAATTACAATTATTGATATATATTTCAAATTTTACCATATAGTAAAATGACGATGAGGATCGGATTCTCTATCTTCACTTTGAGAGCCAAGTTGACTCCATCTCTATCCCTGAGGCCTTTGTTCTTGATACATTTGAGGTGGAGAATATATTTGAGGATGATACATTTGTGGTAAGGGATACATTTGTGGTAAATCATACATTTGAGGTGGATAATAACCATATGGAGGTGGATAACCATGAGGAGGTTGAAAATTAAGTTGTTCTGGTGGATAGTAATGTCCTTGAGTACTAGCAGATGATTCACTATATTCAAAGTTACTAGAATTTTTTCTCTCAGCTAAAGATGAAGAACCTCTAGAAATATCATAGTGGTGCTTTTTGGCTTTTTCTTTTGATTGAGCTGTACGTGCACTTTGACACTCACTAGATTCAGTAAATGGATTTACTCCGTATTCTACCATATTAGTGAAAAGTCCATCAGTAACAGCAAGCCCAAATTCTCCTCCAGGTGGGCTGTAAGATCAATTTGCATCCATATTATCACCAAAATTCGCATCATCACCATCATCATCATCATCATCATCTGGACTTAAACCACCACCATCATCACTCTAACTTGGTGTTGGACTTGAACTTGAACTTGAATAAAACACATTCTTTTCTTGAGATTGGCGTGATTGTTCAACATTTATTTCATTATCAAAATTATCTGCAGACAACCAATCAGAGTTTTAACCATCTAATAAAGGATTTTCTTTCTCTTGCAGCCATTCTATTAGTAGATCATCATCTTTAAAAATATAGTCAAGACTAATAGGATTAAAACTATTATTTATCTCATCAATGCTCATTCTTTTATGATATCTTATCCTCAGCCTCATGTTATAATACGTATATACAAGTTTCTGAAGTCTTTCAAACTTCAATCTGTTTCTTGCTTTGGTGTGAATATAACTAAATATGCTCCAATTACGTTTACAATTTGATGCAGATGTTGTTTGACTAAGCACTTTGATTGCTAGTTTTTGTAATTCAGGAACACAAGTGTCATATATCATCCACCACTCAGTTGTATAAAATTATTTAAATTAAATTTTAATGTGCTATACAATTAATTAATATAAATAAATTATAATTATTTAATTTACTATTTACCTGAATTCATTTGCTTTCAAGCTCTTTGTGCTTGTGGAGTACCAAATGTTTCATGTTTGTCTTGAAATAATAACAACTACATCGATTGAAAATACAATTATAAATGAATAAATAAAAAATAATTTAATTTTTAACACATAAATAAATGTTAAAGTTATAAAATAGTATTAACTACTAACTTGATTAATCATTCTGATTTGAGTATCTATCGAAGGTTCTAATCCTTTAATAATTGTTTTTATACCTTCTAATGTTTCTTTAAACACATTTGTAGAATGTTCCACTCCAAATTGAAATTATGGATTTAGATAGTAACCTAAACATAATTCATAACAATATTATATTAAAGTAATAAAAAAATAAATATATAAGCAATTTAAGTATAAAAAATAAACATATTTTTTAAATACCATCTATATTCTTGGTTTATTTACCAGCTGAATGCAAGTCAAAGTGCATGAAACTCTATATATTGTCAATAATCTTTTCATATTCAGCAGAACAACGACAATTTTGTTGAATTGCTTGTTTAGCTCTATCCACAGCCTCGTAAATAAAGCCCATTGTTGGTTTTTCATCACCATCTATAAAACGCAACACTTTTACCAAATGCTTATAAACTTTTATTATATCACCTGCTTTTTTCCAAAAATCTTTTCTCAAAATGATTTTTTTTGGCTTTATAAGCAGGTTTTAATTTTTGTTGTCCCCATTTTGAATCTTTAAATTCCTATCTATTCATCAATAAATTTTTAGAGTAATATGTTTTAAATTAATATTTTAAACAATGATATCATAAAAAGATGCTAGATTTAAATAGTTGTACTAGTTACTAAGTACTAACCTTTGAATTGAACATCTCTCTCAAACATTGCTTTTGCCCTATTATTTCTTCTAACAGTATGAAATGAGTGGTAAATCGGGTAAGAGTAGAACGAAGTATTTGCTTCCCATGTGTATATTTCTTCATAAATTAACAGTACAAATATGATTGTATATAAAACAAGTCACTTTCTTTGCATTATCCAAAACCTTTGCCACATTTTTTTCTTTCCAATATCTTCAAGGCACAAGTTCAAACAATAAGCTGAACATGTTGTCCAATACAAATATTTTCTTTTCTCCATTAGTTTTTTTTTTGCGGCCTTAAGTGCTGTCTCGTTATCAGTGACTATTTGAACAATGTATTTTTCTCTAATTTTTTCCACAACTTCATCTAATAATCTATAGTAAAAGTTTGTATCTCTACTACGAACACTTGAGACATCTACAAATTTTCAAAAAATGATCCATTTACTACAGTAAACAAGAAAATTAATGATATACATTTGATTTAAACTATCGGTCCAACCATCACACATCAAAGTGACACCCAATTCATTCCAATGAGTTTTTAATCCATTAACCCATTCATGAACTTGTTGATACTCAAACTCTAAATTCACATCCGAGACCTCATAAGGTGTTGAAAGTTTTATATGTTGGCCAACTTCTGCTGCCATAAAAATTAAATTATGCAACCATGAAGAATTTGCTAACTAAAAAGGAAGTCAATCATATATCAAAAATTTTGATACTGATTCACCCATCTTTCTTCTTAATGTCTTTAAAAATGAATTACTTACGTTTGGTTGTCTTGAACTCTTACTTCTAACCAATTCAGGTATAGCTCTCTTTAATGAAAATTCAGACTCATTTGGAATTGATTTGCTTATTCTTTCTTCAAAATATTCAGCAACTGAGTCATGAGAGCTTCGTCCTTCTTCATATATGTTACTTTAACCACTAGTTCTTTGTCTGAATTTTATCTTTTGTGCCACTCATGTTGTGATTGGATACTATCTGGCATGGCTTGTCTAATAGCGATATCTTCATCAATAAATCTTTCATAATCATCTTCTTTTCTTAACTGTGATAAAAATTCATTTTTTCTCCTTTTGTTGTCAGCTTTTTTGGATTTGCTTTCTTGAAAGAGTTTCATCATACTTTCTCTTACTATTCCTATTAATAATATAGCTAAAAAAAAATAGAGAAAATTAGTTACACATGCTTATGTAATTTTATAATTTTTATTAAGAAATTAACAATAATATTTTCAAAGGAATTAAAAAAATATAACATACCAGTAACATTGGGGCATGGTACAACATTGCCAATTTTATGAGCAATGTGTTCTTTGAAACGTGTTATTCCTCCTTTTACAACTTTACCACAAAGTTTACATGAAACATTTCCTCTTGTATTTGGCATAGGTATTCCAAAATGCCAACCTACATCATCACTTGGCACGCCCTCTACTCCTTTACTCGAAAACTCTTTACGTGATGGCATACTTGCTATTTTGTATAAAAACAAAATAAACTTATATTTAGAAATATTAATATTACTTATTACATCATTAAAAATTGATTTTACGCTAAATTTTTTAATTTTTAGTTTTTAATCTTAAGAATATTATTAAATAACTTAATCTTTTTTATACACAAATTGATATAAATTTTTTTATCACCAATAACTTTCAATAATTATATAATAAATACAATCTTCAATAATTACACAAAAATAACAAGAATTAATCTAATATCAAAAGAATTGACAATAATATAAATATTAAAGTAATAGAAAAAATTTATTAAATTTCATATACAAAATTATAAATTAATATCTAACACAATCAAAATATAATATTTAATTTTAAATAATTTTCGTCTAACTTATACAAAAAAATTTATCAAAAATTTTCATCTAAAATCTCTATATATATCATATTAAATTATTAATCACTTAATTTTTTTTAATTATAAATCTTCAATCCCTCTAATTAGATTTTATTTAAAAAAAATTCAAAAATTAAAAATTTTCAAACTTATATTTTAATAAAATTTTCAAACCTATATTTTTTATTTTTTAGTTTTTAATCTCAATAAGAATAATAGATCATAAAATACTAAATTTATTAAGTAACTCAATTTTTTGATACACTAATTTATATAAATTTTTTTATCACAAATAACTTTCAATAATTATATAATAAATACAATCTTCAATAATTACACAAAAATAACAAGAATTAATCTAATATCAAAAGAATTGACGATAATATAAATATCAAAACAACAAAAAAATATTAAAATTCATATACAAAATTATAAATTAATATATAACACAATCAAAATATAATATTTAATTTTAATTATTTTTCATCTAACTTATACAAAAAAATTTATCAAAATTTTTCATATAAAATCTATATATATTATATTAAATTATTAATCTCTTTTTTTTAATTATAAATTTTCAAAACCACTAATTAAATTTTATCTAAAATTTAATTACAAAATTAAATAAAAAATTCAATCCCACCCTCCTAACACCTCACCCCACCCAATCCCTCATCACCTTCCCCCCAACGCCTCACTACACCCAATCCCTCCCCACCCCATCCAATTTCTCCCCACGTGCCCAATATCCCCAATTTGTTAATTCTTTTTAGCAGACCCTTCTAGAAACACACTTGCTCTCTTCTGTTCATCTTCTTCTTCGTGCTGCCTTCTAGAGCTTGGTTTTCTAGAATTTTTTTCTTCTTTCTTGTTTGTTCATCTCTCATTTTTTCTCACATCCTTTTATCACTACCACTTGCCTAGTACCTACGAAATACCTTGTTCATCTCTCTCAAACTCTCATAATAAACATCATTTTACAAAAATTTTGTAAAAAAAAAAAAAGGTAATTTAACTTTCTTTTCTTACCTTATTTGATCTTGAATGTTGATTGAAACTTGAGGGTGATTTGAATTTGGGTGCCAAAGTGCCGATTGAATGGTTGAAACTTGAAATAATTGATCTGTTTTCTAGCTTATTTTAGATTTATTTTAATGCTAAAGATCTGAGATTCTGAGTTTTATTTTTTGCTTTTGCTTTTGCTTTTGCTTTTACTTTTACTTTCGCAGGCTTATTCATTTATTCTGCACACTTAAAATTTTATTTTTTTTCTTGAACTATTAGATCAGTGAGTAGAAAAATAGAATAGCAGTAATAACAGTCTGTTATTACCTCTATTCCCTGTTACGCCATTATTTTACGACCGTTACTCTTCGTTTTTGCTATAAATGAATTTCTCATCAACATTTTATCTAATAACGGTTGTGGGTGGTGGTGCTACCGTAATTTTGTGATTGTTATTTTACTATTAAATCGCTATGAATCCTTGTAGTTTACTATTTTGTTTTTTTTTATTCTTTCAATGGCCATTTTGTCTTTCTTATTTTCAACCCAAAAAATACAATGGGACAAGAAACTAATCTCTAGCTCTAATGGCAAAGAGTTAACATGCATGCATGATAACTTGCGCATGAATTCAAGCCTAAATGGGTCATATAAGGGGACTTGCTCAAGATGATGGGAGGATTGAAATCGAAACGCGCATGAATTCAAGCCCAAGTGGGTCATATAAAGGGACTTGCTCAAAATGGTGGAATGATCAAGATCGAGACCTTAAAGGCACATACAAGACTAAAGGTTGCAAGCCAGGGTCTAAGTCGAGATGTAGGACTACGCCCTAAGGTGAGCAACCTAATGCTTGGTATGAGCACCACTCATTGAAAAGTTCTAGAATACCCTAACAATATGGTGCAGGCTATCAGGTAACGAAGGGTCTAAAATAACCTAGAGACAAGCCAGGCACGTAAGTATAGAAAGGTTTAAAGTAACTTAAAAACAGGTTAGGTGCATGGTCTAGAAGGTTTCAAGAAAGGTCGAATGCAGGTGTCAAGGGCTGAAACTTAAGTTCCAAGCTCGCATAGCTCTAGGACATAGGAATGGACTTTTTTGTAACCTAGATTAGTGTAAACTCAAAATAGTGCTTAGGCACTCAAGATTATGGGGATTGGCCACCTAGGCTACTGTAAAACAAAAGTCACGGAAGTACTTTAAGCAAGGCTAACAAGAACAACAGAATGCAAGGCAAGAGTAAGGTTTGATTACTCAATGGTTTTGGTATGAACCAATTTTCCAACATTTCGATCTTATACTCGAACATGTACTCTACTACTTTCGTTGCTCTCAATCCTAAGTTCCTCAGTACTTTACTACAATAGTCCATTTCGTCCGTGCTACTAATGCTTCTTGTATTTCCTCTGAGTTCTCCACAGCACACTCTCCTATAAGAAATTTGGCTATACTTTGGGACTCATGCTGTGGCAATTAGTTGCCACTGATTTTCTCTCATGAGCTTCTCGAGAAGTTTCAACCTCTTGATAATCTCGAATAACACCTGGTCGTTCCTCTTTGGGCTCTTTCTAGTATTGTTCATCATTGCTATTCTTACCTTCGGACAACCTCTTTGCCCACTTAATGGTTGAAAACTTTGAGCACTACCTAACTTGATATAAATTGACACAAAAATAGCAACTCAAAGGCTTTTTCTCTTTGCCCTTATTTGTGACTCTATCAACTTATGAAATTTGGGCTTCTTTGTAGCCATTTCCTTCTTTGAGGAACGATCACTTGTGTTTCCCCCACTCATGCATTTTTTTTTAGGCTTTGAAGACTCTGTGCACTCAACTTGAGTCATTGATTTCGTAGCAACTCTAGCCTAACTTGACTTTTGTATGCCTCTATGCTACAACTTGACCTTTACCCACAGTTTCAGACCATCCATGAAATGTTTAGGCACCTTCACTTTGGGTCCCAAGCCCTCACTAACAACCACGGTAGCTTGCAATGTAGCATGGTCAACCTTGAGCCTGGTTAGCTCCTTTCACAAGGTTGTCAACATGGATTCCAATGCCACATTACACTGGATGAGCTTTCTATTACCTGATTTGAGGATCCCTCAATGTCCACAAGCCTATTTGTTATTTGAAAAATGGCTTCCTTGCATTTCGCTAATGGAATGTCCATTGGCACATATCTTGCCGTAACTTTCCTCCACTTATCTATAGGTGGGCATTCTTCATGGCTCACACACTAGCCCTTTACCTAGTTTTCCCTAACCATGCCATAGCTCAAAACACATAAATTGTTAAACCACGAATGCACAAACTAAAGAATTACCTTTACTCTAGTAGACACTTAAACAATCCAATTTCGATCTCCACAAACCAACACACCAATCTGTCAATATGGCATACCAATATTGCACATACTATCAGGCACTAGTTTGTACACTAGCTCAACACACCCTACATTCTCAGTCAAGCACTAGTCTACACACCTACATAGCATGCCTAACACAACTACAGCCCCATAGCAACAATTTATTGAGTACTTGTTCTGCACTCTAACATGCCCACACCTATTACACCAGGGGCGTTTCACTGACACATGAGTATAGTAACTTTCTAGGATCTATGTACTATATAGCAAACTATCATACCATACAGTCAAATGTTGGTACATATAATAAGATGCCTGTATAACTCAGTATAATATTAGCACATCGCACTAGGATGCCCGCACATAAGGTCCGGACCTATACCAACACCAACTTTGTCTTTCATAATAACTTTAGCTCTTTTTGTCACGAGTAGGGTTCTGTTGCATACTTCGAACCAAGGCTTTGGTTACTATCTCTGTTTTAAACCAAGCTTCAATACCCTTTAGTATAAGGTTCTACCACCTACTCCAAAACCAAACTTTGATACCACTTTTTGTTTGAACCAGGCTTCGATACCTTTTAGTATTAGGTTTTACCACCTACTCTGAAACCAAACTCACATGATTCTAGGACATAGGAATGCATTCCACATCTCATATTAGCCTAAACTCGAAATGATGCATAGGTACTTAGGATTGTAGGGCTTGATCACCCAAACTTCTGTAAAATAAAAGGTACAAAAAATGCTTGAGAAAAAGCTAACAAGAATAACAAAAAGTAAGGTAAGAGCAAGGTTTGATTATTTAATGGCTCTGGTATGTACAGTGAGGGTAGAGACTCTCTATTTATAGTTGAATCCCTTTTACAATTAGTGCTGAGATTATATTTCTAAATTTTAGGGATTACACTGATTTAAATTCTTTGATTCTAAGAGATATGATTCAACCTCAGTTATAAGGGATTTGATATTGCAACACAATATTTGACCTTTTGGAATTATACTAAGCATCTAGCATTTTAAAAGCCCCCATATCCAATCCTTCCATGATTGTATTCAATTGTGCCCACACCTAGGTCTGATCCCGTACCCCCAATTTGATCATCAGTGACTATACCAAGGTCTGACTGTGTGCCTGCATATTGATCACCAACACTCACACCTAGGCCTAGCTTAATTCTGCTGAACCTAAACTCCTTACCTAAGCCTCTAGAGTCTTAATCATTGCCCTTACTACTATTCTAAGTTAGTTCCCTATGACCTGAACCTCCAGTGCACCTCAAGACTCAGTCCCCATATTTGTCAGACTTGATCATGTTAAAATTAGAATTGTTATTTGATTCGAAGAAAACCCCTAGCCCGAGGCTTGGATCAACTTGTAGATCATGACATTTTCTCTGACTCATTCTAGCAATGTTCTCTTTGCTAAGGAAATTATGCACCCACCTTGTACGTTGGTTCCTTCTCTTACTCCATGAACCAATTTTCTAACATTTTGATCCTCTACCCGAACTTGTACTCTACTGACTTTTTCTACTTTCGGTCTTAAGTTTTTCAACACTATGCTACAATGGTCTCTTTCAGCTACACTGCCTACATTTCTTACACTTTCTTTGAGTTGTCTAAACATATTTTTTTGTGAAGAATCTGGTTGCACTTTGGAACTCATACTGTGGTATTTGGTTGCCACCAGTTTCTCTTCATCAACTCCTTGAGAGGTTTCAACCCCTCGACAATTTCGAATAGCACCTGGTTGCTCCTCTTTATGCTATTTTTGGTGTGTTCACCACTACTACTTTTACCTTTAGACAACCTCTCTACTCGTTTAATGGTTGAAAGCTTTCAGCGTTCTCTAACCCAATATAGATCGACACAAAAATAGTAATCAATGGCTTTTCTCTTTGCCTTTACTAGCACCTCTATCAGCCTTATAAAATTTGGGCTTCTTTGTAACCCTTTCCTTCTTTAAGGAATAATCACCTATATCTCCCTTAGTCATGCTTTTTTTCTTAAACTTTGGAGATTTAATGCACTCAACCTAAGTTATTGATTCCATAACAACTTTGGCCTAACTCAACTTTTGTAAATTTTTACATTGTAGATCGACCTTTATCCATGACTTCAAACCATCTATGAAATGCTTAGGCACCTTCACTCTGGGTCTCAAACTTGCACCAATAATCACAGTAGCTTGTAATGCAACATGGTCAACCTTTAGCCTTGTTAGCCTTTCTTGCAAGGTTGTCAACATAGACTCTAATGCCTTATTACACTGCATAAGCTTCTTTATTACCTTTTTCAAGAATCTTTCAATGTCTTCAAGCTAATCTGTTATCTAAAAAATGGTCTCCTTACACTTTGCTAATCGAATGTCCATTAGCACATATCTTGCATTAGCCTTCCTCCATTTATCTATAGGTAGGTACTCTTCATGGCTCTCACACTAGCCCTTTGCCTAGTTTTCCCTAGCCATACCACAGCCTAAAACACATAAATTATTAAACCATGAATGGACAAACCAAAGGATAGCCTCAACTCTAATAGGCACTCAAGCGATCTGGTTCTGGTCCTCGTAAACCAACATATCAATCTGTTAGTATGACACACTAGCACAGCACAAACTATCAGGTACTAGCATACACATTGGTTCAACATGCCCTACACTCTTAATCAAACACTAGTCTACACACTTATACAACACACCTAGGATACCCATAGCACTACAGCAACAATCTATTGAGCTCTTATTCTACACTCTAGCACATTTGTACTGAGCACACCAGGGACATTTAACTAGCACATAAGCATAGTAACCATTTTAAGATACTTGCACCACATAGCAAATTGCCCATACCACATAATCGAATGCCTACACACATAATAGAATGCTTGCATAACTCAACACGATGCCTATACACCATACTAAGATGCCCATAAACAAGTTTTCTGACCTGCACCAATGCCAACTCTGGCTCTTCTTATCACGAGTAAGGTTCTATTGCACACTCTGAACTAAGGCTCTAATTATCACCTCTGTTCTAAACCAAGCTTCGACACCCTTTAGTATTAAGTTTTGTCCCTTACTCCAAAACCAAATTTTGACACCACTTCTGGTCTGAACCAAGCTCCAATACCCTTTAGTATTAGTTTTTACTACCTATTCCAAAATAAAGCTTGTGCGACTCTAGGACACGAGAATAGACTTTTTTGTGTCCCATATTAGCCTAAACTCGAGATGGTGCTCGGGCACTCAAGACTATGGGGCTTGGCCACCTAGACTGTTGCAAAACAAAAGGCATGGGAAATGCTTGAAAAAAGGTTAACAAGAACAATAGAAAGTAAGGTAAGAGTAAAGTTTGATTACTCAATAGTTCTAGTGTGTACAATGAGGATGAGAGACTTTTTATTTTATAACTGAGTCCCCCTTACAATTAGTGTTGATATTACATTCTTAAACACTAGAGATTACACTTATTTAAATCCTTGATTCTAGAAGATATGATATAATCCCTAATTATAGGGGATTTGATATTGCAGCATAATCTTTGAAATTCTGAAATTATGTTGAGCACGGGCTTTCTAAAAGCCTTTAAATCTGATCCTTCCAAGATTGTGTTCAGTTGTGCCCGCACCTTAGCCGTGCTTGCACCTTGGTTAAACTACGTGCTTCTATCTTGTTCATCAGTGGCCACACCTAGGTCTAACTATGCGCTTGCACATTGATCACCATCGTCCGTACCTAAACCTAGCTCAATTCTACCAAACTTGAGCACCTTGCCTGAGCCTCTAAAATCTTAATCATTGCCTGTACCACTGTTTTAGGCTAGTTCCCTTCAACCTGGACCTTTAATGCCCTTCAGGGCCTGGTCCTTTTGGTTGTCAAACTCGATCCCACTAAAACTTAAACTACTACTTGACTCAAAGAGAACCCTTAGGCCTAGACCAGCTTGCAAACTGTGACAAAAGACTATAATAGGCATTATAGTGCCTAGACAAAGAAGACTCTAAAAGGTTTTTGCTGTGAGTAGAGTAACACCCAAGCAAAAAATGATCTGAAAGCTGCTAGACACAGGCATTTAGAGGAAGTGCCAGCACCCTTCCAGACTCGAGGCTCATTAGGGAACCTAGAACTAATAGAGTTTTAAAAATGGCCTAACCAACTTAGCTTGAATCTATGGGCCTTGAAATGGGTTAGAAGGCCTATAATGATCATATACTTAGACTTTTATTTAAAGTGGCTCAAGTATAAATAGGAGAGCCCTTCCCTCATTTAGAATAGAGGAAACATTAAAGACTTAGATATTGAGAGCTATTATAGAAAACACATAGAAACATTGTGTTACAAGAGCAATTGTGCATATTTATAAATAAATAATGTACTTTTGCCTTAACTCTTTCCTTCTTATTCTCTTTAAACATTTAGGGGGTTAATTAAGTTTCAACATAGTCTTAAAAAGACTTAGGCATACCAAACATAACTCCTATCTAAAGTCATACATTGCTAAGTTTAAGTTCTCGACCTGTGACACATGCATCATTGCATGCAACTTATAAATGCTTGGAAACCATCTCTGGTTCATAATAATTTTAATCAAGTTAAAACAAATTGAAAAAAAAAAAGAAAAACTAAAACCAATGAAATGAGTAACAATGTAGAAAAACAATTTAAAAGAAAGATTTTTTTTTTTTTTGGAGATTCGAAAGCAAGCAGTAAAATCTTGCAAGCAGAGAGTGTTACAGTCAATTTGGGAAGATAAAGAGAATGATCAAATAGAGCTGGCAATCAAACCAATAAGGAAACATTCAGTTCATCATCTCATTCTCAAACCACCTTTAAAAACCCAAAACCAAAACCATTGACGGGGTTAAACCAGACAACAATTACTAAACTAAAAAAAACCTAAACCAAAGGAAACAAGGCAACCAAAGCAGAGCTAAGAACTGCCCTGTTGGAACGGCTTGATGGTATTGGGCATAAAACCCTAGCAACAGATAAGAATGTATAGCTAGAAAATCTGTTGGACTTAAGACTTAGGCCCAAAATCATACTTTGACCTTTTCAAACTAATTGAATGATTGTAATACCCTTAGCTTTGAAAATTATTCTCTTCACCCTGCTAGAGTTTTCGCCGCCAAGCTCGTTCAGAACCACTGTTAAACCTAGTATTACTAGTACTACTCTCTCTTAATCTTCGCTTTATTTCTGTCTTCGCTAATGGTTAGTCAATATGCCAAACGCTTCTTACGCAGTCTTTGTAAGTATTTTGCATCAGCATTTTTTTTTTTATCCATCTCTATCAATTATTAAAAACTTAAAATTTTCTTCCTTTGTCATTTTTTAATGTAATTTTTGTCACCCCATATCGAAGTATAACACGAATAAAATTTTAAAATAATAAAAAAAAATTTTATAATCATTTAACAAGAAATTGTGATGTTTTCAATTTTACATTAAAAAAATATAAAAATATAAAATGATCTATTAGAAAAATTTAAATTTACAATTATGAGGTACGATAAATCATAAGAAATGGAGTCAAAACAAATAACACCTCAATCTCCACAATTTCTGACTGGGTTTCTGATTAAATGCCAAACTATTAGTAAAGATCTCTACTTTTTGTGTAGTTTTGATGGCAACAGAGTGGAAACCTTCAATCTTTTTTGTTTTTCATTTTCTAATTTTGGGTTTCTTTGTGTTTTTTTCGCTGGGGTGCAGACTATAACAACATTTTGATTAAAAGACAAAAACTCTATGCTAGGTTTGTGTACGGTATTCTTAACCGTTGCCAGGCACAATGGTCAAAAGCAGACGGAAGAAAAGAACTAAATAAAAAGAAAGATGCAAAAGATGTGACTCAAGTTCCCTCAAAGCCTGAAATTGATAAGAAGGCTGGTTATGATACCAGCTTATCCAAATATACTTCTGGTGGTGAAGATTATGTGGGTGCTACCAAGTGGAAATTCGAGCTTGCTTGGCTCACAAAGGTTCTTGACCCAGCTCTGCAATTGTGTAGGCGGGGTCTACCAATAGGTCTGTTTTAGGTCAATTCTTGTCTCGAAATCTTGTTTGCCAAATTGATTACCGTGTTATGTGGTTTGAAACTCGAGATCAATAATATAAACATTTATAAGCTAGTTATGAAGTTTCAATGCATTTTGAGTAGCGACTAGTCACTCTAGTTTTTTTCTTTTGCCAATTCTGGCTTTGTGGTTAAAAGGGTCGATTCAATTTAAACTGAAAATTGCAGGAAATGAATTAGGGGATAAACCCCCGCCCAGCACTCGATCAATCTCAGAAATCATATCAATCATTCATCGGAGTAAGATTGGAATAGAAGATTGGAGCTTGACAGATCTTACCATAGGCCTATATCTTATTTACCTTCGTCAGGCGTCTTTGAATCCATTTGAGGATGTTAAGGGTGTGAAGATCACATCAGATTCAATTGTAATTGCTGAACCCTTGTATTAAGTGCCTCTGCAAAGAGTTTTTAGATTTTTAGACTGGTATGACTAAGAGCCTAATGAAGATGGTTTTGTGATGTAGGTCAAAGATCTGATATACCATATGGAATTAGCGACTGGGTGCTATAAGGATAATGCTTCCGTCCTTGCGAGGACCAGCATGCTTAGAGAAAGCAATGTTTTGAAATTTGTAAAGAACTCCAGTGTGATGAGGCCTGGATATTATATAGGAGTTGATCCTAGAAAGAAACTTGTAATAGTTGGAATCCGCGGAACTCATACTGTCTATGACCTTATTACTGATATTGTTTTGTCAAGTGATGGAGAGGTCACATTTGAAGGCTATTCAACTCACTTCGGGACAGCTGAAGCTGCTCGTTGGTTTCTTCACCATGAAATAGGAACGATAAGAAAGTGCATGGAGAAATATGAGGTGGTTAAATTTTATTGTGTCTGGTTTCGTCTATTTCAATTCTAATTTAGGCTTCTCTTAACACCCCCCCCCCCCTTAGATTCACATCCTTTCCTTTTCCTTTATTGCATACTTGCTAATTTTAAACCCAAATTGCTATTTTAGTAGTCGTAGTGAGCCTAATTCATTACAGGGGTTTAGGTTAAGGCTGGTGGGACATTCTCTTGGAGCTGCAACAGCTTCTTTACTGGCAATAATGCTTCGTAAAAAGTCAAAAATGGAGCTGGGTTTTAGCCCCGACATTGTCTCTGCTGTTGGATATGCAACTTCTCCTTGTGTTTCCAAAGACCTTGCTGAAAGTTGCTCTGATTTCGTTACAACCATTGTAATGCAGGTAAGCCAGATTCATCCACTTGTAAATCGTACAAGCTTATTTTATTGGAATATTTCCTTCAATTAAATTGGGTTTCTCTGTTTAGTAATTTTCGTTGTATATCTTTTGACTTCTTTTTATTTTCTTTTTCCTTGCATATAGGATGACATTGTACCTAGACTAAGTGCAGCATCTATAGCAAGGCTGAGGAATGAAATTCTTCAAACAGACTGGTAGGCATGCCAACATTATCTAATTAACATATAAACTTTCCTTCTGAAGTTCCTTTTATGGGATTTGAAACAAAAGAAGCATGTGAAATAAGTTGCTTACTTGGAGGTCAAAAGCATTTTGAGTAGTGGAAATGCTACAAACCCAATTTAGTATTGATGTAAAGGGAAAATTTTCACAATAAAAGTGCTACTTTTACATATTGGCTTGAATAAGTGTACTTAACTACAACTGGATAAGTGCACCCAATACCCCATAACCCACCCCCTACCCCTTGGGTATAAGACTATAAATTCTTTGGGAAATTCCCCGACCTTACTGGTAAAAGTATAAATGGTTTGGGAATACCTATGGGGTAGGGGTAGGTTATGCAGTATTGCGGTGCACTTATCCTGTTTGTTCTTTGAAGTTTTTCTCCAGTTGTTCAAGAAATCGTTGATTTCTTGTGTGCATGAATGTATCACTGTAGCAAGGGGAAATGGCTACAATCACCTGCATCAGGCAACTGGTCTTTTCCTTATATATTATAACTTTTATTACATATCTTGTAATGAGGTGGCTATTCATTGTCACATAAAGGTATTCTGGTTTTTCAAGCTGGGATTTACATGCACATTGAAATTTAGTGACAATAAGAATTTAATTGCATTCCCTTGTCTTAATAGGATGAGCGTAGTGGAGAAGGCAGACTGGAAAAGTATAGTAGATTTGGTCACAAATGCCAAACTGGTTGTTTCTTCTGTACAAGATGTTGCTAGGAAACTTGCTGATTATGCAAAGTTCAAAAGCAAAAGAGAATCTTCTGGTAGGTGTAGCACCTGTAATCCAGTTGTTGTAGCACCAAATTGGATATCTCATTACTTGGAAATCTTCCTTCTATCTGATTATTTTTTCTAACCTGCTATGTATGTCTCTGATATCTTCATTGTAATTGACTTGTATTCTTTTCCCGTATTTCCTTTATACTTATTAGCTTCTCGTAAGGTATGCATTCACCTTGGAGAAGGTATGCATAAGAACAAGCTCTAATGGGTTTTCTTAAGAGAAGGTTTTTGGTGTTGGGTCATGTACATTAATGAAGCTGAACTCCTGCTTTTAGAATATGCATTAAACAGTATCTTATTGCATACGATGTAGCTTTTATACCAAAGAGTATTTGGATTGTGTTTGGATCCTATTTGCATCATTTAGTATACCTTCCATTTTCACCTGTCCTTGCTACTAATTTCAGATGTTCACGTCTTTCTTTAACAAATGCTGTTTCAATCTATTTGAACAGACGGTCCCTTTAGAAAGGAATCGACGTCAGTCCCTTCGGCCTCTAAATCAGAAACAAAAAATGTTGCAGTACTTCAGAAAGAGGAAGGTGCCTATACAATGTCAGAGGAGTTATTTATTCCCGGGACTGTTTACTATTTGAAGAGGAATGTAGAAAATCATGCTGGAAGCAGCGATGACAGGCACAGGGAATGTTTCAGTCTTTGGAGGAGACATCCAGGTGAACATTTCCAGAAGATAGTGCTCTCAAGCAACTTAATATCAAACCACAGATGCGTTAGCCACTATTATGCTTTACGAGATGTACTAAAAGGTTTGCCGATGTCCCATGATGAAGGCATTTTCAGGTAGGAACAGGCTAAAAGCTCGAACATCACATCTTATACACTGTAAATTATCAAATAATTATATATTCAGATCGGTATGATCATATTGAGGCAGTTTTTAAGCATTTTTTGCAGAAGAAGGTATAGTCCAGAAGAAATTAAACAGTTTCTAATGTGTTTACATTCCTAGATTTCTTACAACTGAAATCATTAATCGTTGTCTAGTTGATCTTGAATAAGGAAGTTGCAAACTTGCAATGTCTGCTTGAAAGCCAGTTTATAATATCAAGCCAACTTCATTTTGTATGCTGTGAAAGGCATTGAGTCTACTGACAAACCCATCTTACATTGCCAATATTTGTTCTTGGGAACTGCCTCCTAAGGTCTAACCCGTACTCTGTAGTCTATCGCCTGCTTTAGCATAAAGCCCTCCCCTTTTCAACTGCAATCAAGTGCAGAAATTCTTCCAGAAATATCCTAGTGAATTGTGCTTTTATAGCCTACAAAAATTCTTGTAAGGAAGTAAGCAATCGAATATAAATGAATTTTGTTATATTTATAATTTGTTTATATCATTTAATTAACAAATCTTAAAATACTGTTTATGATTATTTCATTTAATTAATGAATACTTAAATATTGTTTGTGATCGTTTCATTTAATTAATTAATCTTGAACATAAACAAATCATTTTGTTTGGTTATATTTTAGAACATAAATAAATTGAATATAAACGAATTTTATTATATTCATAATTTGTTTATTTAATTAATTATATTATGAATTTTAAAATATTATTTGTAATTATTTATTAAATTTAAAAAACAAACAAAAATCAAATTTGTTGATGAAATATTTATCAAACTTTCCATTGATTAACACTCTAAATTCAAGTTCAGCATGTAAATTTCTTGCATTTTCTTTTTTATGACGAAATCTAAGCTATCCAATTTTATATGATAGTATACGGTATACCCATAAATAATGATAACACGCTTCCCCACCATTGCCTACCTTAAAAAAGGTATGGCTGAGCAAGAATGGAAGCGATCCAATTTCCCCTTAGGCTAACCCTAGGGTGGTCTTAGCATCCAAGGGAAAGTGGAAAATCCACGCCTCATACGCATAAATGCCCATATAAACAAACCTTTGGTGCAGTAAAAAGATTGTTGCTTTAAGGATTCATTTTCCTCCATCTACATTGGCATAAAGTTTGTACCTAACAATAATTAAAAAAAAAAAAGAAACCTCCATAAAATTAAGCTCAAATTGAATTCTATTGACTACACTTTTGGATGTGTCCTATTTGATATATCATATTAATGTCAGAAAAGAAACACTCAACTGATCTAAACTTGTCCTTCCACGTTTGTTGTTTGTCTTCATCCTCAAAGAAATGACAAATTTTTTCTTACTTCTGATCTATGAATAGTCTTTATTTATTTATTTATTTTTAAATATGATCAAGATTCAAGAAGTATTTTTAGATTTTCTTTTATTATAATTTTTAGAAAATTTTAAAAATGCATTCTTTACACCATTTTGGTGTGTGCAGAAATTTATTTTTGAAATGCTTTTCACAAAAATCAAATCTTGATTGACCAAAAAAAAATTTATCATTTCGCCTGAACGGCTGGTTTTAATATTTAGAAATGTTAGATTTAGTTTCCATTACTTGTTTCTTAAATAAGTTGTTTGGAAATGCTTTTCTTCTCTGTTATTTTTAGAGCAAATGGTGGATCAACTTTTGTATCAAAAGCTAGACAAAGAGTGAGCAACTGTTATGTGGAGGAAAAGTTAGGGGAATCAGGCTTAATCACATTAATTATATCGATATTTTATCATGTTACATTAAGCAACAGGTTGGTCAAGACTACACTTTTGGACACATTGCCAACCGATTTCAGAAACATCAGGAAAGTATATATGTATTAATTATCTTAAGCTGATTAAGAACGCAACGAGCAAAACATTTTTGTTTTCTGGTCGGAAGAAAGTATTGTGTACTTCAAAAAGTGGAAGATCCAGACAAAATGCTGGAAATTTTCATATAAGAAATAAAACAATGAAGATAGATAAGAGTTGTGGTGGGGGAGTGGGGCTATTCCATTCTTCAATAGTCAATACTCAATACCAAGAAAAAATTTCTCAGCTTTGAAGAAAATAAAAACGTACTAATATCACATTCAGACAAAACTGTAGGACCAGATTTTGCCATTATTACAGGTTATTTTTTTTGGTCAAATAAGTGATTAATTGTATCTTAGACTGAAGCCAATTGGCTTCTCCAGGTTGTCTCCACCTGTGATGAACTTTCTTATCCACAAATTTTAATCAGTCAAGGAAAAACAAAACCCTCTCCATCAGTTTCCTTCAATAGAAAATAACAAAACCATCCCTTTCACCTTTTTTTTTTTTTTTGCTTCTGGCTTAACCCTATGACGATTCATGGCCCTAACTGTTAAGCTACCTAGAGATGATATACATTGGCCCGTATTTTATGGTTTGGACTTTTAAATCTTGCCCCCTATTCAAAGCACATCCAAAATTTTATAAAACTTGAATGACTTAAACCATCCTAATCACACGTCAAAGGAAAAAGCGACAAGATTTATGTATACTTCTGAAATTTTGAAGCTTTAATTCCATGCGCATGTGTTTCCCAATCATCATGCAACGACATTTTCGTTGCTACTTGAAATGTTTGGGATCGAAATTGATATTTGAACGTCTAGAGTAAGTAATAACTGATCAAATGAACTTATCAAAACATATAAAAATCGAACTTAATTTGATAAGGACATTATTCATGGTGAAGGAATTTTGATCAAATTATATCTACCCACGGTTTTTTGTCGGATTCTTGCTATTTTTATAAGAGATTATAGGCCATATTGAGACATTTTAAATGTGTTAGATACTTTAGGGTTTATATTTTGTGGTTAAGTTATGGAAAACAAGTTTTCTACTAAATTTGAGAGAATCATATAGAAATTAAGTAATTGGAATAAAGAAACCCTAGACTTCTTGCAATATTGCATCCATATATACACGTAAAAATGGTCCCATATGTAACGTGGGTGTCGGCTTGACTGTTCTTTACAAGGATACAAATGTTAGCATCATTCTCCGACATGGTCTCTGTCCATCAACTAAAACTTGTCCTTCCTCAAACCCTACAAAAACAAATTAGACACTAGTTTTTCAAGAGATCAGCTATTTATAACTTAAACTTGTAGTTTTTCTAGAATTTCTTTTTCCAAGTTCTATATATCATTAGAAACATTTTGGTATTTGAACGGCTTGTCATTTCGGGGAAGACAAGAAAAGATGGATTGTTCAATTTTGATTAGAAAAGTTGAGATATAAAAATTCAAGAAGCAAAACGCCGGTTGAAAATCATGGAAGATTTCATTAAACAGTTGAGACATAATAATGCATGGATCTTCGTAATTTCTTGTTGAAATATCATTCCAACAACATTTCAAACTTAGCTTAGTATTTGTGTGTTTAGGAGCCTTGTAATAGTCCAATTAATTTTTGATGAGGCAAAAACAAATATTAGTCTCAAGTCTTGGACGACTTACATAGGAAATTCCCACTAGTACAAATTCGAAGGAAAATTTCAGATTCTTCCGAATAAAGTATCCCTTAAAAGATTAGAAAGTTCTTAATAATAGCCTAATACCTAGTGATTGCTTAAAAGTTATGAAATGCTTGTTTAATTAGAGTTTTAATTTGAATTGAGGTTTTTGAAAATTTTGATAAAAAAATTTAGAATTTAATTCAATTAGTTTATATAATCATTATTTTAAAAGATAACATTCAATAAATTTATGATTCAAATATTAATATTATCGCTCATTTGTGTTAAAAAAAAAAAAAAACTCATTGCAAAAGTGATTCTTATATTACACCAATTTTTACTTTTTTTTTTAATTTAGTCTTGGAAAAGAAAAGAAATTATGTGATTACATATTAATCATTTTAATTATAAACTTATCACATCCTTTCCTTATTATTCTAATACTCCTGAAAGGAAAATAGCTTCTAAGTCATTTCAAATCAAAGTATGGATCATGAATTTTACTGTCCATATATAAATTCATCACAACTATGCTACCACTCCATTTGGAATAAGATAAAAATAAAATTCACACTTAATATTTGAATAAAAAATCATAATACCCAACATTATTTTAATTAATTTGAACATAGTCTTGTATGTTTCTTACTTCTTACTAACATTTTGGCTTTATTTTTCAACAAAAAATTTTTTCTAAAAAAAAGAAATTACTCCCTTTATTCCAATTAACTTTTTTTGGAATCAAAATTATCTAAATTTGATAGTTACTATTTTAAATATTTTATAATTAATTAAATTTTATAAAACATATATTTTAAAACTATTTCATGCATAATTTTTAAAATATATATTTATATTTTTATCAGTAATAAATATAAAATAATAAGATATCAAAATATAAAAAAATTGATAAAAAAATGTCTTATTAGGATGGAAGAGGAGTATAAATTAAGGTGCTTAAAGGGGATGAGATGACCGTTAATTTATCGTTTGTGAACGGAGGTGACATGGGACCCAGCACGTGTAAAAAATAATAGGCCACTGCCACTCGTCTGGCGTGTGAACGTCAGAATCATCTGATCAAAGTCGATGTTTTTTTGTTAAATGTGCACGTGCACCGCAATCCCGAGGAGCCGTAAACTGTAACAGCTTTTTTTTCTTTTCTTTTTTCCCTCTCTTCTTTTATTTTGCTTTATTACAACTCCTTTATATTATATAGTTTTTATATTGTTGAGCAAATTTTTATGAATTTGTTTATGAATGTTTAGTAATTTTTTATTTTTTATTGAATTTGACTCTCCTAAGTCCTAGCCACTTATATCTAGTTATTGATTTGTATATTTTTATTAATTATTTTATAAACCAATTATGAAAGAGATAAAACAAAAAAATATATGCATCCTGTATACTAATCTAATTAATTGCAATAAGATGATTTGAGATTATGACATATGATAGAAAAATAATAATATAAGCTTATAAGAAATCAACTTGCAAATGCTTGGATGCTATAAACTTATTGTAGACTTTTTATTGTTTAATTGGAGTAAAATAACATAGATCTTGAATTGTAGACATCAATTTTGACTAATTAATTTTTTTATATAATTTAATATTAATTAATATTTTTTAAAAAAAAATAAATAAATAAAAAAAAGTCTTGGATTTCAACTCTGACAGCTGAAATCAAGTTATCAGAGTGATTTTTTTTCTCTCCGACATAACTTAATTTGACAGCCTGATATTCGGTGACCAAAAATCACCGAACAAGATCTAAATTTTTCACAAAAAAAATCTTAAGAGATATGAGATTTGAATTTCAAAGGCTCTATAAATAGAGCTAAATTTTGCAAATCAGGGGGAGAAGACAAAAGGAAAAGAAAATAAATATTGTTAACAAAAAAAAAAGACCACAGTCCTCTTTGAGGAACTAACAGCAAACAAATTTTTTTTTCTAAATTAAAATTTTAAATCTAAGAGGTTAGAGATTTTTTTTTTTTGAAAAATATGGGATTTAGGGAGTGTTTAGAAAACAAAAATGATCATTGGAAGAATTTTGGGGAATTTTTTGAAATTTTTTTGGGTCGCCAGAAACTGAAAAAGTTTGAATCTTCCGATAATCGTTGAATTTTTCGGCACTAGAATCTGAAAAAGTTCAAATTTTTTGGTAATCGTTGAATTTTTTTACCACCGAAATCTGAGATCTTTGAATTTTTTGACATCATTTAAGATTTCAGCCACCGGTGCATGGCGAGACCAATTGAAAACTGGGTTTTACGATGGTCGGTAAGAGGAGTTAAATTTCTAGAGAGAGAAGCTCTGGGTTAGAAAGAGAGAAGGGAAAGAAAAAATAAGAAAAAAAACAAAAATCGACCTTTATAAGCCCTTCAAACGACGTCGTTTTGGACGTCTGAACCAAGTTCAACCCACGCAGGATCTGCACACTAACCCACCACCAACCTGACTCGTTTCACAGGTTTTTTTTTTTCTTTTCTATTTTGATTTTAATTTTTTTATTTTGTATTGATTTTTATGTTGATTTTTTTTATTTTTTTATGATATTATTGTTATTATTATTATTGTTATTTTATATTAATAATTCTTAAAATAAAAATAAAACTAAAATAATATAAAGACTTAAAAATATAATATAAAAAAATTAATAATAACTTTTTTAATGAAAATAAAATTTTATTACAAGCAAAAATATTATTTAAATTTCACTAAAGTGTTGGGATAATTTAAAAAATAATTTTTTTCTAAAAAAATAATAAATTATAAAAAATGCTAAATAAAATAAAACTAAATTGTTTAAATGAATCTTTTAAATGTAATTTTTTAAAAAAGCTAAAAGAGTTTAGTTTCCTTATTATTACAAGTAAAAATAATTTTTTCGGATTTCACCATAGAGTTGGGATAATCCCAAATTATTTTTACTAAAATAAAGATTGATTTAGACAATGTAAAACAATAATAAAAATGAAAATAAAAAATAATAATAATTGATATTTTGAATTTAAAAAAAAATAGAAAATTAAAATAGTTTGATTTTCTTTAATACGAGCAAGATATAAATATTTAGATTTATCTGGTGAATCGGGATAATCTAATTTTTTATAATAAAAATAATTAATAAATAATAAAAAGTTTGTTTAAATAATCATAATAAAAATTAATTAATAAATTCCTTTAATTATAAAAAATGATTTTATTTAGGATCTTGTCAAAAGGTTAAGTTGATCCTAAAATTTGTTCAAAACTTTTAAGATTTCACCGAAGGGTTGGGATAATTTTAAAACTTATTTAATAAATTTTAGGAACTCATCAAAGAGTCGGGTTATTCTTAAAATCATTTTCAAAATAAATAAATAAAATATTTTATGACGAGATTTTGAGAATTTTGTAAATGATCAATTTTCTCGAAATATTTTTAAAATAATGATTTTTATAAATTTTCTCAAAGCGTTGGAGAATTTATAAGATACGAAATAACAATAATAATGTTGATTTCATAATAGAAATATTTTTTTAAAAAATAAATTTCAGGAAATTAAATTTAAATAAAAAAAAGATTGTATTATCAAAATTAAAGGATTACACATGTTTAATTGGTACCGTTCTTCGAATGGGTGACGTGAGGGTGCTAATACCTTCCTCACTCGTAATTGTACTCTTAGACCTAATCTTGATTTCGTAGACCTAAACTTATTTTAATAATTCTCAATTAATTTTAAGATTTTTAGTAAAAAAATGATATTTTGGGTGGTCAATCACACTCTATAAAAGATTGGTGACGATTCTGAAAAAAATTTTATCAAATCTAGTGATCGAGTCTCCTCGGACGAAAAATCCTTATGACACAAATGAAATAACTTTAAAATATGTTATAAAATATCTTTTTTTGTTTAAGACTTATTTTATTTGATTAATCATTTTTTATGTTTCGAAAATATTTTCTAATAATATATAGATAAAACAATTTGGTTTTAAACAGAAATAGCATTTTGCAGAATAATGTAAATATAACATTCTTTATTTAAATTAATATAAAAACATTTGATTCAATAATTATTCTATGTTTTTTTATTTAAAGAATTGAGTTCAAACCTGCATACTTAATATACGTAAAAATGAAAAAGAAAAGAAAAACATATAACATGTTAATTAACAACTCATCTTGTGTAATTAATTCTTTAATTTTTTGCAATCATACAATATGCTTATAACTAAATGTTGAGGTAGAAAATGAAAGGTAAAAGGAGAGAAAAGAGAGCATGAAAGAACCGGCCTCGTTTCTCAAAATTTTCATCAAGCTCAAGATTGCTTTTGACAAACTTGTTATTAGCTTAACATAAATTTGTAATGATAGACTTCTCTCTTTATTTAAAAGAAAAAAATGATAAAAATAATTTTATTTAATTTGAAAAATAGGAGATTTAAATTTAAAATTTTTAAAGAATATATTAAATCAAATACTTAATTATATATATATATATATAAATATTAGATCATATTTAAAAATAAAATTTTAATGCATTATTTTCTTTTAAATTTAATAAAAAATGTATTAAAGTTAAAAACTTTTTGTTGAATAATAATTGAATTGTTTTTAATCAATGCTCATAGATACCTGTTTATTGAGATTTATATATAAATTTAATAAAATATTATTATATAATTCATTAATAATATATAATATTTATATATTAATAATACATCAAATTATATTAATGCAAGCTGCAATCGAAAATGAATATTCAGGTAGGCCTAATTCTAGAAAGAATTAAACTAAAACCCTCCTTGGAATCCAAAAAGTTTGAAAGATTTTACTCTTTAATATTAGTTAAATATTATTTATAATAATATTTTTGCAGTAAATGTAACAGTTGCTAATTAATCGTAATTTTTAATATATTAGGCAAAGATATTTACCTAATATAATAATTTTAAAAAGTAATTTGGTTTTGTTTTGGGGATTGGTCCTTTGGAGATTAGTTGAACCCCTCCTGCATTATTGTCCAAAGGTGATTAATTTTTTATAATCCCCGTAAAATCAATAGAAAAAAATGCCTTCTTGTCGTCTCCCAAAGATAACTCCTCCTTTTTTCGGTGTTTTCATGGGTTAAGTGGCCAACAAAGTACACATGACTTAGAAAGCCATTTTCCCAATGGTGGGATAATGGCTGCCAATCAGGTCGATGTCAATGGTGTTCAATTGATTGATTTGGTTAATTTTAACTTAAATTATTTAAAATTAAATTAATTTATTTTTATTAATTAAATTAAACTAATAAATTTTAAAAATTAATCAATCAAATTTTAATTAATCAAATAATAAATATATTTAAATTAAATTATTATTTAAACTCTAAAATTTCATATTTTAAATAAATTAAATAAAATTATCAAACATAATAATACTAAATATTATATTAAAAATTATAATAATTTATAAAATTAAATGATTCATTTTATATTTTTTTTATTTTTAATTTGAATTATATTATATTTCAATTAAAATTTTAACTAATTTAATTTTTGAACTTAATTAATCAAAAAATAAAATTTTTTTAAAATAATTTTTGTCAATATATCGAAATTAATTTAACAATCGATTGATTAATCAAATTAAATTGATTCAATTAATTAATTTAATTAAAATTAAATTATGAATATCTCTACTACTTCATTATCTTATGCATTTTAATTTTTTTCAATAAAAATTGATTTAAATAATTAAAGTTTAAAATTTAGATATAAAATATTTAAATTTAAATTTTTATAATTTTTTTATTGATAAATAACTTATAAATTTAACAAATTTTAAAAAAATTCATAAATTTTTTTCTGAAATTTGTAATTTGTCTTTATGTTTGAGATGAAATAATTTCAATATTTTTTATAATCTATTTCTGCAATCACATCTTTTCTTTGTTTATGTGATAGAGTTTAAGTTTCACATTTATCGAGATATAAATGTCAAATCACTGGATCAAAGTACTGTTTGATTAACAAGGGCTGAGCTGCGACAGAGAAAATAAGGGGCTGCATTATTATTTGAGGTTAGAGGGTGGGGGCAAAGGTGCCTGCCTAGCTATGTGTGACAGTAGAATGTCATTGAAAGTTGATTAATGATTATACAAAGATTAGTTAATGATGATAAATCTGTATTGCTCGACAAGCCCTGACCTGCTGTTACTTAAAACTAATAAAAAATTTAATACTCTCTCCCTCTCTCATGTCGATGCCAGTTCCAGCGTCACTATCTTTTGTTTCATTCATTTTTTGGTATATATGCTTCCTGTCTCTGCATTTTTTTGGTTCCTTTTTGCAGTCTCATTATCTGTAGTATTAACAAGTAATCCACCATTTAATTTCTAATAATTACAATATATTTTCCCTTAATCACCATTATTAACATATATAATATAGTCATTGTTTAATTTCTTTGGTAAAAGAGCCCCATATCACACTAGTTTGTGCCCCTATAAAACCCACATTGAACTTTGTTATTTATTAATAATTATTTTGATCATTAAATAAATTATAAGTAAAAAAAATTATTTCAAAATATGATGTATCATATCAATATTGTTAATACACAAATTATATATTAAATTCATTTGTTATAAGATATTGTTGGGAGATCTGAAAATTTAATTATCTTCATAGTTTTATCCTTTCAAAAATGTTCTAATTAAAAAAAAAAAAAGGTTATCCTTAATTATAATTTTATCACAATGCAATATTTGATTATTAAAAGTGAGATGTTTTTTTCTCTATGAATTGATACATGGGTATACTTTTCACTTTTTTTTAATTAATTTTGAATTTATACAAATATTTGGCTTATTATAAGTAGGTCAAATTTCCAAAATTTAACCACGTAAACTAGGATATTTGGTATCAATAAAAAGGCAAATGGAGTATGGTGGTTTTAACCTTCGGATTTCTTCTGATCATAGAAAAAAACTGAGCCCACTTTCAGGTGGGATTATAGGAAAGACAAGGACGACTTTTTCAACCCCATAGATTATAATCATATCTGGAGTCCCACCAGTAGAGCAAGGACCTCATACCAAATAAAATCTTTCAAGTAACCAAAATTAGACAATTTCGTATCCAAAAGAATTACTTTTCGTTTTTGGGTAGATGAAAGGGGTATGACTGTGATCACTATTTTTAATTTCGATCCAATCAATTTGACAATTTATTATATGATTATCAGCTTATCTGATCAACTACCACTGACTGAACCTTTCTGATCTGATTTTGGCATATTTAACTAATAATGAGCCACACATGCTGCAGATTTCAGACCTGAAATAATGGAATGATCATATTATTAAAAAGTGATATCCACAGGTTCAGTTAAACTGCCAATTATACTACTGATTGGTTCTTATTTGCCCTATTCTTTTTCTTCCCATCGCCGTTGTTTCTGTTCTTTTTTCTTAAGATTTGTGCAAGTAATAAAATCCCTATTTAAATCCCAAGACGAGCTTAGATCAGGTTGAGGTCCTGAGGACCTATATATTTCTGAGAGAGACTGTCAGGAGTTGCTGACAGTCTACTTTATGGTTTAGATTCAGAGGATAATCCTGAGGAAGGCCCATAATAACTAAAAAGTATTATTAAAAAGGAATTTTATCCCCATGAATTATAAATGAAAGGAAGAAAAAAGAAGAGTTTCGAAATTCGAAACCAAAGTATATTTTTTATTGTAGTACTATTTGTATTTGAGGTATAGGTGCATTGGTTGTGTAATAACATTACATTTTGTCTAGTAATTTTCAACCTATTTGATAGGTTAATTAAAAAAAAAAAGAATTTAAGACTTCTCTACATTGATTTACAATCTTCTTTAAAAAAAAAAATTGCATTTAACATAGTTAAGATTTAAATTTTAATATTTATAATTATTTTTTATTTTTAAATTATGATTTTTTACCAAAAAAATAAAGAAATTGAAGGAGGCTCAAAAGAGAAGATGAAGGTCTCCAAGTTATAATAATACACGCAAGGAACAAGAAACAAGTTAGATAATGATGTTATGAACCCCATATCAAAGTAAGACAAGGGGGTGATTTTGGGCTATAAAATTATGAATCTTCCTTCACCTAACGTATGTTTTTTTGGTTAGAAATATCAACCGGTGATAAATGATATTAAAGGAGATTCAACTCTTAATTGATGTGGAACCTTCTGAGAGATATCAAAATAAAATAAATCCAGATCAGAGAATCGAGATAGCCCGAATCAAAGTGAGTCTCTCTCCTATGCATGAAAGAGTATAATAAGAGCATTACATAGTTGGGTGAAGAGAATGTCATGAATTCTACATATAAGAGGTGATCTTAAGCTATAAAATCATGAATCTTCCTCCATCTAGCAAATGTCTTTTGAGTTGAAAATGTGAACGTCAACGATGATCTTCAATGCTCAATTTAATTGCAGATACATATCTCTGACCGGCCCATTGCCAATTCCATCTTTATCATGATAATGAAATTAGCTGCTCGTACAACGTGTCTCTCATTTAAAAGTTAAAACACCATACAGCCTGAAAGGAAAAGTCAAGACACAGAAAGAAACAATAGCTTGACAAATTAATAAATCAGTTGTCTACGTTAATTAGCTCATATTATTTGAAAAGAAAACAAAATAATTGAAATCGCTCAGGGAAAAATGGCAATAATTATTTAAAACTGTATGTTTTTCCCTTTCCCCTTACAATAATTGTGACGTGCAATATATAATTTTTTATATAGAGGGAGCCAAAACTTAAGAAAAATCAGATCAAGAAAGGGAATTTGCTAGTATTGTAATGTGCGATTTTTCTTTTTGATAAAAAAAAAAAAATCAAAACTTAAGGAAATTAGGTTGGGTACCTTCAATATAAATCTTTGTTTATTCTTAATTAGATCTGGTGTATCCAATCAAAGAAAATGAAAGTAGTTGCAGTAATCACATATATATTAGAACCAAGAAAATAAAGCATAAAATTAGGAATAAATCCAATGATGAAGCAAAATAGAAATGGCTTGGTTTTATGCTATAGTTTTCTTGTCGTATAAGGATACGGAATGGAATCACATTTGAGAGCATAAAAAATTTAGAAAGAAAGGTTGCAAGAGGGGTTTTAGAAGGGGGAAAAAAATGAAATGTGTAGCCCAAAAAGGGGACCAAATGTAATTAAGAATTGATTATTAAATGATCCACCTCCCCTCTTCCTATGGTGTTTATAAGCCCTTTTGGTGTTGATAATGCTTGCTCAAACCTCTCTCTATAAACCAAAAAAGAAAAAAAAAAAAACCACTAAAAATACCCAAAAGACAGAAGATCAAGAATCAAGATGGCAGGTTCTGGTTCCCCTTGTGGTGCCTGCAAGTTCTTGAGAAGAAAATGTGTTAGAGGCTGTGTTTTTGCACCTTATTTCTGTCATGAACAAGGTGCAACCCATTTTGCAGCCATTCACAAGGTTTTTGGTGCAAGCAATGTCTCAAAGCTGCTATCTCATCTCCCTGTCAGTGACCGCTGTGAAGCTGCGGTCACAATCTCATATGAAGCTCAAGCTAGGCTTCAGGACCCCATTTATGGCTGTGTTTCACATATCTTTGCTCTTCAACAGCAGGTTTTGTAACGACCCGTTACCGTTTAAGTAAATTGATGATTTGAAACCCTAGTTTGAGTTTAAACAGAGATCTAAATTAATATTCTACCATTGCTTTCTTGTTTCAATTTTCTACAGGTTGTCAATCTACAGGCACAACTTGCTTCTCTCAAAGAACAAGCAGCCCAGAGCACTTTTAATGGCTCTGTTACTACAAACCCTAATTACAAATACTATGGCAAGCTTCCTTCTCAGCTCCAGGATGTTCAAAGTTGGTTTCACCCAGATAATTCAAGCATAGCACCAGATTTTAATCCCAGCGCAAGTTCATATTGTGAAAATGGGATTTTGGATCCAACTTCTTTGGGGAATTATGAAAATTCAGTCATCTCTTCAGGAGAAGATCATGTCTCATTTACAACTTCTGGGCAGGCTCCTCATTCTATGTCTTGTTTTGACATGCAAACAAACAACAGACAGTGGACTTTACAGGATGTTGATGACCTTCAATCAATGGCCTTCGGCTATGCTCAACATTCATGATGAAGGGGATCCATGATCTTCAGCACAAGAGATTTATAAAACCGGTGAAGAAACGATCGACCTTCCAGTTTTGAATTGAATGCTGCATATTTTGAAACATATATATGCACTTTTGTTGCTATAAATAAAAGCTAGGAACCCTAGAAAAATTAATTTTTATACAATCACAAACCCTAAATTCTACAATTTTTTACTAAATAAATTACAGTTACCTAGTCCCTTTTTCTACACACTTTCCCCTTTATAAACCTTGATATTAGTTGGTTCAAAATAATTTTATCAAATGCTCTAATTAAAGGACAGAATTGATTCAAGATTAAAGCATTTGATCCAAGTAATTCACTATCCTACTCAGTATGATTCAGCTAAAGTTCAATTATTTACTCTGTTTATTTGCTAGAAAATGACTGAGGTGCAGATATATATAGGTAGTTCTTTTGTTGAAGCTAAACATAAATGGTGCAATTACTTGGCTTCTTATGCAGCTTGACTCTGGTATAATCATGGTAGGAAACACTCTCCCCCCCGTCTCTTTGTTTGTTCGTTTTGTTTTTTTTTTTTTTTTTTTTTTTTTTCAAGAGTAATATATAGCTGAAGAGACAAACAAATTTTTTAAAAGATTTAAAGATCTGAAATCATGTAATGTGTTTGGAGAATAAACATAAGGAGGTACCTTTTTCTTTAAAATAAACATGATTATGATCCCAATAGAAATTTAGATTATTTATGGAATTACCTAACTTTGGTCTTCATCCACCCCAGGTTGTTTCCCTTTTAATTCTCATTTCCCTGTGTTTTCCCAATGTTCGGTGATTCTCATGAAACAATTCACAATCTCAAGTACACACATTCCCCCCCCTCCCCCAACAAAAATGAAAGTTGATTTTACCTTCTAGCTAGTCCTGTATGCTATAATATCATACTCTCTTCACCATTGTCGTTTTTCTATACTTGAAATTATCAAATATTGATTCCTGATCATTAATACTAAGAATGTAGCATTTTACCAATGGTTATTGGCAATCTCTTCACCATTGCTTATTTAAGAACGTAGCTTACTTATGACGTGTGACTAATTATAATATTAGCTTTCTTACACGTGATGGAGTTAATTGTGAGGATTTGCACTATTAGTATTGTTTGCATAGCATTTTTCAGTGCAAAGCAGATTTTTTTGAATTGTCATATGGAATAAATTAAGCAATGACACTGCAATTTAATTATTTGATTCTTTCTTTCTTTCTTTCTTCCATGGTTTACTTGAAACTCCCTTAATTTCTATCATTATATACAGCAGCAAAGAAGGTTAGTACTGTGAAAAATTTTGATAATGATGAAATTAATGATTTTGAATTGCAAATTTGCATTAATTAGAGCTGGCCAATTCTTTCTTACTCAATAATGATAAACATTAACAGATGACATCATAATAATTATTAGCAGATCATATAAATAATTAGTATCACCTTTAATAATGAGTAACACCCTTTCTGTTATTCTTTTCATACTGAGAAGACCCAAGAAAGAAGTATTTTCCCCCATAATTGCATTTCATCCACAAGAACCATTATCACTTTTGGGTTTTGTTGTCTGGTCCTAAATCCAAGAGGCCCAACCAAAACATAATAATTACCTAAGTACGGCCCATTCAATTTGCCTCTCTACTAACCAATTAACTCGTAAATGCGTGGATTACTTCCTAAATTAGTAGTTGCAATTTAAAAATTATGCGTGTAATATTAAGAAGCTTGACATATTAATTCAATTTATTTATATAATAGTATTAATAAGTTTGAGATTTAAATTTAAGTAATTTTATTTTAAAATTGGGATTTTTTTATTAAAAAAATTTTGACATCTTCTCTACATAAATTTTTTTTCTTTGATTATTTTCAAGCTATAAATTCATATCAAATCAAAGACTAATTTGTTTTGTCTCTATATCATGGGTATGTTTGTGAAAATAAACTTGTAGGACAATGAAAGAAAAAGTTGAAAATATAAAGCAAAACGAAAGAGTGAAAGCTGCTTGTAAAGAGAAAACTGTCCGTCGATATGATCTATACTACTGGACCCTAAATTCAACGGCTGGGATTAAACACACTTGTGCCGCAAAATCAATAGTTGTGTTAAAACTAATTAAATTCAAACCCCGAGAAGACTTCATGCTTCTTTCCATCCTTCTCTTTACTTTTGTTTTGTTTCTAATTGTTTAATCACCAAATAAGACAATAATTCGTGTTTATTAATTTCTAGTTTAAACCAACACGACGGTCCCATGTCATGTGCATAAAAAAATTCAAATTGGTAATGTTCAAATTAGTAAAAAAAAAAAAAAATTCTTATTCAAATTCTCCTTTTTCTAAATAAATAAAAAATTTTCTTGATACAATTCTTGATGTAGTGATCAGGGGCTTTGCTGAAAGTTATGAAAAACTGTCTTGCATCCGAAAGTCAGAGGAATCGAAAGTAATATTTTGTGGTAGGTTTCGACACTTAAATTAATAAGGTGCATGACAAAGGAAGCAAGAGAGAGCATAAGGTTACGGTAGAAAGGAGAGAGACTTGGTAAAAAATGGGTTATTTGTCTGATTAAATCTTATTTTTTATATTTCATGGACGATGATGTGATAAATAAAATTATTATATATAAATCTTACTAACATGATAACAAAATTTGTGGAAGACATGATTATTAAGATAAAACAAAGTTAATAAAAACTTTATTATTCGCACACTATGCACATTAATTCCATGAACAATTCTTAATCCCACCTTAATTAAAAAGAATGAACCCCTATAATCTCAGCATTTTTCACTGATCTTTTGACAGAGAATCGAGTTGGAAGTGTTTGTCACTGTTCTAACTTCTAACATTTATATTATATATATATAAAACATGGGTTCCTGTACTTTAAGAATGAGAGTCTGTCAAAGAAACAGACCATACTCTCTTTTTATTTTTTCAACTCTTTTAATCATATTTTATATGTAATAATTTAAACTGTTCTATAATAAATAAAAGTTCAGTTCTACATTCAACTAATGATCACTCGCCTCCAATTTTATTAGTAGTCTTTGGAATAATTGCTTTTCTAGAGCAAGTAATGAAGTCCAACAAATGCATTCTACAGCTTAATATTCCTTTTTTTTTCCCCTTCTTTTATCTCTTTTTTCCTTTGCAATTTGTCTAGTGCAAGAACAGACAAACTATGAAAGTGATTTCTGCCTCTTGACTGGGTTTTTTTAATTAATTAAATGCTGATAAAGTTTTTTATGACACAAGGGTAATGGGCTCGAAGAACTTGACATTTGATTAATCATAAAGTTTAGATAGATTGACTAAAATTATTTACGGGTTTTATTTTTGAAGTATTGTTAGTATTTAAATTCTATGCATTATTAATAAATTATACAATACCATCTTATTAAGGAGCAAAAAATAAATTGTTGTGAGAATTTAAAATAGGTGCACAAAAATAAAATTTTTTAAAATTTTATTATTAATAAAAAATCATCATATGATTTATTGATAATGTATACCATATATACACCAACAATACATTAAATACACACTCTTTTTAGTTTTAGTTTTAATTTGGTTCTTGACCTGGTGCTCTGGCAATAAGCATAATTATGACATCAATGGTGGCAGTTGCCAACCAGGATTTCACCACTTGCCACTGCAACCATATTAACCCATATAATCGACAATCTGTGCTCAAAGATTATCAAATTTATTAAGCCAAATATCTCTGTGCCAACTTATAGTTTACATGTTTTATTTTATTTTACAAATTTAGTGGATGAGCTTGCAAACATGAATCAGGAATGTCCACAATGTTGAACAGGTTGTAAGCATAAAGATCAATCCCCTGGGTTGGTGCTTTGTTCTAGTTGATTGGAGGTTAGTTAATAATAAGAATATCTAGAAGCAAAGCTTGATTATGAAAGAGAATGATAGTTCATTACTTGAATATCAAGCTAAAATGGCTATGAGATCTGCTATTTTTTTTTTCTTTTTCTCCATAATTTGGTCTATACTCTATGAGTCTATGGTCATCAAGCCCTCCAAGAATTTAATTCAAGATTCTGTTGTCTTGATCATCTATAATAAATATATTTTATCTATAAGGGTTAACTCGGCCATTAATTGAGTTTGATTATATATTCTTTATGAGATAAATAACATTTGTAAAATACAAGAGAATATTTTTTATATAAAAGAAGCTGTAATTCAAGAATATATATGAAAAGAAGTCTTAAGGATTGAAATTTGAATTTCAAACTTATTAGATGTCATTTTTAAAAAATGACTATATGAACTAATTAATCGTTTTTAGGAGGATTTATTTGTTTCAATGATATATCGAACTTAAATAATTAATTTAATTATAATATTCTCAACTAAGATCAATATGCTTAACTAAGAAAACAGTTATCTTAATTGGTTAGATAAAAGTTGGCAAAGCCTCTTGGCTCATATTGTAGCCTTGTGCATTCAATCAAGTGAACATTTTGTCTATAATTATGAATACAAGGCCATAGGCATTGGTATTTAAATTAGAAAGAAGTACTTATGTTAGGTAAACCTACTAATTAGAACATAAACCCTAGGTGAAGAGAGGCCCCAAGGATACTTCCTCAAGGTTGTTGGAAATCCTTGGGAACTTCTGCTTCATTGTTCTTTACCCTGCATTTCTAATTTTTAGATTTTTTTTTGGTACAAATAAAGTTCTAATCTTGGGATAGAAAAATGGCTTGTGCTTAGAAATTGAATCTCGAATCTATTAAATGTCATTTTTTAAGATAATTTGTATGAATCAATTGAATTAAAGAGAGTTTAAAATATTAAAACAAACAAATCAATGCAAGACTGCTATAAAATTATTTTCATGTTTATTAAACTAAGCGATGATGACAATAGTTGGAGGCAATCATATTGGTTTTGGAAGAAATAGATTGATCCTGCTGCATGGTGTGACTTCAGGCTGATAATAATATTATGTATACATGTAATTAGAATGTCATCTAGAAACCCCCTAAGAATTGCTTTCTTAAATGTAATATCCCTCCGTGGGAAAGGTTCAAATTTGTATGTATATTTGTTTAATCTATCATTGGTCTTGATAGGTATGAAAGAAGAATGTAATCAATTAAGGATAACCCGAATTTCAATGCCTTTTATCAGATTGTCAAATGAAGTTTGCTCCATTATTGTGGCTCAGTAAACAATAAACTATCAAAAGAAATTAATTAGTAAAAGTTAACCACCCCCAAGTAAACTATAAGTTTCCAGGATAAATTGTCATTTCAGCTACCAGAACAGACAAATTTATCATCATAAAAAGAATTAACCACCCCCAGTAATTTATTGCACCAGCAGACAGCAGTATGAGTGAAGAGTTGAAGAGATAGAGCTGAATTCCAAGTTGTAATAAAAATTTTGATTGAATAAAGAGAAAAATGCCCAACATTAGGCTGATCAAAGTTAAACTAAGTTTTTTCGTCAAGAGCCTCAAGTTAGAGTTTTAGATTGAGTGATCATATTTAAAAATCGACAAACCGAGTAAAAACAATTTTTCTTGGGAACAGTGTCGGTATATATCCATTATTCTTTAGAAAATAAGATCACCATCAGAACAGAAGCAGGATCATACTCCTTAGAGAAAAAACAAAAGGATGATTCAATTCAGTTCCTCATCATTCTAAGGGCAAGTGCTTGAAGCTCACCCAAATCACTGTTATATGGTCTCTTCTTAGGATAACCTTGGAAAGAAAACTCCTCTCTGCTTTGTACTTCTTGCATATTCATGCTATCAGCGCTGTTGAGTTCAACAGATTCAAGTGAGCTTTGTGGGGAGATTGGATTCATGTAGCTTGCATAAGTTGGGAAGGAAGGGACACCAGGAAGGTTTCCTTGCCACTGACTCTGTATGTTATGTGAATTCATAACATTTTGAGCTAATTGAGCTTTGACTTGCATTAATTGAGCTTGCAGCCATGCTACCTATGAAATCAAGATAAGAGAATATGCAAAGACGATTGGAAAATGAAAGCTAAAGCCAAGCAAAAATAAAAGAAACTCTGTTGGCAAAAATCTTGAATATAAGATCTGAAATACAGATTTTATTTAGCAGCTGTGCCATTACAATAACTCATCAGCCATGAAAGAAACTGGTGAAAATTAGGAAATAAGATGGGAAAACTTAAGAATTCTAGTGTCTCCAAATTGAATCTTAGCCGACAAGTAAAAACTTATAGACATGTTCAAATTAGAGCATGGGCATATTTGTTCTAGCGCCTATATGCAATCTACTAACCTGCTGTTGTAAGGCGAAAATATGAGCAACACAACCATAAACAGGATCTCTAATCCTTGCTTGAGCCTCATAAGCAATGGTGACAACCGCCTCACAACGATCATGAGCTGGGATGTGCAACAATAATTTGGACACGTTGCTAGCACCAAAAACTTTATGAATGGCTGCAAATCTTGCAGGCCCTTGTTCTGAACAAAAGTAAGGCGCAAAAATACAGTCAGAAGCACATTTTCGTCTCAGAAACTTGCATGCACCACATGGGGAGCCAGTTCCTGTGGCAGTGCCAGTGCCAGAGCAAGAGCCAGATGATGCCATGGAAGAAACAAAAGAAAGAGAAAGACAAAGGGCCTTGAGAGAAAAGAAAACAAAAATTGTAATCTTAAAAATTTTCAAGGCTCACGAGTACACTGGGAAATGGTGCTAAAAAAATGGGGGTTTGGGGATCAGGGGATGGTTGGCTGGCTAGGTGAGAGTGGGGTTCCTTAAGGGGCACAACAAAAGGGGTAGTCTTATAAGAAGTGTGAATGGGGACATTGAAGTCCTTAATGTTGGGTTCTAAGGGAACATTTATTAATGGTTTATGCAATATGGGGATTGTTTTTTAATGAGTTAGACCAAGCTTGCATAGTGGTTTGTATTTTTAATGGAAACTTGTAGTTCTTATTTCAATCTTTTTTTAATACAACATGGTTGATTTTTGGTGGTGGTTTTTCTTTTTTCCGCCGATCGCCGCACCTTGCAACTGCTGCTCTTTGTCGCTTTGCGAGCGCTGATCCTATTGCTACCTGCCGATAAAAAGCCTACCGACAACCACTTAAGTGAATTACGACACTTGTTTAGTGCATTTGGTTAATGTCGTTGTTGTGTTAGAGAATTTTGATAGTATTATCATTATTTGAAGACAAATCAGGTATCAGCATTTGTATGTTTCAAAGATTAATCATTTTAATTCAGCCATATGCAGTTTTTAGTTAAACTTCAAAGTGAGTTTCACATTCAATTTGTTTAATACGAGAATAATGACATTGTGGTTGTGGGGTAGAGGAAAAATGTTCTTCTTGATCCCTATCAAAATTTTTGAAGATTCATTGTTGCACATCACAGCTCATGATCGTTTGTTGAATCCCTAGCAAGTTATGATTTATAGACAAAAACCATGAAATTTTAAAAACACCATCCCTAGCAAGCAATGATATATGTGAAGTCTTAAATTTATCTCTACAAGTTATGATTTATAAAAAAAAAAAAAACCATGAAATTTGTCATGTCGAAACCAATGAAATTCTTTTGTTAACTCCAAAAAAAAAAAAAAAGGCTTCTACCACAACAGTGAGGGTCAAAATTACAATTTTCTTTTTTTGGTGCCACCACAATGATGTATGGATGTCTCCTTTCTACTTTGAGGCAAGGTAAAGCAAAGGAGATAAGTAAAAAGGAGACACTGCTCTGCCTCAAAAGAATCTTTAAAATTTCTACTATTAAAAAAGTTTAATTTACTATATGATAATTTTAAATATTATATAATATAAAAATATAAAAACTATATGAAAGTGATAAGATTTAAAATTTTGATAAATCTTATATATGAATTTAATAAAATATATTTTATTTTCATATTTTATAAATCTTCAAACAAGGAGACACAACATAATTGTAGCAACTAGCGACAAGGCCAAGGGTAACCTACATGGAAGTGAAAGTGAAGCCATCATTTTTCCTGAAAGTAGAAGGACAAAAGCCTAACAATGAATATGCGTTAAGCTGCCGATCGAGAGCCCTGTGCAAAGGGAAACTAAAGACTTTTTTTTTTTAGGCTTTGGAAAATCAAAATTTTTAAGAATCAAACAGTTAAAACGTGCAGGCTTTTGAGTTTACTGCACAAATCTTCTCTGCAATTCGCAGACATTTATAACAAACAGGGCATAATTTTGCAGGGCATTATTCTGGACAGCAATATTTTCACAATTTATTATGATCTTTTTGTCTGGTGATTATGGACCTTATTGAAGCATATCTGTCGACCAGAGCCATCAAAACTTTCACTTTTTACCTTATTATTATTGTTGATGGTGTTTTTGGTAGAAATGAGGGGGTTGGTTATATGAAAGGTAAGCTAGATTAATATTAATTTGTAGTAAGAAAATATGGTTAAGGGACATCAAAGCTTGTGCTCCGAAATGCACTGAAATGATCAAGTCAAATAAGTATACGAGGGTTAAAAAAGATGGTGCATATGAAACTTAAAGGTGAAGTACCTAGTAGGTTATTTGTAAATATGTTTGAACCATCTGTTTAATTTATATAAGGATTGTACGACGGTATCTAAAAATGTTAATGGTAGAGAATGAGGTGAGTAAAATATCCCCATATTCATACTCTACAAGTATTTTAAATTTATGGTCATTCTCATTTTTAAGAGTGTTAAATGGATATGAATCATTGTTATATCCATAATTTTTTTAAAAAAATAAAAATCAAAAATTATTTTTTTAACTTTTTTATTTATATCTTACATATTTATATAATTTCTTTATAAAATATATTAATATATGTTTTAAATAAAAATATATTAGTTTTAATTAATATAAAATAATAATTTATATTATTTAAGAAATAATCTATTTACTAAATATCTATATATATAAAGTATAGATACAATTACGGGATAAATATTATATTATCCATTTACATCTTATACTTGATAAAAATTTTAAAATCATACTTATCTTTATTTTTATTATAATAATATAATACCCATTCTCATGAATAAAAAATCAAATTCTTTATAGTCAACAAATATGAGAGTTAACTTTGCTAACTAATTGAGCATAACAATTCTCTTTGGCATTCCCTGCTAACTACAAAACCCCTTTTAACATTGTAACATATCTTGTACCCCATGGTCGGAACGGTCTGTTGAAGCTATGTTTCTTGTCTCCAATGCACTATCACTCTCCCTCTCTACAACTTTTATAAAGGAGATGGAAGTAAGAGACTAAAGAAAAATATTATAGATGTTAAGAATCTTATATTATTTTTAGAAATGATTATATAAATCAACAAATCTGAACTTGAGTTTCCATTCTCTATTTGTATTAAAAATAATTTCATAGTTCAATTAAAATGAAGTTTGAGCCATCCAAAATTGGACCAAATTGCTAATACTTTTAAACTTGATTAATTGGTAATTACCAATTACCATCCATGATTCATTTATATATAGATTCTTATCACTTAATAACTATTTAAGATCATCGATTAGGTTAGTTTATTGTTAATCATAAAATTTCATTATTAATTTGTAATTATTGTAAATTAATTCTCATTATCATCAACCAGCATCAATAATTGGCCCAAGCTTATCATTTTAAAACTCGTAAATCCTAATTTATAGGAATATATATTGAATTTCCTATGCATGTCAAAAACACGGAAAAAAGGGGTTTGAGACAAACTTTAAATTGTGGATAATATTCTAGAAAACATAAAAAGATCACGTTTATTATGGGAAAAATTAATGATCATTAATTATGATGACTATTTTGAAATTGACAATCAAAACCAACGTATAATAACAATCCATTGCAATATTTCAGATCACTTCATACACCAACAGAAATGGCAAGCTTGAATACATGTTTGCATCAGCCATCAGCAAACGTGGAAAATTATGAATCGACCTGAAAAGGGTAAAGCCAAAACAGCTGGAAACAGAGCAAAAATGGCGTGGCGCATTGGCTCAAGAACAGTCGTATAGCTACCTCAAATAAACATGCAAAGCAAAGTGTACCAAAGGATCGTCACTCACTAACAGAGAAAAATGACAGTTTGCAACAAAAAGAAAAAGAACTTTCCAATGTCATAGTTCTGACGTCATCTTCTTCCTCGCTGGTTAGGTTTTTTGATTCTAAAAAAGTCATCAATCTCGTATCAGCTCTGGATTAAAATTGATCTTAAAAAATAAATATTCATATCACTTTTAGTTTATGAGACGACTTTCGTAAAATAAAATTATAAAATCCAAATCACAACGAACAATACCTTATAAGTTGATGATGTAGATCATAATGCTAAGCCTCTGCCACCAAATCACACCGCACCAAGCTTAGTGTTGATATGGAAAGCAATGCAAATCATTTCTAGCCACTCAAGGTTACCAGCATTTATAGTTTAAGTAGTCAAGTTATGGCGTCATCCATGCGCATTCAAACTAAAAATTTCTATATCCAGGCGCAGAGCGGAGACTGATGATCGATTATACCTTACCCTTTGGCTATCTCTAATAGTTCATTTTCAGCTCTTGGTGTTTCCAATGGGAGGATAATTCAGATTACACTGACTTAAACTACTCAAGTTAGGGATCAAGTGCTGAATGCGGAACAAAATGAGGTTGAAACTCTAGGCTGTTCAAAGTGAAGTAATCAGTGCTTGTCAGTTTTGCTCCACCATAAAACACAATGCGTATAAATTTTGGTTATGTTTGCAAATGAAGACTCCATATGTGCAATTAGGGAATAAGCTGGTAGGATCATTACCATTTAATTCCACCATGTAGAGAGAAAAAACAATGGAATCTTACAAGAAAAGAGCAAAGTCGCAACTGGCTCTCCATTTTTTACAAAAAGCATTCACATGGATAGTAAGCACAAGTTAAAAGATTTCCAAGCTAACCCGAAGACGAGATCTTATCAAGACTCAACCTTGATTCAAAAATCCAAAATGGTGCAAACTTCAAATTTTTTTAACATTGACAGATCAGACCTTCACCGAAGTACATATAAAGTTATAAACATCCATCACCTACCCTCATCTCTTGTGATGAAACCTCACTTTCAACAAGAACTGCATCTTAACCTGTCCAAAACAACAATATGCAGATGGTAAGTGCAAATTCACATTAAGAACATCAACTGGGTTCAACAATAATAGCCATTATACAATTAGAAGCTTGTGCAGCAGCAGTGGTAGATCGGTAGTAAACTCGTAATAATAATATATAACACATGTCCAGTCAGGTTCAAACAAAGCCACTTAACTACACCCAGAAGGAAATATGTCAGAAGCTAATTCAGACAAGGTCATTTAATCTTTCTCCCCGAACAATGCCAACAATTTCTTAGCCTCAAATCTTTTCAGGCATCTTCCAAACCTTATTCCAAGGGTTAGATCCAGCGTTCATCTAACTTGAACCACTTCTTTAGAAAAAAGAAAAACAACTCAAAGCACTAAAATGCAGAGATAGAATGATGGCATCTTTGGGGCAGGGACTAGAGAGAATTTGGTACATTAATTTAGAAAATGTACCTTTCCTTCATAACAACCTTTATATTAATGATGCTTAGATGGATATGTGTAATAGAATCAAAGTTCTAACTCATTTTCATAAACCAAAGGTAGAAAACACATCAAACTGCCACTTGTTGCTAGTTAGCTATAAGGGCGGCAAAAATCATTTTAACTTACTTGAGCTGTTTTATAAACAATGTATTCATTATACTTCAGCTCAGATGCCTGCACATTGGATGAAACTGGTTTGCCACAGGGAACAATAATCTCGTCCTTCCACTTCACAAAATCAGACTTCTTAGGTACTTTCTTGCCAAGCCCTTTTGTAGAGTGCTTTCCTTTTGGTAGTTTTTCTATATACTGAATGAGCACAAGGAAAAATAAGCAAAGAAGAATAATTAATAAATGCCAAGTTCTCCCTAGACATTGGAAAAAAGAAGTGGACTAACCTTGGCTTTAGTTAGTTCATAGACTTCCCCTAAAGCAACTTCACTGAGAAGCATTAGGCCCACAGGGTTTTTCCTATCAGTATAGCAATACTGAGCACTCTTACTAACCAAATCAGCAAAGTAAATCCCCTTGCCAAACTGGAATGCAAAAAAGTTACACTGTTAGTCTTGCAAAAGAAATGGGTGTATCCTATATGCATTGATGTATGAGTATGTATGCATAGAGTGTAAGAGAACCATATAGCCAGTTGCTGGAGCTTCTGGAGGAGCAATTCTTAGTCCCTGGCTAAGTATTCCTACAAAATTTGTCAACCGAGAACCTGCATAGGAGAATACCTCATAATGGTCCAACAGTTATCGAAAAACTGTAGCATCAGGCAACTTTCCCCAAATTATTTATAGCAATTTGCAACAGAGCAATCAATCTCTCCTATGTGAATAAATAGCCACTTACCATGCCAGAGAAGCATTCTGTTATTAAGCTTTTCTCGATAAGGAGCAAACTTATCAAATTCTCCATCTCTTTCAAGTGAGAATACTTCTTCCAGTTCAAGTGTCCATTCCTGATAGTAACATATAGTCGCAGTGATTTTAGATCGCAAATTGAAAATATTTTAGAGAAAGGGGAAAGGAAAAACAATAAATAAGCCCATAACAAGTGCAGTCAGCTCTCATGCAATAAAGCAGACTCACAGTATGAGTAGGGGCATGAGTGGTAAGGAGATATGTCTCAATTAAATGAAAATCTTCACTATCATGAGGAAGGGGAGTAATATCACAATTGAGCTTCTTATATTTTTCATCAAGGGAGTCGTCACTGTCAACATCAAAACCTACTAATCTTGAGGCTATTTCAATGTCTTGAAGAGCTTCCAACATTTTCACCTACATCTCATGCAGAAAAGGAGGGCCACAGATTATTCTTTACACAAAAAATATATAGATTTGCAAGTTCGTTAACAGCTTTAAGTAACAGTTTTCAAGCAATAATTGAGCAGGTTGACTCCAACTTCCTGTCTTCTGCATGCAGTATATCAAAGTGTAACAAACATTAGCATCTTATTAATACCCATACTATTACAACACAGCAACCATGAAGATAACCAGTCAATAACATTTTTTTAAAATTTTTTAACAGAATTCTCTGTAACCCTGAAAATAACATCAAACTATCAAAGTGCCAGAGAAAATGTAGGTTCTACAGAATGAAAGTTATTCGCCATAATGCTACAACAAGGAGAAAATGTCCAGCTACAAAGCTAGAGGTATTGCTATTGACAAGCAATTCAAAAATTAAACAAAAAGTTACAACCTAAGTACTTAATCTGCAGCCAATGAGTTGAAGATGTCTTAAGGAAAAAGCATAACACCTTTAGTATTTCATGGAAAAATTTAAAAAGGCGATTAAGTATCAATCCTACAACGAGAAATTGTTTCTGAGTTAAACATGTGAATACAAATGTTGAGAACAAGACAAAATGGGAACTGCATGAAATAAATGGACATTTAAACATAACATACAGGATTCAGACAAGCAAATGCCACTAGGTACGTGCCAGTAAATGAAACCAACTACTCCACTTTATACACAATAGAATCAGTCCCCAAACAATTAATACAGCACAAACCAGCCCTTATTTTGGGTTTAACATAATTATATAAGATGCATTAAAAGTTTCAAGGGAAATGAAATCAAATGACTGACAATGAGGCAGTACCATCATTCAAAACTGAAGCATATGAACACACAACAGAGAAAAAATCAGAAAAAGGAATAATATGTAGAAATTGTACCTTTGACTTAAAATCATCTTCGTCCCTTATGACATGCGGATGGATAGAAGGAATAACAGTAAAAAACCTATTACTGGCATCAATAATCAAGCTTTCTTTGACAGAAGGATCATAAGCATTGCTATTCAATAGATTTTGTATCTCTGTTAATGCCTCAAAACCTGGTCCAAGGAGATATGGTTACAAAAATTTCTACTCTACATATGCCAGAAATTTAACTCCTGGAATGCAACATCTAAGGATGTGCAGCATAATACAGAAAAATAAATGATTTTACAATTACGCACCCTTCTGAATATTACTTTTGCTCAGCTTTCCAAGTGGCATTTCAGACATATTAATCTCAAACTCCATCATTGCAGCCCTTCAGTCACAAATGGATTTTTCAGACATCTAAATAATTTGATTAAGAGAAAAGGGAGAGTTTGCTTGGAAATGTGTCATTACCTGTATGTTTCCACATTAAAAAGCATCTTCATCAATTCTTGTACCGGAGGAGGAAGTTGACTGTCTGCATCAGTGTGCTTGTTTTGTGACACCTGTTTGTTAACTCCATAATCCTACAAATTCCAGTATGTAAAGGAGAACTATAAGAAAAGAGAACCCACTATCCAAGCAAGAGGCATAATAAATTTGGTGAGAGATTGAAAGGAAATAAGTAATACAATATCCAATGGGAAAAATCTGCCAGGCTGTTTCTGGAAATTTTGTTTCTGTTCCCATGCCTCCCATGTATTTCCAGTCTTCTCGAGAAATAAACGTTTGAATTCAGAGATTGCATCTGATTTTGACATCTCTTCCAGTTTGCTTCCACCAATTTTTTCATTCCCAACACGACCCCATTTACGGAACACGTAACAATCTGACACTTTATCTTCTTGGATTATTTGAAGGATGTAATAACTTCATATGCCAAAAAAGTAGAAGTTAACATTCATTGAGAGGGAAAATAATCAAAAGAGAGCAAAAAAATAGGAAATAATAGAGCAAAGTGGCAAAATTACTGTGGCAATAAATTCATATATAAAACAGAGTCAGAAAAGGCAAAGTTTCCAAAGAAGCATGTATCTCGGTCTTCAAAGAGGATGGAGCGAGGAAAATGCCCCTCATTATCCTTTGAAGAAGCAAGGAACATACAATCATTAAGTTGTATCTATCATTAGGCAAGAAGAGAAAACATTTAACACAAGTTTCAAAGCAGAAAAGTCACAGTCAGCCATAACATAACAGATGGAGAGCCAGCCAAAGAGACAGATGTGCAAATGCACCTGTTAACACCAGTTGATAAGTCAGACATGTTCAAAGTTGTGTTATATATACTTCCCCCATCCTCAAGTATGTGACATGAATCTTGCAAACCAGAAGCTTCATGCACAGAACTTTGACCTTTTACTTTGACTGTGACCATGCTAGAAGCCTCACCAATGGCTTCAACTTTGTACACGTCAAATGGAAGCTTCTTCCGTCTTTTAAAACAGTCAACAAGGTAATCCTCCCTAACAATTGGCAATTTCATCCTCCTGAAAAGAGAAACACTTGAAATGAGTCTAAAATGAATGAAACAACTAAAGACCAGAAATATGAAAGCAGCTTTACCTTGCCTTCCTCATCTCAGCATCATGACCATCCAACTCCCCACTCACAACAAGGCAATTAGTATCTGCAACATTATTTGTTAGGTATGAACCAATTAACACAAGCAATTATTTAAAAATACAGTTCAGGAAGCACATGCCTTTCTTGATCTTGGCATGAACAATACCACCTGCTCCCTTGATTTTGCCCTTCCACTCTTCCTGAGAAGCAATATAATTAAGAAATGAACATATGTTCATCTTTATTCTGAACGAACTGAATATAACTTCACTAACTTATAAAATAGTGGAAGAGATTTTACCATGGACTCCTGAGGTAATCCAGCTATAGAAACTTTCAAATCTGCCAAACTTTCAATCTTTGAAGTTTGAGATTGGCCATTAGCAGCTTGACTCGAAGAAGCAGATGGTGGAGGCAGGATGCGAACAGGTCTTTTCGTTTTTTGTGATTTAAACCACTGCAAAGAATTGAGTCAGGAATATGTCACAGCTTATATACTTTATATATCACATGAATCTTGGTCGAATACCTCACTAAGAAATTTATTATTTGTTTCATCTTGGACTTTATATATCACATGAATCTTAGTTGAATACCTTGCTAAGAAATTCATTATTTATTTCATCTGGGACTTTCCATTTCCCTTTAAGACGTTCAGGTTCACAAGTAGAGTAAGAACACTTGCTCCATGCTGAAAGGTAGCCATGGCAACGATACATGCCTCCAGAAAAGCGAAGAAAACTAGAGCACATGGGGCATTTACCAAGTGCTCCAAAAATCATTCCATCAGCACTGGACAAAATTATACCAAAAGAATTCTTTCAATTTTCAGTGCAGACTGTCAGAAGTTTATGTTCATGGCATGGAGCTAATTATTAAGTAATTTGTCACAAAAACTACATCCAGATACACAAAAATGAAAAGAAAAAAGAAATAGAAACAACAGATTCAATTATGGAGCTAATTATCAAGTAATTTGTCACAAAAACTACATCTAGATACACAAAAATGAAAAGGAAAAAGAAATAGAAACAGCAGATTCAATTATTAAGTGTTAAATATAGATACAGCAATTTGCATCATCAATCACAGGTATCTGCAAAATCATCCATTACAGTTACGAATTCATAAAACATTCATGAAAGTGCTCAAATAGATGATTTATATAAAAGGAAAGAAACAATCACCTAAATCATCACATAGGAAAGATCTTACCAATGATCACGCAAATCGAGTTCTGATCCTGCTGCATCTTGACCATTGGCTTCAAGCATTTCACGCAGTTCTGCTGTTGTAACATGCTTCTTCAACTCATCCTTCAATGCCCACAGTTCTTTAGTCTGGGTCTCCATCTTACTTTCCAGATCAGAATCTTTTGGCTTTATATCCAACAAGTCATTGGCATTCTTCATAGACCCCGCACTATTAGTAGGCGCATCTCCTTCCAACTTAGTGACTTTTGACTTCTGACCATCACCAACATCCTTTTTACGTTTTCTGCCAGCTATGGAGGTTGATTGTAGCTGTTTATCCTCTGGCACCTCAGTTCCTTCGCCTGCAAAGGACAGGGGTTATTCAAAGAGAAAGCAACTAAAATCAAAATTTAGAGACCATTATGGCATCAAAATGAGAAAACCTAGGATAGTAAACCCCATACCATTCTTAGCAGCAGGAACCTTCTTAACCAGTGCACAAACAGTTGCCTGGTCAGAAGATGAAAGGCTTTCCCATCCGGGCAGCTTCTCCACCTCAATAGCAGGAGACAATTCTACGAAACACTTGGCATGGTTCCATACCAATCCCTTAGATCCTTGACCCTCTGGCTTGGAGGATACACGAACCTAACAATATTAGAAAAAACAATGCAAAAAAATGTTAAACCTCATTTGTTCACAACTAGGATCGTAATACTGCCTTAAAAAACACTAAGAATACCCAAAACTTAAGCAACAGAAAAAAAGCTATCAGCAAGCACCAAAAATGAATTTCAAAATTTACCTTGTGCTTCTACTGTGGTCTTCTATATATCAATTTTATTTAAGATAAACTGGAATATTAGGAATTAACTCATAAACCAACTGTCATATTGCTACCAAGGACTCTCTAAATTCCAAAAGAATGGAATTATTAAAATGCAAATGTTCAGGGTGGGGGCACCAAAAAACTAAACAACATCCTAATTTGCCTGAAAATACATAGAAAAAAAAAAGGTTTATCTTTTGCAAAAAAAAAAGAAGGGTATAAGAGACGCTTGTTTGAAAGCCAAATACAAAGAGATCTTACAACCACAAAATATCACATTTGAAGAGACCACCCCGAAATCAATTTGTGAGAGAAAACAACGGTAAAACACATGTTGATTTCAAAGCTGAAAAAGGAAAAAATGTAAACAAAACTACATGTTCTTGTAAACACCCAATAGAAAAAAAAAAAAGAAAAAAGAAAAAAGAAAGAAGAAAAACACAACAACATCAACAAATAGAGTTATCCTATCATCCCAACCATTAGTAGCTTACTAGTATATGCACCACATCCAGCCCTCATCTCAAAACAATGCTCCGACCACCTGAAACATTTTTATCTTACCATTTGACATCTAATAGTTCATTGCTACCAAATGGAAAAAATCTTCGATCTCTCCTAACACAGGAAGCAAGTTTCTATGACCATCAAATATTTACCAATTTTCAGATGTTAATGCGAGAATCAAAGAGTACGCTTACTTGGTCTTTGAAGCATACTTTCAACCTTAGACACTTAATTCATAGATCCATTTTACCAAACCACAAAGTTAGTTACTAAGGTCAAACCAAGTACATAAAAGCATAAAAGGATAAAGAAAAGCATTAAACATAAAAATTCACCTCTCCTTTCATAATTTTTTGGCTGCAATGCTTGCAAGTAGCACGAGAGGTTTTTGAAACTTCTATAGCAGATTCCATGGCTGTAGGAGAGACAGCTTTTGTATTTGAAGGCCCACCTGCCTCCACATAGTTCCTGATTCTTTGTTGGTCTTCCCATCGAAGCGATTCTATGCCTTCAACATCAGCAATACTACAAAACAAATATATATATATATGTTAACCTCTGCATCTAATAAAGATTATTTACCATTTGGAAATCACAACAGACAATTAGTAGAATACTCACGACTTTATCTGGTTTGCTTTCCTTAGTACACAATTGGCATGGTTCCACATCTAATTCACAAAACAGATAAACATAAGCAAAAAAGTTCGAAGATGCAAGCATCCCCATCAATGCAATGAGTAAAATTTATGCAAAAGGTAATAGTTACAATTAAAATAACGAGACTTCGAGTTTAAGAAGAAGAACATTGGAGTAAATGTGAATGCTTAAGCCTAAAAGGATTAGAATTGGAAAAAACAAAAGATTAAGTAAACAATTAAGCAATATCCCACAAACCCAAATTAGAACAACAGTTGCATGTACTTAACATTCCCTGAATTCTCAAAAAAAAAAAAAAAAGGCCCAGAAAAGAAAATCAGTGGAGGAAATGTACAGGCATGAAACCATCGAACTGGGTGGCAGTGACCATTTTGCCGAGTCTGAAGGCCTCCTTGTTGATGATGCTCTTGCAACTTTTGCAAGATGATCGAGCCGACTTAGCATATTCCGCTTTCCATGGCTTTGGCGGGTTCGCCATTTGCTGTCTCTTCTTCTTTCTCTTGAGAATCAGCAAAGGATGAAACGAGTAGAACTCGTAGTTGTCAGACTGGGTTTTGTAAAGTCTTTATAGGCGTGGAACAAAATAAGAAAATGGAAGTAAATCTCCAGCTTGCTTGGCTGGCTTCTCTGTTACGCTTTCCTTCTCAACGGGTAAAAATGAAAATTCCCATTTTTATCTACCCGAAGTAACTGAGCTCCAGGGCTTCTCTTTTTCTTTCTTTCTTTTTTTTTTTTCTTAAAATTCACGGAATTTTGTCTCTTTTGCCTAACAAAATTTTGTTTCGTACGTTCCAATTTTAGGTATTAGCCTGGTCCATTGCCTCGGATACCTTTTCTTTTAAAAAAAAAAAAATTGTATATTTATTTTAAATTTATTTTATAATTAATACCTATAAAATATAAAAATTAATATATCATAATTTTCATCCATACATAAAATACGAAACATATATTTTTATTTTTATTATATTCATATATATTTTTACTAAACTTTTAAATAATATAACTTTTATTTTTTTCTTGTGATTGTCATATGGCATCCCCATACAGCATTAAAATTTTCTTCCTAATATTTAGGCATTTCAATAGCTTTTTTTTTTTTTTTTTTTGTAAAACCATGAAAATTTACCTGTTTTGAGCACGTCGCTATTCATTATTTTTATTCAGCAACCAACTGTTAATACAATAAGTTACTTAAAAAGCCCGAAGTCAACTATATCCAAACCAGGTTGGTGCAATATTTTGGCTTCTGCAGCAATTAAGATAAGTTTGCAAACCATGAAGCAGCTGCCTGGACATGTTCAGAAGTAATTAAGTGATTCTTCCAAATGCTTCCCTATTTTTGTTTAATGACTTGCAAATTGCAATACTTCCTGAACTCTCGAAAGAAAAAAAAAAGTACTCCTATATGGCAGTCACATCTCATCCCTCTTTGAATTCTTACAAAAATGCAGTGTTAAATCCAAATAATCACACTCTATCCAGTAGTGGATGCAATTGTTGAGAATATTGACTCAAATCTCATAAGAGATTTGTTAGAGATTTATTTGAGATTTATCAGATATTGCTTGATGGATAAGAAGACTTGCAAAAGAAGAATTCCAAGAGAAAGAGGATTTTTAATAGGTAAGTTTGACTTGCAAGAGAATAATTCTAAAAAGAAAGGGATTCTTAATAGACAAATTTGACTTACAGGAGAAGAATTCTAAGAGAAGAGGGATTCTTAATGGGCAAGTTTGTATGGTTATAAATAGGTGAAGTCTCTACAGGGTTAGGTATGAGAAAAAGATGTAAGAGAGTTATAGGGTTTTGTGGGATAGACACCTCATAGGAGTATTGAGGCTCTACGTCTTATGGGTGTATATGTTTGTTTGTGAGTGGACTAGAAGAGATTGAGAGGGTCCACATAAGTATGGTGTATGAGAGCATATGAATATATGTTTGGTTATGTTGAAAAGGTGCACAAGGGTTTGAGTTTATGTTTGTTTGGCTTAAGAATACTCCATAGGACTAGAGGAGATTAAGAGTGTCTTATGAGTATTGATTGTTAAGTGAGGTTAATGATATGATGTATGTTTGTAATTCTCTATAACTAGTGGATCTTTTTTTTCATCCGTGGATGTAGGTCAGTTAGACTGAACCACGTTAAATTATTGTCTCTTGTATGTTTGATTTATTATTTAATTTCGTTTCTGCTGATGTGATTAGATTGAACACTTTTAGCCCAGTAGCAATATCAATCTTGCTCGATCATAGCCAAAGAGGAATAAAATATATATATATATATATATATGTATATGGATAAATGACGTATTCATCCGCTGCTACACCTGCAGCTCCAAACAGACTATTTTTTTTCAATCACAACATTTATTGTAAACTAGTGTACTCTAGCATGAGAAACGGGGTTTAATGTCTCTGTTTTGAGTCTTGTACTCCACATCAAATTCTAAGTCAACTGAAAACAAGCTCAGTCCTCATTTTTCTTGAAGTGGTTGGCCTATTTCTCTTATCATCATTTAATGGTAGGCAACTTTGAACAGGCCCCAACAATTTGACAGAAGCTCAGAAGAATTCTTAGTAATGGCTATTTCTTTTATGATTGCTTTACCTTTTTATGACAGAGGGCAGTGGTTTATGGAATCTATCAGTCAAAAACAAGTAACATAAAAATGCTACGAACGAGATGATGTGATCAATCAAAGACATGCACTTCTAAAATCCTTTGTTGTTCCTATACTGACTCCTAATGAACAATGAATGTCACTATTTCTCCTCCGCTTGCCACTTTCCAGGCAAACTTCACCAAAGAAATTCAACCAAGCCATGACATACCATAAACAAGCTAACTGAAATTTGAGGAAGCAAGCTCTCTCCATCACGCTTCCCAAAAAAGTTACAAATGAAGTTCTTATGTACAAGTTATGTCTCTGTATGTGTTTCCCAGCCCTTCCTAATAAATCTACCACACATGCATAGTGTTCCTCCGTTGAACAATCCCATATACTCTTGAGTCATCGCTTTAAAATATTTCCATCCTTCTGCAACCTTTCCAGAATGACTACAAGCTGAAAGAAGTGAAACGAATGTTATGGAATTCGTTACTTGGTTTTCTGATCTCATTTGATCAGAAAAGGCCAGAGCCATAAGCCATGTATTCCAAAAGCATTAATCATTGCACTCCAAGAAACTACATTCTTCTCTTGCATCTCAACAATAACTTTTTGTGCCAACGCAACAGAACCACGTCTGGCATACATGTCTATAAAGCAGTGTAATTTACCAAATCCAAGTTAAACCCTTTTCTCATCATGTAACCATGAACACTCCTTCCTTGTTTCAAAGACCCTCCTAAGGAGGAAGCAAGAAGAATGCTAGCCAAGGTAAATAAGTCAGGAGTCAAAGACTGTTGCAACATCTGTCAAAACAAGGCCATATCCTCTCCTAGCCCTTCCCATTTTTCGCCAATCCAGAAATCATCGTACTCCAGAAAGCCGTCTCCCTTTCGCTAACCTCTTCAAACAATATCGGCCCAAAATCAAGCAAACCACATTTCAAATACATCTCTAATTGCAAGTAAACATTGGAATCAATGAAGTTCTTTTTCATACACAAACCATGAAACATCTTCCCTTCTATGCTTGCCGAAATGTTTCCAAAAGCTCAAACTAACCCTTCCAAGGTAAAAGCATCCAATTCAAAGCCTGAACTCTTCATTCTACTGAACAGTTCAAAAACTTTCAATTACTTTGAATACGTTAAATACCCTTTCATCATAATACCCCAAAGAACAGATTTTTTCCCAGGAAAACCCTCAAAACACTTTCCTAGCACCTTTCAAAGCACCCCAATTGACTATACATATTCAGAATTGAACCAATTTCCTATCTTTCAAGAACGAGAGTCCAAAGCATGCTTTGATTGCGAACACTAAATTGATACTATCAGCCCCAATAAACTCCATTCGCATTCGGCTGAAACGGCTTAAAACATCGAGGAAAAACTTGTTGTAGGAATACCCAGAGATAATGGTGTTCCACGGAGATTCTTGCGAGTGAGGTTGCAGAGATTTCTTCTTCTACCAATCATGCTCATGTTCCATTTGAGTTTTGAATTTTTAGTTCCAGAGGCATTCATCACTCTTAACTTTCAAGCAATCACTTACGAGTAGACCCAGAATCACATCATGCAAATTTGAGACCTTCAATTACGGCCATTAACTTAGCTTCATTAAACCTTACAATCTTTGGGAGGATTTAGTTTTCAATTTTAAAACATTAAATATGCCGTCCCAATACATCAGAATCGCCTTTATTTTCCATTTTCCACGCCTAAGATCCAGTGATTCTCATTAGGATTCTTCTGCATACCAAAAAAATAATAACAATAATAGAGTCGTTATTTAATGGGCTGAAGATATCTAGGATACGTTTGACTTCGGATAATAAAAAGATACCGGGCAAAAGCTAACATGCCCCAGCCGAGAATCGAACCCGGGTCTGCACCGAGGCAGCATACTATTCTACCACTAGACCTTTGAAAATGAGCACTCATCCATTTCTATGTAATCTTTTATCTGTGCAATCATTGATTCCTTCTTGATGTATAGAATTAAGTTACCTTTTATTAAACTGATTATTCAAAGCTTTAAAGTAGGAAAATTATATTATAACAATAAAAAATAGACCATTCCATATTAATATAATACATATAATTGAGAATTAGATGATAAGTGAGAAACATCAAATATAAATTTAAAATTTTAAAATAATTTGATGTTCAATTTACACAACATGTTAATTTGCAATTGATAACTTCATATCAATAACAATAAATTAAAGTTATCCTATACTTCAATTTCCAATCAAATCAGCATTTTTACTGTTCATTTAAGTATAATAAATTAAACGCAGCAATTAAAGCAATGATTATTCCTTTCTTCAGGTCCAATTCAGATATGAAACTTGATTAATATAAAGACATGCACGCATGCATATGAATTAAGCTGTTGTATGTTCCTGTTTCTCCTTTTAGACTATGATCTTTCCAGAGAATAACTAGTAAGTCCTCGATTAGATTCTATCATACTTTTAGTATAGTATAATTAAATTCATCGTATCATTAATTAAATTCAAATGTCAATTTCAATAAAATCAAGTTAATATAAATTTTTTATTAATTTTTTTTTCAATCGCAATTATGATAACATTTTTTTTAGTTGCAATTATAATAATTTTTATTACTGATTTCAATCTCACCATCAATCCAAATGGAGCTTAAGTATAGTTGATCTTTCCAAAACTCAGCCTTATTGCTTTGAGCTATGCTATCTCACCTGCACAATCAAATTGGTTTTATTTCACTCATACATGAACTCACCTGTAATGCATGTCAAACAATGTCTAAGATTCCAACCCATGTGGCCATTTCTATTCTTTTTATCAAGAAAACATTAGGCTTAAGGATGCCTAATGTTTCATATCTTGATGTGATGTCTCAACAATAAGGAGAGGATTAGCATATAAGATGCAACTAAGACCAACCTTACAAGAAAGTATGCAGAAAATTTCAAACCATGATCAATCAATTGCTGAAAATTTTTCTTCACAGAAGCAAGCGATTACAATGCTTAGCCATCCGCTATTGATCAGGAGACATCATTAATTGGTTTCCTCAGTCATCACTATCACTGATCTCACATAGTAAAAATTTAGCTATAGATAACTTTTTGCAGCGTAACAGTTCCCCATCTTTGAATTTGCTAAAAGGAATTGAAGTTCTTTGTTTGTTAGAAATTCTAATGTCATTTGAGGCTATGATAATTCGCTTCCCAACTTCACTACTAATGAACTTATCCCTTGGAATTTCAGTAGTTTGGTCTGTTGGTGACAGAAACAATGATTGCTTTGAGGGCTTAATTTCTAACCATAAATGGTGGTAAGGTACCAATTTGTATGCTTGAGGCCTTGAGCAGTAATTGTCTGCTTTGGTACTCAGCGTTCTTCTGCCAGATGCTGATTGGCTCTTGTGAGAAAACACTTATTTACAGTTGATTGTAATCTTATAATCAATATATTTATATTTGTATCTCTAGAATTAAGTATTTATCCCTAGAATTAAAGATAAAAAATTAGGATAGACAATTCTTCAATTATATGATTAGTTTTTTAAAAAATTTAGTTTCCTAATTTAACCCCTAGTTAGTTGTATATAAACCTAAGGTTTTTGTATAATTCTTTATGAACAGTTTTTCAATATACATTTAGTTTTCACACTAATTTATTTCTTAGTTTTTTCACAAAATTTTCACACTAATTTATTTCTTAGTTTTTTCACATGGTATCAGAGCTTTAGGCTCTTCTTGAGAAGCAAAATTTTCAACCTTTATTGTTGACTTTTATTTTAGGCTTTCATTGTCGAATCCTGTTTAGGCCTTCATTACCGAACCTTTTTAAAGAAAGATATCATTACCACCCAATTTGAGAAAATGCAAACTGAAAAAATCACTGGAATACTATAAATGTCTCAAAAACAATAAAAGTTCGATAGTGAAGAGATTGAAAAGCTGATAAACTTATTGAAAATCATTGAAAAACCTATTGTGGAATGTTTTTTGGGTAAGGTCTCTAGTCAGGTAAAGCTTCTGGTTCTCATGGATTAAATGTCCATGTTAAGCCTATTACGAGTTCTTGGGTCATTGATTCAGGAGCCACAAATCATATGACACATTCCTCACAATAGTTTAGTACATACACATTGTGTCCTAGTAATAAAAAAATTATCTTTGCAGATGATTCACTTACTACAGTGACAGGATTAGGAGATGTTCAAGTTAATCCTTCATTTGTTCTAAAAAATATTTTTCATGTTTCTGGATTGTCTACTAATATGATATCTATACAAAAACTTACCAGAGATATGAATTGCAAAGTGATTTTTTATCCCTCTTATTATGACAAGATCAGAGTTCGGGAAAGATAATTGGACTTGCTAAGGAGAAGGATGGATTATATTATCTTAAGACATCAAATAACACAAGTAATATAAAAAATAGTTTACCTTCATTATTTCTTTCTAAAAAATCTTCTAATAAAGATAAAAACTAGCTTTATCATTTTCGTCTTGGACATCTTTTTTTTTTTAACTTTGAGAAACATGTTTTTTTTTATTTATTTAAAAGATTAAATGTCGAAGATTTTCATTGTAACATTTACGAATTTACAAAGCATAGACGTGTCTTTTCCAATTAGTAACAAAAGAAGTTTTACACCCTTTTACTTGATTCATAGTGACATTTGGGGTCCCTCTACAATTTTTAATATTTTTTATGCAAGATGATTTGTTTCATTCATAGATGATTGTATCAGGTTCTCTTAAATTTTTGTCTTAAATCCAAATCAGATGTGAATAGTATATTTTTAAGCTTCCAAAACATGATCCAAAATCAATTTGAAGTGAGAATCAAGAGATTTATGGCTAATAATGTAAAAAACTACTTCAACCAAAGTCTATCCATTTATTTTTAAAAAGAAAAAATTATCCATAAGTCATTTTGTGTTAATACTCCACAGCAGAATGGAGTGGCAGAGAAAAAAAACAACAATTTACTAGCCACAACTCGAGCTTTCTCTTTCAAGAAAATGTACCTAAATCTTGCTGGAGGGAAGCTGTTCTCACTGCCACACACATTATAAATCGGTTACCTTCAAGGGTTTTGGGATTTAAAACTCATATGTAACTACTCTCACAATTTTATCCTAACCTCAATACCACAAACAATCTCACCTAGGAATTTGGTTGTACATCATTTATTCATATTCACAATCATAACAGGGAAAAATTGGATCCAAGAGCGATTAAATATATTTTTGAAGGGTATTCCTCAACTGAAAAAAGATATAAATGCTATCATCCTCATACTAAAAAATTTTATATGTTTGCAGATGTCACTTTTGAAGAAAATAAACTATTTTTTACTCAACTTTATCCTCAGAGGGAGACTTCATTCATGAAAGGTAAGGATAAAAACTTCTTTTTGCTTAATTTGTTCCCTTATTCAACATTTACACCCATTAATTCTTCTGAGTCAAAACCTGTTTCTGCTAAGCCCAAGTCAAACACTGAATTTAAGTCTGAACCTATTCCAAATACAGAAGATGTGACAAAGGATAATATTATTCTTGATTCTATGAAGAAATTACAAGTGTACTCAAGAAGAAAAGTTTCAAATCCTGAACCAGTGACAGTCTAAGAACCTAATCCTAACTCTAGAAATGAGATAACTACAGTTTTTAACTCTATTTCTCAAAATGAGCATGAATCTTCTAAAACTATAACTAGTGATTATGATCTGCTTATTGCCATTAAGAAAGGAACTAAAAAATGTACTAAGCATCCATTATACCCAATCTCTAATTTTGTGTCATTTAAAAAATTCTCACCATCTCACAAAAATTTTTTTGTAAGCCTAAACATTATTTTTATTTCAACTATATTATCCGAGATATTATCTAGTGAAAAATAGAGGTAAGTCATGAAAATAGAAATAGAAGCCTTAGAGAAAAATCAAATATGAAAACTGGTAGAGTTACCTAAAGGAAAAAAATCTAATGTGGTGTAAATGGGTTTTCACTGTAAAATATAAGGCAGATGATACTGTTGAAAGGTATAAAGTCAAGTTAGTGGCTAAGGGTTACACTCAAACCTATGGAATGGATTATCATGAAACCTTTGCTCTAGTTGCCAAGATGAATACAGTTAGGATTTTGTTATCATTGGCTACAAATTATAGTTGGCAACTTCAACAATTTGATGTAAAGAATACTTTTCTATATAGTAATTTAGAAGAAAAAAATATATAAAGGTTTCACCGAGATTTGGAGGTCATTTAGAAGCAAACAAAGTATGTAGGCTGAAAAAGGCTTTATATGACCTTAAACAATCTCTTAAGGCTTGGTTCGGGAGATTTACCAAAGTGATGCTAGCAATAGGATATAAACAAAGTCAAAGAGATCACACATTGTTTATTAAGCACTCTGATTCAGGGAGAGTCACAGTTCTATTAGTGTATATTGATGATATAATTGTAACTGAAGATGATGAAAAAAAGATAAAATATTTAAAACAGTGTTTGGCTAAAAAATTTGAGATAAAAGAGCTAGAGAGATTGAAGTACTTCTTAGGAATTAAAGTAGCTCACTCACGACATGGTATATGTATCTCACAACAGAAATATATAATGAATCTTCTGAAGAAAACTGGAAAGCTCGCATGTAAACTTACAAATACTCCTATAAATTCTAATCATAAAATTGAAGAAGCTAATGAAGATGCTGCTATAAATAGATAGATGTACCAAAGATTAGTTAGAAAACTCATTTATCTCTCACATACTAGACCTAATATAGCATATGTTGTGAGTGTGATAAGTCAATTTATGCATAGTCCTAAAAAAGTGCACCTACAGGCTATCTATCGTATATTACACTATTTAAAAGCCAATCCTAGGAGAGGTATCTTATTCAAAAAAAATTCGGGACTAGTTTTAGAAGCATATAAAGATGCTGATTATGCAGGTTCGATAACTGATAGAAGATCCACCTTAGGCTACTGCACTTTCTTAGGTGCTAATCTTGTGACTTTGAAGAGTAAAAAACAGAATGTGGTGGCAAGATCAAGTGCTGAAGTAGAGTTCAGAGCAATGGCTCAAAGAATTTGTGAACTACTATGGTTAAAGATTATCCTAGAAGACTTGAAGATCAAGTGGGATGGACCAATGAGACTCTACTGTGATAACAAGGGATGGACCAATGAGACTCTACTGTGATAACAAGTCTGTAATAAGCATTGCACACAATCCTTTGTAACATGACAAAACAAAACACATTGAAGTAGACTAGCATTTCATAAAGGAGAAACTAGACAGTGGGTTGATTTGTACACTTTATGTATCAATCAATGGTCAACTTGCAATGTATTGACTAAAGGTCTCAATAGTGCAACATTTCAAGAAATTATTTCCAAGCTAAGAATGTAAAACACCTATTCACCAGCTTGAGGGGGAGTATAGGAAAACACTTATTTATAGCTGGTTGTAATCTTGTAATATGTATATTTATATTTGTATCTCTAAAATTAAGTATTTGTATTTCTAGAATTAAGGATAAAAAATTAGGATAGACAATCCCTCAATTATAGGATTAGTTTTTTAAGAAGATTTAATTTTCTAGTTTAACCCCTAGTTAGTTGTATATAAACCTAAGGTTCTTGTATAATTCTTTATGAACAGTTTTTCAATATACATTCAATTTTCACACTGATTTATTTCTTAGTTTTTCCACAGCTCTACCAGTGCTTGGAGAATTAGCATTTTTGCTCACTCCATTATATCTAGTTCACAAGGTATCCATTGATGATATCAGCTGTGGATATGGCTTTCGATGAGATATTAGTTGGATTCTTTTTTGTTGAGCTCGAATTCCAGTCTTCTGCATCATCTGCGGATTCAACCTCATATTTAGAAGGGACTAAAACTTGGAATTCCATTAACTTTACTCTGGCCTTACTCTCAATTTCATGATCCTGACATTTTAAGCTGTTACTCTTTTTCTTCCTTTGAATAAGGTAAGTTTTCAGAAGCTCTTGAGGTAGAGCTTTTGGCACCAAGTTTCTTACCTCTGCTTATGATCATTGCCTCTTGTCCAATATTTTGAACCAGAGAATTGGTTTGATGGTTGCCATCACATTTATGCTCTCCGACTTTGACAGCACCAAGGTTTAATAAGCATAGCCCTTTTGAACCTTTTAAAGTCGTTGCTTCCATATGGAGGAACCATGCTCCCTCTTGATGCTGGAAAGCATACTTATAGGCATAGATGAAAGCAGATGATAGAAGCAAAATTTTTCATGACAAAGACAACGGAGAGCAACATTTTTGAATAATTATGAAGCAAAAATTTCACTTCATTAATAACTACTTAAAAATTTACCGCAACTGTCAAATTTCAAATAATACTTATAATAACTTGTTTAATATCAAAAGCTTAGTAGCATGCGACGACCCTGAGCACTAGGTTTTTCAGCTTGCAGCGGCTTCTTCTTTGATGCTTTTAACTGCTTCAACCTCTTAGCTATCCTTAGGCGGGAGTCTCCTTGTACTTGTTGTCTTGCACAAGCTTTGAATACCTCTGTATTGCACTTGGATTGAGGATTCACCTCATAAACCAATGGGGTTGGTTTAGGCCTTGTAACAGCTTGGCTTGAAGAAGATGGTCTGGAACTTAGCTTCTGCTCCTAGGAAACTTTGAAGTCCAAATCAGCCTCTATATATTTCATGATTGCCGGTTTGCTCACAGACTTTCTCATCACGGGAACGTTAACATCGTCTTTGTTTCTCAAGTTAACGAAATTTGTACTCTTGTTAAATATGACTCGGCTCCATTTTTCAGTCAAATTTTAGCAAGCTTCTTGTTGGAAGTTGATTCCTCTTCAGATCTTGATAGAAACATAATCACCCTCACAATACCGCTTTTCTTAAACTGCTTTCGTCGATCTTGTTGCTCTAAATCGACTGGAAAATCTGTCAAGATGTTCAAAATTGTCCACGGATAGCTGCGTTTGGTAAGCTGCCATCAGGAAAGGCAATTCTTCAAGAGTGTCAGAACTCCACGATCCAAAAACTCTAGTTGAAAACTTCTCTTGGACAAAACCTGGATAAGGAAAGGCAGTTTCCGGAGTTTGTTGATGGCTGGTTGGACTGTTCTATTGAGTTGTGCATCGTCTTCAGCTACAATCTCAAGCTCAGCCATTACTTTCTCAACAATCTGGATGATTTCTTCAGAACTTTTCTCAATCTTTCTCCTCCTTTTAACAGCATCAAACATGGCATTGATTTCTGGATGATCTCCATGAAAATCCTTCCCTCCCTTTTTCTTTTTTTTTCTTCCACAATACCTTGGTTCTTCATTAAGCTATCCTTACGGAAAAAAGGATGGTAGACCATTTTTCTGAATTTCTGATGATAATATTGTAATCAAAGACTATCTCAACTCTGTATTTTTTTTTTTTTTAAGATTATTTTGGTTTCAAGCCATGGAAAGGTGTATTTACAGGTGTCTGAAAATCCTAATCCTAGTAGGAATCAGAGTACTGTTAATCCTACTTATAAAAGGATTAGGAAGTTTCCTTGATCCAACTGTCAGGATTAAGTTCACTTTCTGACAGCTGCATTTGGCGTCTCGTCATTTGTTACTGTGACGACTCGTTTTGGAGGTGAAGAATGAGCATCACAGAGGGCAGAAATGAGATAAATGCTGCTGTGGGGCTTCCTCAGGTGATTGATCTCCTCCTTTACTAACAAAATAAGATGATTGTTTGTCACAATTACATCCTGGGTATGCATACTAGTGTCAGATTAGGTGATGTCATATTAGTCAAACAGATTACTGAAGTGCTTTTATTTTGGTGATACAGATATGGTTCACATACACAGCAAATTCCTAGGTCCTCTTTCTTTGACTGCTGAAGAATTAATTTGTGTCCTGTGTTAACAAGTAATTCAGTGTTGCATCCTCTTTCACAACTTTTAGAAGGTGGCTGCTAGTACTTAATTAAAGCTTATGGAAACCGATATATAAAACTGTTGATTTATATTTTGGTAGGAAGATTGATTATCTGCTGGAAGGTTGATTGGTTGGTTGATTTGATAAATGATTTGTCACAAAGAAAATGGTCAGAAGACATGGAAGGTAGGATTTGAGGTATGTTCCAACGCTCAAATCAGTCGTGTGAGAGATGAATGAAGAAATTAAAGGGAAACAACAAGTAGAGAGAGAGAGAGTCGGTTAAATAAGGTAAAAAGAGAATGAAGGGTTCATAATAATTTACCTGTGGTCCGATCTTACCTTTTATACTAAATTTGTGCTGATGTGGCCTTTGCTAGATACCAGCTGCATACATGCTACTGAACATTCCAAAAATATCTAGCAAAATTGTACTTTGCTAATATATCATATTCATATATTAAACACCAGATTTCATGAAGTGGTCCTTTTATGGTTTATACAATTTAAAACATAAAAGCAATAATGTAGTTACTTCTTGTTAAGCACCTACCCTGTTTATGTTTTACGTGAGTACTAGACCATCCCAGAAATTTCTATTTGCTAATTTTAGTCATGCATTGTCAAATTAAATTCCCCAATTATTCAATATCATAAACAAACAAAATCTGGGGTTTGATACAGCCAGCTAGAGCTATAGCTAGGTAATCGAGTCTGCTGCATGCATGCATATAGCTCCAGAAATTATAACTTGGATGTAACTTATAAGGAAAAGCCGGCCCTGGTCAGGCTGAAAATTAATTTCAAAGCCAAGCCTTGACATATGTTTGTTCAGTTGTGAATAGTACTGCAGGGGTTAGTCAAAAAAGCTTCTTCCTGCCTTCGCTTCAGTAATTGCTCCTAAAGGTATAGTCTCTTCCCTGTGCCAAAACCATCTTACTTTCTCCATATCTAAACATAATTAGCATTTTTTTATCTAACTTAAACTCTATTCATTTGAAAGATATAACTACCAATTAATATACGCATATGTATTGATATAAGTGACAATATGACATATCAAACTCTAACAGACAAAGAAATCATAGAAGATATTTTGCATTACAATTTTGATCTTTTGATTAGAAATGCATAAATACTGCCAATTTTGGTTTCAACTTTTGGAATTGTGGCATTGGTTTCTGCAGATTTTGCTGCTAAACTATTCTGATATAAATGGGGCCTTCATGAGGGTAAAAATGCATGGTATTTTTCTCATTGGGGCTCAAAAATAGCATATAAACTTACCAAAAACAACAACTACAGCCTCTGGAGGCTTGATCTCTTCACTTTTCACCAGTGATTCACTATATGAAAACCAAATCCGCTTTAAGTTTTTGTAGCTTTATGTCATGCATATACAGTATCTGCACTGATGATATAAAGTTACCTTTAAAAATGGAAATGACTTGCAGCTGTCAGCTTATGGTGTTGTTCTATCACACATAGCTTCAAGAATCATTTCATGCTTTCGGTAATTTCACAGCGCAAATAATAATAATAATGCAGACAGATGTGTCATCCATGATTGAATTTGAAACACAACTTTTTTTTTTATGAAGTCGTTTTTAGAACCAAATAAACTAACAAGACATTCTTGTTGTATAGCCTACTGATCTCCTGCATTTCATAAGCTGACAAGAATGGTGATTTTTGTTTCAAATATGACAACTTATGAAGGGAAAGCAGTGTCTAAAAGAATTCGTCTAGGAACATTTGTCGTGAAAGCCTTATTTCACGACAGGATGGGAGTAACCAAGCCAACCACAAGCAAAAGTCTTTGCTTTAGGATCTGCTTTATTCTCTGGATATGATTTAGTACCCCACTGAAATTTGATTAATATTGCTACTGATTATAGCAGATTTCAACATATATATATATATATATATATATATATATATACATATATTTTCTCAATAGTCTTTGTACGTGATACGTGTAAAAATTAACAAAATTTTTTTATCAAGATAAGATAAGAGGACAGCAGATTATAACTAATGAAGGTGGAGGGGATTGCTGATCAACAGCAGGCTGATGACCATTTCAAGTTTTCAACCCCACATATTTTGTAATCGAGAGCAGAATGCATGCCTCCGATGTTGTTAATTTGTTTCATTCGTTTATAAGTTCAGAGCAAAGTACAAGAAAATACTAAGTCTCATGGCAAAAGCATCCAAAATGCAAACTAAAAGCAAGTTAACGTAGAGGTAATTAACTAGATGTAATATACCATATCTGATGATCTATCCGAGAGCGAAGTACTTAACTAATCCAATTTGCATCTATCAAATTGCAAAAACATTCTTGAGAGAAAAAGAACAGATGGATTTTGAAAATTGGATTCATGTGAATGAAGGAAAGGTTTTCCCATTACTTAATTTGCTGGAAAGATACTTGGCTATGAAATACTATGGCTTAAGTGGAAACAAGATATGCTGTATATCTTCCATATTTGAACCTTAGCTCCATGAAAATATGCTATTATTGAAAGCTGAAACATGAAAGAATTGAATATCTTAAATCAATCATGGATGCAGGATATATAGTATTAAAAACTAAACAACGACTCTTGATTGAAGTTTAACAACAACGAAGGATCAGTGATTACTGATCATCACTAGGTAACATCAAATCATTTCCATTGATGTAAAATGGAAATATTCCACTGCAGAAAACAAGTAATGATAAGTGATAACTATACGACCATCTGATCTTCATAAAATTAAGTAAATCGATGTTAAAAGATATATGCTTGAAGGTTTTTTGTAGCTCTTTATGTATTCATGTATATATGGTCTACTTCGATCAAGACAAGGCAACAGTTTATTTTTCGTTTGGATGAACAAAGAAGGCAAATAGTGTAGTATATTTTGAAAGATTTTGAAATGAAAGGCATGTTTCCAGATGGGTCCTGCAGCTCAACTACCTACCTAGGTTTTCATTCATTGAACCAGAAAGAAGCTTAATGCATCCAAATTAAGAAGATCTAAATGCACACACAAAGGATATAGTCTAATGTAATTGAGAACCATCCTGACAGAAATGATCTCACTAGTCACTACTGCCAATTGTTCTAACAGGAACTGTATTTAGTAACAAATATTATTCCAATTGTTTTCACCAAAATTTGCTTCCAATTAAGGAATACATTCATGTACATTTCAATTTGATATTAATAAAACTTGTTTGAACTTTGAACCATGAGTTTTTTGTTATGTTCAACCAAATTTACATCAATGATTTATGGGGCAAAGCATAAAAAAAAGTGTTAGACTTGATCTCTTTGTCCAGTGTTTTTCTTTTTCATTCTTCTTCAAAGCAATTAGGGTTTCCAGTTTATTAAATCAGAAGAGAATATTTCAAGTTTTCAACTTCAATAAAACATGAAATAAAAGAAAAACTTTCATACAAGTACTCAAGTAGGAGAAAACAAGATTGTGCAAAAGAGTAAAACGAAGAACATCTTACAGAATCCATCTTGGCCTCCCTCTTCGAAGTATTAGGCATGAAAAAACCTCCAATATATCTCCTCTTGTTTATTATTCTTCTCATTTCGTGTCTTCTCAGTTATAATCGATATGAAAATAGGCCCAAATAGATTTATTGATGTGGATGATGAAAGGATTAGTACTTGAGTATCTCATTCACTTTTTCCACATCATAACTTCATAAAGAATATCTACAACCACTGTACATGCATATATATATAGAGAAATTAAGTTCTTGATTTATAGTGTCTGATATATATACTACTATGGATCATGACCTAATCGAAGCTCCAAGTCTAATTCATCTTCTTGACAACTTGCATCTGTCTCCTTGTTTTCATGATCATCTACATGGGATGGACCGATTTGCAAGCTGAGACTCCTACGCCAATCCTCCTCCCCAAACGGATTCAGATGACGTGAACTGTCTACAAACAATTCATCGCCATGGTGGGTGTGTGGGGGTCTAAAACCCCAACCTGCTGAAGCTGGGAAAAAAGCCTGATAACTAAGATGTACCTCAGGAGCTATGGAGTAATGTGGCTGAAAGCTTTGGATTGGCGGATAGGAATAGAGCCTAAGGCTTGCGTAATTCTCATGATCATCAACTTTGCCTGAAACTATAGGAACTGAACTAGGCCTGCTTTTGGCTCTATCTTTCCTGTGGATGTTCATGTGCCCTCCTAAGGCTTGTGCTGTGGCGAACCCTCTCTTGCAAAACACACACTCGTAGGACCGGCCAGTGCCCATATCATGGTTGCTTTGCTCTGATCCATCACTCTCTTCACTCAAGCTCTTCGAGTCTTCAACCTGATTGGCTTCCATTAGAAATCACCAAGACACCCAAAAAAATTAAATTATAATTAATATGCTTAATTTGATTCAGATTAAGGTGTGGGAACAGAAAGAGGGGGGGTATTATAGGGAGGAAAAGCTGAAGAGAAATAGTTAGAGAAAAGACAAATAAAGGACATAGGCATTCGGTGAGTGGGTTGTATGAAGATGTTCTGAGAGAGAAAAGTCTGAGATGTTTGCTGGGAGAGCTTTTCTGGTAGCCGGCTGGGATAGTGGAAGAAAATGTAGCAGACAGTAGTTAATTTTTAACAATTTTTTTATCTATTTTTTGTCTCCCAACTTTCGGGTCTCTCTTGTCGCTTTCATCTAATTTTTCCTTAATACAGTCTTCCATTTGTCATCTCTCTCCCTCTGCATGCATTTTTACTCATGTCTTTAATATTATATATATATATATATATATATATTTCTATTAATAAATGACTCACTCAATTTATTAATATTCATCTTTATCAAAAAAAAAATTTTGAATTTAATTTCTACCATTATCATTTGTTAAAATTATTTTAAATATACGATTTGTAATTATATATCTTAAATTATCGAATATAATATATTTTATTTTGATTTAAAAAATTAAATAATTTATTTATTCTAAATTTTTTTAGTATATATATATATATATATATATATATATATATATATATATACTTCTTAATTCATCAATGATAAACCTATTCAAATTAAAGCCTAATTCTCCATTTTGATTTGCCAACTACTAATCTTTTGTGTGTCAAATAAGTTACCCTAGGAAACTTTGAGAAAGATTCCTTTGAATCCCCATTCCTTGACTAAAAAAATAAAAAAACCAAAGGTAAGTACAAAGAATTAACATTTCCAAAATGAAAAAAAGGACATCTTTCATTCGTTAAGCATTAAGAAGCTTTTATATCAAGGGATGGTAACTTCATAAAAAATTAATAAATATAAACAGTTCATATATCAGATATAAAATTAAGATACTATAACAATAAATCAAAATTCAAGCATCCTCCAATAAACATCGAACATGTGATTTAACTTTTAATGTATTTTATAGCCTTTTGGGGAACTGTAAATGAGCCTTTAATTATAAGTAGAGGCCCTTTCCAGTTTCCATTGTTTTACTAATCAACACCACACTACTGCTATATTGAATTAGATGTGTCCATCAGTCCAATGGTTAACAGAACAAGAAAATGGCCATTAAATTAATCATAACTGCTGCATTTAAAATGTTGAAATAATTATGATGCTATTATGAAGCTTTGTTTATCACACTGGTGATCAGGAAAGATGCAGGAACCTTCCTGCAGAAAAAATAATGGCAAAAACAGTGTATTTTTGTACTTTCCACTTGTCCTCAAGTATAATCTTTTCTCTTTCAAAAAAAGAGTATAACCTTTTTCTACCAAAATTAAAGGGAAACACATTACCTTTTTGTAATCACAATCAGCATCATTTACTATCATGATCCTTTTAGGTTTCAGTTGATAAACATTTGTTTTTGCTTGGAAAAGTTCTGACTGCGTCCCATGAATAGAGCACATGATCACGGTTTTGCTTTGGTAACTTTAAATACTTCAATTATAAAGAAAATCCGGATACTAACAACTCTGTTAATTATTTATTAAAAAATATTTAAAAGATTTAAATTTTAATATTTATAATCATTTATTTTAAATTATAATTTTTTTATAAAAAATTATTAATTTCTCAAAAAAAAAATCTTTCGTTGATAGACATCTTAGATAATCCCAAGTTGCGCTTGATCATATGCTAGCTACATTAACAAAATGTATCGACTATGCATTCTTGGTTTTATTTCTATGGCATTGAGCACACCAAATAGTTTAAATTATAATAAAGAAAAAAGAGTAAATTTTAAGAATAGCTTTCGTTTCCATGTGTTTTAAATTTCAAGACCAAACTGAATTTGAGTCATTTCCTTTTCTCCTTCTCTTGTTATGACCAGTCATGCTACTAGTTCTATCCTTTTGGGATATTAATAAAGTCTATTTGGCTTGAAAATATATATATATATGTTTTTATATATTTGCAGGCCAACATTTTTATATTAAAGAGTAGGTTAGATGTGTTAAAATGGTAGGTGCTTTATCAAATTTCCACCGATTTAGGTGACCTTAAGATGTCTGTTTTGACTTCGTCTGGCAAGAATTAAAATTGTGAGAGGAAAGAGGTGACAACTATACTAATGGCAAGAAAGAACAAGGACGACAATAGCGTGAGTGCTCTCATGCCAAGCCAAGTACTAATTTTAATTCATTCGTCGTCTATTGCTTTAATCAACTTTAATTCTCTTTTGATGGCATGGCAGGCTGCACCCATTTTTGTTTGCTTGCTTCTCAAAATGGTAATAGTTTTGGCCTTTTTTAGCCTTTAGGTTTGATGAAATTAAGGTTTCTCAAAATCTGCCTGTCCTCATCCCTCCCTTCTCATGTGTCTTTTTTTTCTTTTTAATTACATATCATTTATAGATAAAAATATAAACTCCAACAGTATTCAAAGTGATCGATCTAAATACTTTTTAAAATTTTAAAATTTTAAAATTTATCTTTAAATATATAACTTTTATTAATTAATTTAAATTTAATTTAAATCAACTAAAATTAAAAATAGAGTTTATGTGAAATTAATTTAAAATTTTAAAATTTTAATTCAAAATATTTAAAAGTGATTGATTAAAATATTATTAATTAGTTTTTATAAATTTTAATTTAAATGATTTTTTTATTATTTGACTTTTTTTATAATTACAATGATTTTTCACATCAAATAAAAACACAAATAGGAGATTAAAGTTTAGTGTGCATAGGAATAGAACAATTATATGGAATTTGTTTCTTTATTTGTTGTAAAAATAATTGTATGTAGTTTATGTTGATAAATAAATTCATTAAAGATAATCATAATTAAGTCATAAGCATAATTATTTTTTTCTATATTTTGTCTTTCAATTTTTTATTTTAATAGATTTGTTAACTATATATTTATGCTAATACTTTTATTATTTATATGTTTTATGAATTAATAATTTAATTTGATTATTGATAACATAATTAAGTCTTTTTAGTTTTTTAAAATAATTCTTTAACATATCATTTTTACAATTTAGTCTAACATTTATAATTAATTTATCTTTTATATTTATTTTTTCTAAAATTTTATAATCGTTTTTCCCATAAACAAAAACTAATATCATATCCAATGCGAATTAATTATACACCATTCATCAATAATTAACACTATATGATTCATTAAACACTTTAATTGGATTTTTCACCTATAGAATTAAATATTTCAGGAAGTGATTGAATTACCAATAGTTTAGGATTGAGTCCCATCAAATTACCATAAGTATTGTTCACCTTGATTAAAACAATAATTGATTTAATTTTTTTAACTTTTACCTTAATGTGCATATATATAATTAATTTATATCTCAATATTATTTAATCTTTTTCAATTGTATTAAATTATTTATTTTTTTGGTCATCTATGTGATTGAATGACCTAACGTGAATTATTTTAAGTAGAGAATTATCAAGTGAAATAAATTAAATATTTTTTATTATTTTTTTAAGGCATGATGAAATTCATTATAATTATCTTTTGAATGTGTTTATACAAAAATTACATTCATTCATAAAAATTTATATTGTTAATATTGAAAATGAAATCATTATAAATTGTATAGGTATTTCATATTCTTAAGAAAACATAATAAGTACCAGGATTAAGAATTTATTTTCTTTTATTTTAAGTTTTAAAATTATGTTTTTTAATATTTTTATATAATAAAAATTCACGTATAATAAAATTATTCAAATAAAAAAATTAAGCTTTCAATTAGTGGAACATGTAATTACATTCAATTGATGGAAGTATTAACGAAAGATTATTCTAAGTAGAAAAATGAGATAAAAGATTGATTGGTTATTCATATGACAAAAAAATTTTAGTACTGTATGATGTTTCAATAAAAAATATACAAATATATTGATTTTAAACTTTTTTAGGATTAATATGAATTCTTTTATTAAGAGAAACATTGTATACTCCTTTATTTTCTCCTTTATATCAGAAGAAGAATGTTTACTATTGCATCAAAAATTTTAAGGTTATCATATTAGGCAATATTTGTTTAAAAGAATTGTAATTTATCAAATTATTATCGCTATTACATTTAATATAAAAATATTAATATAAATTATAATTTAACTAAATTTAAAAGTGATTTACGAGATTAATTACCAAATTCATTTTATAAATCTTTATTTAATTGTATATGTAGTATTTCAATTATTTTGAATTTTGGCTTTTTATAATTTTGAGTTGGAGTTTAGATTTATGATCAATGACCAATTAAATTGAGTCAAAATTTATAATCTACTTATATTCATAGTGTACTCAATTATTTACTTATGCATCTAAGTAAATTTGACTCAATAATCGGTGCATACTTCTTTTTGTTTAAAAAGTTTGATTCAAATTATCCTAAATCCAAATAAAAAAGAGGTATATTTAATTACTAATAATTACAATTTTACTTTAGAAATATTCTTAAAATTAACTAATTCAACCACAATGCCGATACAAATAAGATATTGAAGATTAAGAAAAAAGTTTAAATAATGAACTTTTAAATTATTACAGAAGACAAATAAAAAAAATTAAATTCTAGTTGGGTTACTATTTTAATTCGAATTTTGGTTATCTTCAATTATGGAAAATTTTAAATAATTACTAAGTTGTTGACTTTCTAAAAGCAATTAAAATCGAATCAAATTAGTTCATTTTTATATTTTTGTGTATTGTTTTATTTTTAATTACATTAAAATTTAAAATGAGTAAAAAAATTATTTATACTCAATTTGAGTTTTGAGTTGTTTCAAGTTTGAGTTTTATTAATTTATGTTATTTTAACTATACTTTTATGACATTAGTAATAAATTTCAAAATAAAATAAGAACACAACATAATAAAAATTTAAGTGCAAAAATAATTTGAGATACTAATGATAATTTTAAAACAAAATCCTTATGCCTAAGTCTTACAAAGATTAAAAGATATATCTTCTTTTAAGGATTTTGAAAGTTGTATTGTAGAAATGTTAATTTAGATCATTGAGCTTATAATCGTTCATTTATTGATCAAATTGCTACTATATAGATTGAGAAAAATAATTCAAACATTTTATTTGAAAGAGATATCATAATTTGCATTAATTTAGGAAAATCACATAGAATTAAATATTATTTAGGTTTTTATGACCTCTTACAATATTCCTTACTCTTTTCACATGGTGAAGTTGATTAGCATCAAAATATAAAAAAAGTCTCATACCAAAAAAAAAAAAAAATCAAAAAATCATTTTGAATGATGGTAATAAGAATAAAGTAACAATTAAAAATATATCATCTTTTTGTTTGGTCGTTGAAATTTTTTATAAAAATACGAAGGTAATTATTTTGAATTTAATATATTTTTTAAATTGTGGTTTATTTAATTTTTATAAATTTTATTTAACAAATTTATTCTCATTACTTTTATCTTATATATAACAAAATTTTTACTCAAAATTATATATTTAAAAATAGAAACATAGGGTAAAGTTTATTATGTTCATTGGTGACAAAATATTTTAAAATTTTCAATCTTTTATATGTAATTGTACTTTACTAATAGATACAAAAATACATATACTAATAATTCAATTAAATTATTAATAAAGTTTATCTTTGTAAGTACTATTTTACCATAAACTAAAAAATTTTAAAAATAGCTTAGAAATATTAACTTAATATATATTTTATATATTGGTTAATTTAGCTTTGATACTTGCATTAATATAAAAGATTATGATTTTAACATATTATTATATGTTAAATTACGAATAATAAATTAAGATAATTTATTCATGCTTTTCAATTTATTTACACTTAAACTTTGTATTACTTTCTTTCTCTATCATACAAATTACATCATCAAGTCTACATTGTGGTCACTTTCTTTTTGGATATATAAAAATTAATAATAACATAGTAGTAGATAATTAATAACTTAGTAATTAATAATTAAAAATTTAAATGTAATCAGTATAATTTAATAGTAATTATCAATAACCTAGTAGTAAATTAGTAATAACTTAATAGTAAATGAATGATAATTTAGTAATTAATAATTGATAACTTTTTAGTAAATCATTAATAATATAACAAATGCATAATACTTTAATTATAAAACAATTATAATATAGTTTTAAATGCATAACAATATAATACTAAATTAAGGATAACTTGACAAAAAAAAAGTGATAATTTAGTTGTTAATTATTGATAACTTGGTACTAAATCAATGATAACTTAATAATAAATTATTGATAATTTATTAGTAAGTCAATTTCAACTTAATAGTGATTAATTGATAGTAGTCACTCATAAATAACTTATTAGTAAATCAATAATAATTTAGTAGTTAATCATTAAAAATTTAAAAGTAAATCAATATAATTTAGTAATAAATCATTGATAACTTAATAGTAAATTAGTTATAATTTAATATAAATCAGTAATAATTTGATAGTGAATCATAAATAATATTGTGATAAATCAGTAAAATTTTCGTAATAAATAATAAAAAAATAAGTAGTAAATCAATAATAATGTAGTAGAAATATATAAAAATATAATAGTAAATTATTGATAATTTAACAGTAAATTGATAAGTTAGTAGTAAATCACCAGTAATTAATAATAAATTACTAATAACTTAATTGTAAATTAATGATAATTTAGCAGTAAATTATTTAATCATTAATAATTTTTTAGTAAATCATTTATAAATTAGTAGTAAATCAATTATAAATTTATAATAAATCATTAATAACTTCGGGGTTAAATCAACAACAATTTAATAATAATCATTCATAATTTAATGGTAAATCATTCATAACTTAATGATAAATTATTCATAAATTAGTAATAAATCATTAATAGCTTAGTCGTAAATAATCGATAACTTAATTATCAATCATTAATAACTTTTTTATACTCAAAGTTGTCAAGGATTAAACCCTAATTACTAGCTGAAACGAAGTTAAAACTTTTATTATGGGGTTAGGATAAGACTATCATAAACTTATTCAATAAAAAATTAGTAAAAATTTTTTTAATTTGAATAAAATAATAATATTATTATATAAAAGAAAATTATCTCATATATTATTAGTGGACTTTTTAAATTTCATTTTTTATAGCTGCAAATGTATAACAATATATAAGTAAATTAATGATAGGTTAATAAAAAACAACTAATAACATAATAGTTATTCATTAATAATTTAATAATAAATCACTGATAATTTAATAGTAAATTAGTAACTTAATAGTAAATCAGTTTCAATTTAATCATAATTAATTAACAAATTTTGTAGTAAATTATGAATAACTTAGTTGTAAATCAATGATAATTTAGAAGTTAATTATTGAAAATTGAAAAGTAAATTAATATAACTTAGTAGTAGTAAATTTTTGATAACTTAATAGTTAATCAGTGATAACTTAATAATAAATCATAAATAATTAAATATAAATTATTGATAACTTGGTAATGCATCATAGTTAATTTAGTAATAAATCTGTAATAATTTTGTAGTCAATAATAAAAAACTAAATAGTGAATTAATAATAACATAAAAGTAAATGCATAATAACATAATAGTAAATCATTGATAATTTAAATATAAATTATTGATAACTTAATATTAAATTATCTATAAATTAATAATAAACCAGTTGTAACTTTATAATAAATCATCAGTAACTTAGTAGTAAATTATGAATAATTTATTAATAAATCATTCATAACTTAATAGTAAATCATTTATAAATTAATAGTACTTCAATGCTAATTTAGTAGTATATCATGGATAGCTTAATAATAAATCAATGATAAAATAGTACTAAATCAATGATAACTTAATTATCAATCATTGATAATTTTTTTGCACGTTAAGTTATCAAGAATTGAATCTTGATTATTAGCAAAAACGAAGCAACAAATTTCATCTTGAGAAGCTGTGATAAATTTACCGTAAACCAATTTAATAAAAAGATTTGGTAAAAAAAATTTTAAATTTAAATGAAATAATAACGTTATTATATAAAAAGAAAACTATCTTATATTATAGCTAAACTCTTGCTTTCTTACAGTGAATCAATGTTATTAGATAAAAAGAAAATTATTTTATATAAGAACTAAACTTTTGTTTTCTTACCGGAAATCCATTTTTAAATATATAATGGCACAAATTTTATCAATAATTACCAAAAGTATATTATAAGTTACTAAAAGATTATTAAAATTATATCAACGGGTTACCAAAATTTTATTAAAGATTATTAAAATTGTATCAATGGTTACCAATATTATATCATAAATTACCAAATTAATATTGCATGTTACCAAAATTGTATTGAAGGTTAACAAAATTTTATTAAAGGTTATCGGAATTAAAATTATATCAAAAGTTATTAAATTTCATTTATAAGAAAAAAATACAAATTAAACTGTTAGTATTTATGATTGTTTTCAAAAATATATAAAAAGTTATCAAAATTTATCTATATTATACAAAAATCAAAATTAAATTATTAGTATTTATACTTATATTATTATCATAGTATCAAAAAAACTATTTATTGAGATGAACACGTACGTCATGCACATGCCAAAAACTAGTCCTCAATATATAAATGAGTGAACTTCAAAAGTACAAATAGTGATTTACTTAAATACTTTTATAAATTTTTAAATTAATAAATTTATCCTTAAATATATAATTTTATCAATTTACTTAAGTTTAATTTAAATTAACTAAAATTAAAAATAGAGTCCATATGAAATTAAACTATTTAAAATTTTAATTGCATAAGTGTTAAAACTGGTTGGCTAAAAATCTTTAGTAAATGTTTTTATAAATTTTAATTTAAATGAATTTTTTATTATTAAACTTTTTTTTTTTATAATTAGACTAAAAAGTGCTAAAAGTTATTGACTTAAATACTCTTAATGAAATTTTAATTTCAAAAATGTTAAAAGGGATCGATTAAAATATTATTTGTAATTTTTTTTATAAATTTAATTTAAATATTTTTTTATTATCAGACTCTTTTTTTTATAAGAAGAATAATTTTTCACATCAAATGAAAATACAAACAGAATGAAATTAAAGATTAATGTGCATAGGAATAAAACAATTATATGGAGTTTGTTTATTTAGTTTTTGTAAAAACAATTATATATGTAACTTATGTTAATAAATAAATTCATTAAAGATAATCATAAGTAAGTCATTGAAACATATATATATTTTTTAATTTTTTCCTTTCAATTTTTTGTTTTAATATATCAACTATATATGTATCTTAATGATTTTATTATTTATATGTTTTATAAGCTAATCATTTGATCATTAATAACATAATTAAATCTTTTTAGTGCTTTGAAATAATTTTTTAAAATATTATTCTTATAGTTTAGTCTGATTTCTATAATTAATTTTTTTTGTATTTTTTTCTCTTGAATTTTATAATTATTATTCCCATGAACAAAAACTAATATGAAATCATATGCTAATCAATTGCATTCCTTCTACCAATAATTAATACTATGTGATTAATTGAACACTTTGCTTAGAATTTTCACCTACAGAATTAGATGATTCAGAAAGTATTGGAGCTACCACTAACTCTAAATTAGGTCCTATCAAACTATCATAATACTTGTTCACTTTGATTGAAATAATAATTGATTTAGTTTTCTTTCAACTTTTATCTTAATATGCATATTTATGCTTAATTTATATCTTGAGATTATTTAATCTTTCTCAATTGTATTAAATTACTCGTTCTTTTTGTCATTTAGGTGATTGAACAACCTAGCGTGAATTATTATAAGTAAAAAACTATCAAGTTAAGTAAAATTAATTGTTTTGGGTAAATTCTTTCAAGATGTGACAAAATTCATTGGAACTATCTTTTAAATGTGTTTATGCAAAAATTACATTCTTTCATGAAAGTTTACGTTGTTAATGCTGAAAATAAAATCATTATAAATTGTATAGGTATTACATAACAAGTTTCTTATTCTCATAATTGTAATTTTCTTAAAAAAAAACATAACAAGTACCAAGGCTAGGAATTTATTTTATTTTATTTTTTAAAATTATGTATTTTAGTATTTTTTATTTAATAAAAATTTGAATAATAAAATTTTAAAATAAAAGAAAATTTAAGCTTTCAATTAATAGAACAAATAATTACATTCAATTGATAAAAGTACCAACAGAAGATTATTTTAAGTAAAAAAAATGAGACAAAAGATTGATTAAATATATTTAACTCTATTGATTTATGAAAAATAGAGTTATGCATTTGTATATTTTTTAGGATTAATATGGAACTTTTTTATTTGTAGAAATATTGTATATTCATTCATTTTCTCTTTTATATCAGTTGAAGAATATTCACTATAAAAATTTTAAAAATTTTCATATTAAGTAATATTTGTTCAAAAGAATTGAAATTCATCAAATTAATTATCATTTTACATCAAAATAAAATTATTATAAATTATAATTTAACTAAATTTAAAAGTGATTTAAAAGCATTCCTTAAAAAAATTATTTGATAAATTTTTGTTTAATCATATTAGATTTTAGACTTAGGATCATCGACCAATTAAATTAAGTCAAGTTCTGTCATTTCCTTTTATTTATAATGTACTCAATTATTCACTTATGCGTTTAAGCAAATTTGATTCAATAATTGGTGCATGCTTCTTTTTGTTTAAAAATCTTAATTCAAATTGTCCTAAATTGAAATAAAAAAGATGTATACTCAATTATTTATAATTACAATTTTACTTTAAAAATACTTTTAAAAGTAATTAACTAATTCAACCACAAAAACAATAAAAATAAAAACATTGAAGATGAAAGAGAAAAAGTTAAATAAAAGAAACTTTTAAATTATTAAGGAAGATAAATAACTAATATTGGATTTTGATTGGGTTACTATTTCACTTCGAATTTTGGTTATTTTCGATCATTTCGGGTTCTAAATAACTATTAAGTTGTTGACTTTTTAAAATCAATTAAAATTAAGTCGAGTTAGTTTATTTTTATAATTATTTATATTATATTATTTTTAATTAAATTAAAATTTAAAATGAGCTAAAAATTTATTTATACTCAAATGAGTTTTTAATTATTTCAAATCTGATTTGATTAATTCATATAATTTTAATTATACTATTATGACATTGGTAATAAATTTCAAAATAAAATGAGAACACAACATAATAAAAATTTAAGTTCAAAAGTGATAAAACTACTAATGATAATTTTAGAAGAAAATTATTATACATAAGTTTTGTAGAGATTAAAGTATATTTCTTTTTTAAGAATTTTGAAATTCATATTGTAGAAATGTTTATATAGATTAACAAGTTTATAATAGTTCATTTGTTAATATAGGTTGAGGGATATAATTTAAACGTTTCATTTAAAAGAGGTCATCTCATAATTCAAATTTATTCATGAAGACAATATAAAATTAAATATTATTTGTGTTGTTATGACCCCTTATAATATTATTTACTCTTATCAAATGGAAAAGTTGATTAGTATTAAAATATCAAAAAAGTTAGTTGAATGATGATAATAAGAATGATGTAACAATTAAAAATACACCACATTTTCGTTTAGTAAAAGAATTTTTATGGAGAATGAGAAATAGATTATTGTGAATTTAATATTTTTTAAAATTGTTGTTTGTTTAATTTTTATAAATTTTTATTTAGTAAATTTGTTTTCATTACTTTTATTATATATAAACAAAATTTTTACCCAAACTTATATACTTAAAAATAGAAACATAAGACAAAGTTTATTATTTCTATCGGTGACAAAACACTTTAAAATTTTAATCTTTTATACGTAATTGTACTTCGCTAACAGGTATGAAAATAGATTTACTTATAATTCAATCAAGTCATAAATAAAACTTATCTTAATATGTACTATTTTATCATGAACTAAAAATTTAAAGAATATTTTAAAGGTATTAACTTAATATATTGTATATATTTATTGAATTTAGTTTTAATACTTGCATTAATATAAAAAGGTTATAATTTTAACTTATTACCACATGTTAAATCACGAATAATAAATTTAAAGCATTTAATTGTTCTTTTCACATCATTTAAACTTGAACTTTTTCTTCCTTTTTTTTTCTTTACCTTACAAATTAAATCATCTAGCAACATTGTAATTACTTTCTTTTTAGATATATACAAATCAATGATAATATATTAGTAGACAATTAATAATTTAGTGATTAATCATTGAAAGCTTAAATTTTATCAATCTAACTTAGTGGTAATAATCGATAACTTAGTAGTAAATTAGTGATAATTTAATAATAAATAAATGAAAATTTAGTAATAAATAATTGATAACTTTTTAGTAAATCAGTAAAAATATAATAATATATGCATAATACCTTAATGGTAAATTAATTATAATGTAGTTATAAATGCATAATAACATAGTATTAAATTAAAGATAATTTTAAAAAATAAGTGATGACTTAATAGTAGTTAATTATTGATAACTTAGTAATAAATAAATGATAACATAATAGTAAATTAGTAATGATTTAATAGTAAATCAATTTTAATTTAATAGTAATTAATTGATAATAGTAAATCATAAATAACTTAGTAGTAAATTAATGATAAATTAGTAATAAATAATTGATAATTTAATAGTTAATAATTGAAAATTTAAAAGTAAACTAGTATAACTTATTAGTAAATTGTTGATAATATAATAGTTAATCAGTGATAATTTAATAATAAATCATGCATAATTTACTATAAATCTATAATAACTTAGTAATGAATTATATATAATTTAGTCATATATCGGTGATAATTTTGTAGTAAATAAAAAAATTAAGTAGTAAATCAATGATAATATAATAGTAAATATATAAAATATCATTGTAAATCATTGATAATTTAGTAATAAATTAATAATTTAGTTGTAAATCATTAATAATATAATAGTAAATTACTAATAACTTAGTTGTAAATAAGTAATAATTTAGTAGTAAGTTAGTTAATCATTAATAACTTTTTAGTTAATCATTAGTAAATTAATAGTAAATCAATTATAACTTTATAATAATCATTAATAATTTAGTGGTAAATCACCAATAATTTAATGGAAAGCATTCATAACTTAATTTTAAGTCATTCATAATTTAATGTCAAATCATTTATAAATTAGAAATAAATCATTAATAGTTTAGTAGTAAATAACTAATAACTTAATTGTTAATCATTGATAACTTTTTTTTATATTTGAAGTTATCAAGGGTTGAACCTTGGTTACTAGCAAAAGTGAAAAAACTTTTATTTTTATGATTAGAATAAACCAACCATGAACTTATTCAATAAAAAATTAGTAAAAAATTTTATAATTGAATAAAACAATAATATCATATAAAATGAAAAATATCTTATATATTACTAGTGAACTTTTTAAATTCCGTGTTCCATAATTCTAAATGCATAACAATAACTTAGTAAATCAATGATAATTAGTTAATAAAAGCAAGTGATAACTTGGTAGTTAATAATTGATAACTTAATAATAAATCAATGATATCTTAATAGTAAATTAATAATAACTTAATTGTAAATAAGCTTCAATTTAGTAGTAATTAATTGATAAATTTAGTAGTAAATCATAAATAACTTAGCAATAATAATTGATAATTTAATAGTTAATCATTAGAAATTTAAAAGTAAATCAATGTAACTTAGTAGTAGTTAATCATCAATAACTTAATAGTAAACTATAAATAATTTAATATGAATTAGTGATAACTTGATAATAAATCATGATTAATTTGGTAATAAATCTGTGATGATTTTATAGTAAATAATTGAAAACTAAATAGTAAATCAAATATAAAAGTAAAAAAATAATAACATAATAGTAAATCACTGATAATTTAGATATAAACTATTGATAGCTTAGTAGTAAATCATTAATAATTTAGTTGTAAATCAATAATAATTTAGTAGAAATTAGTTATTTATTGATAACTTTACAGTAAATTAATTATAATTTTATAATAAATCATCAGTAACATAGTAATAAATCATCAATAATTTAAAAATAAATCATTCATAATATAGTAGTAAATCATTCATAAATAGTAGTAAATCAATGCTAATTTAGCAATAAATCGCTGATAATTCAGTAGTATATCATTGAAAGTTTAGTAGTAAATCGTTGATAACATAATTCTAAATCATGAATAACAAAATTGTCAATTATTGATAATTTTTTTTTACACTTAAAGTTATTTGGAATTGAACTTTGATTACTAAAACAAATAACGTTAGAAAATTTGCTTTGAGAGATTAGGATAGACTTACCCCGAATCTATTCAATAAAAAAATTTAGTGAAAAAATTCTAAATTTCAATCAATCAATAATGTTATTATATATAAAAAAATTATCTTATACTAAAACTGAATTTGCACTTTCCTACAAGAAACCATTATTAAATATATGATAATACAAATTTTATTAATGATTACTTAAAGTGTATCATAAATTACCATAAAGTTAATTACTAAAATTATGTCAAGAAATTGCTAAAATATTATCAACGGTTACCAAAATTATATCATAAATTATCAAGCTAATATTAAAAGTTATCAAATTATATTGAATGTTACCAAAATTTTATCAAAAGTTAAGAAAAACAAAATTATATCAAAAGTTATCAAATTTTACTTATATTACATTAAAATCAAAATTAAATTATTAGTATTTATCATTATTATCATAATATCAAAAAATTTATTTATTAAAATAAAATTTTAGAAATAAGAATTACACATACATCACGTACGTGTAAAAAACTAATATAAATAAAAATTCTAATTCTAATAAAATAATTCTTAACATTTATAACATTATTATTATTATTATAAAACTTAGTCACTAGAGATGTATTCAGTTCCCTAATTATTAGACTTGATCACCTTCATTTTGTAGCCAAGATTTGAACTTCCAAAAAATTCTCAGCAACTTTTAAATTTTGGTTTAAAAATTAAATAAACTCAACTCATCCTGATAAAATCATCCATAAATAGGATGGAATACTTACTCTTATTTAAAGACAAAATCCTTAAGGTCAGGGCCACAAACATTAGTATATACCATTTTATAATTTCTGATGCACTCCAAATTAACTTGATTAGGAGGGAATTATAGTCTACATTGCTTACCCAGTTGACATACTTCACATACATTGTCACATTCATGAACTGGTGCCGTTCATGCAAGTTCAACACTAGTTCATGCTTTTGTAGATGCCTTAAAGAATGATACAAAGATGACAGATCAACAGAATTAGCATATGCATCAAAAAATAGTTGAATTCCAAATCACAATAAAGCTCCTATCATTCATAAATACACACAGTTAACAAGATCAAATTAAAGAATTAATTCTTATCGATTAAGTGAACTGACCAACACTTAACAGCTTCTGATCAATTTTAGACACAAAATAAAAACATCAGTAATTATAACTTTTATACTTAAAGCAGTCTTAATAGTCACATCATCACCTTTGGCTTTGGCCTTAACGAAGTCTTCATTCCCAATTCTGATTTTTGAAGTGTTTGTCCTGCCAAACACCTTCAACATGGCTTCATCAAAAATCATGTGATGAATGCAACCATCAATCAATTTACATTGTGTTTACTGTTGTGCTGGCATAACATGCTGCAAAAATGAATATATATTTTTATTCATATGATTTATTGATTCTTATAATAAATTTTATCAACGAGGTATGATAAAATAATATTATCATTTTTAATTAATGTGTATAACATTATAAATAGATTAGATTAATTTAATATGATACATTTTACCTAACACCGTATTTGTCACTATTTTCAATTCATCAATAAATAAATTAATAATTTCATACAAACAAAATTACATAATCATGATTCTAATTAAAATTTCGTCTAACTGCGTAGGATGACACATTGAAATAAGTAGCCATGATAAGTTATTGTGATATACTATATAATTATTTAACAAAAAAAAATTACTAATTAAATTTAAAATAAATAATTTAAATTACATCTGAGAATTTAATATAATAATTGATGTACGATTCCACTTAAAAAATAAAATTCAAATTTCTTAGTGTTTTCTGAATAAAAAATAAATACAAGATTTCATTTTCTTAATAACATCATAATATATCCTTACCAAAAGAACAGTAAAGATTAAGGATCCAATTAAACAATGCCAAATGTTGCTCTTACGTGGCCTTAACCTACTCTTTTCTTCTCCACTCCAGTACCTTGCCCAACAAGACAATTGCGATAACAAAAAGAAAAGATCATAGCTACACCAACTGGGAAATTAATTCATTTTCAGTTTCAGGATATCAATAGGTAATTGTAACTCAATTTTCGTAGAGGGACTTTGGAGGAAAGAAATGCCATTCTCTCCGTCATCAGCCTTTCTTCACGAAATCGACGAAGCTCTACCTCTAATCCCTAGCCTTCCGAACGACGTAGCCGCCCATATCCTTTCCTGCCTCCCTTACTCCCACCACTGCCGCCTCAAGGCCACCTGCAAGCCCTGGTACATCTTCCTATCTTCAAAAACGCTCCTCTCCCTCCACCTCAACTGCCTTTCTCACCTCCTCTGCATCTTCCCCCAAGATCCTCACATCTTCTCCCCTTTCCTCTTCGACCCCGAGAACCTGGCCTGGTGTCCTCTCCCTCTAATGACTTGTAAGCCTCACGAGTATTCTTTGCAATTTCACTTCCATCTCCCTCAGGCCCCACATCTACGTCCTTGGTGGCTCCTTCTTCGACACCCGCTCCTTCCCTCTCGACTGTCCTTCCCCGTCTTCCTCGGCTCTCCGCTATAACTTCCTATCTTCCTCATGGGACCGTCTCGCTCCCATGCTTCCCCCCCGAGGGAGCTTCGCCTGTGCTGCAATTCCCAGCGCTGATCAAATCATCGTCGCCGGCGGTGGGTCCAGGCACACCATGTTTAGGGCTGCAGGGAGTAGGATATGTTGGGTGGAGAGGTACAACGTGGAAAGAGATAAGTGGGAAGCATTAGATGGGTTACCCAGGTTTCGAGCTGGTTGCGTGGGGTTTACGGTTAGAGGAGATGGGGATGAGAGGGAGTTTTGATTGATGGGAGGGTACGGGGAGTCGAGGACTGTCTCGGGAGTGTTTCCAGTGGATGAGTATTATAAGGACGCTGTGGTGATGGAGTTGAATGAAAATGGGGGTGGGAAGTGGAGGGAAGTCGGGGATATGTGGGGGGAAGGGGAGAGGCCTACACTTTGGGAAAATCGTTATCATGGAGAACGAGGAAGGGGATAGACCTGCTATTTCATGCTTGATGACAATGATATCCTCAGGTAATTTTGTTGTTCTTTTTTTCGAGATAATTAATTTAAAATTTATATTCTCGGAAATATTAATTGTGGTATTCTGGCATATTGCAAAGCTTCTCTTCTTTGAGGATGTTATTGTTAGACATAGTGTTATAAGGTAGCAAAATACCTCTATGAGTTAATAATTTTGCTAGAGATTAAACATTATTGTGAGAAATAAAATCCTATATTTCAGTTTCTACCATGTGATCACTGCTCAGAAATAGGAAAAAAGTTCTATAGTTACCGTTTGATGCAATTTGAAAGGCCCTTTTATGTATCTGCACAAGGCGTGTTCTTCAATAACGGAACTTGGTTTGAATATATTTGAGCTGTATTCTTACGTCAAGGGGAAGCATTATAAATTTACAGATGATAAAGCATCTTCATCAATTAAATTTGAATATTGAAATGAATCGCACAGGCATTGTGCTTCCAGATGATAATTCAGATTGTGCCTTGTTTAGCTTATCTTCTGTGTGAAGAAAATTGCTTTCACTTTATCTAATGAAGGATAATGAGTAAACTGAAAGAATCTGCATGAATTCAAGAGATGCAGGCCCCTTTCACGTTACAATAGAAGATTGGGTTGGAGGAAAAAGTGTACAAAAAGCTTTTCTTTTTCTATCGTTAGTAATCTTTTGTCCTTTTAGTTGTGAAATATGTGTTAGCTCTCAAATATTGAAGCATGCAGCAAAAGAACTCATAGAGTTGAACCAAGACATGCAGTGGAAAACTAATTGAATTGAGCTAATAACTTGAGTCTCAACCTGAAAGATTGTTTGTATTGTTGAGTTGAATAATATCTTCAGTTGCAGAATGAAACTATATTCCATTGGTATCAGAAATATCTTCTGCAACAACATAGCCCAAAACTTTGATGCATTATGGCTTTTTTTTTTTTTTCTTTTTTGGGTGGTAATGATTAGAGCATGTCATTTTTTTCTTTTTGTTGATACTTTGGTTACTGAAGAGCATAAGCTTACATTTCACTATTTCTTTGATGCTGACACATATGGATTGGATTTTGCCTAATTGCCAGTTTCAGACGGTTGTTAAATCTCGTCTGTGGCACATTTGTCTCTTTTAATTTGTTCCATTTAGTCAGATGCTAGTATTAGACTGCATGATTCCATCTACTATCAACAAACATGCATTTTATCTAAATCATGCTCTGCCTTTTTTAATTTCCCTTTAGATGTATTTTTTAAAGAAAAACCAGAATTTCAAGTTATTCATCTTTTTGTTCGTTCCAAAAACTTATTTTAGGTCTTAGGTAACGTAATTAGACATTCATCTTCACTTTATTTCTTTGCAGATATAACATGGCTTTTAATTGTTGGCAAAAGGAGTCCAGTGTACCAAAGGAGAGCTCCTTACATGAGTTCATTCGGTTTTGTTGTTCTGAATGGGGAGTTACACGTAATGACTATTGTAAATGGAATTGATTCAACAGAAACTCGACAGTCACGGCAGCAGAAAAGGGCAGGATATCCAGATTTATCATCCTAGGAAGAAGACATGGAGATGCCTTGTGACAAAGCCACCATTCCAACAACCATTGGATTTCAGTACCACAACTATGTGTACAATTCGACTGTAGAATGTAAGAATATCTCCTGCTTACTGCAGTTAATTGTATGTAAATAGTATATCCATTCATATATAATGTCTGTCGATGCTTGTGGTTCTTCTTTATTTGTATTGTACAGAGTGTGATAAAGATGTTGGATCTCTCGTGAATGACTTTATGTATCCGGTTATTCTGAATAGATGTAAATGCCCATATGTCATCAGATGCCACATGGATAGAATAAACAATAGTTTTTGCAATTGAACTACTATAATCTATACTAGAATCAGACTCGCAATTTGGTGCAGAACAATTTTTATTTTTAAAAATTATTTGTAAATATGAAAGAAGTAAAATTTTTTTGTTAAATTTTAATAGATAGCAACATGTAGATAGATATAAGTGTATTTATTTATTTTTTTGTTCAGGAGAGTATTTATTTTTAATATAAATTATAACTTAATTATATACAAATATAATTTTTTTATTAAATTAAAGTATTAAATAATATCTTTATTAATATAATACATATATATAAATATAAATTAAATAAGTAATGAAAAATATATTTTTTTATATATCCTGAGAAAGGTCGGGACAAAGCTTTTCAAATTTGATTTTGCTTAGATCAAAATTATTTAAAAAGTTTAAACTTAATTTAATTTTCATTAGAAAAAAAATTTATCGATTAAATTGTGACGAATTGAAATACACTGAATATAAATTGTTTTATTATTTACATCAATGGAATTTTTTAAATAAAATTTATCCAATAAATAAAAGTTTAAAGAACAAAAAAATGACAAAAAAAAAAGTTAAACGAGATGGCAGGAAATTTATCAAATTAAAATATTAAATAATTTATTTTTAATAATATATAAATATAGAATTAAGTAAATAATAATAAAAAAATTGCCTGGTTTATGCTCTGGCTTTACTTCAATTTGAGTTTCATTTTAAAAAAAATCAATTTAATTATTCCGAATTAAAAGAAAATGTACTCATTGAATTAGAACAAATCGAATTTATCGAATACAAGTTATTTTATAATCTCTGATTTTGTGTTTCATAAAAAAATGATTTTTGAAAATTAAATTTTACATTTTTAGATCTTTTTTTGGTAATAAATTGATTGGTCAACAAAAAATTACTTTTTTTCATAAAAATATAAGTCATTTTTTCTGAAAATTATCTTCTCTTTTTCAAAAAAAAAAAAAGATAATTTTTCATAAAGAGCTACGTATGAGTAGAATAATTTATTAATGTATTTAAGTATAATTTTTCTTAAATCAGATCTTATACATAATTTTTTTAAACTCAAATTTCATTTGACTCGATTCAAAATATTATTATATTAATAAATAATATTTTAATTTAATTTTTTTAAAAAGTTAAAATATTAATGTTAAAAGATTTTTAATATTTTAATTTTAAGTATTTTTATAATTCTACTTAAATAAGACTCTAAACATAATATTTTAAGTTTGAACTCAATTTAATTTGACTTAAAATATTATTATATTAATTAAAATATTTTATTTAATTTTCATAAAAAAATTAAAACATTAACATTAAAAGTCTTTTGATACTTTAATTTTAAATATTTTTACTTTGTATATTATTTAACATAAATATTTTTAATATTTCAATAATAAATGATATTATATTATTATTTTAATAATAAATAATAAAATATATAATAATATTTTTTATTTAAATAATTAATGTTAAATAATGAAATAATATTATTTTCTTAATATGAACATTTTTAATAATTTCTTATTATTTTTTAGTTTAAAATATATAATTTTATATTTTTATTTATTAAGGTATTTATATTACTATTTTAATAATAAATATAAATAAAAAAATTTTGTTATGATTTAATAATCGAAACTTTCAATATAAAATATAAATATTTTAATAACAAATATTACTATTTTAATATTAATAAAAATAATATTTTAAGAATAATAATACTATTTTAAATATTTTAAAATATTAATATAAAAATAATAAATAGTTTTATTTTAAGTATTTTTTATATTAATATACTATTTTAATATTAAATATTATTATGAAAATATAAGTATTTTTTAATATTAACACTTTTAATAATAAATCATTTTAATATAATTTAATAATAAATAATTTTTAATATTTTTATATTTATATCAATATTTTTTTTAAAAATAGATTTTTCAAAAAATAATTAAATAACAAAAAATATTTTTAAGAAAATAATTTTTGAAAATTAATTTATGTGAAACAAGCAAGTTATTATTTCAATTGAATTTTTTATTATAAAATTTATCTAATAAAAAGTAAAAGTAAAAAATAAAAAATAAAAAAGCAAAAAGCAAAAACTTTAAAAAGCAAAGAAAATGAAAAAAAAAAAAAAATAGGTATCACTAGACATCGAAACAGAATGAAACACCTTAAATCCATTCACAATTTGATCCGTATTCGAAAATAATTTGATTCAATCTAGATTTTCTTTTAAATGCACTTATGTTGGATTTGTGTATATCAAAACTAATCAAATATGTATTATTTCATTATCTTTACGTCTATTTAATTTTTTTTAACAAAATTTATCCAATTAAAAAATACCTAAAATTAATAAAAAACAAAAAACAAAAGATAAAAGATAAATTAAATAAAAAATCAAATAAAAAATAAAAAATAGAGAATGAAGGAAAGGAGGGATGCCACATGAACACTCCCTCCTTTCTCTTTTTTCTACAAAATTAATATTATTGATTATATTTCGTGTTCCATGCATCCTTATTCTTGCATTTTTATTTCCAACATCAGTCACACAATTCCCGGAACCGGGTGGGTTATTGATTCTGTTTGCAAGCAGTTAAAACTAGCAGCAGTCTTTCGTCCAAGTCTTTTCCTACTCATGTTTCTGTTCCATTAAAATCTACAGTCAATTTGTAGGAGAAAATATAGAATTCGGGCCAAGGACACCATCCCCATATTGAAGAAGTAATTTCTCGTTATTCCCCGTTTGGAACGGGTCTTGCATTCTTTTTCTCAAGTCTCTGCCCTCATTTCCCCAGTAAATTAAAATTTTCTCGTGTGATGTGGAAGCTTACCACAGAAAACCTGTGACTCATTTCAGGCATTCAAAGCATTAAGCCTTACAGTAACCACGATTCCTCCAATATTTCACACCTTCATCAATGCCCGTAGAGGAAGCAATGAAACAGAGACCCGACCCGGTCAATAGTCCAACCACATGTCTATGTAGAAATTAGATTTTATTCATGCTAATTCCTTATTATAGGCTAATTAATCCATTGTGGCCCTCATTTCTTACCGTTGAAATTTCCCTTTTCCGTGGTGCGCTAAATGCTTTGCAAAAGCACGGCCCGTGACTAAGATCTGAGGGCCAGAATAAGCGGGTCTCCACACCGGGAATGCTGATCAGCCTCAGGAAATTTCAGAAGAAAGAGCAAAGCCTAACAAGAAACTCCCAAAGGCCAAAGTCATTAGTCCAAACCACATGGCAATTGAAATTTTCACTGCTGTTTTGATTCAGCAAACAAGATTTTGCTTATGTCGACTTACATGACGCCACCTATGCTTTTTTTCCCCCTTGAAAGTTAAAACTTGGGCCAAGATTCCAAAGTAATTCTAGTCATTCAAGTTGTCAAAAACACATATAAATGCTACCTACCTTACAATGTAATCTTCATATTGAGATAGGCTACATCGATCTTAGTTACTTGTATCTTGGCTAGGTTTGTCCCATATACGTTAAAATGAGGTGCCTACATCTATTTCTTGTCACTGCAGCCGTGATTTTTCTTGTAAGAACCCATCCATGCGATGCTGCTTCCAGGGTTCTAAATGAAAATGTTCTTGTGTTACAGTCTCTCCAAAAGGGACCTGTCAGTCCTTCTGGACACAATGGCTGCACCAACATTCCTGGCCGTGGTGGTCCACCTTGCACCAGCCAGAGGACCTTCGCAGGCCATGTTATGCCTCCTCCAAGAAGCCTGCAACCGGACCGAATGGTTCCATTCAGTGCAGCAGCTAATCTTAAATGAATCCTTTTTGTTGGCTGTTTCAGCAACTAATAATTAGTACTTCATAAATTTAGCTGTTTATACTTTATAATATGAAATTAAAATAATGGAAACATTCCCAATTAATGTTCTTGTTTATTGTTATTAATTCCTTGTTTTTTGATGAGATAAGGCATTTGCTAAACAAGAAGATGAATTGTGAATAAAACAATCAAAGTTTTTCTTTTATTTCATTTCTTTGGCATCTAGATTTGTTGCATAATGATGAGACGTAAACATATATCAATGCTCCTGCAGCCCTGCGTTTGATATCAGGGGCGGACGTCCCTTATGCGTCAAAAGATTTAACCACCCTTAGAATATATATATATATATATATATATATATATATATATATATAAATGGAACCCTTCTAAATTAAAATTATTAATTTTATTTATTTTTGATTTCGTAATTTAATTTTATGGGTTATAAGTTAAGAGGGCCGGAATTAAAATTATATTGTTATTTCTATACCCACCAATCACTATTTACAAATCTTTAAAATAAAAAAATTGTAACAAAATTTTAAAATCACAATAATGTGAACTTAATAAAAAGTCAAATTATTTTTTAGTTTTTTTAAAAGGCTCTAAATTTTCAATCAAGTATAAATGCTTCCTTTTCTTGGTAACTTCTTATAATTCCTCCTCTCCATATGATTTTTTGCTTTTAATTTTACTCTAAATCTTTATTGCATGTTGTCTTACAATTTTTTTTTTGTTTTTGAAAAAAAGATTAAAATCATTCTATAAAAATTTTGAACATAACTTTGAATTTTAAATTTTCAACTTAATTTAAACACATGTAACATATTTGTGAATGCACCCCAGCAGGAGAAAAACTAAAAGTGATTCGATTTGGATTTTTTTTCTTAATGAATCATTTGACTTTTTCAATTTCTTGTCTCTTGGTCAGGACTCAGGAGTAAGACATCAACCAACTTTATTTAAGAAAAAAAGTGGAATTGTTTCTTCTAATCCTATGTACTAAAGTTAAACCAACTTAATTGGCCATAAGAAAAAAGTTAAACCAACTTAATTAGACCTCTTTTTGTCTGACATAATCTGTTTCGAGTTTTGCAGCACTGTGTTTTTTTCATCTACACTTGCAGCTCCATAAAGCTAGCAAAGTCCTGAACAAAGTCGAAGCAATATTCCAAATTTCATATGGAAAAAATTAAGAGGATTCACAATTTTATATATATAGACACACGCGTAGAGACTAATGATTTTGAATAATAAATATCAACCAACAAGGGTTCCCAACCAAACATTACTTGGATTGGCTGTCCTAAGCCAGAATTAATGAAGAAAAGAATTTATAAGAATAGAAAAAAAAAACTAGAAAAGAAAAAAAAATGGATCACATTAATAAATATTTTTTGAATTTTGGATGGCTAAACTTGTAGTGTAGCTATTAAGAACACTTGTCTTAATCACGAGTCCCTTTGGCAGCGGAAGCCACCTCAAACTCAGCAACTACGCTATGAAGTTCTGAACAGGTTTTTCCTATGGGAAAATACCATCTTTTTTTTTCAATTGCAAACCAATTTTTTTCTTCTTCTTTTTTGTAGTTAGAGTTTGACCAGAGCAATTAGAGGAAGATCAAAGATATATCGAATTGGATGAGATTGGTGGAAGAGATTCACGATTTATAAAGGGAGAAACGCGGTTCAATGTTTACTCTATGGGTATGGTTTGACTGCAGCCGGAAAGTGGCTTTACTGAAAATTTTTAATTTGACTAAGCCCTGGTTTGAAGGTTTAAACGAGGTGGAACTGATCAACGACACGTCATCTTCAAACCCTAACAGTCGTAAAAACTGGGGAACGCGGACGATTTACGTTCGTATTACTGCCAAAAAAAAAAAACGATTGGGAAATCGTGATACGTAACTATTTAGTCAAACATAATATTAAAAATTATGATATTATATATAAGATTACGACAGAATATAATCTAAGATTAATAATGTTTTGAATGTAATATTATGTAATTAAATATAATATTACGAATTATGATGTTATAATTAAAATAATATCTAAAATTATGATATGATTATTAATATTATAAGAATTTTTTTAATTAGTGAAATTTTTTTATATATAAATAGGATATTTATGTATAAAATTTTTTCAATTTAATAAATATAGAATCGTTTGTCTTATAGCATAATATTAGAGTTAAGGATTTTTTTTTATCGTTTTTTTATGTTAATTTCGTCAAATGATAATTTTTATTTTTATTTACATGTGATGAAGATTTATTAAAATGATGCTATCTTATATTTGTTAAATATTAGATTTTTTGTGATTTTATATTTAAATTAAATCATTTTATTTATTGTTAATTAATTTTAAGTTCAATGTTTAAAAATAAACGTGGAAGTAAAGATAGAAAAAAGAACAAACATGCATGCAGCCGAGCTATACAGCCAAGAGCATAGAATTTGTGTCGTCAATGGAGTTAAAATCATCTGGTATAAATTTAAAAGGAGACCTTTTGTAGCCTTGTAGGGCACTTGAAATGCAAGCTTATTTTCCACCTTGGAATAGAAAAAGAAGAAACAAAAAGCTTCAAATTCTCCTGCAAAAGTCTTAGCAATCTTATTCCAAAATTCAAAATCAAACAACGGGATGAAATTAAATTGAGGAGACGACTGCAAGAAGATGTTTTTATTTGACAAAACTTAGGACTGACTTGAATATTTTAACCGAATTCCTTAATAAATCAGCACACTCTTTTGAAGCAGGGAAAAGTTCTGACTTCAGGGTTACAAACATGCCTTTTATTCCCAGAAAAATCAGATAAGATAGTCACCCTAAAATTATCGAGCAAGTGGAAACGGACAAGCGCTGGAGATGGGATGTGGCAGTTTGTGTGTATGTATCATGAATATTCTGTTAATTCTGTTAAGTGTAAAATATGAAAATTATCATATCGAATTAACGTAAATACGTGAAACACAAAACATATTTTTTAAAATTTTATAAAACCTACATATAATTTTTATTAAAATTTTAAATTACATCATTTTTCTGTCTATTACTGTGTGGGTTTAAATTTGTCCAAGCACTGACTACTTGAAAGAGCTGGCGTACTTTCTTGATGATGAATCATGATCCACTCTACATACCCTTTACAAGCTTATGCTTATGCTATTATTGTTGGCTATTTAAAACAAAGCTGTTCAAATATAGAATGGTTGAATCCTAGATCAATACGAGAAGGGAGTTAGAAAATCATGTATGAAATACAAATAAACCGAAATAAGTAACTGATACAGGTTGCAAGTCCCTAACTGACAGAAAGGAAAGATCAGATGTTAGGCCACAACACTTGGTGGAATTTTTAATTGGAAGTTTTCCTAATATGAGCTACAAGCTGACAGTTCCCTTCTCGTGCATCTAATCCATGCACTTTTTGGGTTCTTTTTTAAAGAAAATTCAACAAAGATCACAACAGGACTCACTGTCTCCACAGATTCGACAAAACAAATTCATGTGAAAGAGTTTAAGAGTACACATCATTGATAGAAATAAAGACACTAATCACTAACGTTAGTAGAATGGAATCCCATGTTTCTACAAGTCGTTGCACAGCGACCACTTAGATGTATATTATCAACACAAATGTTAGGCGAATATCACTTGGAAAAAGTATCCACTAGTTTCTCTTTCAATTGTTCAGCAGCACCACCTGGGGCTCGAATGCTGAAGATGTGGACAACCTTGTCATTATCCGTTGATGATATGTCAGACTTGTGTGCTGTAATTTGATTTTCCTTGAAAGCTTTTAAGACTCTAGAAACTGGGTGAGAATCCAAGGGGCAGCGCATTGTCACAACTGCATCTTGATGCCTTTGCTGAAAACCTATATCAGGCATTGACAGCTGCTTTTGCGTATTCTTTACCATCTCCTTCTCAGTTTCCAAGACTCTAATCTTCATTTGGAGGTCAGTGATATAGGTAATGGCATCACCAAGCAGAGAAGCGTTGTCCATCTTCGAGATGTTAGGGATGATAGCTCTTAATGCATAGAATCGCTGATTAAGCTTTTCTCGCTTCTGTCGCTTTGCTTCAACGTGCTTCAACGTCCCAATACACCAGAATCACCTGTATTTTCCATTTTCCACGCCTAAGATCCGGTGATTCTGATTAGGATTCTTCTGCATACCAAAAAAATAATAATAATAGAGTCGTCATCGAATGGGCTGAAGATATCCAGGATAAGTTTGACTACGGATAATAAAAAGATACTGGGCAAAAGCTAACATGCACCAGCCGGGAATCGAACCCGGGTCTGTACCGTGGCAGGGTACTATTCTACCACTAGACCACTGGTGCTGGTTGATATAAAATAATTAACATTTATCTATTTCTGTACAATTTGGTTTTTTTTTTTTTTTTTGTGATGATTGATTCCTTCTTGACGTATAGAATTGATTAAGTTACATTTTTTTAAACTGATTATTCAAAGCTCTAAAATAGGAAAATTATATTATAACAATAAAAAGACCATTCCTTATTAATATAATTCATATAATTGAGAATTAGATGATAAATGAGAAATATCAAATATAAATTTAAATTCTTAAAATAGTTTGATGTTCAATTTACACAACATGTTAGTTTGCAATTGATAACTTCATATCAATAACAATAAATTAAAGTTATCTTATACTTCAATTTACTTCAATTTCCAGTCAATTCAACAATTTTACTGTTCATTTTGAGTACAGTAAATTAAACGCAGCAATTAAAGCAATAATTATTCTTTTCTTCAGGTCCAATTCAGATATGAAACTTGATTGATTAATATAAAGACATGCATGCATGCATAGGAATTGAGCTGTCGTATGTTAATGTTTCTCCTTTTAGGCTATGATCTTTCCAAAGAACAACTAGTAAGTTTTCATTTGGATTCCACCACACTTTCAATGTGGTATAATTAAACTTACAGTATCATCAATTAAATCTAAATGACAATTTTAATGAAATTAAGTCAGCATAAATTTTTTATTGAAATTTTTTTTTCAATCGTAGTTACATTAATTTTTTTTTCAATCGTAATTATAATAATTTTTATTATTATTTTCAATCTCATCGTCTATCCAAATAAAACCTAAGTATAGTTGATCTTTCCAAACCTCAGCCTCATTGCTTTGAGCTGTGCCATCTCACTTGCACAATCAAATCGGTAACTCACTTGTACTGCATGTCAAACAATGTCTAAGATTCCAACCCATGTGGCCATTTCTGTTCTTTTTATCAGGAAAACATTAGGCTTAAGGATGCCTAATGTTTCATATCTTGATGTGATGTCTCAACAAAAAGGAGAGGATTGGCGTATAACATGCAATTAAGACCAACCTTACAAGAAAGTATGCAGAAAATTTCAGAGCATGATCATTCAATTGCTGAAAATTTTTCTTCATAGAAGCAAGCGATTACAATGCTTTGGCGTCCGCTATTGATCAGGAGGCATCATTAATTGGTTTCCTCAGTCATCACTGTCACTGATCACACATACTAAAAATTTAGCTGTAGATAACTTCTTGTAGCGTAACAGTTCCCCATCTCTGCATTTGCTAAGAGGAGTTGAAGTTCTTTGTTTGTTAGAAATTCTAATGTCATTTGAGGCTATGATAATTCGCTTCCCAACTTCACTACTTATGAACTTATCCCTTGGAATTACAGTTGTTCGGTCCGCTGGTGACAGAAACAATGATTGCTTTGAGGGCTTAATTTCTGACCATAAATGGTGGAGAGGCACCGATTTGTATGCTTGAGGCCTTGTGCAGTAATTGTCTGCTTTAATGCTCAGCTGTTCTTCTGGCAGATCCTGAATGGCTCTACCACTGCTTGGAGAATTAGCATTTTTGCTCACTCCACTATATATAGTTCACAAGGTATCCATTGATGATAACAGCTGTGGATATGGCTTTCGATAAGATATTAGTTGGATTCTTTTTTGTTGAACTCGAATTCCAGTCTGCTGCATCATCTGCAGATTCAACCCCATATATGGAAGGGACTAAAACTTGGAATTCCATTAACTTTACTCTGGCATTACTCTCATTTTCATGATCCTGACATTTTAAGCTGTTACTCTCTTTCTTCCTTTGAATAAGGTAAGTTTTCAGAAGCTCTTGAGGCAGAGCTTTTGGCACCAAGTTTCTTACCTCTGCTTATGATCATGGCCTCTTGTCCAATATTTTGAACCAGAGAATCGGTTTGATGGTTGCCATCACTTTTGCGCTCTCTAACTTCGACAGCACCAAGGTTTAATAAGCATAGCCCATTTGAACCTTTTAAAGTCGTTGCTTCCATATGGAGGAACCATGCTCCCTCTTGATGCTGGAAAGCATACTTATAGGCATAGATGAAAACAGATGATAAAAGCAAGATTTTTCATGACAAAGACGACGGAGAGCAACATTTTTGAATAGTTATGATGCAAAAATTTCACTTCATTAATAACTACTTAAAAATTTACCGCAACTGTGAAAATTTTCAAATAATACTTATAATAACTTGTTTAATATCAAAAGCTTAGTAGCATGCGACGACCCTGAGCACTAGGTTTTTCAGCTTGCAGCGGCTTCTTCTTTGGTGCTTTTAACTGCTTCAACCTCTTAGCTATCCTTTGGCGGGAGTCTCCTAGTACTTGTTGTCTAGCACAAGCTTTGAATACCTCTGTATTGCACTTGGATTGAGGATTCACCACATAAACCAATGGGGTTGGTTCAGGCCTTGTAACAGCTTGGCTTGAAGAAGATGGTCGGGAACTTAGCTTCTGCTCCTTGGAAACTTTGAAGTCCAAATCAGCCTCTATATATTCCATGATTGCTGGTTTGCTCACAGACTTTTTCATCACGGGCACATTAACATCGTCTTTGTTTCTCAAGTCAGCGAAATTTGTACTCTTGTTAAATATGACTCGGCTCCATTTTTCAATAAAATCTTTAGCAAGTTTCTTGTTGGAAGTTGTTTCCTCTTCAGATCTAGATAAAAACATAATCACCCTCCCAAGACCACTTTTCTTAAACTGCTTTCGTCAATCTTGTTGCTCTAAATCGAGTGGAAAATCCGTCAAGATGTTCAAAATTTTGCCACAGATAGCTGCGTTTGGTAAGCTGCTATCAGGAAGGGGTTCTAGCCAATTCTTCAAGAGTGTCAGAACTCCACGATCCAAAAACTCTAGTTGAAAACTTTTCTTGGACAACCTGGGTGAGGAAAGGCAGTTTCCGGAGTTTGTTGATGGCTGGTTGGCCTATTCTATTGGTTTGTGCATCGTCTTCAGCTACAATCTCAAGCTCAGCCATTACTTTCTTAACAAGCTGGATGATTTCTTCAGAACTTTTCTCAATCTTTCTCCTCCTTTTGACAGCATCAAACATGGCATTGATTACTGGATCATCTCCATGAAAATCCTTCCCTCCCTTTCTCTTTTTTTCTTCCACAATACCTTGGTTCTTCATCAAGCTATCCTTACGGGAAAAAGGATGATAGACCCTGATGATAATAATGTAATCAAAGACTATCTCAACTATGTATTTTTTTTTTTTAAGATTACTTTGGTTTCAAGCCATGGAAGGTGTATTTATAGGTGTCTGAAAATCCTAATCCTAGTGGGAATTAGAGTACTGTTAATCCTACTAATAATAGGATTAGGAAGTTTCCTTGATCCAACTGTCAGGATTAAGTTCACTTTCTGACAGCTGCATTTGGTGTCTCGTCATTTGTTATTGTGACGACTCGTGCACGATTTTGGAGGTGAAGAATGAGCATCACAGAGGGCAGAAATGAGATCAATGCTGCTGTGGGGCTTCCTCAGGTGATTGATCTCCTCCTTTACTAAAAAAATAAGTTGATTGTTTGTCACAATTGCATCCTGGGTATGGATACTAGTGTTGTTATTTTGAAGCAAAGAAAACTTTACTCATAGTTACTTTTCTTAACATCAGAAACATTACAATTTAAAGTCTAATTAATAACTACCCACTAAAATCATAATCCTAAGATTAAGCCATGACCACCAGCATGAATAACAAAAAAATAACCAACACCAGAAAAACAGGAACAACATGAAACATTCAATGAATTCACATTAGCAGTCCTAAACACATCTTCTAACACTCCTCCTTGCTTTAGGGGCTACAAACACCAAGTTTTGTCCTCAGAAATTCAAACTTGCTAACTGGCAGTGGCTTGATAAAAACGTCTGCAACTTGATCTTCTATTTTGCAGTAGACAAGAACAACAACTCCATCTTTCTGTACTTCCCTTAAGAAGAATAATTTAATATTAAAATGTTTAGTTTTCCTATGAAACACAGGATTTTGAGAGATAGCAATGGCAGCTTGATTGTCAACAAGAATCTTCGTACTTTCCTCTTGCTCTACGTTAAGATCGATTAAAATCTTCCTTAGCCACAAAGCTTGATTAATAGCAGCTGTTGCAGCAATAAACTCTACTTCAGCTGTGGATTGAGCTACAATTTCTTGTTTTTTCGAGCTCCATGAGAAAACACCAGAACCAAGTGTGAAACAATAGCCTGAAGTGCTCTTCATATCATCAATGGAACCTCCCCAATCATTGTCTGAGAAACCAACCAGCTTGAACTCTTTGCTCTTTATATATTTAATGCCAAAATCACTGGTGCCTTTCACATATCTAAGCACCCTCTTTGCAGCCTTGAGATGCCATTCACTTGCACAATGCATAAACCGAGACAAAATGCTTACAGCATTCAAAATGTCAGGCCGAGTTGTTGTGAGAAACATTAAGCAACCAATCAGGCTTCTGAAATATGCCTGATCAATCTTTTCTGTTCCATCTTCTTTACAGAGCTTTTCCTTTGAGTTCATTGGTGTCTTCATTTCTTTACATTCTTCGAGTTTAAACTTCTTCAGAATCTCCTTGGCATATTTCTTCTGACAGATGAAGACTTCATGTTCATTCTGTTTGATTTCCATTCCAAGAAAAAAGGTCATCAATCCAAGATCTGTCATTTCAAAAAACTCCATCATCTCTTGCTTAAACTTCTCCACAATACTTATGTTGTTTCCTGTCACAAGTAAGTCATCCACATATAGTGAGATGATAAGAATGTCAGCTCCATTGTGCTTGACATATAATTTTGATTCAGATAAGCTTTTGACAAATCCCAAGTTCTGTAAATGTTCATCAATCCTGTTGTACCAAGCTCTTGGAGCTTGCTTCAATCCGTAAAGTGCCTTTTTAAGAAGATAAACCTTGTCTTCTTCTCCTTCCTTAACATAGCCTTCTGGTTGTTCTACATAAATCTCCTCCTGCAGAAAACCATTCAAGAATGCTGACTTGACATCTAATTGGTGCACTTTCCAATTCATTTGTGCTACAACGGCGAGTAAGAGCCTGATGGTGTCGAGTCTAGCAACTGTTACGAAGGTATCTGAGTAGTCCACACCGAGTATTTGAGCATATCCTTTGACAATGAGTCTAGCTTTATACTTGTTGATTGAGCCATCAGCATTAAGCTTGGTTCTGTACACCCATTTGACTCCAATTACTTTTCTGTTTTAGGGTCGATCAACCAACTCCCATGTTTCATTCCTTTCAATCATGAATAGCTCCTCATTCATTGCAGCAATCCAATTTTGATCCGTCTTGACCTCTTCATAATTTGTAGGTTCACACACAGCAATATTGCATCTTTGATAAACATCAGAAAGTAGTCTTGTACCTCTGATAGGACTGTCATCCACTATTTCATTCTCTCAGTCTCCAATGCTAGGAAACTTGAGCTTGTGCTCTTTTAAGGTTGGATCCATCTTTTTTGCATCATCCCAGTTTCACTCTTCATCTTCCATAAAGTGCACATCCCTGCTTATAATAATTTTTTCAATTTGTGGCTGGAAAACTTTATAAGCTTTTGCAACTGAGCTGTAGCCAATAAAGATGCCTGGAAGTGTTCTTTTATCTAATTTATCTTTCTTGGTCTGTGGAACATAAGTGAAGCACAAAAATCCAAATATTTTAAGGAAATTCAGAGATGGTTTATAACCATACCATGCCTCAAAGGGTGTTTGATCCTTCACTGCTCTTGTGGGAAGCCTATTTTACAAAAAACAATAGTATTTACTGCTTCAGCCCAAAATTGCTTTGGCAGGTTCTTCTCATGTAGCATACATCATGTCATCTCCAATATAAATCTATTCCGTCTCTCACTTACTCCATTTTGTTGTGGAGTGTATGGAGCAGTTAATTGATGTTGAATGCCTGCCCCTTCACAAAAATGAGTGAATGCTTCAGAAGTATACTCTTTATCATTGTTTGATCTGAGAGTTTGAATTCTACAGCCACTCTCGTTCTCAACTCTGGCTTTAAAGTTCCAGAAGACTTGAGCCACCTCTGACTTGTACTTTAAAAAAAAGATCCAACACATACGGGTGAAATCATCAATGAATGTAACATAATAAAGACTACCTTTCAGAGAAGGCGTTCCTTATGGGCTTGCAATATCAATATGAATTAATTGTAACTTCTTTGATGTCTCCATGTTGCCTTGGGAAATGGTTTCCTATTTTGCTTTCCAAACTGACATGCTTTGCAGTTTGGAATATAATCATCAAGTTCTGGAAAATCATTTACCATATTCTTGGATTTCATCTGCAGCAGCCCCTGATGATGATAGTGCCCGAGCCTCTTGTGCCATACTTCAGTGATATTTTCTTTGATTGGGAAAGCAGTTTGCTCCTCCTCCAATAGATTTAGAGCAAAGCTTTTCCCTTTCATTTTTACTTTAAAAATATCTTGGCCAACTGCATCTTTAATCAAGCAACTTTTATCTTCGAACATAACTTTATAACCCTTTTCAATTAGTTGTCCAACACTTAACAAGTTTTGATCAATTTTAGGGACATATAATACATCAGAAATGAACTTTGTACCTAAACAAGTTAAAATTGCAACTGTTCTTTTTCCCTTCACAATTATGTACTTACCATTACCAACTCGAACTTTCGATGAGTTTGCGTTGCTTAGTTCTCTAAATAGATCCTTGTCATGTGTCATGTGGTTAGTACAACCACTATCTATAAGTCAACTCTCACTTGATTCGATGCTAGAGAAACATGTAGCTACGAACAGGTGATCTTCCTCCTCTTGATCAGTAATCTTTGCATCTTCACCATGTTGTAGAATTTTGTTTTTGCAGATAACAGCTTCATGCCCCATCTGATTACATTTAGTGTATTTAGCATCAGGTCTTCTCCAGTATCTAAATGGAGGATGACCCTTCTTTCCACAATGTTGGCAAGGTGAATAGGATTTCTTCTGATTTTCATTCTTTTCTTTTGCATTGGCTGATGCAGTACTTGTCCCATTTTCTTCAAAATCCTTTTTCTTCTTTCTTTTGCTTTTGGCCACATTTTGATGCTTGACTGCCAAAGCTCCTTCAATTGTTGTATCTTCCCTCATCAGTCTTCTTTGTTCTTGTGCTTGCAAAGCATTAAGCAATTCTGTTAAGGAAATTTTTGACAGATCCTTTGTATTCTCCAAGGCAGTGATGGTTGCTTCATATCTTTCAGGAACTGTAACAAGAATTTTTTCTACAATTCTTGAGTCAGTAAATTCAGATCCAAGAAGCCTTACATTGTTTGCGATACTTAAAAGCTTATCAGAGTAATCTTTGATCATCTCGGAGTCCTTCATTCTTTGAAGTTCAAATTTCCTAATCAAGTTAAGGACTTGCATCCCTTTAATTCTTTCATCTCCTTCATATTCATTCTTGAGATAATCCCATATCTCTTTTGCTGACTTCAGAGACATGATACGAGTGAAGATGATAGATGAGACTGCAGCAAACAAGCAGGCTTTTGCCTTTGATTTCTTTGTCTTCTTTTCTTTCTGTGCTTTAATCTGTGCCATGGTGGGATTGTTTGGAAGTGCAAGAATTTCATAGTCTTCTTCCACTGCTTCCCAAAAATCTAAAGCTTTCAAGTATGTCTCTATACGTACTGCCTAAATCTGGTAGTTATCTCTGTCGAACATCGTCGGAGCAATTGCGAAGAAACTGGCTTCAGCTTCCATGACACGTGAATTTCACACACAGATCCCTTAAGAAGAAGGCTCTGATACCAAATGTTGTTATTTTGAAGCAAAGAAAACTTTACTCACTGTTACTTTTCTTAACATCAGAAACATTACAATTTAAAGTCTAATTAATAACTACCCACTAAAATCATAATCCTAAGATTAAGCCATGACCACCAGCATGAATAACAAAAAAATAACCAACACCAGAAAAACAGGAACAACATGAAACATTCAATGAATTCACATTAGCAGTCTTAAACACATCTTCTAACAACTAGTGTCAGATTAGGTGATGTCATATTCGTCAAACAGATTACTGAAGTGCTTTTATTTTGGTGATGCAGATATGGTTCACATACACAGCAAATTCCTAGGTCCTCTTCTTTTGACTGCTGAAGAATTATTTGGTCTCCTATGTTAACAAGTACTTCAGTGTTGCATCCTCTTTCACAACATTTAGAAGGTGGCTACTAGTACTTAATTAAAGCTTATGGAAACCTATATATAAAATTGTTGATGTATATTTTGGTAGGAAGATTGATTATCTGCTGGAAGGTTGATTGGTTGGTTGATTTGATAAATGATTTGTCACAAAGAAAATGGTCAGAGGACATGGAAGGTTAGGATTTGAGGTATGCTCCAATGCTCAAATCAGTCATGTGTGAGAGATGAAAGAAGAAATTTAAGGGAAACAAGAAATAGAGAGAGAGAGAGTAGGTTAATAAGGTATACAGAGAATGAAGGGTTCATAATAATTTACCTGTGGTCGGATCTTACCTTTTATACTAAATTTGTGCTGATGTGGCCTTTGCTAGATACCAGCTGCATACATGCTACTGAACATTCCAAAAATATCTAGCAAAATTGTAATTTGCCAATGTATCATATTCATATATTAAACACCAGATTTCATGAAGTGGTCATTTTATGGTTTCTACAATTTAAAACATAAAAGCAATAATGTAGTTACCTCTTCTTCAGCACCTACCCTGTTTATGTTTTACGTGAGTACTAGACCTTCCCAGAAATTTCTATTTGCTAATTTTAGTCATACATTGTCAAATTAAATTCCCCAATTATGCAATATGATAAACAAACAAAATCTGGGGTTTGATATAGCCAGCTAGATCTATAGCTAGTTAATCGAGTCTGCTGCATGCATGCATGTAGCTCCAGAAATTATAACTTGGATGTAACTTATAAGTAAAAGCCGGCCTGGTCAGGCTGAAAATTAATTTCAAAGCCAAGCCTTGACAGATGTTTGTTCAGTTGTGAATAGTACTGCAGCGGTTAGTCAAAAGAGCTTCTTCCTGCCTTCGCTTCAGTAATTGCTCCTAAAGATATAGTTTCTTCCCTGTGCCGAAACCATCTTACTTTCTCCATATCTAAACATAATTTGCATTTGTTTACCTAACTTAAACTCTATTCATTTGAAAGATATAACGACCAATTAATATACGTATATGTATTGATATAAGTGACAATATGACATATCAAACTCTAACAAACAAAGAAATCATAGAAGATATTTTGCATTACAATTTTGATCTTTTGATTAGAAATGCATAAATACTGCCAATTTTGGTTTCAACTTTTGGAATTGTGGCATTGGTTTCTGCAGATTTTGCTGCTAAACTATACTGATATAAAGGGGGCCTTCATGAGGGTAAAAATGCATGGTATTTTTCTCATTGGGGCTCAAAAATAGCATATAAACTTACCAAAAACAACAACTACAGCCTCTGGAGGCTTGATCTCTTCACTTTTCACCAGTGATTCACTATATGAAAATCAAATCCGCTTTAAGTTTTTGTAGCTTTATGTCATGCATATACAGTATCTGCACTGATGATATAAAGTTACCTTTAAAAATGGAAATGACTTGCAGCTGTCAGCTTATGGTGTTGTTCTATCACACATAGCTTCAAGAATCATTTCATGCTTTTGGTAATTTCACAGCGCAAATAATAATAATAATGCAAACAGATGTGTCATCCATGATTGAAATTGGAAACACAACTTTTTTTTTTTTTTATGAAGTCGTTTTTAGAACCAAATAAACTAACAAGACATTCATGTTGTATAGCCTACTGATCTGCTGCATTTCATAAGCTGACAAGAATGGTGATTTTTGTTTCAAATATGACAACTTATGAAGGGAAAGCAGTGTCTAAAAGAATTCGTCTAGGAACATTTGTCGTGAAAGCCTTATTTCACGACAGGATGGGAGTAACCAAGCCAACCACAAGCAAAAGTCTTCGCTTTAGGATCTGCTTTATTCACTGGATATGATTTAGTACCCCACTGAAATTTGATTAATATTGCTACTGATGATAGCAGATTTCAGCATATAGATATATACATATATTTTCTCAATATTCTTTGCACGTGATACGTGTAAAAATTAACAAAAATTTTTTATCAAGATAAGATAAGAGGACAGCAGATTATAACTAATGAAGGTGGAGGGGATTGCTGATCAGCAGCAGGCTGATGACCATTTAAAGTTTTCAACCCTACATATTTTGTAATCGAGAGCAGAATGCATGACTCCGATGTTATTAATTTGTTTCATTGGTTTATAAGTTCATAGCAAAGTACAAGAAAATACTAAGTCTCATGGCAAAAGCATCCAAAATTCAAACTAAAAGTAAGTTAACGTAGAGGTAATTAACTAGATGTAATATACCATATCTGATGATCTATCCGATAGCAAAGTATTTAACTAATCCAATTTGCATCTATCAAATTGCAAAAACATTCTTGAGAGAAAAAGAAAAGATGGATTTTGAAAATTGGATTCATGTGAAGGAAGGAAAGGTTTTCCTATTACTTAATATGCTGGAAAGATACTTGGCTATGAAATACTATGGCTTAAGTGGAAACAAGATATGCTGTATATCTTCCATATTTGAACCTTAGCTCCATGAAAATATGCTATTATTGAAAGCTGAAACATGAAAGAATTGAATATCTTAAATCAATCATGGATGCAGAACATATTGTATTAAAAACTAAACAAGGACTCTTGATCGAAGTTTAACAACAACGAAGGATCAGTGATTACTGATCATCACTAGGTAACATCAAACAATTTCCATTGATGGAAAATGGAAATATTCCATTGCAGAAAACAAGTAATGATAAGTGATAACTATACGACCATCTGATCTTCATAAAATGAAGTAAATCGATGTTAAAAGATATATGCCTGAAGGTTTTTTGTAGCTCTTTATGTATTCATGTAAATATGGTCTACTTCGATCAAGACAAGGCAACAGTTTATTTTTCGTTTGGATGAACAACGAAGGCAAATAGTGTAGTATATTTTGAAAGATCTTGAAATGAAAGGCATGTTTCCAGATGGGTCCTGCAGCTCAACTACCTACCTAGGTTTTCATTCATTGAAGCAGAAAGACGCTTAATACATCCAAATTAAGAAGACCTAAATGCACATACAAAGGATATAGTCTAATGTAATTGAGAACCATCCTGACAGAAATGATCTCACTAGTCACTACTGCCAATTGTTCTAACAGGAACTGTATTTAGCAACAAATATTATTCCAATTGTTTTCACCAAAATTTGCTTCCAATTAAGGAATACATTAATGTTCATTTCAATTTGATATTAATAAAACTTGTTTGAACTTTGAACCATGAGTTTTTTGTTATGTTCAACCAAATTTACATCAACGATTTATGGGGCAAAGCATAAAAAAAAGTGTTAGACTTGATCTCTTTGTCCAGTGTTTTTCTTTTTCATTCTTCTACAAAGCAATTAGGGTTTCCAGTTTATTAAATCAGGAGAGAATATTTCAAGTTTTCAACTTCAATAAAACATGAAATAAAAGAAAAACTTTCATACAAGTACTCAAGTAGGAGAAAACAAGATTGTGCAAAAGAGTAAAACGAAGAACATCTTACAGAATCCATCTTGGCCTCCCTCTTCGAAGTATTAGGCATGAAAAAACCTCCAATATACCTCCTCTTGTTTATTATTCTTCTCATTTCGTGTCTTCTCAGTTGTAGTCGATATGAAAATAGGCCCAAATAGATTTATTGATGTGGATGATGAAAGGATTAGTACTTGAGTATCTCATTCACTTTTTCTACATCATAACTTCATAAAGAATATCTACAACCACTGTACATGCATATATATATAGAGAAATTAAGTTCTTGATTATTAGTGTCTGATATATATACTACTATGGATCATGACCTAATCGAAGCTCCAAGTCTAATTCATCTTCTTGACAACTTGCATCTGTCTCCTTGTTTTCATGATCATCTACATGGGATGGACCGATTTGCAAGCTGAGACTCCTACGCCAATCCTCCTCCCCAAACGGATTCAGATGACGTGAACTGTCTACAAACAATTCATCGCCATGGTGGGTGTGTGGGGGTCTAAAACCCCAACCTGCTGAAGCTGGAAAAAAAGCTTGATAACTAAGATGTACCTCAGGAGCTATGGAGTAATGTGGCTGAAAGCTTTGGATTGGCGGATAGGAATAGAGCCTAAGGCTTGCGTAATTCTCATGATCATCAACTTTGCCTGAAACTATAGGAACTGAACTAGGCCTGCTTTTGGCTCTATCTTTCCTGTGGATGTTCATGTGCCCTCCTAAGGCTTGTGCTGTGGCGAACCCTCTCTTGCAAAACACACACTCGTAGGACCGGCCAGTGCCCATATCATCGTTGCTTTGCTCTGATCCATCACTCTCTTCACTCAAGCTCTTCGAGTCTTCAATCTGATTGGCTTCCATTAGAAATCACCAAGACACCCAAAAAAAAAAAATTATAATTAATATGCTTAATTTGATTCAGATTAAGGTGTGGGAACAGAAAGAGGGGGGGGTATAATAGGGAGGAAAACCTGAAGAGAAATAGTTAGAGAAAAGACAAATAAAGGACATAGGCATTCGGAGAGTGGGTTGTATGAAGATGTTCTGAGAGAGAAAAGTCTGAGATGTTTGATGGGAGAGCTTTTCTGGTAGCCGGCTGGGATAGTGGATCCACTGTAGCAGACAGTAGTTAATTTTTAACAATTTTATCTATTATTTGTCTCCCAACTTTCGGGTCTGTCTTGTTGCTTACATCTAATTTTTCCTTAATACAGTCTTCCGTTTGTCATCTCTCTCCCTCTGCATGCATTTTTACCCATGTCTTTAATATTATATATATATATATATATATATTTTTTTTTTCTATTAATAAGTAACTCACTCAATTTATTAAAATTCATCTTTATTGAAGAAAAAATTTTAAATTTAAATTTTGTCAATTATTTTTTGTTAAAATTATTTTAAATATATGATTTATAACTACTTATCTTAAGTTATCGAATATAACATATTTTATTTTGACTTAAAAAATTAAATAATTTATCTACTCTAAGTTTTTTTTTAATATATATATGTATATATTTCTTAATTCACCTATTCAAATTAAAGCATAATTCTCCATTTTGATTTGCCAACTACTAATCTTTGTGTGTCAAATAAGTTACCCTAGGAAACTTTGAGAAAGATTCCTTTGAATCCCCATTCCTTGACTAAAAAAATAAAAAAAAACAACCAAGGGTAAGTACTGAGAATTAACATTTCCAAAATGAAAAAAGGACATCTTTCATTCATTAAGCATTAAGAAGCTTTTATATCAAAGGAATGGTAACTTCATAAAAAATTACTAAATGTAAACAGTTCATATATCATACATAAAATTAAGATATTATAACAATAAATCAAAATTCAAGCATCCTCCAATAAACATCGATTTAACTTTTAATGTATTTTATAGCCTTTTGGGGAACTGTAAATGAGCCTTTAATTATAAGTGGAGGCCCTTTCCAGTTTCCATTGTTTTACTAATCAACACCAAAGAAATGGACCATCTAGAATTACACTACTGCTATATTGAATTGGATGTGTCCATCAGTCCAATGGTTAACAGAATAAGAAAATCGGTCATTGAGGTATAAAAAAATTTACATTATTTTTTTTTATGAAGTATTTTTTATAAGATAATATCATGAGATCGAAAAATCAAAACAGATAATATTTCATAAAAATATGAATCGTGATAAATAAATTAATCTGAAACGTCAAATAAATAAATGTTCGAATCTCAAAATCGTATAAATTCTAAACTTAAGTATCAACTCTTGATACAAAAACCTTTCTGCAGAATAAATAATGGCAAAAACAATATTATTTTGTACTTTCTACTTGTCCGCGAGTATAAGCTTTTCTCTTTCAAAAAAAGAGTATAACCTTTTCTGCCATAATTAATGGGAAACACAACACCTTTTTGTAATCACAATCAGCATCATTTACTATCATGATCCTTTTAGGTTTCACTTGATAAACATTTGTTTTTGCTTGGAAAAGTTCTGATTGCGTCCCATGAATAGAGCACATGATCACAGTTTTGCTTTGGTAACTTTAAATACTTCAATTATAAAGAAAATCCGGATACTGACAACTCTGTTAATTATTTATTAAAAGATATTTAAAAGATTTAAATTTTAATATTTATAATCATTTTTTTAAATTATAATTTTTTTATAAAAAAATAATTAATTTCCAAAAAAAAAAACTTCCGTTGGTAGATATCTCAGATAATCCCAAGTTGTGCTTAATCATATGCTAGCTACCTTAACAAAATGTATTGACTACGCATTCTTGGTTTTATTTCTATGGCATTGAGCACACTAAATATTTTTAAATTATAATAAAGAAAAAAGAGTAAATTTTAAGAATAGCTTTCGTTTCCATGTGTTTTAAATTTCGAGACCAAACTGAATTTGAGTCATTTCCTTTTCTCCTTCTCTTGTTATGGCCAGTCATGCTACTAGTTCTATCCTTTTGGGATATTAATAAAGTCTATTTGGCTTGAAAAAAAATATATATATATATATACATATATGTTTTTATATATTTGCAGGCCAACATTTTTATATTAAAGAGTAGGTTAGATGTGTTAACATGGTAGGTGCTTTGTTTGGTACAGACATGAGAGATGGGAAAATGCATGGTAGCACTATCAAATTTCCACCGATTCAGGTGATCTTAAGATGTCTGTTCTGACTTGGTCTGGCAAGAATTAAAATTGTGAGAGGAAAGAGGTGAGAACTACTCTAATGGCAAGAAAGAACAAGGACGACAATAGCGTGAGTGCTCTCATGCCAAGCCAAGCACTAATTTTAATTCGTCCTCTATTGCTTTGATCAACTTTAATTCTCTTTTGATGGCATGGCAGGCTGCTCCCATTTTTGTTTGCTTGCTTTTCAAAATGATAATAGTTTTGGCCTTTTCCCTCCCTTCTCATGTGTCTTTTTTTTTTAAAAAAATTACAAATCATTTATATATAAAAATATAAATTTCAAAAGTATTAAAAGTAATCGATCTAAATACTTTTATAAAATTTTAAATTAATAAATTTATTCTTAAATATATAACTTTTATTAATCAATTTAAATTTAATTTAAATCAATTAAAATTAAAATTAGAGTTTATGTGAAATTACATTATTTAAAATTTTAAAATTTTAATTCAAAAAATTTTAAAAGTAATTGACTAAAAAGTGAGAATTTCAAAAATGTTAAAAGTGATCGATCTAAATACTCTTATAAATTTTTTAATTAACAAATTTATCTTTAAATATATTAATTAATTTAATTTAAATTTAAATTAACTAAAAGTAAAATAGAGTTTATGTGAAATTAAATTACTTAAAATTTTAAAATTTTAATTTAAAATATTTTAAAAGTGATTGACTAAAAAGTGTGAACTCCAAAAGTGTTAAAAGTGATTGACCTAAATATTCCCATAAAATTTTAAATATATATAAATATATAACTTTTATTAATTAATTTTAATTTAATTTAAATCAACTAAAATTAAAAATAGAGTTTATGTGAAATTAAGTTACTTAAAATTTTAAAATTTTAATTCAAAAAATTTAAAAGTGATTGACTAAAATATTGTTAGTAAATATTTTCTAAATTTTAATTTAAATAAATTTTCTTTTTTATTATTAGACTTTTTTATAATTAAACTAAAAAGTATTAAAAGTGATTGATTAAAATTACTTTCATAAAGTTTTAATTTAAAAATGTTAAAAGTGATTGATTAAATTACTGTTAGTTATTTTTTATAAAATTTAATTTAACTGATTTTTTTATTATTTGACTTTTTTTATAATTAGAACAATTTTTCACATTAAATAAAAACACAAATAGAAGGAGATCAAAGTTTAGTGTGCATAGGAATAAAACAATTATATGGAATTTACTTCTTTAGTTGTTGTAAAAATAATTGTATGTAGTTTATGTTGATAAATAAATTCATTAAAGATAATCATAATTAAGTTATAAGCATAATTATTTTTTTTTCTATTTTTTGTCTTTCAATTTTTTATTTTTATAGATTTGTTAACCATATATGTAAGCTAATACTTTTATTATTTATATGTTTTATGAATTGATAATTTAATTTGATTATTGATAACATAATTAAATCTTTTTGGTTCTTTAAAATAATTCTTTAACATATCATTTTTACAATTTAGTCTAACCTCTATAATTAATTTCTTTTTTATATTTATTTTTTCTAAAATTTTATAATTGTTATTCCCGTAAACAAAAACTAATATCATATCCAATGCAAATTAATTATACACCCTTCATCAACAATTAACACTATATGATTCATTAAATACTTTAATTAGATTTTTTACCTATAAAATTAAATACTTCAGGAGGTTATGGAGTTACCAATAGTTTAGGATTGGGTCCCATCAAATTACCATAAATATTGTTCACCTTGATTGAAACAATAATTAATTTAATTTTCTTTTAACTTTTATCTTAATGTACATATATATAATTAATTTATATCTCAATATTATTTAATCTTTCTCAATTGTATTAAATTACTTGTTTTTTGGTCATCCAAGTGATTGAATGACCTAATGTGAATTATTTTAAGTAGAGAATTATCAAGTGAAATAAAACTAAATACTTTTGGTTAATTCTTTTAAGGCATAAAAAAATTCATTATAACTATCTTTTGAATGTGTTTATACCAAATTTACATTCATTCATAAAAATTTTTGTTGTTAATGTTGAAAATGAAATCATTATAAATTGTATAGGTATTACATATGTTTAAGAACACATGATAAGTACCAGGGTTAAGAGTTTATTTTATTTTATTTTACGTTTTAAAATTATGTATTTTAATATTTTTATATAATTAAAATTATGTATAATAAAATTATTCAAATAAAAAAATCAAGCTTTCAATTAGTGCAACATATAATTACATTCAATTGATGGAAGTATTAACGAAAGATTATTCTAAGTAGAAAAATGAGATAAATGATTGATTGGTTATACAAAGTTCTATATTCATATGACAAAAAATTTTTAGTGTTATATGATGTTTCAATAAAAATTATACAAATATATTGATTTTAAACTTTTTTAGGATTAATGTGAAATTCTTTTATTACGAGAAATATTATATATTCCTTTATTTTCTCCTTTATATTAGTTGAAGAATGTTTACTATTGTATCAAAATTTTTAAGGTTACCATATTAAGCAATATTTGTTTAAAAGATATCAAATTTCATTTATAGTACAAAAAATACAAATTAAATTGCTAGTATTTATGATTATTTTCAAAAGTATATAAAAAATTATTAAATTTTATCTATATTATACCAAAATCAAAATTAAATTATTAATATTTATACTTATCTTGTTATCATAGGATCAAAAAAAATTATTTATTGAAATGAATTTTTAGAGATAAGAATTACACGTACATCATGCACGTGCCAAAAACTAGTCATCTATATATAAATATGTGAACTTCAAAAGTATAAATAGTGATGTACTTAAATATTCTTATAAATTTTTAAATTAACAAATTTATTCTTAAATATATAATTTTTATCAATTTACTTAAGTTTAATTTAAATTAACTAAAATTAAAAATAGAGTCTATTTGAAATTAAACTATTTAAAATTTTAATTTCAAAAGTGTTAAAAGTGGTTGGCTAAAATATCTTTAGTAAATGTTTTTATAAATTTTAATTTAAATGAATTTTTTATTATTAAACTCTTTTTTTATAATTAGACTAAAAAGTGCTAAAAATTATTGGCTAAAATAACTTTAATGAAATTTTAATTTCAAAAATGTTAAAAGGGATCAATTAAAATATTTTTAGTAATTTTTTTATAAATTTTAATTTAAATAATTTTTTTATTATTAGACTCTTTTTTTATAAGTAGAATAATTTTTTACATCAAATAAAAATACAATAGAACGAAATTAAAGATTAATGTGCATAAGAATAAAACAATTATATGGAGTTTGTTTATTAAGTTTTTGCAAAAAAAATTATATATGTAACTTATGTTAATAAATAAATTCATTAAAGATAATCATAAGTAAGTCATTGAAATATATTTGTTTTTCTTTTCTATTTTTTCCTTTCAATTTTTTGTTTTAATATATTAGCTATATATGTATCTTAATGATTTTATTATTTATATATTTTATTATAAGCTAATCATTTGATCATTAATAACAAAATTAAATCTTTTTAGTCTTTTGAAATAATTTTTAACATATTATTCTTATAATTTAGTCTGACTTCTATAATTAATTTTTTTTTGTATTTTTTCCTCTAGAATTTTATAATTATTTTCCCCATGAACAAAAACTAATATGAAATCAAATGCAAATCGATTGCATTCTTTTCATCAACAATTAGTATTATGTGATTAATTGAATACTTTGATTAAAATTTTCACTTATAAAATTAGATGATTCGAAGGTATTAGAGCTACCAGTAACTCTGGATTGGGTCTTATCAAATTGTCATAAGAATTGTTCACTTTAATTGAAATAATAATTGATTTAGTTTTCTTTCAATTTTTATCTTAATATGCATACTTATGCTTAATTTATATCTTGAGATTATTTAATCTTTCTCAATTGTATTAAATTACTCGTTCTTTTTGTCATCAAGGTGATTGAACAACCTAACATGAATTATTATAAGTAAACAACTATCAAGCGAAGTAAAATTAAATGTTTTGGGTGAATTCTTTTAAGGAGTGACAAAATTCATTGGAACTATATTTTAAATGTGTTTATGCAAAAATTACATTCCTTCATGAAAATTTATTTTGTTAATGCTGAAAATGAAATCATTATAAATTGTATAGGTATTACTTAAGAAGTTTCTTATTCTCATAATTGTAATTTTCTTAAAAAAAAAAAGGTACCAAGGTTTGGAATTTATTTTATTTTTTAAAATTATGTATTTTAGTATTTTTATTTAATAAAATTTGTATAGTACAATTTTCAAATAAAAAGAAATTTTAAGCTTTTAATTAATAGAACATATAATTACATTTAATTGATGAAAGTAGCAGCAGAAGATTATTTTAAGTAAAAAAATGAGACAAAAGATTGATTAATTATACATAACTCTATTGATTTATAAAAAATAGAGTTATGCATTTGTATATTTTTTAGGATTAATATGGAACTTTTTTATTTGGAGAAATATTATATATTCATTCATTTTCTCTTTTATATTAGTTGAAAAATATTCACTGTGGTATTAAAATTTTTAAAATTGTCATATTAGGCAATATCTTTTCAAAAGAATTAAAATTCGTCAAATTAATTATCATTTTACATCTAAATAAAATTATTATAAATTATAATTTAACTAAATTTAAAAGTGATTTAAAAGCATTCCTTAACAAAATCTATTTGATAAACTTTTATTTAATCATGTTAGATTTTAGACTTAGGATTATCGGCCAATTAGATTGAGTCAAGTTCTATCATTTACTTCTATTTATAATGTATTCAATTATTCACTTATGCACTTAAGCAAATTTAACTCAATAATTGGTGCATGTTTCTATTTGTTTAAAAATCTGGATTCAGATTATCCTAAATTCAAATAAAAAAGATGTATACTCAATTATTTATAATTACGATTTCACTTTAGAAATACTTTTAAAATTAATTAACTAATTTAACCACAAAAACAATAAAAATAAAACATTGAGGATGAAAGGGAAAAACTTAAATAAAAAAAAAAAAACCTTTTAAATTATTATAGAAGATGAATAACTAATATTGGATTTTGATTAGGTTATTATTTCACTTCGAATTTTGATTATATTCAATCATTTTAGGTTTTAAATAACTATTAAGTTGTTGACTTTTTAAAATCAGTTAAAATCAAGTTGAGTTAGTTTATTTTTATAATTATGTGAATTATATTATTTTTAATTAAATTAAAATTTAAAATGAGTAAAAATTCATTTGTACTCAATTGAGTTTTTAATTATTTCAAATCTGATTTGATTAATTCATATTATTTTAGTTATACTATTATGACATTGGTAATAAATTTCAAAATAAAATGAGAACACAACATAATAAAAATTTACGTGCAAATGTGATAGAAATATTAATGATAATTTTAGAAGAAAATTATTATACATAAGTTTACATAGATTAAAGGATATTTCTTTTTTTAAGACTTTTGAAATTCGTATTGTAAAAATGTTAAACAATTTTATAATCATTCATTTGTTAATATAGGTTGAGGGAAACAATTTAAATGTTTCATTTGAAAGAGGTCATATAATAGTTCAAATTTATTCATGAAGATAGCATAAAGTTAAATATTATTTGAGTTGTCATGACCTCTTATAATATTATTTACTCTTTTCAAATGGAGAAGTTGATTGGTATTAAAATATCAAAAAAGTTAATTTGAATGATGATAATAAGAATGATGTAACAATTAAAAATATACTACATTTTCATTTAGTAGAAGAAATTTTTTATGGAGAATGGAAAAAAGATTATTGTGAATTTAATATTTTTTAAAATTGTTGTTTGTTTAATTTTTATAAATTTTATTTAGTAAATTTGTTTTCATTACTTTTATTATATATAAACAAAATTTTTACCCAAATTTATATACTTAAAAATAAAAGCATAAGACAAAGTTTATTATTTCTATTGGTGACAAAACACTTAAAAATTGTCAATCTTTTGTATGTAATTATACTTCACTAATAGGTGTGAAAATAAATATGCTTATAATTCAATCAAGTCATAAATAAAACTTATATTAATATGTACTATTTTATCATGAACTAAAAATTTAAAGAATATTTTAAAAGTATTAACTTAATATTTTGTATATATTTATTGAATTTAATTTTAATACTTGCATTAATATAAAAGGTTATCATTTTAACTTATTACTACGTGTTAAATTACAAATAATAAATTTAAAGCATTTAATCATGCTTTTCATGTCATTTAAACTTGAACTTTTTCTTCTTTTTTTTTTTTTTTTACCTTACAAATTAAATCATATAGCAACATTGTAATTACTTTTTTTTTTATATATATACAAATTAATGATACATATTAGTAGACAATTAATAACTTAGTAATTAATCATTGAAAGCTTAAATATAATTAGTCTAACTTTAGTGGTAATCATTGATAACTTAGTAGTAAATTAGTGATAATTTAATAGTAAATGAATGATAATTTAATAGTAAATAATTGATAACTTTTTAGTAAATTAATAAAAATATAATAATATATGCATAATACCTTAATGGTAAATTCATTATAATATAATTATAAATGCATAATAACATAGTATTAAATTAAGGATAATTTTAAAAAGTAAGTAATGACTTAATTAGTAGTTAATTATAGATAAGTTAGTAATAAATAAATGATAACACAATAGTAAATTAGTAATATTTTAATAGTAAATCAATTTTAGTTTAATAGTAATTAATTGATAGTAGTAAATCATAAATAATTTAGTAGTAAATCAATGATAGCTTAGTAACACATAATTGATAATTTAATAGTTAATAATTGAAAATTTAAAAGTAAATCAGCATAATTTATTAGTAAATATTCAATAACATAATAGTTAATCAGTGCTAATTTATTAATAAATCATGTATAATTTAATATAAATCTATAATAACTTAATAATAAATTATAGATAATTTAGTCATAAATCAGTAATAATTTTGTAGTAAATAAAAGAAAATTAAGTAGTAAATCAATGATAATATAATAGTAAATATATACAAATATCATAGTAAATCATTGATAATTTAATAATAAATTAATAATTTAATAATAAATCATTAATAACGTAATAGTAAATTAGTTATATATCAATGATAATTTAATAGTAAGTTAATTAATCATTAATAACTTTTTAATTAATCATTAGTAAATTAATAGTAAATCAATTATAACTTTATAATTATCATCAACAACTTAGTGGAAAATCACCAATAATTTAATGGAAAGCATTCATAACTTAATTTTAAGTCATTTATAACTTAATGTCAAATCATCTACAAATTAGAAATAAAATCATTAATAGTTTAATAATAAATAACTAATAATTTAACTGTTAATCATTAATAACTTTTTTTATACTTGAAGTTATTAAGGATTGAACCTTTGTTACTAGCAAAAGTGAAAAAACTTTTATTTTGAGTATTAGAAAAAACTTACCATGAACTTATTCAATAAAAAATTAGTAAAAAAATTTATACTTGAATAAAATAATATTATTATATAAAATGAAAATTATCTTATATATTATTAGTGAACTTTTAAAATTCTGTGCTCCATAATTATAAACGCATAACAATATATTTGTAAATCAATTATCATTAGTTAATAAAAGCAAGTGATAACTTGGTAGTTAATCATTGATAACTTAATAAGAAATCAATGATATTTTAATAGTAAATTAGTGATAACTTAATTGTAAATAAGTTTCAACTTAGTAGTAATTAATTAATAAACTTAATAGTAAATAGCAATCATTAATAATTTAATAGTTAATCACTAGAAACCTAAAAATAAATCAATGTAACTTAGTAGTAGTTAATCATTAATAACATAATAATAAATTATAAATAATTTAATATAAATTAGTGATAACTTGATAATGAATCATGATTAATTTGGTAATAAATTTGTGATGATTTTGTAGTAAACAATTAAAAACTAAATAGTAAATCAAATATAATAGTAAAAGAATAATAACATAATAGTAAATCATTGATAGTTTAGATGCAAATTATTGATAGTTTAGTAGTAAATTATTAATAATTTAGTTATAAATCAATAATAATTTAGTAGTAAAATAGTTATTCATTGATAACTTTGTAGTAAATCATTGATAAATTAATAGTAAATCAATTATAACTTTATAATAAATCATCAGTAACATAATAGTAAATCATCAATAATTTAGAAGTAAATCATTCATAATTTAGGAGTAAGTCATTCATAAATAGTAATAAATTAATGCTAATTTAGTAGTAAATCGCTAATAATTTAGTAGTATATCATTGATAGCTTAGTAGTAAATCATTGATGACATAATATTAAATCACGAATAATAAAATTGTCAATCATTGATAATTTTTTTTTACACTTAAAATTGTTTGGAATTGAACCTTAATTACTAGAAGAAATGAAGTTAGAAAATTTGTTTTGGGAGATTATGATAGACTTACCACGAACCTATTCAATCAAAAAATTTAGAAAAAAAATTCTAAATTTGAATCAATCAATAATATTATTATATAAAAAGAAAATTATCTTATACTAAAATTGAATACACATTTTTCTACGAAAAACCATTATTAAATATATGATGACATAAATTTTATTAATGATTACTTAAAGTATATAATAAATTATCAGAAAGTTAATTACTAAAATTACATCAAAAAGTTGCTAAAATTTTATCAATGGTTACCAAAATTATATCATAAAATGCCAAACTAATATCAAAAGTTATCAAATTATATTGAATGTTACCAAAATTTTATCATAAGGTAAGAAAATCAAAATTATATCATAAGTTATCAAATTTTACTTATATTATATTAAAATCAAAATTAAATTATTAGTATTTATCATTATTATCATAATATCAAAAAATTTATTTATTAAAATAAATTTTTAGAGATAATAATTATACATGCGTCACTCATGCATCAAAAACTAGTATAAATAAAAATTATAATTGTAATAAAATAATTCTTAACATTTATAACATTATTATTATTATTATAAAAATTAATCACCAGAGATGTATTCAGTTCCCTAATTATCAGACCTGATCACCTTCATTTTGCAACCAAGATTTGAACTTTCAAAAAATTCCCAGCAACTTCTAATTTTTGCTTCAAAAATTAAATAAACTCAACTCATTATGATAAAATCATCAATAAATAGGATGCAATACTTACTCTCATTTAAAGACAAAATCCTTAAGGTCAGGCCATAAACATTAGTATATACCATTTCTGATAACTTGATTAACAGGGAATTACAGTCTACATTGCTTACCCAATTGACATTCTTCACATACATCATCACATTCATGAACTGGTCCCATTTATGCAAGTTCAACACTAATTCATGCATTTGCAGATGCCTTAAAAATTTATACAAAGATGACAAAACTAGCATATGCATAAAAAACAGTTGAATTCCAAATCACAATAAAGCCCTAATCATTCATCAATACACATAGCTAAGAAGATCAAATTAAAGAATTAATTCTTCTCAAGTAACTGAACTGACCAACAGTTAACAGCTTCTGATCAATTTCAAACACAAAATAAAAACATCAAAAATTATAACTTTTGTACTTGAAGCAATCTTAACAGCTACATCATCACCTTTGGCTTTGGCCTCAATGAAGTCTCGATTACCAATTCTTATTTTTAGAGTGTAAGTCCTGCCAAACACCTTCAACGTTACTTCATCAGAAATCATGTGATTAATGCAACCATTATCTATCAATCAATTCACATTGTGTTTACTGTTGTTGCCGGTATAACATTTTGCAAAAATGGATATATACTTCTATTCATATGATTTATTAATTCTTATAGCAAATTTTTTCAATGAGATATGATAAAATAATATTGTCATTTCTAACTAATGCATATAACATTACAATTAGATTAGATTAATTTGATATGATACATTTTATCCAATACCATATTTATCACTATTTTCAATTAATTAACAAATAAATTAATAACTTCATACAAACAAAATTACATAATCATAATTCTAATTAAAATTTCCTCTGGTTGCTCAGATTGACACCTTGAAATAAATAGACATGATAAGTTATTGTGATATACTATATAATTATCTAACCAAAAAAAATTACTAATTAAATTTAAAATAAATAATTTAAATTACATTCGAGCATTTAATATAAAAATTGATGTACGATTCCACTCAAAAAATAAAATTCAAATTTCTTAGTATTTTCTGAATAAAAAATAAATACAAGATTTCATTTGCTTAATAACATCATAATATATCCTTACCAAAAGAACAGTAAAGTTAAGGATCCAATTAAACAATGCCAAATGTTGCTCTTACGTGAACTTAACCTACTCTTCCCTCCACTCCAGAACTCGCCCAACAAGACAATTACGATAACAAAAAGAAAGATCACAGCTACACCAACTGTGAAATTAATTCATTTTTAGTTTCAGGATATCAATCGGTAAGTGTAACTCAATTTTCGTAGAGGGAATTTGGAGGAAAGAAATGCCATTCTCTCCGTCATCAACGTTTCTTCACGAAATCGACGAAGCTCTAACTCTAATCCCTGGTCTTCCGAACGACGTCGCAGCCCATATCCTTTCCTTCCTCCCATACTCCCACCACTGCCGCCTCAAGGCCACCTGCAAGCCCTGGTACATCTTCCTATCTTCAAAAACGCTCCTCTCCCTTCGCCGCAACTGCCTCTCTCACCTCCTCTGCATCTTCCCCCAAGATCCTCACATCTACTCCCCTTTCCTCTTCGGCCCCGAGAACCTGGCCTGTGGTCCTCTCCCTCTAATGCCTTGCAACCCTCACGAGTACGGTCTCTGCAATTTCACTTCCATCTCCCTCGGGCCTCACATCTACGTTCTTGGTGGCTCCCTCTTCGACACCCGCTCCTCTCGACCGTCCTTCTCTGTCTTCCTCGGCTTTCCGCTATAACTTCCTAACTTCCTCATGGAACCTTCTCGCCCCCATGCTTTCCCTCGTGGGAGCTTCGCCTGTGCTGCAATTCCCAGTGCTGATCAAATCATCTTCGCCGGCGGTGGGTCCGGGTACACCATGTTTAGGGCTGCAGGGAGTAGGATATGTTCGGTGGAGAGATACAACGTGGAAAGAGATAAGTGGGAAGCATTGGATGGGTTACCCAGGTTTCGAGCTGGTTGCGTGGGGTTTAAGGTTGGAGGAGATGGGGAAGAGAGGGAGTTTTGGGTGATGGGAGGGTACGGGGAGTCGAGGACTGTCTTGGGAGTGTTTCCAGTGGATGAGTATTGTAAGGACGCTGTGGTGATGGAGTTGAATGAAAATGGGGGTGGGAAGTGGAGGGAAGTTGGGGATATGTGGGGGGAAGGGGAGAGGCCTAGGCTTGGGAAAATCGTTATCATGGAGGACGAGGAAGGGGATAGGCCTGCTATTTTCATGCTTGATGACAATGATATCCTCAGGTAATTATGTTGTTCTTTTTTTTCTAGATAATTAATTAAAAATGTATATTCTTGGAAATATTAATTGTGGTATTCTGGCATATTGCGAAGTTGCTCTTCTTTGAGGATGTTATTGTTAGACATAGTGTTATAAGGTAGCAAAATACTTCTATGAGTTAATAATTTTGCTAGAGATCAAACATTATTGTGAGAAATAAAATCCTTTTTCAGTTTCTACCATGTGATCACTGCTCAGAAATAGGAAAAAAGTTCTATAGTTGCCCGTTTGATGCAATTGGAAAGCCCCTTTTATGTATCTGCACAAGGCGAGTTCTTCAATAACGGAACTTGGTTTGAATATATTTGAGCTGTATTCTTACGTCAAGGGGAAGCATTATAAATTTACAGATGATAAAGCATCTTCATCAATTAAATTTGAATATTGAAATGAATCGCACAGGCATTGTGCTTCCAGATGATAATTCCGATTGTGCCTTGTTTGACATATCTTCTGCGTGATGAAAATTGCTTTCACTTTATCTAATGAAGGATAATAAGTAAGTTGAAAGGATCTGCATGAATTCAAGAGATGCAGGCCGCTTTCGCTTTACAATAGAAGATTGGGTTGGAGGAAAAAGTGTACAAAAAGCTTTTCTTTTTCTATCGTTAGTAATCTTTTGTCCTTTTAGTTGTGAAATATGTGTTAGCTCTCAAATATTGAAGCATGCAGCAAAAGAACTCATAGAGTTGAACCAAGACATGCAGTGGAAAACTAATTGAATTGAGCTAATAACTTGAGTCTCAACCTGAAAGATTGTTTGTATTGTTGAGTTGAATAATTTCTTCAGTTGCAGAATGAAACTATATTCCATTGGTATCAGAAATATCTTCTGCAACAACATAGCCCAAAACTTTGATGCATTATGGCTTTTTTCTTTTTTCTTTTTTGGGTGGTAATGATTAGAGCATGTCATTTTTTTCTTTTTTGTTAATACTTTGGTTACTGAAGAGAATAAGCTTACATTTCACTATTTCTTTGACGCTGACACATATGTATTGGTTTTTGCCTAATTGCCAGTTTCAGACAGTTGTTAAATCTCGTCTGTGGCACATTTGTCTCTTTTAATTTGTTCCGTTTAGTCAGATGCTAGTATTAGACTGCCTGACTCCATCTACTATCAACAAACATGCATTTTATCTAAGACATGCTCTGCCTTTTTTAATTTCCCTTTAGATATATTTTTTAAAGAAAAACCAGGATTTCAAGTTATTCACCTTTTTGTTCGTTTCAAAAACTTATTTTAGGTCTTAGGTAACGTAACTAGACATTCATCTTCACTTTATTTCTCTGCAGATACAACATGGCTTCTAATTGTTGGCAAAAGGAGTACAGTGTACCAAGGAGAGCTCCTTACAAGAGCTCATTCGGTTTTGTTGTTCTGAATGGGGAGTTACATGTAATGACTATTGTAAATGGAATTGATTCAACAGAAACTCGACAGTCACGGCAGCAGAAGAGGGCAGGAATGTTGTTTATCCAAATCTATCATCCTAGGAAGAAGACATGGAGATGCCTTGTCACAAAGCCACCATTCCAATAACCATTGGATTTCAGTACCACAACTATGTGCGCAATTTGACTGTAGAATGTAAGAATATCTCCTGCTTACTGCAGTTAATTGTATGTAAATAGTACACCCATTCATATATAATGTCTGTTTATACTTGTGGTTCCTCTTTATTTGTATTGTACCGAGTGTGATAAAGATATTGGATCTCTCCTGAATGACTTTATGTAGCTGGTTATTCTGAATAGATGTAAATGCACATATGTCATAAGATGCCGCATGGATAGAATAAACAATAGTTTTTGCATTTGAACTTCTATAATCTATACTAGAATTAGACTCGCAATTTGGTGCAGAACAATTTTTATTTTTTAAAAATTATTTTTAAATATGAAAGAAGTAAAATTTTTATGTTAAATTTTAATAGATGACAACATATAGATAAATATAAGTGTATTTATTATTATTATTTTTTGTTCTGGAGAGCGTATTTATTTTTAATATAAATTATAACTTAATTATATATAAATATAGTTTTTTTGTTAAATTAAGGTATTAAATAATATTTTTATTAATATAATACGTATATATATTAATTAAATAAATAATGTAAAATATATATATTTTTATATATTTTGAGAAAGGTGAGACAGAGTTTTTCAAATTCGACTTTGACTTAGATCAAAATTATTTAAAAAGTTTAAAATTAATTTCATTTTCATTAGAAAAAAATTTCATTGAGTGAATTGTGACGAATTGAAATATACTGAATATAAATTATTTTATTATATTTACATCAATGGAATTTTTTTTAATAAAATTTATCCAATAAATAAAATTTTTAAAAACAAAAAAAAATAACAAAAAAAAGTTAAATGACATGGCAAGAAATTTATTAAATTAAAATATTAAATAATTTTATTTTTAATAATATATAAATATAGAATTAAGTAAATAATAAAAAAAATTTTGCTTGATTTAAAACTTTGCTCTGACTTTACTTTGATCTGAGATTGATTTAACAAAAAATCAATTCAATTATTTTGAATTAAAAAAAAAGTGTACTTATTGGATTTGAACGAATCAAACTCATCGGATATAAGTTATTTTATAATCTCTGACATCGTGTTTTGTAAAAATGATTTTTGAAAAATAAATTTTGCTTTTTTAGATTTTTTTTGGTAGTAAATTGATTGGTCTACAAAAAATTACTTTTTGTTCATAAAAAATGAGTCCATTTTTTTTTAAATTATCTTCTCCTTTTCAAAAAAAAAAAAGAAAAAAAAAGACAATTTTTCAAAAAAAACTACATATGAGTAGAATAATTTATTAATGTGTTTAAGTATAATTTTTCTCAAATAAGATCTTATACATTATTTTTTTAAACTCAAACTTCATTTGACTCTATCCAAAATATTATTGTATTAATAAATAATATTTTTATTTAATTTTACTTAAAAATTAAAATATTAATGTTAAAGTTTTTTGATATTTTAATTTTAAATATTTTTGTAATTCTACTTAAATAAAACTATAAACATAATATTTTAAGTTCGAACGTGATTTGATTTGACTTAAAATATTATTATCTTAATAAAAATATTTTATTTAATTTTTATAAAAAAATTAAAATATTAACATTAAAAGTCTTTTGATACTTTAATTTTAAATATTTTTACTTTTTATATTATTTAACATAAGTATTTTTAATATTTCAATAATAAATAATATTATATTATTATTTTAATAACAAATAATAAAATATATAATAATATTTTTATTATTTAAATAATTAATGTTAAATAATATAATAATATTATTTTCTTAATATGAATATTTTTAATAATTTCTTATTATTTTTTAGTTTAAAATATATAATTTTATATTTTTATTTATTAAGGTATTTATATTACTATTTTAATAATAAATATAAATAAAAATTTTTTGTTATGATTTAATAATTGAAACTTTCAATATAAAATATAAATATTTTAATTGTACAAATATTTTAATAACAAATATTACTATTTTAATATTAATGAAAATAATATTTTAAGAATAGTAATTCTATTTTAAATATTTTAAAATATTAATATAAAAATAATAAATGGTTTTATTTTAAGTATTTTTCTATTAATATACTATTTTAATATTAAATATTATTAGGAAAATATAATTATTTTTTAATATTAACAATTTTAATAATAAATAATTTAAATATACTTTAATAATAAATAAATTTTTATATTTTTATATTTATATCAATATTATTTTAAAAAATAGATTTTTCAAAAAATAATTAAATAACAAAAATATTGTTCATTAATTCATTTAAAAAATAAAAAAAATCTCTACTTTTTTTTAGAAAATGTAAACATTTTTTAAAAAATAATTTTTGAAAATTAGTTTATGTGAAACAAGAGAGTCATTATTTCAATTGAACTTTCTATTATAAAATTTATCTAATAAAAAGTAAAAATATAAAAGCAAAAACTTTAAAATACAAAGAAAATGAAAAAAAAAAAAAAAGGAGGTATCATTAGATAACAGAGTGAAACACCTTAAACCCATTCACAATTTGATCTGTTTTTAAAAATAATTCGATTCAATCTAGATTTTTTTTTAAATGCACTTTATGTTGGATTTGTATATATCAAAACTAATCAAATATGTATTATTTCATTATCTTTACCTCTATTGAATTTTTTTTAAACAAAATTTATCAAATTAAAAAATAACTAAAATTAATAAAAAACAAAAAACAAAAGATAAAAGATAAATTAAATAAAAAATAAAATAAAAAAATAAAAAATAGAGAATGAAGGAAAGGAGGGATGCCACATGAACACTCCCTCCTTTCTCTTTTTTCTACAAAATTAATATTATTGATTGTATTTCGTGTTCCATGCATCCTTATTCTTGCATTTTTATTTCCAACATCAGTCACACAATTCCTGGAACCGGGTGAGTTATTGATTCTGTTAGCAACCAGTTAAAACTAGCAGCAGTCTTTTGTCCGAGTCTTTTCATACTCGTATTTCTGTTCCATTAAAATCTACTGTCAATTTGTAGGAGAAAATATTGAATTCGGCCCAAGGACACCATCCCCATATCGAACAAGTCATTTCTCGTTATCCCCCGTTTGGAACGGGTCTTGCATTCTTTTTATTAAGTCTCTTCCCTCATTTCCCCGGTAAATTAAAATTTTCTAGTGTAATGTGGAAGCTTACCACGGAAAACCTGTGACTCAAATTTCAGGCATTCAAAGCATTAAGCCTTACAGTAACCACGATTCCTTCAATATTTCACACCTTCATCAATGCCCGCAGAGGAAGCAATGAAACAGAGACCCGACCTGGCCAATAGTCCAACCACATGTCTATGTAGAAATTAGATTTTATTCATGCTAATTCCCTATTATAGTCTAATTAATCCATTGTGGCCTTCATTTGTTACCGTTGAAATTTCCCTTTTCCATGGTGCAGTAAATGCTTTGCAAAAGCACAGCCCGTGACTAGGATCTGAGGGCTGGAGTAAGCGGGTCTCCACACCGGGAATGCTGATCAGCCTTAGGAAATTTCAGAAGAAAGAGCAAAGCCCAACAAGAAACTCCCAAAGGCCAAAGTCATTAGTCCAAACCACATGGCAATTGAAATTTTCACTGCTGTTGATTCAGCAAACAAGATTTTGCTCATGTCTACTTACATGACGCTACCTATGCTTTTTTTCTCCCTTGAAAGTTAAAACTATTAGAAAAATAAATAAGAGAAAAGAAATAATAGATAAGAATTTTGACTTTAATGCATGAAAAACATTTTTTTTAAAGTAATTATATTTTCAGGATACAATAAAATTTCAAACTATTTAATCAGAAGCAGTAAAAATAGTTATTTTAAAATTTTTATTTATAATAAATGAATATACATAAACTTTTATTCAGATGGTTATAACTTTTTGTATAATCATGATATTTATGAATAATAATCTATTTGTATTCAAATAGTTATAATTATTTATCATATGATAATTATTTCTGTTCAAACATAATTATTTAAAATATGAATAAAATTAATATAAAAATTAATTTTATTCATCAATAATTAAATTTTTTTATCAATAAGTTATAAAAAAAAACGTATAAATACTGTTGCGCCAGAAGCAATAATCACAACAATACAGAAGCAATAGACAACAATCAATAATCAAATATGCAAAAAAAATAAAGCACACCAAGATTTACGTGGAAAACCCTCCAGTGTAGAGGGAAAAAAATCACGGGCCACCAGAAAAATCTTCACTATCAAATAATAGTTATACAAAGTTCTTCTCTAGCTAAAACTAGAGCTAATCAACAACTAGAGAAACAATTGGAGAAATCTCACCAAATAAGTGACTCAACAAATACACCCTGGATTTGTTCCTAGAGAGCTTCAAACCCGATCTTCACCGTTCAGAATGTATAACTCTGAATCATAAACCTCCTGACAAGGTTCCAACTCAATCGGACCACGGATCGACTTTCGTTTAACCAACTCTCCCTTCTCCTTTTTCTCTCTCTGCTTTTCTTGGCTTTTCTTCTTTCTCTGCTTGGTTGTCGACACACACATAAAACAACCCCACCTCCTTTTTATTAAGTAGCTAGGACTTTGTGTAAAATAAAAGATCAAGGCCCATGGCCTTTACTTGGTCTAAAACCACTTACATGGGACTGGATCCCATTTTCCTAACAATCTCCCCCTCCAGCCCCATTAAGAGGAGATTCATCACCATAGCAGTTTCATTTGGATCTTACCTTGGCCAGGGAACTCATTCCGGTCAAGTTACTGCAAAGCTCAAGCTTTTCCCTGGGAAGTATCTTAGTCAACATATCTGCCACATTTTTATCAGTATGGACTTTCTTCAATAGCATCTGCTGTTCTTCAATCACTGAACGTAACCAATGATATCTAACATCAATATGCTTTGTTCTAGCATGGTACATGGTATTCTTACTCAAATCTAAAGCACTCTGGCTATCACAAAATACCACATACTCTTTCTGATTCAACCCTAATTCGAGAAGAAAACGTTTCATCCAAAGCATTTCTTTACATGCTTCAGTTGCTGCAATATACTCAGCCTCTGTAGTTGACAAAGCAACACACTTCTGCAACTTAGACTGCCAAGATACAGCTCCTCCTGCAAAAGTGAACAAATACCCTGAAGTAGATTTCCTACCATCAAGATCGCCTGCCATGTCAGCATCAGTAAACCCTTCTAGAACTGGTTGTGAAACTCCATAAGTCAAGCACATTTTTGAGGTACCCCTCAAATATCTAAAAATCCATTTCACTGCTTCCCAGTGAACCTTTCCTGGATTAGAAAGAAATCTGCTCACTACACCAACTGCATGAGCAATATCAGGCCTTGTACAAACCATAAGATACATTAAAGAACCGACTGCAGAAGAATAAGGAATACTAGACATAGCTAGTTGCTCTTCCTTAGACACTGGACAAGATTTCTTACTTAGGTGAAAATGGTTGGCAAGTGAACTACTAACTGATTTAGCATGTTGCATGTTGAATCTACCAAGCACTCGTTCAACATACTTTTCCTGTGACAACCACAGCTTTCCAGCTCTCCTATCTCGGATAATGTCCATACCAAGAATCTGCTTTGCTGGACCTAAATCTTTCATATCAAAAGACTTAGACAATTGTTCTTTCAACCTGCAAACCATACTAGCATCTTGTCCTACAATCAACATATCATCAACATATAATAATAGGATAATGAAGTTACCATTAGGGAATTGTTTAATATACACACAAGAATCTGCTGCTGTTCTTTTATAGCTATGACTCACCATAAAAGAATCAAACTTTTTGTACCACTGTCGCGGAGCTTGTTTCAAGCCATACAAGCTTTTCTTCAATTTGCAAACTAAGTGCTCTTTTCCTTTCACTTCAAAACCCTCAGGCTGATTCATATAAATATCCTCCTGCAAATCACCATGCAAAAATGCAGTTTTAACATTAAGTTGCTCAAGCTCAAGATTCAAACTAGCTGCCAATCCCAGTACCACTCGAATAGAACTCATTTTTACAACTGGAGCAAAAATCTCATCAAAATCGATGCCTGGTTTCTGAGAAAAACCTTTTACTACCAATCGAGCTTTGTACCTCACTAGTTTGTCACCATCCTTTTTCAACTTGAACACCCATTTATTCTTTAATGGCCTCTTTCCTGTTGGAAGTTTAACAAGATCATAAGTACCATTCTTTCGTAATGACTCCATCTCTTCTTTCATTACTTTTAACCAGTGCTCTCTATCCGGAGTAGCCTGCACATCTTGAAAGCTTTCTGGCTCCCCTTCACTGGTAACTAAAATAAAATTTGAACTTGGATACTTGGTAGATGACCTGCACTCTCTAGTAGATCTCTTAGGCTGAGACTCTACATCACTTGATGCCGAAGGTAGCTCCCCCTGCTCAACACTCTCAGGTAGAGAGGATTGCTCCCCCTGCTCAAAACTAATAGCATCTGGCTCATCACCAACTGTAGCTGGCTCATCCATATCCCCAAGTTCTGTTTCTGGCTCATTTTCACCATATGTGGCTCTTTCCTGTGAAATCTCTGTCGGTGTTGAAACATCACACTCAACAGTAACTCGTGTAGTCTTCTCATTTTTCTCAAGGTCTGCTATGGTTTCTTTTTCATGAAAGACCACATCTCTGCTTCTGACTGTCTTTCTCTTTACTGGATCCCATACCCTGTAGCCAAATTCCTCATCACCATATCCTACAAACACACATTGTGTAGCTTTACTATCAAGCTTTGATCTCTGCTCTTTCGGCACATGCATGAATGCTTTACACCAAAAAATTTTCAAGTAAGAGTATGAAGCATATTTTCCTATCCACACTCTTTCTGGAATGTCAAAGCCCAAAGGAACTGATGGTGACTTGTTAAGTAAATAACAAGCTGTGTTGACTGCTTCACCCCAGAATGGCTTTGGTAATTTTGTCATCCTCAACATACATCTGACTTTTTCCACAATGGTGCGATTCATTCTTTCAGCTATACCATTATGCTGCGGTGTTCCAGGTTCTGTCCTCTCATGCCTGATCCCATGCTTTGAGCAATACTCTTCAAAGCTTTTAGATGTGTATTCCCCACCATTATCAGTTCGAATACACTTCAAGGGTAACCCTGTCATCCTTTCAACCATGGCATGAAATTTTTAAAAATACTGCAGTACCTGACTTTTATATTTCAACATATACACCCAAGTCTTACGTGAAGCATCATCAATAAAAGTAACAAAATATCTGCTACCACCTAATGACTCAACCTCAATGGGACCACATACGTCAGAATAAATTAATTCCAATCTATTTTCTTTTCTCTGAGAACTTTTACGAAAAGAAACTCTATGATGCTTACCAAACAAACAATAATCACATGAATCGAGATACATACCTTTGGTCAAGGGAATGAGAGAGTGCCTTGCCAAAACCTGTAACCCTTTTTCACTCATGTGTGCCAGCTTCCTGTGCCACAAGTTTGCTGAAGCATCATTTTCAACGGTATTTACTTGGTTACCGTTCAATTGCATCCATGTCTTATACATTGTGCAGCATAGTTTTCCCCTTGCAACTACCATAGATCCTTTGAGAAGCTTCCACTGTCCATTCTTTTGTCGGCTTTCATATCCCTCCTTATCAAGGATATTAATAGCAAGCAAGTTCATTCTCATATCTGGAATGTGTCTGACATCCCTTAAAGTCAACATGCAGCCTGTACTAGTTTGTACACTAATATCACCAATCCCAACAATCTGCGACACACTCTTGTTTCCCATCTTGGTACAACCAAAGTCTCCTGCTTTGTAAGTTGTAAACAACTCTCTCTTAGGAACACAATGATATGCCGCTCCTGTGTCAACTATCCACTCAATGCCGGGATCACTAACATGATTACAATCACCATGTGTACAAATAAAAGTAACTGAATCACTATCTGAATTCACTACTGCAACATTGCCATCATCTGAACTCTTGCCTTTCTCATCTTTTCGCTTTTGCTTCAAGATTCTACAATTTCGTTTTATATGACCCGCCTTACCACAATGGAAACACTTCACTTTACCTCTAGATTTGGATCTATGTTTAGACTTACCACGGCCTTTTGAGTCCTGACCTCTGTCGATGTTTCTACCCCTGTTCTCTGTGACCAGAGCTTGATTCCCAGGGTCTACATCTTTTCGCCTCGCTTCTTCATTAAGCATACTGTCCTTTACTATCTCCAATATCACCTTATAATCAAGAGCTGAATTAAGAACAGTCACAACTAGAGTATTCCAGCTGTCTAGCAATGAACCCAAAAGAAATAATGCCTTCATTTCATCATCCATTTTAAGCTCCATAGTAGTCATCCGATTAAATATATCTTGAAAATCATTCAAGTGCTCTGTAACAGATCGTCCATCCCTGTACTGTAAAGTTGCAATCTTTTTAACAAGCATAACTTTATTCATACCTGTTTTTCTCTCATACAATGCTGCCAATTTTTCCCAAACAATGTGAGCATCTGACTCCTGCGCTACATGATGAAACACGCTGATATCAACCCATTTTCTGATTGTAGCCAGCGTCTTTCTACCTAGCTTCTTCCAGCTTTCATCTTTCATATCTGCTGGTTTAACCGAATCACCCAATACTGGCTCATACAAATCTTTGCAGTATAGATGATCCTCTATCATAGGCTTTCAAATTGAATAATTCGATGCTGTCAATTTTATCATGGAACCTGTATCACCTTCCATGATCTCAAACAGAATTTACTTCTATCCTGGGATGCTTCTGTATCGATGTTTCAAAATAACCCTCGCTCTGATACCACTTGTTGCGCCTGAAGCAATAATCACAATAATACAGAAGCAATAGACAACAATCAATAATCAAATGCGCAGAAAAAATAAAGCACACCAAGATTTACGTGGAAAACCCTCCAATGTAGAGGGAAAAAAACCACGGGCCACCAGAAAAATCTTCACTATCAAATAATAGTTATACAAAGTTCTTCTCTAGCTAAAACTAGAGCTAATCAACAACTAGAGAAACAATTGGAGAAATCTCACCAAATAAGTGACTCAACAAATACACCCTGGATTTGTTCCTAGAGAGCTTCAAACCCGATCTTCACCGTTCAGAATGTATAACTCTGAATCATAAACCTCCTGACAAAGTTCCAACTCAATCGGACCACGGATCGATTTTCTTTTAATCAACTCTCACTTCTCCTTTTTCTCTCTCTGCTTTTCTTGGCTTTTCTTTTTTCTCTGCTTGGTTGTCGACACACACATAAAACAACCCCACCTCCTTTTTATTAAGTAGCTAGGGCTCTGTGTAAAATAAAAGATCAAGGCCCATGGCCTTTACTTGATTCAAAACCACTTACATGGGACTGGACCTACCTAACTTACAATGTAATCTTCATATTAAGATAGGCTACATCGATCTCGGTTGCTTGTATTTTTGTTAGGTTTGTCCCATATACATTAAAATGAGGTGCCTACATCTATTTCTTGTCACTGCAGCTGTGATTTTTCTTGTAAGAACCCATCCATGCGAGGCTGCTTTCAGGGTTCTAAATGAAGATGTTCTTGTGTTACAGTGTCTCCAAAAGGGACCTGTCAGTCCTTCTGGACACAATGGCTGCTCCAACTTTCCTGGCCGTGGTGGTCCACCTTGCATCGGCCAGAGGACCTTCGCAGGCCATGTTATGCCTCCTCCAAGAAGCCTGCAACCGGACCGAATGGTTCCATTCAATGCAGCAGCGAATCCTAAATGAATCCTTTTTGTTGGCTGTTGCAGCAACTAATAATTAGTACTTCATAAATTTTGCTGTTTTATACTTTATAATATGAAATTAAAATAATGGGAACATTCCCAATTAACGTTCTTTTTTATTGTTATTAATTTTTCCTTTATTTCATTTCTTTGGCATCTAGATTTGTTGCATATTGATGAGACATAAACATATATCAATGCTCCTGCAGCCCTGCGTTTGATGTCAGGTGCGGACCGTCCCCTATGCATCAAAAGGTTTAACCACCCTAGAATATATATATATAAATGAAACCCTTCTAAATTAAAATTATTAATTTTATTTATTTTTGGTTTCGTAATTTAATTTTATGCGGTATAATTTAAGAGATATTAAAATTGTATCGTTATTTCTATACCCACCAATCACAATTTATTACAAATCATTAAAATAAAAAAATTTGTAACAAATTTTTAAAATAAAAAAATTGTAACAAAATTTTTAAATCACAATAATGTGAACTAATTAATAGAAAGTCAAATTAAATTTTTAGCTTTTTTAACAAGGCTCTAAATTTTCAATCAAGTATAAATGCAATTTTTTCCTTTTCTTTGTAACTTCTTATAATTCCTCCTCTCCATATGATTTTTACTTTTAGTTTTACTCTAAATATTTATTGCATGTTGTCTTACAATTTTTTTTTTTGAAAAAAAAATTAAAATCATTTTATAAAAATTTTGATTATTAGCTTTGAATTTTAAATTTTCAACTTAATTTAATCACATGTAACATGTTTGTCAATGCACGCCAGCAGGAGAAAAACTAAAAATGATTCGATTTGGATTTTTTTTCTTAATGAATCATTTGACTTTTTCAATTTCTTGTCTCTTGGTCAGGACTCAGGAGTAAGACATCAACCAACTTTATTTAAGAAAAAAAGTGGAATTGTTTCTTCTAATCCTATGTACTAAAGTTAAACCAACTTAATTGGCCAAAAGAAAAAAGTTAAACCAACTTAATTAGACTTCTTTTTGTCTGACATAATCTGTTACCAACTTAATTAGACCTCTTTTTGTCTGACATAATCTGTTTCGAGTTTTGCAGCAGTGTGTTTTTTTCATCTACACTTGCAGCTCCATAAAGCTAGCAAAGTCCTGAACAAAGACGAAGCAATATTCCAAATTTCATATGGAAAAAATTAAGAGGATTCACAATTTTATATATATAGACACACGCGTAGAGACTAATGATTTTGAATAATAAATATCAACCAACAACGGTTCCCAACCAAACATTACTTGGATTGGCTGTCCTAAGCCAGAATTAATGAAGAAAAGAATTTATAAGAATAGAAAAAAAAACTAGAAAAGAAAAAAAAATGGATCACATTAATAAATATTTTTTGAATTTTGGATGGCTAAACTTGTAGTGTAGCTATTAAGAACACTTGTCTTAATCACGAGTCCCCTTGGCAGCGGAAGCCACCTCAAACTCAGCAACTAAGCTGGGAAATTCAGGAGGCGTGTGCATAACATTACCGGCAACGTTCATGCCACCCATCTTGCAGGTGCCGGTTTCTCTTCCAGGGATGTTCGTGCATGGGTTGTGTCCGGATCATGTCACAGGACCTCGCTGCAATGATTGAAGCACAAGCTCATCTTTTGCCAGCCAGTGTTCCCCATCCAGTGGCCTCATTGCTACAAGTTGAAGCGAGGAGGCTACTAAAAGGGAGAAAACCAATAAAGTTCTGAACAGGTTTTTCCTAAGGGAAAATACCATCTTTTTTTTTTTTAATTGCAAACCGATTTTTTTCTTCTTCTTTTTTCTAGTTACAGTTTGACCAGAGCAATTAGAGGAAGATCAAAGATATATCGAATTGGATGAGATTGGCTGAAGAGATTCACGATTTATATAGGGAGAAACGGGGTTCAATGTTTACTCTATGGGTGTGGTTTGACTGCAGCCTCAAAGAGGCTTTGCTGAAATTTTTTAATTTGGCTAAGCCCTGGTTTGAAGGTTTAAACGAGGTGGAACTGATCAACAACACGTCAGCTTCAACCCCTAACAGTCATAAAAACTGGGGAACGTGGACGATTTACGTTCGTTTTACTGCCAAAAAAACAGTTGGGAAAACGTGATAAGTAATTATTTAGTCAAACATGATATTAAAAATTATGATATTATATCTAAGATTACGACAGAATATAATCTGAGATTAATAATGTTTTGTATGTAATATTATGTAATCAAATATAATATTAAGAATTATGATATTATAATTAAAATAATATTTAAAATTATGATATGATTACTAATATTATAAGATTTTTTTAATTATAGAAATTTTTTATATATAAATAGGATATTTATGTATAAAATTTTCTCAATTTAATAAATATAGAATCGTTTATCTTATAACATAGTATTAGAGTTAAGGGTTTTTTTTAATTGTTTTCTTATGTTAACTTTGTCATATGATAAATTTTTATTTTTGTTTATATGTGATGAAGATTTATTAAAGTGGTGCTATATGATATTTGCAAAATATAAGATTTTTTGTGATTTTATATTAAATTTAAATGATTTTATTTATTGTTAATTGGTTTTAAATTGAATGTTTAAAAATAAATGCGAAAGTAAAGATAGAATAAAGTACAAAGATGCATGTAGCCGGGCTATACAGTCAAGAGCATAGAATTTGTGTCCCCAAGGGAGTTGAAATCATCTGGTATAAATTTAAAAAGAGACCTTTTGTAGCCTTGTAGGGCATTTGAAATGCAAGCTTATTTTCCACCTTGGAATAGAAAAGAAAAAACAAAAAGCTTCAAATTCTCCTGCTGTCTTAGCAATCTTATTCCAAAATTCAAAATCAAACAACGGGATGAAATTAGATCGAGGAGACGACTGCAAGAATATGTTTTTGGTTGACCAAACTTAAGATTGACTTGAAAATTTTAACCGAATTTTTTAAATGTAAAACACGAAAATTATCATATCAAATTAACGTGAATATGTTAAACACAAAACAAAATTTTTTAACTTTTATAAAATTTACATACAATTTTTTTAAAATTTTAAATTATATTACTTTTCTGTTTTATTACTGCGTGGGTTTAAAATTGTCCAAGTACTGACAACTTGAAAGAGCTGGCGTACTTTCTTGATGATGAATCATGATCAACTCTACATACCCTTTACAAGCTTATGCTTATGCTATTATTGTTGGCTATTTAAAACAGAGCTGTTCAAATAAAGGATAGTTGAATCCTAGCTCAATACGAGAAGGGAGTTAGAAAATCATGTATGAAATCCAAATAAACTGAAATAACTGATACAGGTTAAGGAAAGATCAGATGTTATGCCACAACACTTGGGTGGAATTTTTAATTGGAAGTTTTCCTAATATGAGCTACAAGCTGACAGTTCCCTTCTCATGCATCTAATCCATGCACCTTCAGGGTTCTTTGTTAAAGAAAATTCAACAAAGATCACAACAGGACTCACTGTCTCCACAGATTCGACAAAACAAATTCATTTGAAAGAGTTTAAGAGTACATATCATTGATAGAAATAAAGACACTAATCACTAATGTGCTAGTAGTGCAGAATCCCTTATTTATACAAGTCGTTGCACTGCGACCACTTAGATGTATATTATCAACACAAATGTTACCTGAATATCACTTGGAAAAAGTATCCACTAGTTTCCGTTTCAATTGTTCAGCAGCACCACCTGGGGCTCGAATGCTGAAGATGTGGACAACCTTGTCATTAGCCGTTGATGATACGTCAGACTTGTGTGCTGTAATTTGATTTTCCTTGAAAGCGTTTAAGACTCTAGAAACTGGGTGAGAATCCAAGGGGCAGCGCATTGTCACAACTGCATCTTCATGCCTTTGCTGAAAATCTATATCAGGCATTGACAACTGCTTTTGCGTATTCTTTACCATCTCCTTCTCAGTTTCCAAGACTCTAATCTTCATTTGGAGGTCAGTGATATAGGTAATGGCATCACCAAGCAGAGAAGCCTTGTCCATCTTCGAGATATTAGGGATGATAGCTCTTAATGCATAGAATCGCTGATTAAGCTTTTCCCGCCTCTGTCGCTCTGCTTCAACGTGATTCAATGGTTCTTCTCTCCCATTGGCTGGCTTCCTTCCCCTCTTCCTTGGTTTCTGCTCATCAGGTAAAGACGGTGAGTCATCCTTAGGCTGCTCCGAACCAGAAATTTCCGCTTGAGCATTCAGACCTCCAACAAGCAACTGTGGCAACAACTTTGCTTCAGCATCATCACTTTGACATCCATTAGAAGAATTACCACAAATTTGATTGGAAACCAGTGCTTGTACATCATAAGATTCCAAAGTGAAGACCGACTCATCTTCCACTTTTGGAGAGAAGTTAATACTAAATGATTGCGACTTTGAACCACCCAAATTTAGTTCATGTCCAAATATCTTAGGAATCGTTTTTGTCTGTGCAGAACTGGATCCACCAAACACAGTACTCACCATCTCCACAAAATTCTGCTCTTCAGGAATCAAATTGATCGAACCAAGCTCCACCACTCCGGACTTCACAGGTACAAACACCGCTGTTTGCAAGCCAGCAGATCTTGCTAGAAATAATCTTGATTGATAATGATCTGAACAACTATTCACATCTGAGGTCCAAATTGATCTACTAGACTTGTAGGATTCTGCAGGACCATATGACGCATCACAATGAAATGTAAAGTACATTGAAGTTAAATAAAACATCTCCATATCCGATACTCCATCCAACTTTGCAGCATAGCTATCCTCCTCAGACCCACCGAAGCATGTTTGCAGCTTCTGGAGCACCTGCTTTTTCACCTCATTTTTCTTCTCAAACCCCTCCAATTTGCCATCCCTAGAGGTACTTGCATCACCAACTCCACCAAGTTTAGGATTCTGGCAATGGCCATCACCCCAAATCAAGATTGATCCACCAGATTTCAAGGTTGATACCTGCCAGAAAATTGCATAGTTCCAATTTGAACCGACTACAATCTGGCAAAGCCTTTGCCGCAAACTCAAATCACTGGATGGTGGAGTTACTAAATCTGACAATATATTTTTAGAGGCCAACGATATCAAGAACTCGCAGGCTTCAGTACCCAAAACAGATTCCACCTTAGCCTTATCTTCCTCATGCACCAAAAACTTTTCACCCATTTCTTTCTTACCTTCCAGAATTATACAAAAGAAAGCCCCAATTCAGAGTCCCTACAACTGTGCTAAAAATCCCATAAATTCTTAAACCAGAAATAAGTAAACAGCGGGGATTTAATAGTGCCCACTCAACTCAAGCAGTAAAAACTTCCCAAAAATTGTATCTAACAGCTGAATTACAAAGCTTTAAACTGCAATTCAACACATTTCATAAACCCCGGACATAAACATTTAGCAGATGATCGTCGATAAACGATACGCAAAATTAGCAGCTTCCACTAAAGCTAAAAAGAATCACTTCAATTACTGTATCTCAAAAAAATCTAGAAAATTTTTGAACCCAACCAATTTTCGAAATCAAAAACCTAAAGCAAAAAGTCAAAGCCTTTAACGCTAAACAAATATAGCCATACGAAACTCAAAAAAGGAGGGGGAATTCAAAGAAAGAGGAAAAAAAACTGACTTGACATGGAAAAAATACTGGGTCTGAACTTGAATTTGAGAGTGTAGATTCCCCAGTTTCACCTCAGAACAACAAAGCTTTCAGATCCCCCCAAATGTTAGGGCTTTTTTTTTTTTTTTACTTTGTTTATTTTATTTATTAATTTCATTCTTCATCTAACGGTAGTGTACTGAGGTCAAGATGCAGTTGAAATTATTAAAATATTCTAAAATAAGATAAAAGATTTTCCAGAGATTTTTTTCGGGTTCAAAGGGAAAATTATCAAAATAATTTACCATTGGAGCTGGTCAAAAGTGAATTACCGGTCTGAGTTTAAAAGTTTGTTCAAAATTTAAAAGTTAACAAAAATTTTTAGACCCATTTAATAAGTTTAGATTTAAAATTTTGGCCTGTTTAGAAACGGGTTGAACCTTGGATATAAAGTTTAAGGTTCAATTTGGTCTGAATAATTATTATATTTTTTATTTATATTTATATTATATAAAAATAAATAAATAGATAAATAATATATATTAATATTTTATATTTATATATATTAATCACATTTAAATATCAATTAAATTAATAAAATAATTGTTAAACTCTATTTTGTTGATTATTTATTTTATCATAATTAATATTTATTATAAAAATTATTTTTATTTAAAAAATTAAAATATGAACTGATTTAAATAAAATATTTTTAAAAAATTAAAAATTAAATTACAAAATAATGTTTAAATTTTAAATTAAATCAAATCAGAACAATTTTAAAATTTTTTAATATTTTATTTAAATTCGACTTGAACCCCTTGGATAAATGACAATTTTATCATCCAAAAAGTAAAAATATATATGTTATAAAAAATTGTACAAACATTAATAAACTATACACCAAATTAAATTGACACCAACTATATTATATTATAGCTAATGAAAATAAATATTTTAGTTTTGATATAAATTTGTATTCTCAAAAGCATCCACTTGAATCAAATCATACAACCGAAACCTCTTAGTATTATGTTAAATTCGTATAAAATAAATGTGAAGATACCAAGAAAATAGAGGTATTTTAAATTTTAATATTTAAAAATATTGTCATTTATCTCCAAATTATATAAAAAAATACAAAAACTTTAAAAATACAAAATCAATTATTACAAAAAATATTGAATGAGGTGCCGAATATCTTATGTATATGTGGAAACGTGATGCTGGACGAAATTTCCATCCCTTGAATGTCAAATGTACAATATCTAATTGAGCATTAATGATATATGCTAAAGTGAGAAAGAGCACTTAGATTACTTGATGACCAGTTGAAATTACACCGTCTTTTTCTTTTAACTTGTTAAAAATTAATTCCTGTTTTTGACATTTGATCTAAGACACCGACGATATAATAATAAGCATGCTTTTATAATTTATTAATTAATAATGATTAAGTTTAATTTAATTAATGAGTGAAGAAGGGAGGTGAGCAAATTATAAGCGAAGAGTCTATGTTCGAATTGTTTCAAGATTAGGATAATCGAGAGTCTATTTGAATGATATTTAAAATAATAATAAAAATTATTATAATCGAGATTAAAATATTTATTATAATTATAATTAAAAAAAATTTATTATATAAATTTTATAAAAATTAATAATTAAATTTAATTAATAATATAATAAATTTAATCATGTCTGCGCTAAAAATACGATAAAATCTAAACTTAAATTGAATTTGCATGGCTTTTTCTTCACTCCTTCGTTGCGACTTCCTCAGAGTACAAATCCAGACATAATAAAATAAGCCGTGCACTTATTTTAATTAATATTTAATACCATTTTAACGCGTCCGATTATATCTTGATTTTTTGAAAGAATAACATCAAGATACGGAAGGAAATCTAAAAAGTTGAGTGCTTTTGCAATACTTTGTTCTCCTTTTCCCGAAGTGGAAAGTTAAGGAGCACGTTTTCATTCTCCTGTTTTACTAAATTCCAATATAATAATATGAGTTTTCATGACAAACGAGATCAACAGAAGAAATTAATAATCTTTATTATTCCGTGTACAAAAAGAAAAACATTATAACTTTGAACCTAAAGTATCTATACTTAAAGTCCCACCCACATCCTATATACGAATAACTACTTGCTTATGTATGAATTTTTCTACCCAAATTAAGTCAACTCAACAGAAGCCATGAATGAAAAAAGAAACTAAAGAAAGCAACCAATATATATGTGTAGCTTGATTGGAGAACCTTGGGCAGTGAAGTTCATTTAACTTCATGGTGGGCACGGAGGTGTGGGGGTGTATCCTGTTGGATGACAACCGGCTGGGGGTACAGGTAAATGATCTTGAGGAAGCACACGAGCAGCAGCAGCTGCAAAAACAAAAATCAAGAGCAAAGCAATAGTAAACACTTTGACAGTAGTGTGGAGAATGGCCTTCGTGCAAGCCATTGGTGTCGATAGGATCCGAAAAGAGGAAAGGAAAAAGGATGAAGATATTGTTTTTACTGCTTGAAAGGAAAAAATTAAGGAGAATTTGTAGACGAATTTAGATAATAATTTACAGACGAATTTATAGACAAGCTACCATATAACTTCAACGAAATCAGTAGGAAATTACACACATTGAATTTTACAAAGAAATGACTCCCATTTATAAATTATTATCTATAAATTATATTAAAGCTATCTCTAATTGAATTGAAATTAATTTTTGTAGATAATTAATATTTTCATAAAAAAAATATTTGAAGGTTAATTAGGGTATAATATTAAATGATTAGGGTGGAATATAATTTTATAATTCAAAATTTAAGATTAATTGTGACATTTTGTTATATATTGAGGGTTGATGTAGACATTTAATTTTACATTTATAAGGGCATTTAAAATTTTGACTAATATTTTTTTAGTTCAAATTTTGACACTTTTTATAGCAAATGACATTTTAGATTAATAATTTTTTTTACATGTTCAATTGTTAATGAAAATCTAACTTATTAGAGCTTAAGTAAACTATATAGTTCCATTTAACTTTCTTTTCAAAAATTAAAATTATTTTTTATAACGACAAATATTTTGAATTAGTAGTTCTTTTATAGTGCAATACTATGCAAATTTTAATTATTTTTTTGTAATTCAATTATGATGCCAAACGAACTATTATTCAATGAATTAGTTTTATATCTTATCATCACTAAGACTAATTAATGTAAATATTCAAATACTTTAAATGGCATAAATCTATATATTATTTATTTTTTTTCATTATTCAATCTTTAAACCCTTATGTACGTGGATTATATCTTTATTATCTTTGCAACAAAGTGTGGGCTATTACCTAATAATAATTAAATTATCATATATATTGTTGCTTTTTTTTTAATGAAAGAAAGCTTATTGCATAATAATTACTATATATTCAAATTAAGAAAAAGTATCTCATTAATTGATAATGAAATTTAAACTTCACTATAAGAATTATTAAAGTGACATACCTTTTAGAGTATTTTTAAAAAATAATAATTAAAAAATAAAAATCTTTTTATCTTGTAAAAATAAAAAATTTTACTTTGAGTGTATAAAACGACTCTTCAAATTAATCTCAAGTTATAATTAAAAATCATATATATTCATTTCTAGGTGTTTGATGGTGTAGAAAATTTGTTTTCATTATTAAATATTTAATTATATTAAAAAAATTAATAATATAATAATTTATGATGCATTAATAATATATAACATATATACATAAACAATAAATCAAATATAAAATTTTCTTCCATAAAAAGATTATGCTGATTTTTTTAATTGAAGTAGAATGAAAAGTGATTATTTTATTTGAAGTAAAATGAAAAGAAATAGTCAAGGAACACGACGGTATGGGAGGAGAGATTAGTCGTGACTTGTGGGGGAAGAAAGATTGGGGGGGGGGGGGGGGGGGTCCATTTCATTTACAATGGAAAATTCGTACACCCTTTCCTCTTTCACATATTTATTTTCCTTCAAATTTGGAGTGAAAATTAAAAAAAGAATTAATTTCCTATATCAAAGATATGTATATAAAAAAATTTGTTGATTTTGGGTGTGTTTGGTGTCTATAAAATATAAAAATAAGAGGAAAAGATTGGATATTGAAGCTAATTTTTTCTGTTGTTTTGATGCATGGTAGTGCATCAATTAACTACTGGGTATTGTTAATTATATTTTGGATGTAATTTTGGAGTAAAGGATTGGATATTTTACTTTTTTAATTCTTATTTTTTACATAATTATGGTGTTTTTTTTTCTTTTTTTTATATATTAATGGTGAAATTTGGAAGTTTGAAATTTTAATTTCTTTTTGGATTATGCATATGCATGATGAAGGACTAATCTTAGATTTTTTCCATGTACATTGGTTAGCTCGGAATTGCACGGCCTTTCCTTTTGTGATTTCGTTTTTGTTTGAAAGAAAAGGAACGGAAAAGATGAGGAAGGAAAGGGGAGAGTCATGAGACAGAGAAATGGAAGAGTCCTTTGGCTTTTATTTTATTATCTATGTAACAGTGTGATTGCGGCTACTAATCTTAGATTTTTTCCATGTACATTGGTTAGCTTTGAAAGAAAAGGAACGGAAAAGATGAGGAAGGAAAGGGGAGAGTCATGAGACAGAGAAATGGAAGAGTCCTTTGGCTTTTATTTTATTATCTATGTAACAGTGTGATTGCGGCTACTAATCTTAGATTTTTTCCATGTACATTGGTTAGCTCGGCATTGCACGGCCTTTCCTTTTATGATTTTGTTTTTGTTTGAAAGAAAAGGAACGGAAAAGATGAGGAAGGAAAGGGGAGAGTCATGAGACAGAGAAATGGAAGAGTCCTTTGGCTTTTATTTTATTATCTATGTAACAGTGTGATTGCGGCTACTAATCTTAGATTTTTTCCATGTACATTGGTTAGCTTTGAAAGAAAAGGAACGGAAAAGATGAGGAAGGAAAGGGGAGAGTCATGAGACAGAGAAATGGAAGAGTCCTTTGGCTTTTATTTTATTTTCTATGTAACAGTGTGATTGCGACTACTAATCTTAGATTTACAAGTTCTTTTTCCAAATTAAAGTTTTATAAATTTTTTTAGAAAAAAGTTATAAATCTTTATTTTCAAAATAAAATGTTTGTATAATTATTTAGTGAAATAAAATATTTTTAATGAAATGAGTGGTATGTCATCACTCCTTGACCATCGTTTTCCATCCGTTACAAAGCATAATTTATTCCATTATTGCTCCTTAAAACAAAAATCAAAGTAAGCATATATATGATAAAAATTATTCAATATAATTATGGTAAATTGCATCTTAATTTGCCAAAAAATTGTAGTAAAGAGGTATTTTTAATCTTATTAAAACATTAATATATAGGTGATCAAACCACTTTTCCGCCCCTTGGATTTTAATTTTCAACACTGGTTTTTGCAGTAATCACGTTAAGCAATTATGCAGTTACAATATAATTATCCGGTAAGGTGATGACTGTCTCCAGTATTCATATGTTGAAATTATGTAGTTCAAGATGATGGTTATTTTCTTGTTTCATATGTTCTTCGATTAAAATAATTTAATCAATATCACATTATTAATATCATGTCATTATTAAAAGAAAATTTCAAAAAAAAATTATAAAATTCTGAAAAATTTTTAAAACTTATAAAATTTTTTAAAAAATTATAAAATAATTTAAAAGCAATTACAAAATTAAAAAAAAAATTTAAAATTTCAAAACAAAAATCTAAAATATACTAAATTTTTTTTAAAAACTCATTAAAAATTTTAAAAATTTTTACATTTCTAAAAAAAAATTCTAAACAAATTTGCAAAATTTTTCAAAAGCTTTAAAAAAATTGAAAACTTTTTTTTTAAAAGAATTCTAAAAAATTTTAAAATTCTTTCAAAAATTCTAAAAGATTTTAAAAAATATTAAAGAATTTAGGAAACTTAAAAATTTTTAAAAAATCTTAAAATTTAAAAAATAAAAATTTTCAAAAAAAATGAAAATTTTAATAAAAAAATCTTCTTAAAATTCAAAAAAATTCAAAAAATAAAAAATATTTAAAATAAAAATAACAATTTTTTGAAAAAATATAAAAATTTAAAAAAATCTAAAACATTAAAAAAATTTAAATTTTGTTCCTATTTTTTTTGTTGTTTCAGTTTTAATATTTTAATATTTTTTGAATTTTTAAATTTTTAAAAAAGTTTTGGATTTTAATTAAAATTAAAATTTTTTATTTTTTATTTGTTAGACCTTTTTAATTTTAAAGAATGCTTCAAAATTTTAAAATTATTTAATTTTTAAAAAATTTTTAAAATTTTTAAAATTTTTTTATTTTTTGATTTTTAGTTTTTGTTAATTTTTTAAATCTAAGAAATTTTAATTTTAATTTTAATTTTTTAATTTATTTTATTTTTTATAAATTTTTTAGAAATTTTCTATCCTTTAATTTATGATAATTTTTATAATTTATAAAAATATTTCATATTTTTAATTTGTTATAAATTTAAAATTAAAAAATTTTAGAAGTTTTTAAGAAATTTTACAATTTTTTAGAATTGTTTAGAATTGTTTAGAATATTTAATAATTTTTTAAAAAAATTTATTATTTTTTGATAATTTTTTGAAAATTAAAAAATTTTTTGCAATTTTTAATTTTTTTTTGAATTTTTTTATAAATTTTATAATTTTTTTTGAAGTTTTTAAAATTTTTTAGAATTCTTTTAAAATTTAAAAATATTTTAGAATTTTTTTTTAAATTTAGTATTTTTAAGAATTTTTTTAATTTGTAAAATTTTAAAGAATTTTTCTTTTTATGGTAACATGGCATTAATGATATGGCGCTGATTGAACTTTTTTGATACATATTGACATCTTATTGGATGTTTACTCCACATCCACAAGTTGACTAACAACATCGATCGCAGATACGAATGTGATAACAGAATAAAAGTTAAGATACTAATATGATAGTTATAATTCTTTAGGTACCAATGTTATAGAAAAAAATAAAGTTCAACGGTCAAATATGTATTTAACCCTTTAATAAACTTGGGATTTAGGGCTATTGTAAATTAGGGGGATAATGTTGAATTTAAGATTTAATGTTTGAGTGTTCTTTATGGTTATCATTTTTAATTTAGTTTAATTTAAAATTAAAACATTTTTACTGTATTTAAATAAGAATTTTATAATAGAAATGTAGTGCATGTGTTATTAAATTCAATATTAACTGTTAAGTTTTTTTTTTATTAATGAAATTGCTAATTCCTTCATAATTTTCAGAGTAAAAATAACAAACTATACCTAAATATTTTTAAAAATACCAAAAATTAAATTGTTTTGAAAATCTGTTTTTCAAGCATTTCTTTAAGATTAGTATATTTTTATGTTGTCTTTGCTTCTAAACTCACTGTTTTGGTTACATCTTGATGATATTATTAAGCGAAAAAAGGCAAACAAAGCCAAAAAATTTTCGAGTAACTAGTAGTCAAGGAGAAGGATTAGGAAAAATAATTTGAAAGCCACAAAACCCAACAAATCCAAACAATCAAGCAACCAAACAATAATCCTAGTAAATCTAGAGAAAACAAAAAGATTCATAAATATAGAATCATTTAACCGTAAGTACTATCAACAATTACTTAGAAGCAAACAGCACAATAAGAATCAAAGCAAGATAATCACAATAATAAGAAACACAATCATACTCAAAAGCATTCAAAGCAAAATAAAGCAAAAAATGAAATCTGCTAGTGACTAGTGAGATTTTGTTAAAGGTTTGTAGCTTAGTTATTTTTTTAAGGTTTTACTTCTGGGTTTATGCCATAGAGGTGAATGAGGAAATCTTTTATTATTTTTGGTTTGGTTCAGTGATGGCAAATGGTAAAGATAGTGGTGGCAGTATTTGATTTTCAATTTTGATCTAAATGATTCTAGAGAGGTTTGTAGAATCTAATTCAACCAAAGGAAAAAGAGAAGTAGGAGAATAAAATGGTTGTTTTTAGGTTTTCAGCTTGGTCATTGATGGTAGGAGATGATGTACGACAGCTAGCATAGTGAAGTTTAGCCATTTTCTAGATTGAGGCTATCAAAGTTCTTGATTTTTTTAGGGTTAGAAAGATGTTAGAGAATTTAACTTTAAAGAGAAAAAAAAAGTTTTAAGAAATTTTTTCAGTTTATATATTCTCACCAAATAGTGAGTTTTGAATATATTAGTAATTTTTTGGTTTTATATTAGTAATTTAATTCAACAAAACACCAAAAAATTGAATGAAGCTAGAGATGCAGGTCTATTGATATGACCTACCCTTGATTGGATTATTGGATTTAACATAACTTAATGGCGAGTATAACTAAAAAAATCTTATTTTAAGTACCTTTGTAAATGTTTAATTTTAAATTAAACTAAATCAAAGATGATAGATTTAATTGAAAAAAAGCTTAAACGTTAAATCTTAAATTAAATATTTAACAAAAAAAATTACGAATAAAGTTTAGTTTAAGAACATCATCTAACTTATTATAGTAAAAGTATACAACCACTTTAGGTAATGACTTTAAAAGATGGATGACTTTTTTCGATTTGTCACAAATAATGAAAGAAAGAAGAGAAGGCTTTACTTTGTTGTAAACTTTAAGTTTTATTGCTTTTCATGATATTGCTTTATCATTTTTTCATATTCTAAGATATTGGAGGTAGCAAAGAATGGAATTAACAAAAACTATATATCCACCATTATTGATGTAAGGATATGTTAGATAAATTCACATGGAATATGTATATATATATATATAATAAGATCACAATATGAAAATTGCTTATTTTCATAGCGTAAGTCCTTTACACTGAATGCTAGAATTCCTTACTGAGAGTTGTTTAATACCTATCTAATTGCTCTTTCTTTTTTTTCTTTCTACTTTTGTTGTGTTGTTGTAACTTTCTCTTTTTTTTTTTTTTCTAATGGCCAAATGCCATTATTATTAACTAAAAAAAATTGGGCTACATTTATTTGGTTTTTAAACTACCTAAGGTAATTTCATGTTTACTCTAAAAAACTACTTAAAAGAGGTTATTTCATGAGATGTAATTAGCTATTATGGGCGGTTATCCCAACATCTCCCACTCACTCAGAATGGGTGCCAAACTTTCATGATCTCGAGAACATTTTTTCTATTCTTTGCATTGGATTCATACAGAGAAATAAGTCGTGCGACCAACATACTTTGAAAGCTTAGTTGTTATATGATTGTTAGGTCCATATAGCAGCTTATAATCATATATAGTCACCTATACAATTGTTAGGTATGTATAGTAATTTTTAAGTACAAGTAGAGTAAGTATGTAGCACTCTAAACCCATTTAGTCACATTTCAAGTTTCTCACGATCTCTCTTTTATTATATTGCATGATATACTTGTGTGTTCATAATTATGTTTGACATTTCAAACATAATTGGTTGACTTGTGAGTACAACCAAATGTGACACAAGAATGATCTTCCCTTCTTCTAGAATCTCTTTATTTTAATATAACTGCTATCCAGATATGTCCCATTAGATCGAATTATCCGTAACCATTAGCAACAATCTACGATAGTTAACATTGAATTAAAACTCTAAGAAATAGTTGAAAGTGTTTTAGGCTATTAAATATGAGATCCTGTGATCTCAAGGGTTTCACACAACAAGAAGTAGGGATCTATTCTTATGTTACACTTGGTCAAATAATGCACATGTGGTATGAAACACATGGTACGTTATTATTCTTTTTTTTTAGAGCGTATGTCTTTCATCTTTTATATATCAATACCATACAAGTGATAGCTCAGATACTCCGAGTATCTAACTTGAGTCCATAACTCTACTTGATTTCACATAATCAATAAGACTTTCACTTGACATATTAAGACAGATAAAGTGATTTATGGGTTTATTCACTTTTGGTCATAAATTCTTTATTAAGGCGATTCTGTTTTAACTTGGGTTCTCGATCCATAGCTTAAAACTAATCTTATCTCCACGATGCCAAACTATTGAGGCGATTGTTTGTTGAGAAGGTTATCATCTATTCGACATATTTTTCAAATCATACCGTATATGTACATATACATATGTGCATGCATCTCAAAACAAAGTACTAAACTTTAATGGCATTAATTATATTCAATATAAGTCAACTCAAATGGAAAAATATCATACATTGTTTATATAAAATTATTCAATTAGTAAATGTGCTTCAACATCTACGCAATCCTAGAGATCTCATGTGACTATTAAACATATTTCTAGGTATGGGCTTAGTAAATGGATCTACAATCATCTTGAACATAGAAATGTACTACATGTTAACTTTTTTTTATGCAACATGTCTCTCATGTAGTTATACTATTTGGTATCTATATGTTTGGTCTTAGAATGATGTTTAGGATCTTTTGTAAATACGATTGCAGTTTGACTATTGCAATTCACCAACATTGAGTTGAACTTATCTTTCTTAAATCCTAAATGATTCAAGAATATTTTAAGCTAAATAGTCTCTTGTACTACCAATGAAAATACTACAAATTCAACTTTCATTGTGGATAGTGCTATATAAGTCTGTTTCATACTACTTCATGAAATAGCCCCACTATTCAACAAGAAAATATAGCCAAAAGTAGATTTTATTTTATCTAAATCTCCTCCCTAATTGGCATCTCTGTAGTTGATCAAATATATATTACTTCCTTGATAGCACGATGAATAATCCATAGTACCTTTTAGATATCTTAATATTCTTTTAATTGTAGACACCCAATTTGGTCTAGGCCCGGATCAATTGGGCCTGGTCCAAATAGGTAAGTTTATTTTTTTTTTTTTGTATTTTATATTTTTATTTTATTTATATTTTTATTTCTATTATTATTATTATTATTATTATTATTGTTTTTATATATATATTTTTATTTTATGTATTTATTTATTCATTACTACTATTTATTAATATATATATATCTTTATTATTATTATTATTTCTTTTTTTCTTTTTTCTATTAATATTTATATGTATATCAGATTATATGTTATAATTTATCTATTATTTAATTTTAATTTATCTGTTAATTTTTTTGATTTATCTGATTTATTTTCATTAATATTTTTATTTGATTTTTTTTATTTTTTTGATTTATGCGGCTGAAGATTGGATTGAGATTCAATCAGAATAGTCCATGTTGGATTCAATGATTGAATCTCATCCAAAGAGAAATTGGGATCGATCAGAAACTCTTATTATCAATTCCTATAAAAGGGATCCTTAAGAACAGAAGAAAACACAGAAAAAATAGAGAAAAACAGCTACTGATTGAGAGAAAAAGGCATACAGAAGAGATTTGAAGGCTAAAAAGGGGTTTAGAGGCGTGAGAATAGCTTTAGGAATCGGAGAAATTTTTTGGAGATTTTTTTACGAATTTTTTGTTTGGAAATTTCTGAAAAATTTCTAAATTTCGGTGAATTTTTCGACGAAGGTTGAATTTTTCGATGAAAATTTTAACTAAGTTTGAAGTTTTCGACCAATTTTCCAGTTTTCGACAGCATTTTCAGAAACCGATCAGTTTTTCGATGAATTTTCGACGAAAAATCCAGATTTCAACGAAAATTTCCAGAATTCGATGAATATTCAACCGAAGTTCTTCGGGTGTTCTAGAGAGAGAAGAGAGAAAAATATGGAAAAGAGAGAGGGAGGAGGCTCGATCTGCTGAAAAAATGAAGGATTCAGCCTTATATATCCTCTTAAAACGACGTTGTTTTTGCGTTAAATAACCTAGAGGATCCGCGCATTTTGCCAAGATCCGACCCGACCCGAGCGTCGACCTGTTTTTCGACCCAAACGTGATTTGTCTCCCCAAGTCGTTAGTCGAACGAGCTGACATTTCGAGTCATGTTCTTCGAGTCATTTTTCTTCCTTAAGTCGAGCCGAGCCGAGCCGTTAGCCGAGCCGCTTCAGGTTTTTTCTTTTTTTTTTTTTAATTTATTTTTTTATTTTTATTATTATTAGATTAGGTTTATTTAATATATTTTAATCTTTATTTTATTTTTATTTTTGTTTTACTTTTCTTTATTTTTTTATTTTTTATTTTTTATTTTCACTTTTATTTTGTTTTATTATTTTATTTTCTTTAAATAAAATCCAAAAAAAATATTTTGGGGAAAAAGTTGAAAGTATCAATTTTTCTTAAAAATAAATTTTTAAAAAAGTTTTTGAGAAAAAGTTAAAAGTATCAATTTTCCTCGAAATTAAGGTTCCCAAAAAATATTTTTGAGAAAACGTTGAAAGTATCAATTTTTCTTAAAAATAAATTTTCAAAAAAGGTTTTTGAGGAAAACTTGAAAGTATCAATTTTCCTTAAAAATAAAATTTTTTTTAAAACGATTTTTGAGGAAAAGTTGAAAGTATCAATTTTTCTCGAAATTAAGGTTTCCAAAAAAATATTTTTGGGGAAAAGTTGAAAGTATCAATTTTCTTTAAAAATAAATTTTGAAAAAAAAAAGTTTTTGAGAAAAAGTTGAAAGTATCAAATTTTCTCGAAATTAAAGTTTCAAAAGATATTTTGGGAAAAAATTGAAAGTATAAATTTTCCTCGAGATTAAAATTTCTAAAAAATATTTTGGAGAAAAATTGAAAGTATCAATTTTTCCTGCACAAAAACAATTATTTTTTTCTTTCTTTTTATTTTTTTTTAATATTAAATAATCCGACGATGGAGCCTCTGCAAGTGAAACAATAGTTTTCTTGCATGCTCTTGAGGTGAGGGGATTTTTTCAATTTTTTGCTAAAAGTATTAGAGTAAATTGAGAATAATTTTTAATAATTAATTATTTGGTAAATTTTTAAAACTTATTGGATAACACAAATTTAAGCTGGTACCATCTTTTGATGTGTGTTGTGAGGGTGCTATAACCTTCTTCATACGTAACCGTACTCTCGAACCTTGTTCTGGTTAGTAGACCTGAACCTATTCTTTTAGGGACCCTTAAATTTAAGTGTTCTTTGAAAAGATAGATTCTTTAGATGGCCAATCGCACATAGATAAAAAAGATTGGTGGTGACTCCCTTACGTCAATGTCTAGCGATAGATCCCCGGATCTAGACGTTATGACAGCTTGGCGACTCCACTGGAGATCCTGAGAGTCAGGCCAACAAATAATTTGTGTTGTCCAAAAGCCTAATAAAATTGAACCTTTTTGTATACATGTGTTATTATTCATTCATGTTTATTTACCTTGTTAATTATGTCATTCATATGCATGTGCATAACATGAGCTCTACACCCGAGCTCTGTCCCTCTAGGAGGAAGTAAAGTACCTATTGCTTTTGTGAGGTCTAATGCCTCCGCAGTGGCTAACGAAATACTCCAACTCGAATTGAACCTTTTTCGCTCGTAGCCTGTAATGGGTGAGGATTAGGGTGCCTTACTAGTCTGTGATGGACAAGGATATAAGGAGTAATTTGGGAACCTTTAGACTTTGACCTTAAAACCGCATATAGTAAACTTTAAGTATGCTTAACCTATAGATAGAGCCTCACTCTTCCCTTTTAGAATTAACCAAAAGCATAGGATTCATTCCTTTTATTCTGTGTGATGTTTAAATTTACTTAGTTATTTATTTATTCTTTTTCTGGGTATACTAACCTTTTTCTTATTCTTTTGCATTGGTTCATACGCATATCATAAAGTTACATAAAGAACATTTGCTTGAAAAACAGTGTTCAACAAAATTTTTTCATGGACTCCAATGAACGACTAGTTTATTCTTCATCCGTACTAACACCTTGTGGGACACCCAATGAAGTAAGGGCCCAGTCAGAAAAGATTCAACTGAAGATGGAAGATTGCTTGCTAATCGGGTATGATTCTACTCTGTCTCAAGAAACATCTATCCTCCTCAAACAGAACAATCTAGAAGATTTGGTTGATATCTGAAAGAAGATGAGTTTGTCAAGACAAGAGCAGTTTTGCCAGAGACACGGGCATATAGCACACCTTCTAGCAGTAGTTGTTGATGATCAACTAATCAGAGCTATAGCATAATTTTGAGATCCTGCATACAAATGTTTCATCTTTAATGAAGCTGATATGACTTTCACCATTGAAAAATATTTGATCTTGTTGGGTTTGCACCTCAAGGCTCCTAACAAGATATATGTCAAAAAACACAAGTCAAGATTTCATAAAGGTCTGGCAATTATGGATTCTCATATAAAGAAGAAACAAGAACATGTTTACCTATCTTGAAAGTTCTTTCATGAGTTTCTGATGCAACATGCCAATGAAAAACGGGGGTTAGATATATTTGCCTTGGCCATATACAGACTGGTGATCTTTTCAAAGGTTTTAGGATATATTGAGATAGCGGTGGTTGACTTCTTCGAGAGTGTGATCAATGGCTGTAATCCTTCAACGGTAATATTAGCAGAGACTATAAGATCTTTGAGTTATTATCGTCGGAATGGATGACGCTTCATAGGTTACATACAGTTATTATACTTATGGATGAAAAGTCATTTTAAATAGGGAAATGGTGTTTTCTCGAAGCTTTATATATGCAATCGTGTCTCGATCAAGGAATTCTGTGAAAGTGGGTGGTCCGAACAAAAGTCTAAACAAGAATGGATAACTTTTCTACAAGAGTTGAAAAGCACCAAGGTGAGATTGTTGGCCCCATAGATGAATCGTGAGCCTATGTTGTACCAATATAGGGATAGTATAGTGGTCCCACTTCTAGGTTTATGGGGAGCGACAAATTATGCACCACTTCTAGTGAGAAGGTAATTTGGGGAGAACAGTTCATTCCTATGACTTATGGGCTTCATCAGTTAGATTTCTCTTACAGTGAGCCAAAAGCATTTCAGAGGATGAATGAAATGATTAAAGCATGGAAAAATCTTCGAAGAGTGAGTCTTGGATCATTTACTGATAAAGTCACCTCAGGGTACTTGGTTTGGAGAATAAAAAAAAGACAAGAAATGGTATTCACTTATGAAATCTCTCAACTACCAACAGAAGAGAAATTTGGAGAGACACCATCAGAATTAAAGCTTGCAACAAAAGAATTTGAGTCTGAAAAGGGTAAGTTAAAGCAAAAAATCTAGAAGCTTCAAGAAGAAAAAGTCCAATGGAAAGATAGAGTCGAAAGTCATGAAGTTAAAGTTCACAAGATTGCTAAAGAACGTGATACAGCTATTGAAGATCTAGCAAAGCTACACCAAGAGCATAAAAGGTTATGTGTAAGAGAAAGGGCCAAAGAGATAACCATTGTCGAGCTGACTGAGGAAAATACAAGATTAAAACAAGAGTATGCTGAATTAGAAGAAAAAAATACCAAAGCACAAACAGAGAATAACATGCTAAACAATTATTTGAGTAGGCTAAGTCAAAAGTTGAATGAATAAGGAGACCACATCGCTGTATTGGTTAGAGAACATAAAGAATTATCATACCAAGTCTGGTGTGGTAAAAGAGAAAACTTAGGAAGGCAGAAATACATTGAGCACCTAACGACCCAAATCTGTAAAGGGGTATGCAAGGCAAGAGAGATGGTGGAAGAGGTAGTGGCATTGAGACAAATGGTGACCCCAGTAGGAGAACATGGATAGCGTCTGTTGAACTTCATCGAAGAAGTCGAGGCCCAGTATGAACAGATCAAACAATTTTATGGCTATAATTCTAGGATGATAAACTCAATGTAGATAAAATTTTTTTTTGAAATAAATGAAATCTTTTAGTTGAATACCGTTTTTAAGGAAAATGTTCTTTGCATATATGTATTTTTCATTCATTGTATTCTCATTCATTACACTTAATAAAGTAACCATATGATAGTCATACAAATTCACTAATTCTAAGATATGGTACTCAAGGTTCAAGGATAGCTCCATCTAGTGAGAATCTTACCCATTGATACAACACAAGATCTAGAGCAAGGTAAATGGAGCAAAAAAATTCTCACAGATTTGAAAAGATAAAAAAAGCACAGGAGAAGATTGAAAGTGAGTTGAGTAAGATTCTGGATGCTCTTAATAACCTGAATAAAGGAAAGGGAGTTGAACAAAATGTAAGCCAATAAGTTCCCCCGTTGCAAGAAGTGGCTGACCCTTTATATCCTTCAGATTTTAGCCCACCTCAAGCCCAGTCTACTCAAGAGGTTTCACCGCAGCACTTCACATATCTAACATATCTTGGAATACCGTCAGCCTTCAACCTAGGGCATTATAAGAGCTATGTAAATCTTGTCTTTACTAAAAAAGTGGTAGAGCCAATTCCTGATCTAGATGATTTAAAAGAGAATGAGAAAGAAAAGATAAGAATGAAAACTCAGGAAAGCTCCAAGATTAGTATGCTAGAGCAAAGGCTACAGGCTGTGGAAGGATTTAGTTTTTATGGGTCAGTTGATGCTGTTGGGCTTTACCTATTCCCTAATGTGGTCATTTCTCATAAGTTCAAAGTACCAAAATTTAAAAAATATGATGGTACAAAGTGCCCTAGAACTCACATCACAATGTATTACCGAAAGATGGCAGCTCATGCTCATGATGAAAAACTATTAATGCATGTCTTTCAGGATAACCTTACTAGCTCTACGGCCAGATGGTATGTTCAGCTGAACAGAACTCGTATTCGCTCTTGGAGTGATATGGCACATGACTTCATCGATCAATATCAACATATTATCGATTTGGTCCCTGATCGTTTATCTTTACAGAATCTGGAAAAAAAGGCAAACAAGTCTTTTAAAGAGTATGCTCAGAGGTAGAGGGATATTGCTTCTCAAGTACAACCTCCTCTGACTGAGAAAGAGACTACAGTGCTGTTTGTTAGCACTTTAAAATCTCTCTATTATAAAAAAAATGATAGGAAATGCAATGAAAAACTTTACTAATATAGTAATTTCGAGAGAAATTATTGAGAGTGCCATCAAGAATGGCAAGCTAGAAGGAAATGAAGCATCTAGCAAGAGAGTCCCGAAAAAGAAAGAAACTGAAGTTCAGGCTGTGAGGTTTGATAGACAGTAATTTGAAAGTTATCAACCCTACTCACCACCAGGATATCTGCCATATTACCTTACTATAAATAATACTTTCCTTCACCCATACCAACCATTTGTACAATCATCATATCCCCAAACATATCAAACCCCTCATAGGCCTCAAAATACCATGTACAGTCCTAACAATTAACCTACCCCAAGACTCTAAAATCATCCAACTAACTCTATTGGTGGTTCGCGGGAGCAACAAACTACCCGTGAGAAACCTGTGTTTGACCTAATTCCAATGACTTATACAAAATTATATAATGAGCTTTACAATAATCATTTGATTGTTCCAAGTAAATTGGAACCCCTCAAGCCACCTTACCCCAAGTGGTACAATCCCACAGCCCATCGCGACTACCATTATGGGATTGCTGGTCACTCCACCGAAAATTGTACCACCCTAAAACACAAAGTGCAACGGTTGATCTAGGATAGGATGACTTGCTTTGATATGGGAGGGGTGACTGCATCGAATGTTAGTGGCAATCTTTTACCGAATCATAATATGAATGCTATAAGTAAAGAACAGAAGTGCCATATGAAGAAAAGAGTGGCAGATATTAAGACACCTCTCAGTCAACTGTTCGATGTCTTACGGAGAGCTGACATGATATAACTAGTAAGTCCACATAGCTATCATGGAGCATATATAGCTGGTACTAGTTGTAAGTATCATAATAGAGCAATAGGCCATTCTATTGAGACCTGTGAGCAGTTTCACCAAGAGGTGCAAAAACTCTTGGATTCACATCAGATGGAAGTCTATGAAAAAAGAGAAGACTTAAAAAATGTTGAAGTGTCCATGACTGATAGGCATGTAAAGCTGTTTCCAAAACCAGTGACAATTCAGTGTGGAAACAAATCGAAGTCAATCATAGACAAACTCATCCCCAGGCCGGTAACTTTTAAAGTTTCGACTCTTTTCTCGTACAAAGATGATAAAGCTATACCTTGGAGATATAGCTGTGACACTGTAGTTTAAGGGTAAGAAGAAGATGTCTCTAAAGTTGACGTTTCCAATATAACTAGTGTAGGAGGTATTACTCGAAGTGAGAGGTGTTACACTCTAAAAATGTTAGAGAAGGCTAGAAGGAATAAGGTTAAAAAAAGAGAAAGATGAAATAATCCTGAAATAAAACCTGAAAAAGATCGTCCGAAGCCAGTATTAGAAAGAGATGTTTGTGAATTCCTGAAGCTGGTAAAACTTAGTGAGTATTTAGTTGTGGAACAGTTGAATAAAATGCTAGCTCGAATCTCATTATTATCACTACTGTTGAACTCAGAACCACACCGAAATGCCCTGCTGAAAGTGTTGAATTAGGCATACGTGGCACATAACGTATTTGTTGAATATGTGAACCACCTCTAGTCATGCCAAATCACATTTCATTCAATGATGATGAGATTCTTTTAGAGGAAAAAAGAAATGCCAAGGCTCTGCATATCACAGTCAAGTGCAAGAGCCATATCATAGCCAAGGTCTTTATCGATAATGGCTCTGCTATCAATGTCATGCCTATGTCAACTTTGGTAAGGCTACCCATTAATTACTTTCATATTAAAGATAGTAAGATGATTGTGAGAGCCTTTGATGAGACCAAAAAAAAAGTTTTGGGGGATATCGAGATGCCCTTACAAATTGAGCCATGCACTTTCAATGTAAAGTTAAAAGCTTTAGGGGATATCGAGATGCCCTTACAAATTGAGCCATGCACTTTCAATGTAAAGTTTCAAGTGATGGATATCTCTCAATCCTACAGCTGTCTATTGAGAAGGCCATGGATTCACATGGCAGGAGCTATGCCCTTTACTTTGCACCAGAAGATCAAGTTCAATGTAGAAGGTCAATGAGTAGTGGTAGTTAGGGAGAAAGACATGCTAGTGACCCAACCATTGAACGTTCCATATGTAGAGGCTATCGAAGAAGCATTGGAATGCTCTTATCGATCTTTTGAATTGGTTAATTCTGTAGGTGAAAGATTTCAAAATCAACCTTTTTCAAGGCCAGTGATGAGTCAAGTCATCAATAAGAGCTGGTATCCAGGAATAGGGCTAGGCAAAAACTTGTAGGGAATAAAAGAACCCTCGATGGTGATAGACAATAACGACATGGTAGGCCTAGACTATAAGATGGTAGAATGGAAAGTCAAAAAAAGGCCATAAGGAAAGACAGCAAGACTAATGTTTATCCCACACTTGTATGAGACTTTCAGACCTGGAGGATTCATGTACCCAGAGACGAGAAAAAGTATGGAAAACACTTTTACCCAGCTAGCCATTAATGCTGTTAAAGATGAAGTGGGGCTTAATCAAGAGGAGTGGGTTCACCTTTGTCTACAGATTACGAGCTGAATAATTAGAGTGTCATCAAGATGTTTGTGACTTTTGATTCTAATACAATGTAATTGTAACATCTCAATAGCTATTGCCCAAGGCATTGGGGTGATCTTTTTTATTTAGGCCATTTATCTTTTATTATTTTTAATAAAAATAAGAATGATGCATTTTCATTCATTTCTTCTTGTGTCTTCATCATTTTTATATTTCTAAGCACATTTTGCCAACATATCCCATTTCATCCAATTTCAGGTCTTTAAATGAACATGAAGATAATCATGATAACAATAAAGAGGTTAGCTTTGAGAATTCAATTAACACTGATGAACTTGACAATGAAGAGAATTATGAGGAATATGTTATGCCTCCGGACCTAATGAGATTTATTGAATAAGAAAATAAGTCAATTGAGCCTCACCAAGAGATAGTTGACTTAGTGAATCTGAGAGATGAAGAGAATAAAAAAGAGGTCAGAATGGGCATTTCACTTTCATCAGGAGATGGACAACGATTGGCAGACCTACTTCAAAAACTTGTAGATGTATTTGCTTGGTCTTATCAGGATATGCCAGGGTTGAGCACAGAGATAGTGGAGCACAGATTGCCCTCAAAGTCAGAATATAAGCTAGTTCAACAGAAACTGAGACAGATGAAACTCGAAATGCTACTAAAAATTAAAGAAAAGGTGAAAAAACAATTTGATGCAGGTTTTCTACAAGTGGCTAAGTATCTAGAGTGGGTGCTAATATAGTACCAGTTTTTAAGAAAGATGAAAAGGTGTAAATGTGTGTAGATTATCATGATTTGAATAAGGCTAGCCCAAAGGATAACTTTTCTTTACCTCATATCGACACACTGGTAGATAACATGGTTAAGCATTCAATTTTTTTCTTTATAGATGGTTTCTCAGGGTATAATCAGATAAAAATGGCTGCAGATGATATGGAAAAGACTACTTTCGTGACCATATGGAAAACTTTTTGCTACAAAGTCATGCTTTTTGGATTAAAGAATGCTGGGGCAACATATCAAAGAGCCATTGTAACACTCTTTCATGACATGATGCATAAAGAGATCGAGGTGTATGTAGACGATATGATTGTAAAGTCGTGTGAAGATGAAGATCATGTCACTAGCCTCATAAAGTTATTTGAGAGGTTGAGAAGATTTCAGCTCAAATTAAACCCAGCCAAGTGCACCTTTGGGGTAAAGTCAGGACAGTTGCTAGGCTTTGTGGTCAGTGAAAGAGAAATTGAAGTCGATCCCGATAAGATACGGGCCATTCAAAATCTGTCACCTTTCAGCACACCAAAGGAAGTTTGAGGTTTTCTGGAGAGATTGAACTACATTTCTCGATTTATCTCTCAGCTTACTTATAAATGTGATCCCATATTTAAGCTTCTCCGTAAGAATAATCTTAGAAAATGGAATGAAGAATGTCAAGAGGCGTTTGATAAAATTAAGCAATACTTATCGAACCTTTTAGTATTGGTGTCTCCTGTTCCGAGGAAACCTTTAATTTTATACTTAACTGTATGTGAAAATTCAATGAGATGTGTACTGAGGTAGCAAGACAAGGCTAGTCGAAAGGAGATAGCTATTTACTATCTGAGTAAAAAGTTCATAGAATATGAATCCAAGTATTCTGTATTGGAAAAATGTGTTGTGCATTAGCATGGACTGCCAAAAGACTCAGACAATATATGCTCTATCATACTACATGGCTCATAGCAAAACTGGATCCAATTAAGTATATCTTTGAGAAACCTTCTTTGTTTGGAAGAATCGCTAGATGACAAGTAATACTCTCGAAATATGATATTATATACGTGAGCCAAAAAGTAATAAAAAAAGGGCACTATAGCAGAATTTCTTACAGATCGTGCTACTAAAAAGTATGAGCCAATGAAGTTAGAATTCTCTGATGAAGACTTAATGACTATTTCCCAACTGGAGGAAAGAGAGCATGGAGAAAAATGTTGGAAAATGTACTTTGATGGAGCTGCCAATACCTTTGGGCATGGAATTGAGGTAATTCTGATCTCTTTAGAAGAATAATACTGCCCTGTAACAGCAAGATTAAATTTCAATTGCACAAACAACATCGCTGAATATGAGGCTTGTGTCATGGGCTTACAAGCTGCTATAGATAGATGAGTGAAAACACTGAAAGTGTTTGGAGACTCAGCTCTAGTTATATATTAGTTGAAAGGAGAATGGGAGACAAGAGATTCAAAGCTCGTTTCATATCATAAGTATATTCTAGAGTTGACGAAATAATTTGAAGATATCCAGTTTGACCACTTACCTCGAAAAAAGAATTTGATTACTGATGCATTGGCTACTCCAACTACAATGATTTGAATTAATGACAATACTGACATTTAGCCCATCAAGCTAGATGTTAAGGATATACTAGCTTATTGCTCTAATGTAGAAAAAGAAAAAGATGGAAAACCCTGGTATTATGACATCCTACAGTATATTAAGGATCAACAATACCCAATTCAAGCAATAAAAAATGATAAAAGGGTCATCCGGAGATTGGCTATGAGTTTTTTCCTAGATGGGGATGTTCTGTACAAAAGAAGTCGGGATCAAGTATTATTGAGGTGCGTAAGTAAGACTGAAGCAAAAAAAATTATTGAAGAGGTGCATGATGAAATATGTGGGGCACATACCAGTGGATATATGATGGCGAGATAGATCATGAAAGCAAGATATTACTGGTTGACGATGAAGAATGATTACATTGACTATGCTCGTAAATGTCATAAATGCTAGATATATACTGATAAGATCTATGCTCTGTCTTCTGCTTTACATGTTATGGCACCACCATGGCCATTCTCAATGTGAGGCATGGATGTCATCGATCCAATCACCTTAAAAGCTTCTAACTGGCACAGATTCATTTTTGTGATGATAGATTATTTCATAAAATGGGTAGAGGCAGCATCATATGCAAGTGTGACACGATCTGTGATTTACAAGTTCATAAAGAGAGAGATCATCTGTAGAAATGAACTTTCAGAGAGAATTATTTCAGATAATGCCAAGAATCTAAATAGTAAGATGATGTAAGAAATATATGCTCAATACAAGATCAGGCATCATAACTCGACATCATACCGTCCGAAAATGAATGGGGCAGTTGAGGCAGCCAATAAGAACATAAAAAAAATTTTGGAAAAAATGATCGAGACTTACAAAGATTGACATGAGAAGTTACCATTTGCATTGTATGCATATCGAACGTCAGTTCGTACCTCTACTAGGGCAACCACATTTTTTTTAGTTTATGGGATGGAAGTTGTACTACCAGTGAAAGTAGAGATCCCCTCTTTGAGGGTTCTAAAAGAAGTTAAGTTGAAAAAAGCTGAATGGATTCAAGAATGCTATGAACAGTTAAATTTCATAAAAGAAAAGAGATTGACTGCATTGTGCCATGGTCAGCTATATCAAAGAAGAATGATAAGGGCTTATGATAAGAAGATTCGACCCCGTTACTTTCGAGAAGGAGAGTTGATCTTGAAAAGAATTCTTTCAATCCAGCACGATAGTAGAAAAAAATGAACTCCGAATTGGAAAGGGTCGTATGTGATGAAATGGGTTTTTTCGGATGAAGCACTGATACTGACTGAGATGGATGAAAATGATTTACCCCATCCTATAAATTTTGATGCTGTGAAAAAATACTATGCTTGAAAAAAAATGAAAAAATAAAAAAATAAAAAAATGAAAAAATGAAAAAATGAAAAAAATAAAAAATGAAAAAATGAAAAAAAAGAGGAAAAAGTGAATGAAAAAGGAGGACTCAAGGCGAAAACCCTAAAAAGACAGTTTGAGTCATAGAGGGTTTGTCTAAGTTGAAAACCTGAAAAGACAGCTTAGATAAGGAGAATACAGCATCGAATTTGAAAGTCTGCTGACATGGAGGCTAGCAAATACGGAAGAGTTTCAAGTTGTTAAATACATCAGAGGGTTGGGTTTTCACAAAAAACTTTGAGATGTGTTATCATGATTATCTGATTGTTCATTTTGGGTTTTATCCCCATACTTATCATTGTAATTCTCCCTTGGCCAAAATTGGCCAACATTTGGCTAATAAGAGACATTCTATTTTATTTTTTGTCTTTTTCTGATGATTGTTTCTCGACCATTCATATTCTTTTCTTCCTAATACCCTACCATGGAAGAAATGTGTAAATGCATTCTTACTTTTTGAGTTTGAAATAATGATTGATGAATGAAGACAACATGAAAGATTTTTACATTACATTGAATAGTTAAGAGTGATAAAGGCAGAATCGAGATGTTCAGTTCCTGATTAGGACATTGAATTTGGGAAGAGATTTTTTACAGGAAGAATGTGAGTGAAAGAGACAATTAAGAGCTACACTAGCTCGATCTTAGAAGAGCAGCGTAATCTAGTTTTTAAAGAATCAAAGGGTTTGATGCCCAAGAAAAGAGCTTGAGAAACTTGAGTACCATACATTGAATAGGAATTAATTGGCCAACATTTGCAGAGCATGCATTGAAATTTATATGCATTGCATAGCATATACTACTTTCAGGAAAGTATAGTGTATAAATTCAAGAAGCAAGGGTGTTTCAACATCCCACATAGAGGAGATAGATGTGAAGACATTTTCAAAATTAAAAAAAAAAAAGCTTGTCAGGTAAGTTCCTAATCCTTGAAATAGGATGTCTCTTGGTATCGGGGTTGATTTATAAGGCCTTTGGGCATAATCTCCTGAAATTTCTTCAAACACAATTTTCAACTCTTTTGGACATGATTGTCAAGGAGCAATTTACTTTTCAAAGTCGTGGTGCCTCTGTTTAAAGGAGCAATTTGTTTTTCCAAAGTCGTTGAGCCTCTGATTAGAGGAGCCATTTATTTTTTCAAAGTCTTTGAGCCTCTGATTAGAGGAGCCATTTATTTTTCCAAAGTCGTTGAGCCTCTGCTTCGAGGAGTTTTGATCAAATCTTAAAAAAAAAAAAAAGAAAAAAAAATGTCGAGTTAAGTCTTGATTGGATGTCTACGTCTTTGCGCAATTTTTGTTTCACAGAAAATGTGCAAAGAGGGACAGCTGTAGACACCCAATTTGGTCCAGGCCCGGATCAATTGGGCCTGATCCAAATAGGTAAGTCTATTTTTTTTATTTTTTTTTGTATTTTTTTTGTATTTTATTTCTATTATTATTATTGTTTTTATATATATTTTTCTTTTATTTTTATTTTATGTATTTATTTATTCATTACTATTATTTATTAATATATATATATCTTTATTATTGTTATTATTATTTTTTCTTTTTTTCTTTTTTTGTTAATATTTATATGTATATCAGATTATATGTTATAATTTATCTGTTATTTAATTTTAATTTATCTGTTAATTTTTTTGATTTATCTGATTTATTTTCATTAATATTTTTATTTGATTTTTTTTTATTTTTTTGATTTATCCGGCTGAAGATTGGATTGGGATTCAATCAGAAGAGTCCATGTTGGATTCAATGATTGAATCCCGATCCAAAGAGGAATTATGATTGATCAAAAACTCTTCTGATCAGTCCCTATAAAAGGGATCCTCAGGAATAGAAGAAAACACAAAAAAATAGAAAAAAAATAGCTACTGGTTGAGAGAAAAAGGTATACAAAAGAGATTTGAAGGCTAAAAAGGGGTTTAGAGGCGTGAGAATAGCTTTAAGAATCGGAGAAATTTTTTGAAGATTTTTCTGTGAATTTTTCGACGAACGTTAAATTTTTCGACGAAAATTTTGGCCAAGTTTGAAGTTTCTGGCCAACTTTTCAGTTTTTGACAGCATTTCCAGAAACCAATCAATTTTTCGACGAAATTCCGACGAAAAACCTAGATTTCGATGAAAATTTTTAGAATCCGATGAATATTCAATCGGAGTTCTTCGGGTGTTCTAGAGAGAGGAGAGAGAAAAAAAAGGAAGAGAGAGAGAGGGAAGTGGCTCGATCTGCTGAAAAATGAAAGATTCAGCCTTATATACCCTCTCAAAACGACACCGTTTTTGAGTTAAATAACTCAAAAGATCCACACGTTTTGTCAAGATCTGATCCGACCCGAACGTCGACCCACTTTTCGATCCATGCGTGATCTGTCTCCTCGAGCCGTTAGCCGAGTCGAGTCGACATTTCAAGCCGCATTCTCCGAGCTGTTTTTCTTCCTTAAGTCGAGCCGAGTCGAGTCGTTAGCCAAGCCGCTCCAGGTTTTTTTTTAATTAATTAATTAATTTTTATTATTATTAGATTAGGTTTATTTAATATATTTTTATCTTTATTTTATTTTTATTTTTGTTTTACTTTTTTTTATTTTTTATTGTTTATTTTTTATTTTCACTTTTATTTTGTTTTATTATTTTATTTTCTTTAAATAAAATCCAAAAAAATATTTTTGGAGAAAAGTTGAAAGTATAAATTTTTCTTAAAAATAAATTTTCAAAAAAGTTTTTGAGGAAAAGTTAAAAGGATCAATTTTCCTCGAAATTGAGGTTCCAAAAAAATATTTTTGGAAAAAAGTTGAAAGTATCAATTTTCTTTAAAAATAAATTTTCAAAAAAGATTTTTGAGGAAAAGTTGAAAGTATCAATTTTTCTTAAAAATAAATTTTCAAAAAAAGTTTTTGAGGAAAAGTTGAAAGTATGAATTTTTCTTAAAAATAAAATTTTTTTTAAAACGATTTTTGAGGAAAAGTTGTAAGTATTAATTTTCCTCGAAATTAAGGTTTCCAAAAAAATATTTTTGGAGAAAAATTGAAAGTAAATTTTCAAAAAAAGTTTTTGAGGAAAAGTTGTAAGTATTAATTTTCTTCGAAATTAAGGTTTCCAAAAAAATATTTTTGGAGAAAAGTTGAAAGTATCAATTTTCCTTAAAAATAAATTTTCAAAAAAAAAGTTTTTGAGAAAAAATTGAAAGTATCAATTTTCCTCAAAATTAAAGTTTCAAAAGATATTTTGGGAAAAAGTTGAAAGTATCAATTTTCCTCGAGATTAAAATTTCTAAAAAATGTTTGAGAAAAAGTTGAAAGTATCAATTTTTCCTGCACAAAAACAATCATTATTTTCCTTTTTATTTTTTTAATGTTAAATAATCCAACGATGGAGCATCTACAAGTGAAACAGTAGTTTTCTTGCATGCTCTTGAGGTGAGGGAATTTTTTCAATTTTTTGCTAAAAGTATTAGAGTCAATTGAGAATAATTTTCAATAATTAATTATTTGGTAAATTTTTAAGGCTCATTGGATAACACAAATTTAAGTTGGTACCATATTTTGATGGGCGTTGTGAGGGTACTATAACTTTTCTCACATGTAACCGAACTCCCGAACCCTGTTCTGGTTAGTAGACCTGAACCTATTCTTTTAGGGACCCTTAAATTTAAGTATTCCCTGAAAGGATAAATTTCTTAGGTGGCCAATCGCACCTAGATAAAAAAGATTGATGACGACTTCTTTAAGTCAATGTCTAGTGATAGATCTCCGGATCTAGATGTTATGACATTAACGATTTTTTAATGGGATTGACTTGGATTGAATTGATATCTACTTACCATGCCCATGGCAGAGCAGATGTACGACCTTATGCACATCATAGTATACATAAAGCTTCCAACATCACTAGAGTAAGGAACTCTTATCATTTGTTTTTTTTTTTTTTTTATAGAGTTTTAGGACACATCTTCTGTTTAAGGCCTTCACATTTCGTTATAAGAGTATCTATTGGCTTGCAGTCTTGCATATTGAATCATTCTAAAATTTTTTTAATGTATTATTGTTGTGAAAAAGCTAACAACTTCATGGCACGATCTCTCATAATTTCTACACCAAGTACGTAAGCTGCTTCGCCCATGTCCTTTATTTCAAAATTTGATAACAGCCAAGTATTCACTTTAGTGATATACTCTATATCATTGCCAACTAATAGTATGTCATTTACATAAAGTGACAAGATCACAAATTTATCTTTGTCTCTTTTGACATATACACAGTGGTTTTCATCAATCATAACAAAATCATATGAAATTATCTCTTGATAAAATCTAATATATCACTATCTAAAAGATTGTTTAAGGCTGTAAATCAATTTTAATAGCTTATACATTTTATGCTATTGACCTTTGTCAATGAAACCTATAGGTTGTTCCATATATATTTCCTCATTCAGTCCTTTGTTTAGAAAAAAAGTTTTCACATCCATTTGATGTAACTCCAATCTAAACTAGTTACAATGGCTAGAATTAAACATATCGAGGTAAATTTCACAATAGGAGACAAAGTTTTTTCATAATCAATTCCTTGTTGTTGAGTATACCTTTTCGCTACTAAACAAGCTTTATATCTTTCAATTGTCTCATCTAGTTTACACTTAATCTTGATAACCCATTTGTTCCCAATTGCTTTACATCATTTAGGAAGATCAACCAATTTCAAACATGATTTAATCTCATAGACTTTATCTCCTATTTAATTACTTTCATTCATTTTTCTTTTATAGTAGATGAGAGAGCTTTCTTAATATTTCATGGCTCTTTTTCATCTTGTGGGGGTAATCAAGAACGTTTCCTCTTCTATGTCAAAATGAAGTCAAGGAATTTTCACGATTACTTCACTTGACTTATGATTCTTGGAAAATTAATTCACCAAATTCATCATCTTTAGTCATGCTCTAACTTGGATGAGATATAGTTGGTTCTTGATTAGGAACATGCATTAACTGATTTGAAACTAACAAATTATTTTTTTTCTTAATCTTGTAAAGAGACATTTTCTGATCTATCTCACCTCTCTTTAGAAATTTACTTTTTAAAAAAGTGAAATCCCAGAATTCAAATTTAGTTACACTCCCACTTGACTATTTACCTATTAACATGTATCCCTTTGAATGCTTAGAATTTTTTACAAATATATTCTTTTTACCTCGAGGACCTAGCTTGCCATATGGATGAGTAGTCTTATGTATATAAGTAGCACAACCTTAAGGTCTCAAATTACTGAGATTAGGTTTTCTCATGGTCTATAATTCATAAGTGGTGTGTGTAACCAAGTTGAAAAGTACCCTATTGAGAATATAGGCAACAGTTAATAACTAATCACCCCAAAAGGTGATTGAGAAATTTTCTTGGGTCATTATAGAGCTTACCATTTTAGAAAAGTCTTATTTCTTCTCTCTGTAACACCATTTTGTTGTGGAGTCCTAGGAGCCTATCAATACCTTTTTCATCACATAATTGTTTGAATTGATCGAACAAATACTCACATTCTTGATTCGTTCTTAATGGTTTAATGTTTCTATCTAGTTGATTCTCTATCAAGGTCACATCTTTTCTAAAACATTCTAATACTTCAGACTTGTGAGAAATTAAATAGATGAACCCAAAGCGTGTAAAAGCATCGATGAATGTGATGAAATACTGACCTCATTTCCATGATCGAGCACTCATTAGGTGATAAATGTCAAAATGTATTACTTGCATTGAAACTTTAACTCTAGTTCTTTTACAAAGTGATTTTTTTATCATTTTTTTGCTAGACAACTTTTATATAATGTAAATTAACTTTTTCAATAGGGCCTAGTAATCCTAATTTTGCTAATTTATCCATTCTTTATTGACCTATATGACCAAGTATAGCATACCAAATATTCACATCAGAATCAATCCTAAAGGAAAAGCTTACATTATGGTATGAAATAATATCTAACATAATAAAACCATTTGACAAATATTTAGATCCATAATAAGTTGTATCCAAATACAAACTTAAACCAATACTGTTGAAATTCAAAACAAATCCTAAATTAAGAAAAACATTGATAAAAACCAAATTCGATGAATTTCGTCGAATATAAAAGCATAAGGTACATCATAAAGGATAAAAGTTTTTCCACTATGTATGCATAGCTTGCAAGTGTCAATTTTCCTTGCTTCAATTTGTGAATTGTTTCTTACATAGATCCAATTTTTTGTGTGGAATTCGAAAAAAATTCACAAATGCATTCTTGTCTCGTGCTACATAGTCTATGATCCCTAAGTCTATAATCTACAGAAGATGTGATATAGTACCAAAAATAAACACAATGCTTTTAGCATTATGAAAAATTCTTTAAGGGTTTGTAACTTTTTTGGCTCGTTACATTCACAAGCAAAGTACCTTTTTTTACAGTTAAAGTGGTTGACTTTCAGTTTATTCTTTTTAGGATGAGTCTTGGGGCCTTGTCTTTTACCAATTTGGCCATTCTTTGGCCTCTTAAGAGTTTTCTCATTGTTCCCACCATGTGGTCTGTGCTTAAAGGCCGAAACTTTTTTTGAATTGGATAATACCATATAACTATCAGAACTAGGCTTAAATGCTTCCATACGATCGTTCTTTAGTTGAAGATAATGAAAAACATCATTGAGAGTCTTTATACTCTCATTGTGAGTAAGGTAAACTTTCATGTGCTTCCAATTGTGTGACAAAGAATGGATAATAGCTTAAACATGTTGTGAATCTATTAGAGTGTGGCCAGCCTCTTTTAACATGCTTATCATGTTTGACATCTTTCTCATATGCTATCTTATATTATGATTAGGTCACTTCTTGTTTGTGTCAAACTTGATAGTGAACTATCTTGGTTTGGTAACAAAAGTTGCATTGCTTTCACGGCATTTCACATCTCTTTAGCTATTCCATGAGATCGAAACTCGCGCATAATATTATTCTCCACATTATTACCAATGTAATATGTGCAGTAAAGTTTTTTTTTTTAAGGTCTCATAAGCCTCTTGGTCTTTTCTATACTAGGACATATTCCCTTTCTCATGCTCATCAAGGATGTTGTTCAAAATATCAAGAACCTTTTGTTCTTCAAGTACATATTAGATTTTTATACTTTAAATCTCATAGTTGTCCCCATTCAGCTTCTCACCCTTGTTTAACTCAAGAACAATGTTCTTAGAAGCATAAATCATTTTAAAGTATAATTCTACATTTGAGAGACATATGCACTAATTAATGCCTAGCATTGTACACTTCTAATTTTACCATAATGTCACAAATAAAATAGTGTCAATCATTCACATAAAAATGAAACCAAAATGTCACTTTTTTTGCAATCAAATTCTATTTTTTTTAAATGTGTTTAATTATCATTAATTTATTTCAATGTGCAAAATTAATTATTCTAAGATAGAAAAAATCATTTATCTTATAACTCTCACTACCCATAAGGTTACCAATAAATAATCAATAACACATATATTTTGATTTCAAACATGCAAGTCTTTAAAAACATAATTCAAATCCATAAACATGTTCATAATAAAAATATATATACATACTAAATGTTAATAAAAAATATTCTTAATAATTTTGAATGACTTGTCTAAGAATAGGGATTGATTTTAAAAATTTCTTTGATAGTTCTGTATTCACATTGCCCATCTATAGAGGTTCAAAAATTTTGTGTTTCTCATTACAAAGACTTGGGCAAACTGAGAGGGTCACACTCCTTTTTGCTCTCATTCTCATGTATTCATTTACAAAATTTTTAATTAATGTTTCATACTTAGGATCACTTCCCAAAGACATCTAGACATCTTGAAAAAGATTTTTTTGTTTATGAGTCAAAAGTATACCTATCAACATTTCATATTTAATCTACTAATCCCTAATGTACGTGCAGCTACACCAGATCAATTTTTGGATCATGCCATTTACTTTGATGATATACCTTTCAATATCATCATTTGGATCCATTCGGTATTATGTCTATTCCATTGTCAACCTTATGACTTTCAGAAATTATGCTAGTATCCTTTGAACTATTGGAGTCTTCATAAAAATATTCATGATTTTTTGTGACAACATATGACAAAAAATTATGAGTTCATGAGTCAACACAAGTTCAAAAAAATGATTAAGACTTATCTCAATCGTTCTTGTGTGATCCGACATCCAAAGTCAACAAGGACAAATTTTTTTTGAAATATTGCCTAAAACCAAAAAAAAAAAAAGATCTAAAATGGCAATATATCAATGGCATTCTTTTATTCCAAGAATTATCACAACAACATTAATTATATCAAGAACACAAAAAATATGTCATCTCTTATGGATATTCGCAAGCATACAAGAACATACCATGTTTTTAGTTATGAAGAACATATAAATGAATAGAATACAAGCTAATTTAGCTCTGATGCCAATGTCAAATAAATTCACATGAAAGATATATATATATATATATATATACGAACATAATCATATATATTTAGTTGTTAGATGGAAGTAGAAGCAAAAACTTGGTTTGAATCACTGGTTGTTGAATAAGATTACATTACAAAAAATTGCTCATTTTCACAGCGTAAGCCCTTCGTACCGATTGCAAGAATTTCTCATTAAGAGTTGTTCAATACTTACCTGATTGCTCATTTTATATATTGAAATATAGATTTCACGAAAAGTTCTCTCAACTTGAAAGTTGTAAAATGACAACTTTTTTACACAATTAAGTTTATTATATCTCATGAAATTTTTTGAAATGCAAGATGAGCATTCCATATAACTGGCAAGTGCTGTATGCTTTAAGAAATCATGGAAAAAAACAAAATTTGCACTAATGAGGCTCTATTAAAGTTTAAAAGAAAGGCGTATACTTTATGATCAATGGTGACTTTTAGGTTTTAGTAGTATCAAGGATCCATGATGATGAGTAAGATTAGGATGTGGACTGTAATTTGTTATTATGAACATCTTGTATATGTCAAATTTGCATTACAATTTGCTTTAAAATGCTAATCAAAAGGCTTATTTTGTAGCCTACAAAAGAGGTCATGCCTCTAAGGCTTACTTTCTAACTATAAGTGTAAATGATACATTAGTATTCGCAAGCTACTCGGTTTGAATAATATAAAACTTGAATTCGATTTGGTTATTATTGAGTTGAGCAAGAGCTCGAATAACTCGACTTATCAATTGAATCAAGTTCAAACATTCTTATATCTAGCTCAAGTATTCACGAATTTAATTGAGTTTTTATATTTTAATATATTTTAATTATTTTAATTAATAAAATATCTCAAACTTGAGTTCGAGTTCGAGCACAAATAATTAAGCTTTTGTCTAATATAAGAATCGAACTTATTTTTTCATGTTAATTGAGTTTAATTGAATGAGCTCAATTAGTTTAATTTCAATCTTGAGTTGAACTCGAGCTAAAAAAAATTCGATCGAGTTCAAACTGAGTTTCAAACCTCAAATTTTGAATTGAGCTCTAGCTCGAACTTAATATTGTATTGTCTCCAACTCGATCGATTACATCCCTACTTTCAACTACAACAAGCAATACAATGTTGGGATCATAATCCAATGCAAAAAATGCATAATCCACTGTATACAAACTTATATTGGGATCATTTCTTAACAATTCCTATCCATTTAGTTGTTTTTGAAGTAATTGTTGTGAAATTTACGAAATGAGAAAAGTTTATCTCTAAATTCTAATCGTGTAATCGAAAATCACACGTGTTAGAAAACAAATACAAAGAAAATGATTTTGTTCTTTGTTTGTGTGGGTTCATCTATCAAGCTTCTTAATTTTTTCCCCTAAAATCAAGCTATTAATTTTGGTTTATCGGAAACAACTTGAATAGAAAAAATTAATTGATAAATTATGCAAATAATCCTATACTCACAAGAAATTTGGAAGTTAGTTCTTGTATTTGTATAAAATTTAAAATTTAACCCTTATAATATAAAAAGAGAAATTATTAAATACACTAATAATGGAGTTTTTTAATTCTACAAATAGGATTAAGAGGATGATAATATATTAATTTTTTAAAATTTTTTTAATTTTTTTAAAAGATTAAATTTACGTTTTTTATATTTTTATATTTTAATTTCATTTTTTAAAGTTTTTTTTTTATTTTTTAATATTTAAAAATTTAGAAGTGTTCTAAAATCTTTAAATACTTTGAATTTTTTTAGAAATTTTTTAGTTTTTAAAAAATATGAAATATACATTTTTCAAAAGTTTAATATTTTAAATAAATATTATTTTTTGAATTTTTTATATTTTCAAAATTTAACATTATTTATTCAAAATATTTAATTTTTTTTAAACTTTTCATAGTTTTTATAAAAGTTTTCTAGATTTTTTAATTTTTGATGTTTCTTAGAAATTTTTTATATTTTTTAATATTGAAATGAAAATAAATAAATAAACTATAAAGAAGACACAAATTTCTAGATGTTGTTAGAAAAACATAAAAATCTGAATAAAATAAAGAAATAATGAAACACTAAAAAATTTTGATTTTGATTTATTTTTCACTTAAATAAAATGAAAAACATGTAAAAATTTTTAAAATTTATAAACTCTTTCTAAAATATAAAATATTATAAAAATGTTCTAAAAATAAAAAATTAAATACTATAAAAAATTTTATAAAAATTAAAAATAATAAAAATAATAAAATTAAATATGTTATTTAATTAAAAATGTTAAATTTAAAAAATACAAAAACCTTCAGAAAATAAAAAATAAATTTAATATTTTTAAAAAACTAAAAAATTTGTTAAAAATTTAAAATATTTTTATATTTAAAGGACTAAATTTCAAATTCTTTCAAGTATCATAATTAAATTTTAAATTTCATGAAAGTATAAAAATTATTTGGATAATTTAATAATTAATTTCATCAATTTTAATTGTTATGTTAGCAAATCAACATCGTAAAGTCAACAATCACATTAAAATTTTAACAGCAAAAAATTGATAGAATTTGTTATTAGATTAAGACTATTAAATAAAAATAGTATGAAAATTAAATTTATATGAATTATAATGTAAAAATTAAATTTTAAATTTTCATAAAATATAAAATCCTTATGGCATAATTTAATTTTTTTCTTTTACTTTATTTTATTTTATTAATTTCATTCTTATGCAATGGTAATATATCAAGAGTAAGATGCAGTTGAAATTATTATTATATTTTATAATAAGGTAAGAGATTTTGAAGAGGTTTTTATTTTTAGGGTTCAAAGTGAAAATTATCAAAATAATTCACCGTAAAATAAAAGATTTTGAAAGATATTTTGGTTTTTAAGTTTAAGAGAATATTTTCATATATAAAATTTATAAAAATATAAAACTAAAAATATAAAGAGTTTATATTATTTTCGTCTTCTTCTCCATTTTCTCCCTCTAAAACTCATCTCTCTTTCTTCCTACTCTCTCCACAGTTCCTGTCTCCATGTGGTTCCCGATCTCTAGTAAAGAAGATGATGACTTATTTAGGGTTTCTTATTTCTATAGAACTTTCACATGAAACAAAAGTGAAACAAATCCAGCTTACCCAATTGTAGGCAATACCCATTAGCTCCAGAAGGCCAAGAATCAGGGGAAGCCTATCAATTGTTATTTTTCTCTATTCTGCAACTGAGCACCGCCATAATCACCAGTCTCCTCTGCCACTCATCATCCAATCGCCACCTCGTTATCCTCGCTGCCAAATAGTACCCATCCAATCTCAGATAAAACGTATCCAAAAACACCCAGTAGAACAAGAATTTTCTTAAAGATAAACACATCTCCAAAAACTAATCCCCCGTCGCCCCCTCCTTTATTTGTTTCAACGGAGCTCCATTAATTGCTCGTCAATGTCGCCAAGGCCCTTTATACTTAACGGTTGATTTTCTTGGTTAATTTTATTGCTTTTGGACTTTTTTCTGATAACTTGTTGGTTTTGGATTTTTTGTTGGATAACTTGTTTGGGTTTTGGTTGGTTGTCCGTTGAAGATTCGAGAGGGTAGGATTAAGATTCGATCAGTTTTTTTTTTTTTAAATAAAAGAAAAAATATATTTTATTTTTAATTAAACATAATTAATTTAATTTTTTTATTATTGGGTTAATCAGTCAGATGTTTATCACATGTTTATTGGTAAAAAAACGTGACACATGTACAAAATTATTTGTCTCACTTGAATAGCCAAATGAGCAACCAAAAGCCATGTCATCATTTAATTTAGTCTGTTATGCTATATAATGGCTTGAGTCTCTCGTGATGTTTTTTTGTTAAAAAAGTCTCGTATTATTAGAGTCGAAAAGGTGTGATCTTTATTTTGATAAAATAATATATTTAATCATAAATTAAGTAATATTTTAAATATTTAATTTTAAATTAAATATTTAGCCATTATACGTAAATGATAAGTGATAAAGAGAGAAGAGTCCACTTAAATTAAATTACTTGCTGACTTGAAATTACATTGTCTTTTTCTTTTAAATTGTGAAAAATTAACTCCTGCTTTTGACCTTTGATGTAAGAATGGAGCAGGCAGCCACAATATCAGAATAACTAATAAGTATTCTTTTAAAATTTATTAATAATAATTAAGTTTAATTTAATTAACGAGCCTGAAGAAGAGAGATGAGCAAATTAAGCGAAGAATGCACGTATTTTCTACAATATTCAAATTGTTTCGCGGTTGAATTTGCATGGCTTCTTCTTCACACCTTCATTTTTGGCTTCCTCAACGTACAAATCCGGACAAAATAAAATTCCGCCGTTTACTTTACAGTAACGAAAAGTCAATAGTAATATAACATATATATCTATATATAGTAATTAAGCACGTCACAAACTTTTAAAAAATAATAAGTAAAAATTATAAAATATGATTTAAGATTTGATATCATGTTAAATATTTAATTTAAAATTAATTAATAATAAACAAATGGTTTAATTTAAATATAAAATCTTGAAAATTTTAATATTTAACAAATATGAGATATTATCACCTCACCAGACGTAATTATATTAATTTTTTGGACTGATAACAACAAGGTAAAGAAATCTGATAATTTTCTCTTCAAGATATATATGGAAGAAAAAGGTTGGTGCTTTTCCGATGCTTTGTTCTCCTTTCCTGAAGTAGGAAGTTAACGAGCATGTTTTCATTCTCCTGTTTTATTTATAATAATGGTGAGTATTCATGACGAACGACGTCGAGAGAAGAAAGAAAATAATCTTTATTCCATGTATTTTTACAAAAAGAAAAACATTAAAACTTGAACCAATAGTATCTATATTTACAGCCCCACCCACACCCTATAGGTGATTCTACTCAAATCAAGTTCAACTAATCAGAAACCACGAATGAAAAAAGAAACTAAAGAAAGGAACCAATATGCATATGTGAAGATTGATTGACAAGTTCATTCACTTTGATGGTGGACACTTAGGTATGGGGATGTATCCTACAGTATTACAAAAGGCTGGTGGTACAGTGATATAATCTTGAGGACGCAAACGAGCTGCAGCAGCTGGAAAAACAAAAATCAAGAGCAAAGCAATAGCAAACACATTGATAGTAGTGCGGAGAATCCTCTTCGTGCAATTGTACGCCATTGATGTTGATAGGATCAGAAAAGACTCAAAAGAGGAAAGGAAAAAGGATGATGATATTGTTTTTACTTTCAAAAAATGCTACAAAGGTGAATGGACCCGAATGGTACAGAATCGTTATTTAAACAAAAATGAAAGTCGGTTTACGAAGCTACTATATAACTTCGACGAAATCATAAGGAAATTACCAGACAAATTGGGTTTAACACGGAATGAATCCCATTTATAAATTATTATCTATGAAATATATTAAAGCTATTTATAATTGAATTCACATTAATTTTTGTAGACAATTAATACTTGTCATAAAAAATAATTTAAAGGTTAATTAGGGTATAGTGTTATATGATTAGGGTGGAATATAACTTTATAATTCAAATTTTAAGGTTAATTGTAACATTTTGTTATATATTTAGGGTTGATTTAGACACTTAATTTATATTTATAAGGATATTTAAAATTTTGATTAATATTTGTCAATGTCAAATTTTATTTTTTAATTAATTTTAACAAGATTTTAAAATAGTAAAATAATATGTACATGATAAATTTCAATCTCGACCTTATAGAGGTAGTTTTTTAAAATAGGGTTAGATCAAAGATGGATCGGGTATTTCTTAAAAAAAATCATGATAAAGTTGGAGGTGACTTTTAAATGATTCCATCTTAACTCGTCTTGAGATATATAGAAAAAATATATTATTTATTTAATTTTATATTAATATATACTAATAAAAATATTATTTAATATCTTAATTTAAAAAATTAATTTAATAAAAACATTACATTTATACATAATTAAGATGTAATTTATTTAAAGTGATTTTTTATGAATAATTACACTAAATTAAAATCATTAAGTTAATTTCAAGTAGGATGTGAGTTGGGGGTGAGTTATACATATCTGTGTTGGGTCAAAATTGTGTATAAAAAATCATAATCTTATATTCAATCAGATTGGAGTAAGAATATTTTAAAAGTAGGGTTGGAGTCAAGGTAAGCAAAAAATCATCATGATCTTACCCATTGGTATCCCTAGGAGATTTTGGAGTTAGTTTAGATATACGAAAATCTTTCAAGGGTATTTTCATATTTGAAGGTTAAAGAAAATAATATTTAACATCGATGACACTTTTTATAGTAGATGATGTTTTAAACTAATAATTTTTTTATGTGTGTTCAATTGTTAATGAAAATCTAACTTTTAGAGTTTAAGTAAACTTTACAGTTTCATCTAGCTTTCTTTCCAAAGATTAAAATTATTTTTTGTAGTAACTAATATTTTGAATAAGTAGTTTTTTATGTTCTTTATAGTGCAATACTATGCAAAGTTTAACTATTTTTGTAATCCAATTATGATGGCATAATTGAAATTAATTAACTCTCATTGTAGGAAAAAAGATTTACATTTAATACATTGTTGTATATAATACTATAAATTACCAGTGCACTACAAAATTGCCATATTATTATTAACAAATTTAAAATTTTAAAATCTTTAAAAATAAATTTTTTTGTTTGTGTCGAGCTCTGACTTGAAGGTATTCATGAAAGAATAAGAGAAGGAAGAGAGTAGTTAGATGCAAAGGTAGAGAGTGTTCCCTATATTTGCACTCCGATGTACAAGTTAGATATCAAAATAAGAAAGAATAGAATGAAAGAAATAGGAAGGTTTAGAATAAAATGGAACTTGAAATGATAATACCTAGATATCCATATTTATAGGTGAGAGATAGAGGATCGATGAAGGATAAAATGATGTGGCCAAGCTGTGCCACTGAAAATGTCAGGTTGACCTGACATTCCAGGTTAGTTTAAATATATGAAATGCCCTTGATTGTCTGTTGACAGCCTTTAATAGGAAAAAAAACCATAATATCCTTTTAACCACTAAATGCCCCAACATTCTATCATCTCACCATGCAGTTTGAGTATCAGATTGTTGGGTTCGTGGTTAATTTATTCTACATGTATTGGTCAGCTTAAAAGAGGTCACTATGGATTCGATCTCCTCTGGGTCGAGGTCATAAATACATAGGATTGACATGAAGGCCATCATCAAAAGGTGATATTTATTGTTTACTTTTATTCGGGCTATCTTAATGTGTGACGACTTAACATGAGTTTGATTTTAAATGTGTGCTTTAGGTTAAATATATAGCTTGTTTGAAAGTTACCAAAGTGTCTTTTATTCGGAATGATCCAAGGTGAAGATGAAAGGTTTAGAAGGACTAAGCAGTTCATTTGGCCAATGTGAGACTTAAATGTTTTTCAGGAACTCAAATCCTTATTTAAATTTTGGTGATGACTCGATCATCGATTCACCAGATCAATTCAACCTAGGGACTTGTCTGATTTAACCAGTTTGAACAGTTTAAGTGGATGAGGTCACACTAAATGAGGAAAGAGATTGTTTATGTCATAAAATTTAGAGCGAAAAGGTGAAAAGACACTCTTCAATGGCATTTTGACACATAATGTAATCTAGGTTGTTCATCTAATCTGGGACAAAGCTATATAAAAGGTTATTGGGACCTTTATTTTTATCTTTTTGCTTTTTTACTATCCATCTAACCTAAGCTTTTCGATCTTAAAAAGCTTTCTAGCCTCTTCCAACCTTACAGTCTTCTTTTTTTCTACTATTCTCTCTATTTAACCTCGGTACATATTCTCTCTGTCATATCTATTAATGTTAGTTTTGGGAATGTGAGAAGCTTCAAGGTAAAGCCAAGGAGAAGTTGTTTCAGGAAGACAATGATGATTTAATCCCACTAATCATTAAAGGTCAGAACTACAGTAAGATGGCCTATTGGCTTAACCTAATGTCCAAGAAAAAACAACAACAAATTGATGAGAATACTAGGGTAAAAAGAGAACAAATCTTGAGTATGATTGAGCTGTGTGCTCAAATAAACATTGAATTGGAAAATCCACCTCTTTTTTTTTTTTTTTTTTCAAGTCAGTCCATCTTTTACGATCAACCTTCCTTCATCTTTTTTTGTTCCCTCTTTTAAGGTTTAGTTTTTTTAGCTTTCTCCATCCTTTGCTTTTCTTTCCATAAATGCTTTTATCATTTCTTTTTTCCTCTTTGGTTGACTCTTGTTAATGTCCCTTTTTTTTCAACAAGTCTCTTCATCCATCCACTTCTCCTAAGGTTACAGTGCTTTTCATCAATGCTCAAACTTAGAATCCTACTCTTACTTAGGAGTCTGAGTCTTCAATGATAAAGATTCTAACAATAAAAAAAGATCTGAGAAAGAATAGGATGAGTGTAGACATCGATTTTGTCTGAGTCTACTATTTTTTATTTCAAATTAACATTAATAATTTTAATAATAATAATAATAATTTAAAAAAAATAAAAAAAAAATTAATTCTATAAAAAAAAAAAAAAAAAAAACAGAAAGTAAGGTGGCTGGCGCTGCTGTTGCCCCCGACCAGCCACCCTACAGCCCTCTGACCAGCCCCTTGTCTACCCACGCTCACTAGCCTACAGCCACCCTATAGCCACTTTGGAATTCTTTAAAATCCCCAGCCCCTCTTTCCTTCATCTTTCTCGGACCCCCCTTTCAAAAAAAAAAAAAAGAAAGCCTTCAAACAGACTTTCGAAATCAAGCCAAACTCTTCCTTCAACAACCCCAAACACCCCCTTAAATACCCAAAACAAAAACGCAAAAACAGAAACAAAAACCAAAAACAACATAGTCTTCGCCTACGACGAGGAACCATCAGCGTCGAGCTCCCTGCAAGAATAAAAAAAATCCGACAGTTTATAAAAAAAAAAGGAAAACAGCAAACTAAAAAAAGTTCAAATCCTGATCTATGCCGATCGGAGCTTGTTCTCTCGAAAAAGACTTCAGATCCGAACTCAGGAGGCCGAGAAGAGCATCGCGGTGAATTTTGGTAATTTTTTGGCAACCGACGACCACCGACAGCGACCGCCAACGGTGACCCATAAGGCGGCCTATGCGGTGGTCCGACGATCGGATGGCAAGAGCTCTGGAGCTCTCCCCAAAGTTTTTTTTTTTTTTCTGAAAACAGAAACCAAATGAACAAAATTTTTTTTTTCGGTTATATATAAAGGACTAAGGAGCAAAACGACGTCATTTTATGTAATGAGGATCCGCGCGTTGATTCGGATCTGACCCGAGATTCGCACAAATCGACCCGCCAACCCGCTTCAGCCAACCTTGAACCAGTCCAGAAGAACTGTCAGTGAACCGATCTGAACAGGTCAAAACCACTGGACCGCCCGAACATCTGACTGAACCGCAGAACTGGCCAGATCTGTCTGACCAATGTTGACTGGTCTGGTTCAAGTAAAAAAATGTTTATTTTTTTTATTTTTTTATATTATTATTTTTATTATTTTAAGTATACTTTTATATTTATGCATGATAAATTTTTAAATTTGTTAGAATAAATGTTTAATTATTTTAATAATAATAAAATTGAAAACAAGTAATAATTAAAAAATATATTAAAAATGCTCAAAAAAAATTATTACTATTATTATTATTTTCCCTACCTAGATGTTGGAAGGAATAAAAAATATTTTTCTAAAAAATAATTTCACCTAGATGTTGGAAAATTATTATTAATAAATTTTCATAAAAAAATAAATAATATAAAAAAATTTTAATTAATTTTCAAAAATCATTAAAATCGAACTTGCTTCGAAAATTCGCCTAGATGTTAGGGATTTTTAGAGATATTCACATTTTCTTAAAAAAAACGAAACCTTAAACACTAATTCTTAATTTTTAAAATCCTAAGTTTCTAAAACCCCTAAAATCCAAAATCCCTTAAATCCAAACCCTCTAAAATCCAAAACCTTTAAAATCCAAAACCCTAAAAAACAAAATCCCTAAAATCCAAACCCTTAAATCAAAACCCCAAACCTTAAAACCCAAACCCTAAAATCTCCAAACTCTAAAATCAAAACCCTAAACCTTCAATATCCTAAAGTTCAAGCTTTAAAACCCTTTAAACCTTAAAACCAAACCTTCAAAACCTCTACTCAAGCCCTTACTCAAAACCTTCTAAAAATCCTAAGGACATGTGTGAAAATTTCATTCAAAGTAATTTTTTCCCGAATGTCGCCTAGATGATGGGGTATTTAAAAAATTTTACTTTGTTAAGTCTTTTCACACGATTTTTTAATTCGCTTTAATAATAAGGATTATAACAGTAAATTGAGATCTTAAATATAAACAGTTGCAACTAAGCTCTGTCTAGATGTTGGAGAGTCGAGGTAGTTTCATTATACTTAAGAGTCCAACTTTTAAATTACATTTCATTTTACATAACATTCATTGGCATACATACGTTAGCATGTTATTATCAGTATTTATTTGTACTATTCTATCTTTAATTTTTATTTACTACTTGGTGATAAAATATTTTATATAAAAAAAGAATAATACTTTAAAAGAAGTTTGATGTTACAAAATAAAACAAAAATAATATTCCGAAAGAAATAATTTTTGGTACTCTGCCTAGATGTTGGAAAGTCACCGATAATTTTCTACAAAGAAGTGTTATTTTATTTTAAGGATTGTTGTGTTAAATTTTAAGCGAAAAGAGTTATTTCAAATTCTGCTTAGATGTTGGAGAATTTTAAGATAATTCTTTAACTTAAAGATTTCTCAATATTTCTAAATAAAAATTTTAGCAAAACTTTATTTTTCCAAATGAAGGGAATTATTGTTAAATTTTAAATTAAAATCATTTTTATCCAACACCGAAAATAACGTATAATTAAATGGTACCAATTTATGGGCGTTGTGGGGGTGCTAATCCTTCCCCACACGTAACTGACTCCCGGACCCAACCTGATTTTTCGTAGACTAAAATTTATCTTTTTGATAAACTTTAAACCCGTTTTTATAGTTTTATTAAAAAGATAAACTTTTGGGTGGCCAATTACACCCTAACAAAGATTGGTGGCGACTCTTTTTATTTCTCTCGATTTTAAAATCTATTTTACATGTAGTGGTCCTAAAACTATTATAACAGCTTGGCGACTCCACTGGGGACTTATTTGAGAGTCAGACCAAAATTTTAATTATGCGCTATTGACAATGGTTGGATTTAATTGATTTTATTTGATATTTAATTTAATTTCTTTTATTTTATTTTTTGAAAACATTCATGTTAATAAATAAAATAAATTATGTGTTAGTTATTACTTCATTTTGATCTTGTTTTTGATTTTATTTATGTTATTTTGATTAATACATTACCTTGCACACACTTTGTATATTCACTCGCATACATGAGCTCTATACCCAGGCTCCATCCTTTTTAGGAGAAAGTGAAGTAGCTACGCTCTAGTGAGGTGATAACCTCCGTATTTGCTAGCAAAACATTTCCACTCAGATTGAACCCTTTCAGTTAATAACCCATAATGGGCGAGAATAAAAAAACCTTACTAGTCTATAATAGGCAATGATGTGAGGAATAGTCTGGAAACCTTTGGACATATAAATCCTAACCCAGCATATCGTGAGCCATAGGAAGCCTGCCTAGGATAGAACCATGCCACCTTTTTAGAAAATTACCAAAAATTAGGACATTATACGTTATATTATTTTATCGTATGGTTATTATATTATTTCTCTTACTTGTTTGTTTTGAATTCTTGAGTCATTTTATTTTATTTTATTATTTTTTTCTTTGATTGTGTGCATTATATTTAAATTTGTGGCATTTATTTTAGGTTGATCATTAAAAAAAAAGAAAAGAAAAAAAAAGGCAAAAGAACATTTTCAAAGATTAAGGATTTTTCTTAAATTCTTTGTTTATTGATCGAATAAAGACTAATTTTCAAGCCTTATTTATTTCATTTTTCCTTCTCAAAACAAAAAATTTTGTATTTTACTTCATCTTTCGCATTTCATACATCATACATGTATCTCATCCCATGGGCATTATAATAGGATAATACGTGCATTCCATCCCATACATATCAATAGGTAGCACACGCATTTTATTTCATGCACATGCATCCTATGCACTTCTTGATAAGTAGTGCATGCATTCTATCTCGTTACGTATCTTAAGGCAGTGTTTACCTTATTAAGCCAACACAACACATGCATTGCATTTCATTCATACATATCTCATACATACAGTAGGTCCGTGCATTTCATACAAGTATGCTGCATTAGTCATAGGAATACATCTCATCATTCATGTACATATGTCATTGCATTTCATGCATATAGATTCATGAATAATAGGGTTGTATGGAACATACATTGCATTTCATATCCCACCATTCTTGCAACATAACATTGCATTTTTTTTGCATACATATTCATGGTTGATGAAAATTTTTATTAGGGTCTTTGTACATATAAAAATCCATTGTCATAAGTATATATGCATTTCGTGACATTCTCATATTCATGTATTCATAAACATACTTTGTGTGTCTTTGTTTTTGTGATATTCATGCAATAAGGGTAATAGTCTAAAATTTTTTGTCTAAGTTCTGAAATGAAATGTCTGTCTTGATGGGAATCATAGTGACAAAAATGAGAGATCAATTGGAAGCAAGGATTAGTACTTTAAGTTAAATCAAGAGGAATTATGGCTTGAGCTTTGAGAGATGAAACAACAGCTGGCTCAATTGATAGAAATGGTTAGAGATAGTGATAGAGTTGAGTTTGTTTCTCTTCAAAGACTGTTGTCACTTTCATCAAGTCAAGGTCAATTGGCTCCCGTTAGTTCCAACACTCTGTCAGAGTATGCTAAAGCATTAGGTGATTTGAACAGTGATCGAAGTTTAGGCGAACTCAAGAGAAGAATGGGTGAACTAGCCATGCAAATGATTGAGCTCAAGAGTTTGATTTCCAATAAGGAGTCACCTGGCTTCAAACAACCATCACCAACTATCTCAAGTCCTAACCCATACCTAAATCTTCTTTATGACCATTCTCAACCTCCTTTCCAAGCACCTAGGATTAGACCCCCAATTTTCATGCAACCACCAAGAATTTCACACCTGAACCCATATCCACCATCTCATATTTCACAATCGCTTGTTCAGCATACTATCCCGTCACTACCTTTTGAACCTGATCTTCGACCCATAATTTTTCAATTCATCTTGAGACCAATTATACCAGTACTTTTTCAGGCAAGTAAACTAACTATAGGACAAAAAAACTCTGTTAACACAAAAAAAAGCTCTATTGATCTAATACCCATGTCTTACACAGAGTTATACTAGGGAACTACCTCATTGCCTCTATCTCTGTTGAACCTCACAAACCACCTTTCCCTAAATGGTATAACCCTAATGCCCAATGTGAATACCATTTTGGTGTTGTGGGCCATTCTCTGGAAGACTGCACAACTTTGAAACATAGGGTGCAAAGATTGATGAAAGTCAGATATCTGAGTTTTGATACCAAGATGAAGTCAGTTATTCACGAGAACCCTTCTTTGATCCATGCCAGAATGGTAGATAGTGCTGCAGACAACAGTAAAGTTGGTCAAGATGATGAATAAAAAGCTTTTTTTAAGTAAAAAGTTATCATCCTTAGTAATCATAGTCAACTATTTTTAGGTGAGACAAAGGGAAGTGGGAGCAGGTCTGGCACTTTTTGGCCCTAGCCCTAAAATGATTTATGATGTGTAAACTTGATACTTTTGGAATGAATGAAAAATTTTTTTGGCTTGAATTTTTATGAATTGATGACTTTATCCACCTTTAATAATTAGAGCCAGTGAAAAAGAGTGACGGTTGTGAATATACTTTCATTAAACTTTTGAAGAGAAAAGAATATCTTTAGATAACCCAGTCAAAATATATGATGAAACTCGAGTTCCCCCCTTCTTAATAATAATAAAATTTGGCTTGCACATCATGCATCATCTATTTAAATTCATTGTTTTTCATGCTAGTTAAAGACAAAAGATGATGATTGTGAACATGCTTTTGTTAAACTTTCAAAGCCAAAAAATTGTTGATAATAAAATTCTTGTTGTGCATTTCTGACTTCTGATGATTAATAAAAGATTCAAGGATAGCTATCCTAATAAACGAGGTCAGTTGAGTCTACACATTTATAGCACTCGAGTCAGTACCAAAATCATGAAAAATGAAGATGCCAGTTGAATGGACAAAGTAAAAAAGGCCCAAAGAGAGATAAGTGAAACAGTTATGAGAATGCAACAAAACATGAACAGACAACTAGCAAAATTAAAACAAATGATAGTAGAATTGACAAAAGGAAAAGGAGTTGTTGAAAGGCACAAGACAATGGAGGAAACAGCTGTCGAGACATTATTGTATCCATCTGGGTTCACATATGTTCAAGATTCTCATGTATCACAAGCACTTTCAACAACTTATCAACCTTATATTGGCCATTTTACCAAGTTATCATCAGTTCAGACAAATGTCAATCTTGGGCATACTCTTTACGACTTCACTACTATGCCTAATATGAATGATCATAAAGAATTGAAGAAATTAAAAAGGGTGCCAGATCCATCAGAAAATATAGTGATGAAAGATACGTATGATCTGTTGGAAGAGAGATTGAAAGTAATTGAAAGCCATAATGTGTACGAGAATATTGGTGCCAGTAAACTTAGTCTAGTACTTGATCTTGTTATTTCATCAAAATTCAAAGTCTTAACTTTCGAGAAGTACGATGGAATGAAATACCCTTTAACACACATTACCATGTACTGTCGAAAGATAACAGGCTACACTTATGATGATAAATTATTGATCCATTACTTTCAAGATAGTCTCACTGGACTTGCAGCAAGATGGTATACTCAGTTAGATCGAAGTAAGATTTACTCTTGGAATGAATTGGCTAGGGCCTTTCTAGCATAATACAAGCATGTTGAAGATATGGTGCCAGATAAGTTATCTTTATAGAACATGAAGAAAAGATCAATTGAAACATTCAAAGAATATGCACATAGATGGAGAGACATAACAGCTCAAGTACAACCACCCTTGTAAAAAAAAGTACTATTATGTTTGTCAATTCTTTAGACACTCTTTATTATGAAAGAATGATTGGGAATCTTTCCAAAAACTTTTCGGACATGGTGATTTCTGGTGAAATTATAGAAAATACAATTAAGAGCGACAAGATTAAGTTAAAAGATGTGACAGATGTTGAAGAAGAAGGTACATCAAAACAGAATAAAAAGTAGGTGCAAGCAGTCATAATGAAGGGGCATCTACCTAATAGATTTATCCCGTACAATCTTTGTCTTGCTTATCAACCTCATCACCCTGTCATAAGCTATATCTCTCAAAACTCATATCTTTGCCAACCAAGCCAGTATTTGGGCTTTCAAGCAAATTTCCATCTTTAAATGGCCATTCATGATCTTGTTCCTACATTTGAATCCACCATCCGATCGATAAAGAATCAGAAGAGACCAAAAAATGATCAAGAGAAATTGTCCATCCTTATTTCTCACCTTTTACCTTTGCTAATAGAAGGTCGATATCTTACTCTTGTGCCTCTGAAAACTACACCAAATCTATCAGCAAGATGCTAGAATCCCAATGACAAATGTGATTACCATATGGGGACAATTGACCGCTCGACTGAAAAATACAGGTAGTTGAAAAAAAAAGTTGAAGATCTTATCAAGAATGGTATTCTGACTCTGGAGGTAATAGAACAATGGAAGTTGTTGACTCCATTCAATTGTCAAATGTGAGAAGTTGAGATGAATAGGGAGGTTTCAAGTTTTGAAAATCAGGATAGGATGATTTTTTTTTACTGTATATGTATGACATGTGCATTATGTCTCTAGAAGTTATCTAACTTAGTTTGGAAGAAATGAATACTTTGGATCTTTTTCAAGAAATTTTTTCTTTATGCATTTGTTTGAATAAAAGTCCCACATAAGTAACTTTCAAAAAAAAAATAAATAAATAAAAAAAGAGAAAAAAAGTTATCTTTGGCAATAAATATGAAATGATTCTTAAGGGAAAATGGTGATTACTATTAGGAAAAAGCTCATCAAATACCTCCACACCTTTTTAAAAACTTTTATCTCCTTAATCACTTAAATGATTGGACTCATCAACCATAACCTTTTAGAGAATGTGAGTTTGAGTTCAGACCTTAAAGGGTCGATAATCTTTTCCTGGACAAAGAACAAAAGTGATTAATTTTGAAAGGTTGTTTTAAATGTAAAAAATTAGATACTCTTTCAAGTTTTTCAATTGATGATTCAATGTGTGTCAAAATTTTGCTATGACCATAGATACAAAAATGCTTGAGCCCTTTTCTTAAATAACCCTTGTTCCATGTCTTAAGGCACATTTAAAAAAAAAGAGTCCATTTCTGCCTAAGACAATTTATTTCATACCTTTATACCTTTTCTCTTCCTTTCACCAAGAAAATGCCAAAAAAATTTTGGAGCCCAAAGAGCCTTTCTGAGCTATGCGATCAATCCTATGTCACTTGATCATCATTAGAACCTTGAGTAAAAAAAAAAGATGAGGCATAAAAAAAAACAAAAAACAAAAAAATAAAAAAAAACAAAATGGACATATTCAATGATTTGCTCTTCTAGCCAAGTGATCATGTTTGAAATGATGAATGACCATCTTTCTCTATCCTTCTCGTATATAAAAATTATCCATTTGCTACCCATTTGAGCCTATTAAATTTTTTGTTCCAAAATAAACCCTAGCCAAGGATAATTTTCTACATTAAGAGAAAAAATTAGGATACATTCAAGATTAACTTCAAGAAAAGTACCGATATTGAAAGCATCTAACATGCCCTCCGAAAGTGAAAGTCTAGGATAAAAAGTGAGCAAGACTTCAATTAAAATTTCAAAATTCAAGAAAGTGAACAACCAAAGGTGAAGTTAAGTATTTCTAAGGCAAAACAAAGAACCTTAAAGATAAGAATCTGAAGCTTCAATTAGAATTCAAAAAAAAAAATCAAATAAAAAAAAGGAAGAAAATATGTACCTTGAAAATGAGAATTCAAGGTAGAAAAAAAAAAGGTGAGTAAAGTTGCTGAAATTAAAGCCAAATATTTCAAAAAGAAAAAAAGAGGGGGCAAAAGAAGAAAGTCAGAGAATGCTCATCAGGATCCTTGGCCTAATAACCCTAAATAACATATTTTGAGCCTATTTATCCATTCTTTTAAAACCCTTAACCTCAGCCTACATTATATACCTAGAAAAGTCCATTTTGATCAAATGTTGACACTTGGATTGAAGAGCAATGTCCTTGAATTTGTATATACTTGTTGAATCCTTCATTGATAAAAAAAATATATATATAGCTCTAAGGTGAAAACCTCAAAAGGGCAGTTTAGAGCTAAAATCTTTTTTAAGGCCTTATAATGAATTTCAGAGTTTCAAGGTTCTATTCGAAATAAAAGGTCTCGATACAAAGCCTTTTGAATGACCAGTACCCATTAAAGACCTTTTAAAAAAAAAAAAACCAGCCTTATTTTCTTCTCAAATCTTGTTTAAAAAGTAATGGCTAGTTTTGACTCACATTAGAGTATCACGTTTTCAATAAAAAAATGTTTTAAAAATTTATCTCTTTTGTGAGCCTAAAAAGAATCCTTGCAACTCTCGTCGAGCTTTCCATGAGATATGCCCACCAGTAAAAGGAATTGAATTGTCAATTACCCTCCCATCCATAAGCTTTCCAAATAGTAATCATCAATTTTCAAGAGATTCAAAAGTCTTGAGTTTTAAATTTTTTCATTCAATTGTAAAGATACTTTATGTGGGGTAATTTTTGATCACTTTTGAAAATTTTCAAGATTATTTGAGCATTTTGCATATAATACTGAGATCATTTTTTTGGGTAAAAATAAAACAATAAAAATTTAAACAAAAAATTTTCAAAAAAAAAAAAAGGCAAGAAGAGTCTTTGCATTTGCATCGCTTACATCTGTATCATAAGAAAGATATTAGTATTTGCATCACTTGCATTGACATTTGTATAAGACATTTGCATTCACACCATAAGAAGAATTTACATTTGCATCATGGCATCTGCATCCTAGGAAAAGGTATTTGTAGGGGCATCTGCATGGAAAAGACATTGTCATTTGCATTGTGAAAAAGTCAAATGTATCAAGCATTTGCATTCTTACGTTGGCATTGACATTCTCATTGACATTTGCATCAGCATCATTTGATGAGAATAGACATTTGTATCATGTTTTCATTTATTAACTTTGTAAGTATTAAAAACAAAAAAAGGGGCATGTTTTTAAAGTTTTAAATTCTCTGTTTAAGAGGAACCATTCTCAATCAAGATTTCAAAGCCTCTATTTAAGAGGAACCAATTTCAATCAAGATTTCAAAGCCTCTGTTTAGAGGGAACCTTCATCAAAAAAGATCTTTAGAGTCTAAAAAATTTTTTATCAGGAGAAAGCCATATTTTAAAAGATTTTAAAATTTTTAAAGTTTCATTGCCTCTGATTATGAGGAGCATTCAAAGATTTTAAAATTTGTAAGACCTCCGGGCATAATCTCTAAAAGTCTCTGCGCAAGACTTTCAAGATTAAAAGATTTTCAAAATTTTAAAGTTTTATTACCTCTGATTATGATGAGCATTCAAAGATTTTGAGATTTGTAAGACCTTCAAGCATAATTTCTAAAAGCCTCTACACACGACTTTCAAGATTAAAAGATTTTTAAATTTTTAAAGTTTCATTGCCTCTGATTATGAGGAGCATTCAAAGATTTTGAGATTTGTAAGACCTCTGGGCATAAATTTGATTTGTGATGTTATCCCGATCAATTCTTTATCTTTTAACTTGTGGTGTTATCTCAGTCGATTTTGTAAGACCTCCGAGCATAAATTTGATTCGCGGTGTTATCCCGATTGATTCTTTATCTTTTGACTTGTGGTGTTATCCCAGTTGATTCTGTAAGACCTCTGGGCATAAATTTGATTCGTGATGTTATCTCGATCGATTCTTTATCTTTTGACTTGTGGTGTTATCCCAATCGATTTTATAAGAACTTAGGGCATGATTTCTAAAACCTTCAGGCATAAATTCGATTTGTGATGTTATCCTGATCGATTCTTTATCTTTTGAATTGTGGTGTTATCCCAATCGATTTTGTAAGACCTTTGAGCATGATTCTGTAAGACCTTCGGACATGATTTCTAAGACCTTCGGGCATAAATTCGATTCGCGATGTTATCCCGATCGATTGTTTATCTCTTGACTTGTGGTGTTATCCCAATCGATTCTGTAAGACCTCCGAGCATGATTCTGTAAGACCTCCGAGCATGATTTTTAAGACCTCTGGGCATAAATTCGATTTACGATGTTATCTTAATCGATTTCTTATTTTTTAACTTACGGTGTTATCCCAGTTGATTCTGTAAGACCTCCGAGCATAATTTTAATTCGCGGTGTTATCCCGATCGATTCTTTAGGCATGATTTTGTAAGACCTTCGGGCATGATTTCTAAGACCTTCGAGCATAATTTCGATTCGCGGTGTTATCCCGATCGATTTTTTAGGCATGATTCTGTAAGACTTTTGGGCATGATTTCTAAGACTTTCAGGCATAATTTTGATTCACGGTATTATCTCGATCAATTCTTTATCTTTCGACTGGTGGTGTTATCCAAGTCAATTCTGTAAGACCTCCGAAAATGATTCTGTAAGACCTTCGGGCATGATTTGTAAGACCTCCGGGCATAAATTTGATTCGCGGTGTTATCTCGATCGATTCTTTATCTCTTGACTTATGGTGTTATCCCAATCGATTCTGTAAGACCTCCGGGCATAATTTTGTAAGACCTCCGGGCATGATTTTTATGTCCTCCGAGCATAAATTTAATTCACGGTGTTATCCCAATTGATTCTTTATCTTTCGACTTGTGGTGTTATCCCAGTCAATTCTATAAGACCTCCGGGCATGATTTCTAAGACTTTCAGGTATAATTTTGATTCGCGGTGTTGTCCCAATCAATTATTTATTTTTGACTTATGGTGTTATCCTGGGTAATTCTGTAAGACTCCGGGTAATTCTGTAAGATCTCCGGACATGATTCTATAAGACCTCCGGACATAATTTCTAAAACCTTCAGGCATAATTTTGATTCGCGGTGTTATCCCGATCGATTCCTTATCTTTCGACTTGAGATGTTATCCCAGTCGATTTTGTATGACCTTCGGGCATAATTTCGATTCGCGATGTTATCCCGATCGATTCCTTATCTTTCGACTTGAGATGTTATCCCAGTCGATTCTGTGTGACCTCTGGGTATAATTTTGATTTGCGGTGTTATCCCGATCAATTCTTTATCTTTTGACTTATGGTGTTATCTTGGTCGATTTTATAAGACCTCCGGGTATGATTCTGTAAGACTTTCGGGTGTGATTCTATAAGATCTCCGGATATGATTTCTAAGACCTCCAGGCATAATTTCGATTTACGATCATTCCAATCGTTTTGTTTTTTTTTTAAATGATTTACTTTCGGATAAAATCGTTGTCTTTGTCTTTGCCTTATTCCTGATTCTCAGTAATGTACAAAGAGAGACAGTCGTAGATACCGATTTTGTCCGGGTCTACTATTTTTTATTTCAAATTAACTTTAATAATTTTAATAATAACAATAATAATAACCATAATAATTTAAAAAAATAAAAAAAATAAATATTAATTCTATAAAAAAATTAAAAAAGCAAAAAAACAAAAAAACAAAAAAGAGAAAAACAGAAAGTAGGGTGGCTGGCGCTGCTGCCGCCCCCGACCAACCACCCTATAGCCTTCTGACCAGCCCCTTGTCTACCTACGCTCACCAGCCTGCAGCCACCTACAGCCACCCTACAGCCACCTTGGAATTTTTTAAAATCTCCAGCCCCTCTCCCCTTCATCTCTCTCGGACCCTTTTTTTTAAAAAAAAAAAGCCTTCGAATAGACCCTTTTTGAAAAGCCTTCGAACAGACCCTCAAAACCAAGCCAAACTCTTCCTTCAACAACCTCAAACACCCCCCCCAAAATACCTAAAATAGAAACGTAAAAACAAAAACAAAAACCAAAAACAACACAGTCCTCGCCTACGGTGAGGAACCATCAGCACTGAGCTCTCTGCAAAAACAAAAAAAATTCGATCAGCCTTCATTTTACACAAAAAAAGGAAAACAACAAACTCAGAAAAGTTCAAACCTCGATCTATATCGATCAGGGCTTGTTCTATCTAAAAGGACCTCAGATCCGAACTCAGGAGGCTGATAGGAGCATCGCGGTGAATTTTGTAATTTTTTGGCAATCGATGACCACCGGTAGTGACTGCCGGTAGCGACCCAGGCGACAACTGGCATGGTGGTCTGACGACCGGACGGTGAGAGCTCTGGAACTCTCCCCATAGCTCTCTTTTTTTTTTTTTTTTGAAAACAAAAACCAAATGAACAAAAATTTTTTTTCGGTTATATATAAAAGACTAAGGAGCAAAACGACGTTGTTTTAGGTAAAGAGGATCCGCGCGTTGACCTGGATCTAACTTGAGATTCCCGTAAACCGACCTGCTTCAGCCAACCTTGAATCGGTCTATAAGAACCGCCAATGAACCGGTCTAAACCGATCCGAACCACTGGACCACTCGAACCGCTGACTGAATTGCAGAACTGGTCTAGACCAGTGTTGATCAGACCGTTTCCCGGTCCGATTCAGGTAAAAAAATTTTTTTTTTTATTTTTTTATAATATTATTTTTGTTATTTTAAGTATATTTTTATATTTATGCATGATAAATTTCTAAATTTGTTAAAATAAATGTTTAATTATTTTAATAATAATAAAATTAAAAACAAGTAATAATTAAAAATATATATTAAAAATGCTCAAAAAAATTATTACTATTATTATTTTCCCTACCTAGATATTGGAGGGAATAAAAAATATTTTTCTAAAAAATAATTTCGCTTAGATGTTGGAGAATTATTATTAATAAATTTTCATAAAAAAATAAATAATATAAGAAATTTTTTATTAATTTTCAAAAATCATTAAAATCGAACTTGCTTCGAAAATCCGTCTAGATGTTAGGGATTTTTAGAGATGTTCGTATTTTCTTAAAAAAACGAAACCTTAAACATTATTTCTTAATTTTCAAAATCCAAATTCTAAAATCTGAAACCCTTAAAATCCACAATCCCTAAAATCCAAAACCTCTAAAATCCAAAACCCTAAAATCCAAAATCCCTAAAATCCAAACCCTTAAATCAAAACCCAAACCCTAAAATCTCCAAACTCTAAAATCAAAACCCTAAACCTTCCATATCCTAAAGTTCAAGCTTTAAAACCCTCTAAACCTTAAAACCAAACCTTCAAAACCTCTACTCAAGTCCTTACTCAAAACCTCATAAAAATCCTAAGGAAACGTGTGAAAATTTCATTCGAAGTAATTTTTTCCCGAATGCCGCCTAGATGATGGGGTATTTAGAAAATTTTACTTCGTTAAGTCTTTTCACATGATTTTTTAATTCGCTTTAATAATAAGGATTATAACAGTAAATTGGGATCTTAAATATAAATAGTCGCACCTAAGCTCTGCCCAGATGTTGGAGAGTCGGGGTGGTTTCATTATGCTTAAGAGTCCAACTTTTAAATTACATTTCATTTTACATAACATTTATTGGCATACATACATTAGCATGTTATTATCAGTATTTATTTGTACTATTCTGTCTTTAATTTTTATTTACTACTTGGTGATAAAATATTTTATATAAAAAAAAGAATAATACTTTAAAAAAAATTATGATGTTACAAAATAAAATAAAAATAACATTTCGAAAGAAATAATTTTTGGTACTCTGCCTAGATGTTGGAGAGTCACCGATAATTTTCTACAAAGAAGTGTTATTTTATTTTAAGGATTGTTGTGTTAAATCTTAAGCGAAAAGAGTTATTTCAAATTCTGCCTAGATGTTAGAGAATTTTAAGATAATTCTTTAACTTAAAGATTTTCTTAATATTTCTAAATAAAAATTTTAGCAAAACTTTATTTTTCCAAATGAAGGAAATTATTGTTAAGTTTCAAATTAAAATCATTTTTATCCAACATCGAAAATAGCGCGTAATTAAATGGTACCAATTTATGGGCGTTGTGGGGTGCTAATCTTCCCAACACGTAACGGACTCTCGGACCCAACCTAATTTTTCGTAGACCAAAATTTATCTTTTTGATAAACTTTATACCCGTTTTTATAGTTTTATTAAAAAGATAAACTTTTGGGTGGCCAATCACACCCTAACAAAGATTGGTGACGACTCTTTTTATTTCTCTCAATTTTAAAATCTATTTTACGTCTGGCGGTCCCAAAACCATTACGACAATGAGGATAATAACCTTATTGGGGAAGACAATGGTAAGGAAAAGAGCCCATCAAAACCAAATAAGCTAGTCAAGGTTCCTATATATACCTTATACTTTTATGTATGATCTCAAAAACATGATGAAAAACTTAAAGGACAAAGCCAATCCCGATGATTGCCTAAATATCTGTTCAACTCATCACATCCATTCTTTAGGATTAAACGTTTAATTTTTGAAAGAGAGGTATAGTATATTAATGCCAAACTCCTCAGATCAGGTCACCATTAGGCTAGTGCCTCATCGACTTTATGTTTATTGGGATTCACTGATGGTTGACGTGAGGTTCCCTTTTCATTCTTTATTTGTTTCAATTTTTAATTCTTATAATTTAATAGTCATAGAGCTCACCCTAACTCAATATGATACTTAGTAGAATTCATAGTTTTTTGTTAGCATTTAGCTATTCTTCATGACCTTCCCTTATTTAAGAATTTTTTTCTATCAAAAACACTTTAGTGGTAAAAAATAGTTTTATGTTATAGCTTAACCTAATAAAAAGCTGTTTGTGAACTGCCCGAGTTTCATAAAAAACTAGAAGTTACCTTTTTTTTTTACTTACAAAAGGATAAGAAAAATAAAAAAATGAGTCTGAGGTTGAGATCTAGGAAATAATAAATGAGTCTGATAATTTTGTTGATGTACTTATCACTCTTTTCATCCTAGACCTAACAAATCAAGATAAAATAATGGAATACACCCAAATGAGTAAGCTCATTATAGATGCCTATGAGTTGACCTTTTTCGAAGTGATAAACAAATCGAAGTATTGGGGTAGTTGTGAGGTAACCTAATAGGAATTTTATTTTATATGATTTCTCTAACTCTTTGCTTGATTTTGCAGAGATGTCTTTCAACTCGATCAAAAACTTTGACTTTTCCTTTTTTTCCAATAAATCAATGCCCAAGAAGGGCCAGAATAGAAAAATTTAGCTCGATGCCCTTTCTTAAGGGGGAATAAGTTGTGAACCTTACAATGACTAAGTAACTAAGCTCTTCAACTTAGCTTTCTACCGCCATAAAAAAACACAAGACAATAATACACTAGGAACCCTTCACGGTAGCTCTTACCCAGCAAAGAAGTTGAGGATTGAGACCTCCTTTTTCACTTTAGAGAATTTTGAGTCTAGGGTCTGAGGTCGAGCTCAGATAAGTTTACACTAGCCTGAAGTACATTTTTAATGAAAACCCACTAGAAAGCTTTGATGCAGCAAGTAGGTTTTGTAGGGTTATGATCCCTCCTAATAGTAAGTACCACTTTACTTCAGCTCAATTCTTTCATTATTATTCACTTTGTTATTTTTTTCTAAGTTTGAGTTTGTCTTTTGCAGTGTACCAAAAACTCCCACCTCAATCTGCTGACAATGTTAGCCAAGCTCTACCCTACGTCTATCTAGCCATGGTCCACATCTCAAAACCATAAAAGACTTGACTAATTAGGGTGAAAAATATAAAAAAAACATAAAAACCCTAGACAGTCTAAAGTTTAGCCTCAATGTTTCTTACAAAAAAGAGGTTCAATAAATAAAAAAGATAAATTAGCTGACAGTCAAGCTAAAAAGCATGCAGATAAAAAAGGCTTTAGTAGAGTCCATGAAAGATTAGGCCAAGCTAAAACTTAGTGAAGCTTAGGTTAAAATTGTGAAACTAAGGTCCCAATTAAAAGCTGAGGTGAAAGAGAAAGAAAATATTAAGTAGAAGGCTAATGAAAAAAATATTAAGTAGAAGGCTAATGAGGTGTACCGAAAAAAAGTTATCTAAAAGTGTAAAGCCTCTAAAGAATTCATTCAGCTCTAGGTAGAATTTTAAAGGAAGAATATCTTCAGTGCCTTCGAGCTTAAGAAGAAAGAAGTGTAGTTCAAGTTTGCTATCGCAACCTCAACATTTTTTATATTAGCCTAAAGAACATCAAGTCGAAGCCTACTCCACACCACTCTAATAAGGAAGAGAAAGAGGAAGGGGATAAGAATACAGCTATGGACATCGAGCTCAAGCCTACCCTTACCCCCTAGTCGAAGAGGAACCTACTACTGCTGTTGATGCTGACCAAAGTACTAGTGCTGATGCTTAAGAGGCTTTTTTTTTCTTTTTTTTATTATTTTTTATAAATTTTTGTTTAAAGATGAGGTCAAATTTTTGTTGTGACCTTGAATTAGATCACTTAACCAAACTTCTGTTTATATAATAAATTTTTGTACTAACTTGTTGATCATTAATGAAAAATAGAATTTTTATGTCCAGTTTCAATTTAGTTTTGTCTCCCTTTTGCTTATTTAATTCAACTTTCAAGTTTAAGCTTAGACAACAGTTCATAAAATGACCTCGTGGCTTAAGTTTAGTGAACTTAGCTTGGACAACTCAAAATAACTTAATCAAACATTAACTTGATTCAAAATAATCCAAAGTCTCAGCTTAGTTCAAGTGAGCTTAAAATTCAACTAAATGTTTAAGAATATTTTAAATTAACTTAAAAATCTAGCTTGATACAAGTCTTAGGTCAAACTATATTAGGTCAAAGTCTGAGCTCAGGTGTTAAAACAAACATAATATAATCATACAAGGCTCAGGTCGAACTTAGCTGAAGTTATTTTGGTAGGACAAAACCTTATTTTAAGACTCATAGTGAACATAATCATTATAACTTCATTTAGTAATTTTTGGACTACAAATATGATCTTGATTGAGTTTGAGCTATCGATAGTACACTTTTAGGTTGTTTGAGTTCCATGTCCTCAAAACGAGACACCATTCATGTCTTATAATCTATAAGTCGTGTCATGGATAACCTTCTTAACTACATAAGGTCTTTCATAGGTCAAGGTTAGCTTGCCACCTTGACCATAAACTCCTGAGGTTTCAATCTTTCTAAGTACCAGGTTACCATTCTTAATGTTTTTACATCGAACTCTCTTATTGTAGTAGTTGGATAATCTTTGCTAGTAAGCTACTATTCATGTTAAGGCCATGTCTCTTTATTTTTTAACTAAGTCTAAGTCGACCCTTAGAGCCCATTTATTTTCTTCCTTTAACCTTAGTTCAATTCTTAAGCTTGGAAGGTCAATCTCAACGGGCATTATAACTTTTGTTTCAAATGTTAGGTGAAAATGAGTTTCTCATATGGGAACCTTTGTGGTCATTTTTAAGGCCCATAATACTATAGGGAACTTGTTGGCCCACTTGCCATTGGCTTCATACAACCTTTTCTTTAGGGCCTCCAATATTGTCTTATTGACGACCTCCATTTGTTTATTAGATTAAGGATAAGCAACTAATGTGAATCTTAAATCGATATGGAGGTTCAAATACTATTTTTTGAACCTCAAATTTTTAAATTGTTTATCGTTGTCCGTTACTATAAACTGAGGTAATTCGAACCTACAAATTATGTTTTTCCATACAAATCTCTCAATTTGGATCTTTTTTATAGTAGCTAGGGCTTCTACTTCAAGTCGTTTTGTGAAATAGTTTACTGTTACTAGATCAAATCTCTTTTACCTTATGGCTGGGGTAAATGGTGCGAGGACATCAATCTTTCATTGCATGAAAAGTTAAAGGCTGATGATAAGAGTGTGCTCAATTGATGAAAAATGTTGTACATGGTTAAATCTTTAACATTTATCATATCTTTTCACTAAGTCGATCATATTCTTTTTTATGGTAGGCCAATAGTAACCCTACCTAAGTACCTTGTAAGCAGAAGACTGAAGGCTAAAGTGATTTTCATATATTCCTTCATGAATTTTCCCTAATGATATAATTTGCTTCTTTATCATCTATGCATTTCAGGTAGGGCAAGTTGAAAAATCTCTTCTATAACTTTTCATTGATCATAGTGTAAAGAGGAGCATTCCTTATCAAGGTTTTAGCTCAGACCTTGTCCTTAGGCATTTCTCATGTGGTTAGATATGCCTTGATCAGGGTTATCTAAGTTTTTTTTCTTTAATTTGTTTTACTAGTTTCTCTTTAGTACTCTTCTACACTAATTCTTCCACTAAGACTTAACTCAAAATTTTCATTATCATTTTTAAAGTCAGCTTAAACAAGAAATCTATCAGTAAGCTTTTTGACCTCGATATTTTTTTTACCTCGACTTTGTGAAAAATGACAACAAAGACTAGTACTTTGTTTAAGTATTTTCAAATTCTTTTTTTTTGAACTCTGAATTCATTGTTTATTTGATTGATCACTAATTGAGAATCGCTTTATATGGTTATATACTTGAAATTTAGCTCGATTGCTAGTCTTTGGCCGGCTATCAATGCTTTATACTCGATCTTATTATTAGATGCATTGAATTCAAATTTTTGGGCATATTGATATCATAAGCCTTTCGAGCTGATCAAGATAAGGTTAGCCCTGCAGTTATGGTTAATAACCAATCTATTGATAAAAAATTTCCATATCTCTTCTTTTTTAACTTCTTCATTCTTTTCATGTTGTTTGTCAAAATGAACCGACATAAGCTTTATGATGAAATCTGCTGGTACTTGGGATTTCAAGGCTAACTTAGGGGGTATATGTAAGTCAAATTCACTAAGCTTTACTACTCACTTGATTAGTCCACTTGACAGCTCTGGTTTTTATAAAACCTGCTTAAGTGGTTGGTTGATTAATACATGAATCATGTTAGCTTGGAAGTATGGTCATAGTTTTCTGGCCAACATAATGACCACGTAGGCTAATTTTTCTATTTTAGTGTAGTTTACCTCTAATCCCATCAGCATTTTACTCATAAAGTAGACTTGCCTCTACATTGTTTTTGTTTTACGGATCAAGACCGAACTGATGGCCTGGTAAATGGTGGCCAAATATAGATACAATGTCTTATCGGGCCTCAATTTGGAAAGGATAGGTGAAAATGATAGGAACTCTTTAAGCTCATTAAATGTTTTCCTACACTGAGAGGTCTATCTGAAGATAGAGATGTTTCTAAAGATCTTGAAAAATGTCAAACATTATTCTGTTGATGTGGACATAAATTTACTAAGAGCAACTATTTTCTCGATTAACCTCTACATTTTTTTTACCAATGTCAGTGCTTTTATACCTAAAATTGCTTGAACCTTCTCTGGGTTAGCTTTTATTTCTTTTTTTTTTATCATGTAGCTAATGAATTTACCCAACGTGACTTCAAAAGTGCACTTGTTTGGGTTAAGCCTCATATTGTACTGTTTCAAGGTGTCAAAAGTCTCTTCCATGTCTTTTAAGTACTTAGTTAGGCTTTTACTTTTTACTATCATATCATTTACATATAGCTCCATGTTTTGGTCAATCTGGTTCTTGAAGACGTTGTTGACCAATTTTTGGTATGTCATATTATGTTTTTCAAACCAAATGGCATTATCTTGTAACAATAAAGGTTTTTCTCAGTAATGAAAGCTATTGTTTCCTTGTATTCTTTTATCATTTTAATTTGATTATAGCTAAAATATGTGTCTATAAAACTAGTAGGGCCATATTCAAAACTATCATCCATTAGCTTATCTATGCTAGGAAGAGAAAAATTATCTTTTAGGCACACCTTATTAAGGTTGATAAAGTCAATGCACATCTTTCATTTTTCATTATGTTTCTTGACCATGACTACATTGGTTATCCATTCGAGGTAATAGACCTCCCTAATAAAACCTACCAACCGTAGCTTGTAAACCTCTTCTTGAATAGCCTTTTACCTTTATAGGGTAAAAGTCCTCTTTTCTTATCGAACTAGTTTTATGTATAGATTAGTTGCAACCTACGGACCATTATCTTAGTATCAATATTGAAAATGTCAGACGATGCCTAAAAGAACAGGTTAGCATTATTTTTTAAAAGATGGATTAATTGCTATTTATTTTCAAGTTTAATTCTAATATGTATATACTTTTCAAGGGTGTTCTCCTAGAATGGTTTCAAGTTGATTCACATTTACCTTTAGTTTTTGAACAATTTTTTTTTTGTTCAATTAAGTTGAGCTAGTTTTCTGTAAGGATAGATCTCGACATGACAATTAGTATGTTATCGATAAGTGATCAAAATGTAGAATTGAATAAAATGTATGTAAATTTCATTTCAATTTCTCTTTTGGCTGACATGTTAGCTCAGTTCTATTAACATGTAAATGTTCATGCCAGCTTAAAAGCTCAATCAATTTTAAGATCTATTCAAAAGTTATAAAAATTGTTAAAAGTGTATCTTTTGTTAGGATGGAGTTTAAAAGCTTAAAGTGGCTTAAGAACGTGCTTTTGTCAAGTTGATTTTCTATTATTGTGGGTGCTTACTCTTGTTTTCTTACTTTTTTTCAATTTTTGTTGCTTGCTTCTGTTTCTCAACCTTCTTGGCCCCAGCCATATCGCTAGTTTGCTTCCCAATCCTTCATTTCATTGTCATAACATAGTATTACCATGCTATCTCTTAGTCTCCCCTACCTCTTTAACCCCATAAGGCATTGGAAACTTTACTTTTAAATCAAAAGTTAAGCCTATAAGCCACATAACAGACTAGCTAAGTCAGCATAATATTATATTATAGGCAGATGGGACGTCTATAACCATAACTTATATTACTAACATAATTATCCTCGGTTATATCCCTAAAAAGATCGATAATTTGATAATCTCTTTAACTGGCACATACTTATTCCTAAATCCAATTAGAGTTATGGTGATCAGTTATAATTGGTCTTTTTTTATTCCTATCTTCTTTACAGTATGGTGGTATAGGACATCAATTAAGTTTTCATTATTGAACAGATCTTCTTGACCGTATAGTTGTACACCACAGTAGTGATTATGATAGCGTCATCATGAAGGTACTGAATTCTTTCCAAGTCTTCTGAATTGAATGAGATCGATTCGTCTTTCCAATCTTTTTTTTTTGTCGGGGAACCAATGGTCATGACCATGCCTTGATTAAAATTTTTTTTATTGAAGCAGAGCTTCGTTTAGTGATCACATTGATTACCCTAACAATTGGTATATTATTGGCAACTTGGCCTTCCTATTGTCTTTATTCATCCCTCCGAAGTTCTTTTCTTAGGTTTTCTTTTGACTTGCTTTCCTAATCCGTTGTGGGTTCTTTTCGATCCCTTTTGTAGTTTGATCTATTTTGCCTTTATCTTTGCCCATCCACAAACCTTCCTAGTTGATCTCTTTTAATTAGAGCTTCAATTTTATTTTTTAGGTCAATAAGGTCCTCAGTGTTGTGGCCTATCTTTCTGTGAAAGGCACATCTTTTGATTGAATCTTTCATTGTGCTTTATCTCAGCAATTTTGATCATTTAAGCTCAGGATTTCTTTTGATTTGCATCAGAATCCTCTTTAAAAAAGTATTCAGTATAGTGTAGTTTCTTTCTCCATTGGGGCACTTGGCCTTATATCATCTTTTTCTTGACAGAAGATCATAAAAATTCTTACTTTTTTTATGATCAAAAAGGGAAAATGAACTTCTCTCACCTCAATCGTCGAGGAAAAGGGATGAGCATTTCTCATTGTAGCTTCAGCCTTTATATATTTCTTAGCCATGAGTAGGACATCGACCAATTTTTTGGGTGGCTCTAAGCTTGAAGTGGTACCCTCTATCACTGAGTCCACTTGTTATGGCTGTTACAACAACCATTTATTGTAGGTCTTTTACCTATAGCACTTTCACATTAAAATGCGTAACATAATCTTTCAAATATTCATTTATGCTTTAATGAATGGACATCAGGCTCAAGGCTATTTTCTTTATTCTTTGGTTGCTTACAAATTGGGATAGGAAGGAGTGACTGAACTCCTTAAATGTCATTATTGACCTCAGTTTCAAGCTACTATACCAAGACCAAGCTAACATTTGAGAGTAGTAGACAAACCATTATATATTAGAGTTTCATCTACACCCTGCATCATCATGTTAGTCTTATAAAGCTTTAAATGTTTAAAAGGTTCGAATGTACCATCATAAGTTTTCAAGGTTGACATTTTGAACTATTTTGGAGGCATAGCTTTGTCAATTTCTTTAGTGAAGCGCAAAGTCTCTAATAACTTGAGCTTGTCCTCGAAAGCTACCACTTTTGCTTTCAGTTCCTTCTCCATGGCTTGCATTCGAGCTTTCAAGTCTCTACTCGATTAGGGTTTCAGGTCAATTTATTTTGATTTTTGGGTTATGGTATGTGTCGAGTTATGGCTAAGGTAATGGTGAGTGGCTGGAACATTATACTCTTTTTCTCTGAAGGCAGAGAAAGCTTTACCTCTTTGTGGCTTGGTTGCCTTTTTGTAGCCAATTGTCAAAAGGTGACTAAATTGAGCACCTTTGAAGCTTGAGGTGGGGTTATAGTTTGCAGCATTTCCTTGAGGGCTTGTATTTGCTTGGTTAGAGCTTGAAATTGCTCCATGGTCGGACTAGCTTGTGTTGGAGCAAGTCAATCCGTGTGCTGGCTATCATGCATTTTTGTTCTAACCAGGATGACCATCTCTCCTTCTTCCAAAGCTCTCTTCCTAGGTTGCATAACTTTAGGCTTGGCTGATGAATGGAGAATCCCTTACTTGGGGCACCAAATGTTCTATTGAGCTCTGACTTGAGGGTATTCTAGAAAGAATAAAAGAAAAAAGAAAATGGTTAGATGTAAAGATAGGGAATGTTTCTTACGTTTACACTTCGATGTACAAGTCAAAGATTAGAATAACAAGATTAGAAGGAGAGAAACGAGAAGGTTTAGAACAAGATGAAACCTGAAATTATAATACTTGGATATCCATATTTATAGGTGAAAGGGAGAAAACTAACGGGGGACAACAATAATGTAATCGAGCTGATGTTGTACTAAACAGGTCATGTTATGTAAGCTCAAATGTTTGAAATACCTCAAATTATTTGTTGACAACCTCTAATAAGAAAAAAAGACCATAATGCATTTTTAACCACTAAATGCGGCTACTAATCTTAGATTTTAAAGTTTTTTTTTTCCAAATTAAAGTATTGTAAATTTTTTTTTGAGAAAAAAAGTTATAAATTTTTATTTTCAAAATAAAATGTTTTTATAATTATTGCTTGAAATAAAATATTTTTAATCAGATGAGCGGTATGTCATCACTTACTACTTTCCTTTTGGCCATTTTCTTTTTTCTCCTGCAAAATTTCAACTATGCTCATTCCAAACCTATTTCAAAAAACATTGAAGAAGATAAAAGAAAAGTGGTTAAGCCCTTTTTTTTTTTTTTTTTTCCAGTGGTACCATTAAAAAAATCAACTTTGAAAACAAAACCCAAACCAGATTTTTTCATAAAAAAAAGGAAATAATAGAAAATATATAATTAGTTTTCGTTTTTCTTTCGTCTAATTAAGGTCAAGAATCGATTTCATGCAACATATTCTTTCTAATAACCTTGGCCATCGAATTCCATCCATTACAAAGCTTAATTAATTCCATTGTTGCTCCTTAAAACAAAAATCAAAGCAAGCATATATATGATAAAATTTATTAAATATACTTATGGTAAATTGCATCTTAATTAGCCAAAAAATTGCAGTGAAGAGGTTTATTTAATCATATTAAAACATTAACATATAGTTGATCAAACAACTTTTCCATTCCCATGGATTTTAATTTTCAACGCTGATTTCTGCAGCAATCACGTTAAGAAATTATGCAGTTACAATACAATTACCCGGTAAGATGATGACCGCCTTCTGTTGAAATTATGTTCTGGACCTTTCTCTGTTTCTTCGATGAACTTTCTTCTCGATCTGTTTTGTCTTTCATATCAGCTATTCAGCTTTGGTTTCATACATTTCTATTTCTGACCCATTTGTTCTCCTTTTTTGCTTCTAAATTAAGCAAGCACCCCTTTTGTTGCCGTGCCTTCCTGTAACTTTCTGTATCAAATACCAAATTCAAGGGATGAATATGATATAGCAAATACAAGTATATATATATATATATATGTATATATGAGAGAGAGGGCATAACAAATAGAAGTTTCTTAATCTTATATATACATATATATATATACTTGTATTTGCTATATCATATTCATCCCTTGAATTTGGTATTAGATAGAGAAGGTCACAGGAAGGCACGGCAACAAAAGTGGTGCTTGCTTAATTTAGAAGCAAGAAAGGAGAACAAATGGGTCAGAAATAGAAATGTATGAAACCAAAGCTGAATAGTTGATATGAAAGACAAAACAAAAAGAGAAAAAAGTTAACCGAAGAAAAAAAGAAACGTATATACACGCACGCACGTGTATATATATATATATAATCTTTTTGATATTATGATAATAATAATAAATAATAATAATTTAATTTTGATTTTGATATAAGATAAGTAAATTTTGATAAATTTTGATATAATTTTAATTTTAATAACTTTTGATAAAATTTTATTAACTTTTGATTCAATTTTGATACTCATTACTAAAATTTTGATAATCTCTTGATGTAATTTTAACAATTAACCTTCCGATAACTTATGATATACCTTTTGTACTCGTTAATAAAATTAGAATCATTATATATTTAACAATGGATTCCGTAAGAAGACGCCAATTCTATTTTAATATAAGATAATTTTTTTTATGTAATAACTGTATTGTTTTATTCAAATTTAGAACTTCTTTCACTAACTTTTTTTATTAATTAGGTTGGTGGTAGGTTCATCCAAGTCTCTCAATATAAAATTTTTAACTTTGTTCCAACTAGTAATTAAGATTCAATTCCTAATAACTTTAAGTCTAAAAAATTTTATCAATGATTTACAGTTAAGTTATTATTGATTTATTATTATTTTGCTAGCGATTTACTATTTAACTATCAATGATATATTACTAAATTATCAATGGTTTACTACTAAATTAGCATTAATTTACTATTAATTTATGAATGATATGTTACTAACTTATGAATGATTTACTACTAAGTATTAATGATTTGTTATAAAGTTATAACTAATTCATTATTAAAACTATCAATGATTAACTAATTTACTACTAAATTATCATTGATATACTATTAAGTTATCAATAATTTACATATAAAATATCAATGATTTACTATTATGTTATTATGCATTAACTATTATGTGACATTGATTTACTACTTAATTTTTGATTATTTACTATAAAATTATCACAGATCTATTACTAACTTAAACATGATTCATTATCAAGTTACATTAATTTATATTAAATTATCCATAATTTAATATTAAGTTATTTAACTACTAAGTTATTAATGATCAATTGCTACTAAATTATATTGATTTACTTTTATATTTCAATAATTAACTACTAAATTATCATTAATTTACTACAAATTATTTATAATTTACTACTAAATTTATCAATTTATTACTACTAAACTAAAATTAATTTACGATTAAGTTATTATTAATTTATTATTAAGTTTTCAATAATTAATAACTAAATTATCATTTATTAATCGAGCATTGATTTACTAACATGTTGTTATACATTGAAAACTATGAAACATGGAATTTAAAAAGTCTACTAATAATATATGAGATAATTTTCTTTTTATATAATAACATTATTATTTTATTCAAGTTTACAATTTTTTCACTAATTCTTTTTATTGAATATGTTCATGGTAAGTTTAGGGTTTTAATGCTTTTTATTTAATAGGTTCATGAAAGTTTTGACTTCATTTCTATTAGTAATGAGGGTTCAATCATTGGCAGCTTCAAGTACTAAAAAGTTATCAATGATTCACAATTAAGTTATTGATTATTTACTACTAAGTTATCACAGATTTATTACTAAATTATCAATAATTTTTTTTTAACTTATGAATGATTTGTCATTAAATTATGAATTATTTATCATTAAGTTATAAATTATTTTTATTAAAATTTTGATAATTTACTACTAAGTTATTGATGATTTATTATAAAGTTATAATTAATTTACTAGTAATTTATCGATGATTCACTAAAAAGTTATCAATGATTAACTAATTTATTACTAAATTATTATTAATTTACAATTAAGTTATTCATAATTTACAATAACATTATTAGTAATTTACTGTTAAGTTATTAATTTGCTATTAAATTATCAATGATTTACTTTTATGTTTATATATATATATATATTTACTATTAGGTTATCATTGATTTACTACTTTATTTTTGATTATTTACTACAAAAATTTTACCAATTTACCACTAAATTATTATCATAAATGATTTACTATTATGTTATACTGATTTACTTTTAAGTTTTCAATAATTAACTACTAAATTATCAATTATTTACTGCTAATTTATTATTGATTTACTACTAAGTAATTTATGATTTACTACTTTAAATTAATTACTATTAAACTGAAATTGATTTACTATTAAATTATTACTAATTTACTATTAAGTTATAATTAATTTATTACTAAGTTATCAATAATTAACTACTAAATTATCACTTATTTTTTGTTAAGTTATCTTTGATTTAGTATTTTTATTATACATTTACAACTATATTATAATTGATTTACCATTAAGGTATTATCATATATTATTATATTATTACTAATTTACTAAAAAGTTATTAATTATTTATTACTAAATTATCATTCATTTACTATTAAATTATCACTTATTTACTATTAAATTATTGACAATTATTGCTATATTATACTGATTACATTTAAGTTTTCACTAATTAATTGCTAAATTATTAATTATCTACTACTATGTTATTATTGTTTGTGTATATCCAAAAAGAAAGTAATTGCAATGTATACTGGATGATGTAATTTATAAAATAGAGAAACAAAAAGAAAAAGTTTAAATATAAATGACTTGAAAAAAATGAGTAAATGATCTTAATTTACTATCCATAACTTAATATGTAATAATAAATTAAAATCATAACTTTTTATACTAATGCAAGTATTAAAACTAAATTAACTAAATATATACAATATATATTAAGTCAATATTTTTAAGATTTTCTTCAAAGTTTTTAGTTTATGATAAAATAGTACATATTAAGATAAGTATTATTGATGATTTGATTGAATTATTAGTATATATATTTTTATATTTGTTAGTGAACTACAATTACATATAAAATATTGAAAATTTTGAAGCATTATATTATTAATGGAAGGTAATAAACTTTACCTTATGTTTTTATCTTTAAGTATACAAGTTTGAGTAAAAATTTTGTTATATATATGATAAAAGTAATAACAACATATTTACTAATAAAATTTATAAGAATTAAACAAACAATAATTTTAAAAAATATTAAATTCATAATAATTACCTTTGCATTCTACATAAAAAACATTTTTACTAACCAAAAATATGATATATTTTTAATTGTTACTTCATTCTAGGTACCACTTTTCAAAATAACTTTTTTCTTAATATATATTTTGATGCCAATTAACTTCTCCATTTAGAAAAAGTAAAGAATATTTTGCATTCTCCATAAAAATATTTCTTCTACTAAACAAAAAGATGGTATATTTTTACTTGTTGCTTCATTCTTATTATCATCATTCAAAATGGCTTTTTAATATTTTGATACTAATCAACTTCTTAATTTGGAAACAACAAAGTGTATTGTAAAGAGTCATAACAACCAAAATAATGTTTAATTCTATGTTGTTTTCATGAATGAGTTTGTATTATGATATGATCTCTTTCAAATAAAATATTTGAATTATTTCCTTCAATCTATATAGCAGTAACTTGATTAACAAATAAACGATTAAAAACTCCTTGATTTAGATTAATATTTCTACAATACAAATTTTAAAATCCTAAAAAAGAGAACTATCTAATCTTTGCAAAACTTGGGCATAAGGATTTTTTTATAAAATTATCATTAGTATCTCTATCACTTTTGCACTTAAATTTTCATTGTATTGTGTTCTTATTTTATTTTGAAATTTATTACCGGTATCCTAAAAGTATAATTAAAATAACATAGATTAATCAAATCAAACTTAAAATAATTCAAAACTCAAATTGAATATAGATAAATTTTTTACTCATTTTAAATTTTAATTTAATTAAAAATAATATAATACACATAATTATGAAAATGAATTAACTTGATTTGATTTTAATTGATTTTAAAACGTCAACAATTTAGTAGTTATTTAAAACCTAAAATGATTAAACATAACCAAAATTTGAATTAAAATAGTAATGTAATTAAAATCCATTCTTAGTTATTCATCTTCCATAACAATTTAAAAGTTTTTTATTTAAGTTTTTTTTTCCTTCATCTTCAATGTTTTATTTTTATTGTCTTTGTAGTTGAATTAATTAATTAATTTAAGAGTACTTCTAAAGTGAAATTGAAATTGTAATTAATTTAGTATAGTTATTTTTTATTTATAGTTAGGACAATTTTAATCAATCTTTTTAAACAAAGAGAAATGTGCACCGATTATTGAGTCAAATTTACTTAGGTGTATAAGTAAATAATTAAGTATACTATAAATAGAAGTAAATGATAAAACTTGAATCAATCGCTGATTCTAAGTGCAAAATCCAACTTGAAGTTATAAAAAATCAAAATTAAAAATGATTGAAATACTAAATACACAATTAAATAAAAATTTATCAAATGAACTTGCTAATAAATGCCTTTAAATCACTTTTATGTTTACTTAAATTATAATTTATAAGAATTTTTTTTTATTTTAGATGTAAAGTAATAATTAATTTGATAAATTTCATTTTTTTTTTGAAAAAATATTACCTAATATAACAACTTAAAAAATTTATATACAACAGTGAACATTCTTCAACTGATATAAAAGAGAAAATAAATGAGTATATATTGTTTCTCCAAACAAAATAATTTTATATTAATCCTAAAGAAATTTAAAATCAATATATTATATATTTTTCATTGAAACATCATATAGCACTAACATTTTTTGTCATATAGCTATGATATAGTTATGTATAATTAATCAAATTTTCATTTCATTTTTCTACTTAGAATAATTTTTCATTTGTGCTTTCGTTAATTTAATGTAATTGTATGTTCTATCAATTCAAAGCTTAATTGTTCTTTTATTTTTAAAATTTTATTATACATAAATTTTTATTATATAAAATATTAAACTACATAATTTTAAAAAATAAAATAAAATAAATTCCTAACCTTGATACTTGTCACGTTTTCTTAAAAAATTTCAGTTATAAGAATATCAAACTTGTTATATAAACCTATACAATTTATAATGATTTCATTTTCAACATTAACAATAGAAATTTTCTTCAAGATTAGTATACTTTTGATGTTGTCTTTGCTTCTGAACTCACAGTTTTGGCTACATCTTGATGATATTATTAACAGAACAAAGGTAAACAAAAACAAAAAAAATCAAAAGTTATGGCTAGAAAAGTTTCAGGTAATTAGTAGTCAAGGAGAAGGATCGAGAAGAGGAATTCGACAGCCACAAAACCCAACAAATTCAAACAATCAAGCAATCAAACAACCATCCTAGCAAATCTAAAAAAAAACATAATGAGTCATAAATACAGAATCATCCAACCGTAAGTACTATCAGTAATTACCTAGAAGCAAATAACATAATAAGAATCAAAGCAAGATAATTAGAATAATACAAAAACACAATCATACTATGAAGCATTCAAAGCAAAATAAAGCCAAAAAAAAAAAAAAATTGCCAATGAGTTTTTGTTAGAGGGTTTGGAGTTTAGTTATTTTTTTAGGGTATTACTTTTAGGTTTACGCCATAAAGGCTAAGGAGAAAATCTTATATTATTTTTGGCTTGTTTCTGCGGTGACAAATGGTGGAGATAGTAGTGGCAGTATTTGATGTTTGGTTTAGATCTATGATCCTAAAGAGTTTTGTAAAATCTAATTCAACCAAAAGAAAAAGGAAAATGGGAGAACAAAATATTCTTTTTTGGGTTTTCGGCTTGGTCACCAATGCTGAGAGATGATGTACGATGGTTGGCATGGTGAAGCTTAGTCGGTTTCTGGGCTAAGGTAGTCTGATAAGTTCTTGATTTTTTTAGGGTTAAAAAGAAGTTAGAGAATTCTACTTTAAAGAGAAAAAAAAGAAAAAAATGGAGTTATTTTAAGAAATTTTTTTAGTTTATATATTCTTTTACCAAATTGTGAGTTATGAATAAATTAATAATTTTTAAGTTTTATATTAGTAATTTAATTTAACAAAAAACCAAAAAAAATGAATAAAGCTAGAGCTGTAGGTCTATTGATCTAACCTACCCTTGATTGGGTTATTACATTTAACACAACTTAATGGTGCTTGTAACTTAAGAAATCTTATTTTAAATACATTCAAAAATGTTTAATTTTAAATTGAATTAAATTAAAGATGACAGTATTAATTACGAAAATATTTAAACGTTAAATCCTAAATTAAGTATTTAGCAAAAAAAATTACAAATAAACAATGCAACAAATCTAGCAATTTGTGATGATTTTTTAAAGTGATGCATTATATTTCGTCATGAAAAATATGTAAAAGGTAATGAAAAATATATTTTGTCACACTTTTATATTGTTTTGATGTTTTATATGACGATATATAAAATCGTCATATAATAACATCATCAAAATTTTGTCGCCAAATTTTACAACCAAATTTATTTGGTAAAAAGTTTTTTTGTGATGTTTTTTATTTTAGGTGATGTTATAATTTTATTACCAGTTTAAAATTTTATTTTTGATAAAAAAATTTTTTGATAGATTTTAGGTGACATGGTTAATTTTTGTCACAAAATGAAGCGTTAGTTAATTATTAATAATATTACAATTTTGTTATGTCAATATATGGTTTATATAATGATAACATAAATATCACAAACTTTTACTATCAAATTTGTTTGGTGAAAAACTATTTTGTTCTCACCAATTTAAAATTTTATTTGTGATGGATTTTTTCTAATAAATTTTAGGTGATGTTATAAATTTTTGTCACAAATTAAACATTTTAATTAACTATTAATGACATTACAATTTCGTCACGTTAATATATGATATTATATGATGATAACATAAATGTCACAAACTTTTACTAACAAATTTATTAGATGGGAAATTTTTTTGTAACATTTTTTATTTTAAGTTACGTTATAATTTTGTTACTAATTTAAAATTTTAACTATATTGAATTTTTTTGGATAAATTTTAGGTAGTGTTATTAATTTTTGTCACAAATTAAACACTTTACTTAACTATCAATGACGTTGCAATTTTGTCACATCAATACATGGTATTATATGATGATAATATAAATGTTACAAACTTTTACCACCAAATTTATTTAGTGGAAAATTTTTTGTGATTTTTTTATTTTAGGTGATGTTATCATTTTGTCACTAATTTAAAATTTTATCTATGACAAATTTTTTTTGATAGATTTAAAGTAACATTATAAATTTTTATCACAAATTAAACACTTTAATTAACTATTAATAATATTGCAATTTTGTTACTTTAATGTATAATGTTATATGATGCTAACATAAATGTTACAAACTTTTAAATGATGTTATTTATCCATCACTAATAAGTTCAAATTATTATATAATTTATAAGTGACAATTTTACTTATATTATATATATCTAAATAGAAAAAATTTTAACTACACTTAACCATACAATAACTTTTAAGTAAAAAATTAATTTTAAATAATTATTAATATCCACACTAAAAAATAATTTTAATTGAAGTTTCCCTAAACTACACCTTAAAAAAAAATGATATTAATTGATACAGACATAGAATTTTTTGTTGCTTAAAAGCCTAAAAGGGTTTAATGCCATTTTGGTACTTTTTCATCCCATAGCCAAGTTCGTAAGAGTATAGGGATGATACTAATTGTAACTAAAAAAATAACTTACAATTCTGTTTCACTATTTAATAATTAATAGAGTACTACTATTAATAATTGTTTTGGTGTATTGGTATTATCTTACCAGTTTATTCTTTAAATTTTAACAATAGTCAAATACTTAATTGAAAATTTTATATCTTGATTTTTTATAATTAAAATTAAAATTTTAATAATTTATTAACAAATTAAATATTGTTAGCTAAAAAATTATGTTTTTCATATATTACCTTTAAGTATTATTTATTTTAATATAGTTTATTGTTATAAATTACTGAAAAGGAAAAGAGAAAAATATTGGGTTTTAGTTAAGCTAAGTATGTATTCACATATGAAGTTCTTCTAATTAAAAAAAAAGATTAAATATTACATATAATAAAATTTTAAAATACACATTTTGTTTATAATTTTAAAAGAAATTTTAAAATTTTAAAAATTTCTAATTTAAAAATTTTGTTAAAAGAAATTTTTTAAAGTAAAAAATGAATTTTAAATAAAATAATTTTAACTACATACTAATAAATTTTATACAAAAAATAATTTTAATTCAAGTTTACACTAAACAACACTATTTAGATTTTTTATTAGGTTTTTCACACTCCCTCCAAAACCCATGCTAACAATCTCGTGGGTTTTTTTTTGCCAAAACCGTCTTACTTTTGGTTTTTCTCTACTCTTCTCTTTGCTTAATCACGTTGAAATCATATGTTTTAGGCTCAAATCGATGCCACCACTTTCCTCTACTCTTCTCAAACCATTTTCATATGTTTTTTGGTTAAATGGAGCTGATGTGATCAACTAGAAGCCTAGGTTTGTATTTGATCTTCACTCTCTATAAACTATTTGTTTGTTCACATTAATCTTTGGTTTTAGGTTTTGTTTTGAATGTAAAGAATTTGTGTTGCCTAACTTTTATTTGAAAATTGAAATAAGGATGAAAGGTTTCTGAAGAACAATCCCAATTTAGGAAATCTTTTATTTTGGTTGTATGAAACAAATTTCTTGGCTGAGCAAATGTTGCATATTTCTAGAAGTTTTAGGAAGTCTTCTGTTATGTTGCATATTTTTGGAAGTTTTAGGAAATCTTTTGTTATGTATGCCTATTTGGCAATCGTTGGTAGGGATAAGGCTAAAAAACATCATTAAAATTGCTCAAAACTTAATAAACTCATTCACATGAATAAATTTAGAATTACAAGTAATACAAAAGTCTAAAATAGGGAATCCAGAGTTTTAATAAAGGTAAGTAAATTAAAAAAAATCAAATGAAAAACAAAAAAAGAATTTAATTAACAAAAAAGTATTTTAGCATATTTTTTTCATTTAGTATATAGAGCATAATCTGATGTGGTTTGGGTGGTTTTTTATGTGGTGGATCATAATCTATTGTGAATACAAAAAGGTATTTAGGTTAGTCTATCGTGAATAGGTGGTTTCTGATGTGGTGATCATAATCTATCTACTGATAAGCTTTGTTATTTGATTTATCTTCTTTAATATGAGATGCAAAACCATGCTGTACAACTACAATGGATTTAGGCTACATGTTGAATTTCTAGGTAGCAACAGTAAGTTTAAGCTATAGCCTAATGCTGAAATTATTGGTTTGTGGATGGGGCTCTTTCGTAAGTCATGTTGGTGCTATTCATTGCCATTGCTATGAATCCTTAGGCATTACAAGAATTTTGTTTCTCTAGATTAGCATTTTTTTTTTTATTTCTTTAGGAGTGTGTAAAGTACTAAATTGTTTAGGTACTTGTCAATTTCAATTGATTTTTATATATTTGCTAAGCCTTTATGAAGTTTACTTGTCAATTTCAAAATTACAAAAACTCCCACAATCCCACTACAAATTTCACCTTCTAACAAGTTACAACTACATTTTTAAAAGGAAAGCTTCACCTCTAAATTCTCTGTCAAAAGGCCCTTGCTCGATTCTTATGATTTTTGATTTGAAGTTGCTGCTTGTGCTATGTCTGTGAGTTTCTACTTTATTTGTTTGCATGTTTATATCTTGGTTTAAGTTATTATTACAACTTTTGCCCTTCTGTCTTGATTTGGATGATAAAACATCATTCATATGATGCAAGATATATCAAAGCATGACAATACATTGGCTTCTTCAAAGTAGGTGCAATTGTAATATTTCCATGATTTATCCATATTGATTTAAAAATGGCTTAATGTAATGGTGATTACTTATTTAAACATGAACCACCTATCTTTTGCCTATTTCCTATAATTAGTATCAATATTGCAGATTAGGAAGTTTACTTATTAATTTCTTGATAAGACTTATTCTTTAATATAAGGTAATGCCTCATTTAAAAATTTTGATATGCATAAAATGGATTAGTTTGTTTTTTATATTTGTTTTGATTTTATTGTGTACATTGTTGTTTATTTTGATATATTATATTATTCATTTATTATAGCTTCAAGTGATACAAACTCACCATCAACACAATTACCCTCAACACAAGATTTGGATTGAGAGCTTGAAGACAAGATTTCGATGACTACCTATTTCATAGTTATGATTTTTTGTTTTTTAAACAATATTATTTCTATATGATTTTAGGGTAGACTTTAAAGAATATACTACATTTAAAAATCAATTTTAAATATTTGGTGGATTTACAAGAACTTTACGTTGGATTATTCCACAAAAAAGTCTGTGATGATTTTATTTTATAAATACGATTTAATGACATTAATTATCACTAATACCATGACGATTTACCTTTCATCACTAATATATTAGATTTAATCATTTATTTTGTAACAATTATAACCTTCAATGATATTTTTCAAAAATAGTTTATTAAAACTAATGTCACAAAAAATAAAAGCATAATGTGATGTTTTATTTTATTATCATGTTTGACACTATCTTATAATTATTTTTTGACGATAATAATGTCACAAATACGGTAATGATTTACCTTTCATTACTAATATATCAAATTTGTCATTTATTTTGTGACAATTATAGCCTTTAATGAAGTTTTTGTTCATAAATAATTGACAAAAACTAACGTCACAAAAATTAAAACAGAAGATGATGTTTGATTTTATTATCATGGTAGACATTATCTTATAATCACTAACAATAAATTATCATTAATACTATGATGATTTATCTTTCATCACTAATGTCATAACATATAGATCCGTAAATCTATGACTAGATTTAACAAATGTAGTCACCACTAATCTTTTTTAACTAGGTGTGATTAGCTACCTAAGGAATATATCCTTTTAGGGAGCTCCTAAGCTTGACTAAGGATCCTTAAAAAAATAGGTTCGATCTTCTAACCAAAATAGGGTTCGAGAGTTCGGTTACATGTGGGAAATGTTATAGCACCCCTACATGCTCATCCAAAGGATGGTATCGTATTATTTTAAATTTATCATAGGGTCTTAAGTATAATGGTTTTAAATTTTTATGTTAAATATTGAAAATAATTTATAAGATTCTTCCATCAATATGGTAGAACTCTTAAAAATATTTTCTCACCTCAAGAGTACTCAAGGATTCCGTTTGTTTTCTTAAAGAGTAATTTTTTTTATTTTTTTGTTAAAAATATATCTAATTATTCCACAATTTGGGTCAAATTAGAAATATTTTCTTGTTTTGAATTTCTAAATTTTTTCACCATTTAGGCCTATTTAGAAATTCTTTTTAATTTTTTTCTTGGAAAGAAAATAATATGAAAATTATTTTTATTGAAATTTCAACTAAATTATTCCACAATTTGGGCCAAATTTAGAGAAAATTTTTCACTTAGAGATTTCTTAGGAATTTACCATTTGAAATTCCTAAGAATCTCATCCTTAGATAATTATCATATATTTTTAACCAAATTTTATTATTTGAAAAAGAATACAATTATTTGTATTGAAATTTCATCTAAATTATTCTACCATTTGGGCTAATTTTAGAGAAAATTTCTTACCTAGAGATTTTTTAGGAACTTACCATTTGAAATTTCTAAGAATCTCATCCTTGGGTAATTTGTATTTAATTCCAAGGATTTTTATATTTTTATGTTTTTATATTTTTTAATTTTTTTGGTTTGAAAATAAATATTAATTATTGTTATTGAAACTTTATCTAAATTATTTCACCATTTGAGACAAATTTAGACAAAATTTCTCACCTAGGAATTTTATAAAAATTTACCATTTGAAATTTTTATAAATTTCATCATTGGATAATTAATATTTATTCCTAAAATTTATTTATTATTTTTTTCTAAATTTAATCATGAAAGAAAAGAAAAAAAAGTAGTATGAAGGAAAAAAAAACTAAGAAAAAAACTAAATAAAATAAATAAATAAATACCAAAGAAAAACCAAAAACGGCTCGGCTAATGGCTAAATTGGCTCAGTTGCAGGCACAAACGATGGCTCGAAGGCACGGCTTGGGGATGTTGCTTGGCTCGACCAAAGGGCTGGTTGGAACGTGAGTCGATCAAATGGGTTAGTGCTCAAGTTGGGTTGCCCACATGGAAACACGTAAATCTTGGGTTGATTTAAATGCCAAAATGACGTCATTTTGGGGAGGCTATAAAAGCCCAAGTTTCATCCCTTTACTTCAGATCTCTTCTTTCCCTTCTCTCTCTTCCCTTCTTTTCTCTCCCATCTTTCTAGAAACCGGATGAACTCCGATTGAACTTCACCCAGATTCTAAGGAATATTGTCCGAATTTGGGTGGGGTTATCAGATGGTCGTTGGCAAATTCAACATTTGCTAGAAACTTCACCGGATTCTGGGAATCCTGTCGAAAAATTTAATCGACATCGAAAAATTTAATTAACGTCAAAAACTTTCATAGAAATCTAAAAATTTCCAAAAAAATTTCCAAAAAAATTTTTCAAGAAAAATTCAAAATTTTTTTTCTCTCTACTTGATGTATTTTTGTGTTTCTCAAGCTTGCCTAAGATATGTATTTATAGGACTTTAGGGCCACAGAATCCAAATCTAAGTACAAGTCCCAATTTGCTTCGGTCTTTAACCTTGTTCAACCTTTTCCAATCCACTTTAAACTCTTCAATCCAGTTTCATACAAACTCAACCACCCTTTTCGTTTTCTTTTATTTTTTATTTTTTAATTAATATCTTTTTATCTTAAAATAAAATAAATAAAAATAAAAACCAGAATAAAAATAAAAAAATAAACAGTTGGGCCAATCATTTGGACCCCCATTGAATCAAGCCTAATGGGCTTAGGCTTGAGCCTTATTGAACTGGGCCTAATGGGCTTGGGCTCGGACCAAGTAAGGTGTTTATAACTACCCTACTTTGCACATTTTCTGTGAAACATGAATTGTACAAAGACGTAGACACCCAATCAAGACTCAACTCAATATTTTTATTTTTTTTATTTTTTATTTTTTACTAAAAATTACTCCTTTAAATAGAAGCATCACAACTTTGGAAAGTAAAATGCTCCTCTAAACAGAGGCAACAGAACTTTGAAAAAATAAATAGCTCTTCTAAATAGAGGCAATAGAACTTTGAAAAAATAAATCACTCCACTAAATAGAGGCAACAAAACTTTTGAAAAAATAAATGGCTCCTTTAAATAGAGGCAACAGAACTTTAGAAAGTAAATAGCTCATCTAAATAGAGGCAATGGAATTTTTGGAAAAATAAATGGTCCTCTAAATAGAGGTAATGGAACTTTTGGAAAAATAAATGGCTCCTTTAAATAGAGGTAATAGAACTTTGGAAAAATAAATGGCTCCTCTAAATATAGGCAATAGAACTTTTGGAAAAATAAATTGCTCTTTAACAATCATGACCAGTTGAGTCATAGATCATGTTTGATGAAATTTGTAAAGGAAACTCAAAGATTCACAATTTGAGTTCAATAGCCAAAGGTTCGAATTTGCAAGAACCTTTCAACTTCGTAAAAATTCACTAAAATTTGATTCTCAAAATTTCAGTTTCACAAGAATTTGATTCACAAGATCTCAAAATTCGTATTTGCAAATTGCAAAACTTGCATCCACATTCAAATAGTCTAATTTGAATTTTAGAGATTCACATCCAAAAGTTCAAAGCTTTTCACATTTAACAAATTCGGGGTTCACATCCAAAAAGTTTAGAGCTTTTCATTTGAATTTTGGAGATTCACATCTAAAAGTTCAAAACTTCTCATTCAAGTTCAAAGATTCACATTCGACGAACTTTAGGGTTTCACACCTCAAAGATTCTCATTTTGAAACTCAAAAATTCTCATCAAAAGATTCACAATTTGTTATTTAAGTGACTCAAAATTATGCATGCAATGAATGTCATGATCAATGATGTAAATGCAACAATTTGGATTCTTACAATGCCATATTCTTAACCATGATTCAAATGTTTACTGCTTAATGCAAATGCATTTCCAAACCAAAGTTTTAAATAATAATGCTAACGTAATGCATGTAATGTAGGTATCAAAGTCATGAAATTCTAATCAAAATGTGGTAATATGGTTCTCAAGACTCCACCATCTTTCACCTTTCTTCTTCAACTTTTTAACACTTTGGAACAAGTTTCATCAACTGATCGTTATTTCCATCCATCATAGGCTTCTTAGCACTAGCAATTTCAGAACAAATTTCATCCATTGCCCTATATTATTTAATCACAACTCATAAGCTCCTAAGTACTAGCAATTTTAGCATAAATTTCATCCATTGACCCACATTATTTTCACTACAATTTATAGACTTCTCAGCACTAGCCATTTTAAAATAAATTTTTCCCATTAGTCCATATTATTCTCACCATTTGACCATAACTCATAGAGTATGTCGACTAATTCATCCTAATATTTATCATTTGGTCACACCATATGCCTTCTCAAATCATCCCTTTTAGGTTTCTACAATCTTTTTATTTTTCCTTTATTGTCTTGGATTTCTTTTCAAAGGAATGCAAAATTGTTTTACGCACATTGTCATTTATTCATCATCATTTTAAATCATGAGAAATATAATGTATTCATACGTTTTCTTGATTCATTCTAGGGATGCGAAAACACAAGTGAATTAAGAAAAAGGCAATCAATGAGAAACGAGTTTGGTACAAAACAAATAAGGAAAGAAACAAGTTAGATACATATCATTGGGATGAATTGTATATTCAAATAATGAATATTCAGACAATTCTAAACATTAATCCAGGATTCTTTTTCAAAAACTCATTCCAGTAACTTTAAGCTTATTGAACTTTACCCTAGTTTTAAAAGATCTTCATAAGCCTTTGATCTCTTATCCATGTGAGCTGTTTATCAAACTTTCAGCTCAAAATTTTTTCTACCCAAATTACCCTTTCGGGTTTTCAATTTGAGTCTTTCTTTTCTCTCCTTTCCAATTTTCTCTTTTTTTTTTCTTTTTTCTCTTTTTTTTTCTTTTTTTTCCTTCCTTCATTCATTCACCCATCTTTCACATCAGTCTTTAGAGCAACCAAGCATGATTTTATCATTTCATCATGAGCATGTCTTAGCCCAACATATGACCATTCAATTCGAGCATCCACATTTGATCCAAATAGTAAAGGTTGAAATGGAGGCCATGGTGAAGAGTCATGAAAGAAATTGATATCATAGGCTCAAAACATGTATTAAAAGGGTTCAAAACCAAAAGATCATCATTTGATACAACTTGGCATTTTACCCCACTATTTCACTACCTTTTCTTTTTTCATATTCACCTCACTCCTTTTAAAAGGATTCACATTACTTTACCCCAAATCAAGTGTGGTATTTTTCTTTGCTCTCTTTCTTTTCTTATTTTTTTTAGACCTTTTATGATCTTTAAGCTCTTTTCTTTCTTAAAAATTACCCCCAGTGTGGAGAGTGATCTTTGGTTAGGGTTCTTTAGAAAAAAAAAATTATAATAAGCTCAAAGGGATAACAATGAATGATTTTTCAAATGGTAAAAAAAAAAATGGTCATTTTTCATCTCAAATGTGAATATTTCCTTGAACAACATCTATTGAGCAAAAACAAAAGACTGCACATCTTCAAGATATATTAATTTAACATCTATTAGTAACTGGCTTCAAATAGTCTCTTCAGATCAATGTGAATAAGTTCTCAAAATTAAATCTTAAAATTATTGCTACCATTATCTAAACATTCATCATTTGAAATTTGAGAAGGGGAATAAAAAGTTATGAAAGATAACAAAGCATGGAACAATGGTTGAATGACAAAGAAAATATAATGAAATGCATTAACTTGCCTTTATTAAAATGATAACAAATGAAATCCTATTGCCTAAAAAAAATCCTAAAACGACAAGAAATTTCCAACTAGCTTTATCATCATTCTCTAAAATTATATCCCTGTGCAATCAAGTGAATGATCTTTATCGATATCTTACCCTCTGATTCATTGCAGCTCTCTCAACCTTTTTGGATCAATGTGTTCTTGATTCTCACTCAGAGCATTGACATTGTGATTAGGCAGTAGATTGCCACTAACATTAGGTGTTGTTGTTCTTCCTTGATTAAAACTTACCATCCCATACTTGATTAACCGTTACACCTTATGTTTCAAAGTAGTGCAATTTTTAGTAGAATGGTCAGTAAGTCTATAGTGATAGTCACAATGGGCAGTAGGAACATACCATTTGGGATAAGGTGGCTTGAGCGGCTCCACATGACTGGGGGTTATCAAATGACTGGTATAGAACTGTTGATATAACTCCGTATAAGTCATAGAGATTGGATCAAATATGAGTTTTTCTCGAGTAATTCGTCGCTTTCGTGAACCACTTGCTAGGCTAACAGGACAAATTTAGGGTCTTATGGGAGGTTGAATGTTAAGGCTGTATGTGGAAGCTTGGAGCTAAAAATAGGCTGGTATGTGGATGAGTAAGATGGTTGTGGTATAGGCTGGTATGAGGTATTATTCATAGCATGATTGTATGAAAAGTAACCCTGGGGTGGATAGGGTTGATATCCCCTGAATTGTTTGTCGAAATTCACGGTTTGAGTTTTAATCTCTTTTTTCTCTAATGCCTTCTTAATTTTTCCTCCTTTCAACTTGCCATTTTTAATGGCATTCTCAATGATTTCACCTCAGATCACTATGTCAACGAAATTTTTTGTTACATGCCCTATCATCTTTTTGTAATAGAAAGATTTTAAAGTGCTAACAAACAATATCGTGATTTTTTTCTCAGTCAAGAGAGGTTGAACCTGAGAGGTAATATCTCTTTCACCTTTGGGCATATTCTTTAAAAGACTCATTTGCCCTTTTTTTATATTCTGTAAAGACAAGCAATTAGGAACCAAATCCATAATATACTGATACTGACTAATAAAGTCATGCGTCATATCACTCTAGGAACGAATGTGGATCTTATCTAACTAGACATACCACCTAGCAGCAAAGTCATTGAAGCTATCTTAGAACACATACATCAATAGTTTTTCATTATTAGCATAGGTTGCCATTTTTTAACAGTATATGGTAAAGTAGGTCTTTGGACACTTTGTTCCATCACATTTTTCAAACTTCAAAACCTTGAATTTTGGAGGAATAACCACATATGAGACTAAACAAAGTCTAGCAGCATCCATTGAACCATAAAAATTGATACCCTCTACGGCCCATAACCTTTCCTCTAATAAGTTTATTTTTTGTTCAGCTTTTGAGCTTTTTAAAGCATCTTTCTCCTTTGGCCTTAGCTTTTTTTTCTCTTATGGATCATCCAAATTAGGGACTAATATTGGTTTTAATGCCTTTTTAGTAAAAACAGGATTTAAAATTGATGGCATTCCAAGGTATGTGAACTATTGGGGCGATGGACCTTGTACGGGTTGAGCTTGATATGGCCTAAAACCAAGAGGGTACAATAGGTCATTTACCTCTTGTGATGGATGGTCTTATTGGCTAGTGCTTTTTTCTATACCTTTCCCTTTGTTTAATTTGTTCAAGGCCTTTCAAATCTTATTCAACTCCCCTTTTAGCTTTTCTTAGGCTTTCTCTATCCTCTTAAGATGATTGGAACTTTTTTATTCCATCTATCTAGCTTAAGCCCTTGTGTTGTATTAGTGAGTTGGGTTCTTACTTAGTAGAGCTATCCTTGAACTTTTCATACCACAATTGTGATCAGAAATGTTATGCTTCATTCATGTTATGTTGGTGCATGAATGAAATATGGATCTTTATGGAAATTGTTAAATCATGAACATGAAAATGATGCATAGAATGAAATGACAATGATGCACGAAATGAAATGATATAATAATATAAAAATGATGCATTGAATGAAATGAAAATGATGCAGGTGCATAAAAACATAATAGTTAGATAAGTAACGTACAAACTATTCCTTATTGTGTCCTAACTTCAGGTTACATCTATTGATAGGTATGAATGGCTCTATCTTAAAGCTGGCCTTATAAGGATGAACCATATGTAGGGTTAGGTGACTTTGACCACTAAAAGTTCTTAAATTGTTCCTTACATCATCGTTTATCACAGACTGATAAGGCATTCCAATCCTCACCCATCACAAGCTACCAACAAAAAGGATTCAATTTGAATAGGCGTATTTTGCTAGCCATTATAGAGATTATCATTTCACGAGAATATAGGTACTTTACTCCCTCCTAAAAAAGATCGAGCCTAGACATAGAGCCCATGTAATGTAAATGTAGGTGATAGTGTGTGTGAAGGAACATATAGATTTCATGCTAAAAAAAAATCAAATAAAAGTTGAAAAAGGAAAAAAAATGTTAGTAAACAAATAACGCAAATCATTAAAACCATTAGACCAAAGGATAAGATAAATTTAGAAGTTTATGGCTTGACTCTCTATAGCATCCCCAGGGGAGTCGTCAAACGATCATAACATATAGATCCGTAAATCTATAGTTAGATTTAACAAATGGAGTCGCTACCAATCTTTTTTAACTAGGTGTGATTGGTCACCTAAGGAATCTATCATTTTAGAGAGCTCTTAAGCTTGACTAAGGGTCCTTAAAAGAATATGTTCGATCTTCTAACCAGAACAGGGTTCAAAAGTTTAGTTACATGTGAGAAAGGTTATAGAACCCCTACATGCCCATCCAAAGGTAAATACCATATGATTTTAAATTTATCCTAAGGTCTTGAGTTTAATGGTTTTAAATTCTTATGTTAAATATTGGAAATAATTTATAAGATTCTTCCATCAATCTGGTAGAACTCTTAAAAATATTTTTTCACCTCAAAAGTATTCAAGGATTCCATTTATTTCCTTGAAAAGGCTCCATCATCGAAATTTTTTTTTTATTTTTTTATTGAAAATATATCTAATTATTCCACCATTTGGGCCAAATTAGAAATATTTTTTGTTTTAAATTTTTAAAATTTTTCACTATTTGGCCCTATTTAGAAATTCTTTTTAATTTTTGCTTGGAAAGAAAATAATATGATAATTATTTTTATTGAAATTTCATCTTAATTATTCCACAATTTGGGACAAATTTAGAGAAAATTTCTCACGTAGAGATTTTTTAAGAATTTACCATTTGAAATTCCTAAGAATCTCATCCTTGGATAATTATCTCATATTTTCAACCAAATTTTATTATTTGGAAAAGAATACAATTATTTGTATTGAAATTTCATCTAAATTATTCCACAATTTGGGCCAAATTTAGAGGAAATTTCTCATTTAAAGATTTCTTAGGAGCATAACATTTGAAATTTCTAAGAATCTCATGCTTGGGTAATTTGTATTTAATTCCAAAGATTTTTATGTTTTTTGGTTTGAAAATAAATATTAATTATTGTTATTGAAACTTTATCTAAATTATTCCACCATTTGGGACAAATTTAGACAAAATTTTTCACCTAAGAATTTTATAAAAATTTACCATTTAAAATTTCTATAAATTCCATCATTGGATAATTAATATTTATTCTCAAAATTTATTTTATTATTTTTTTTCTAACTTTAATCATGAAAGAAAAGAAAAAAAAAGTACTAAGAAGGAAAAATAAACTAAGAAAAATACTAAATAAAATAAATAAAAAAATAACAAAGAAAAACAAAAAATGGCTCGGCTGTAGGCATAAATGATGGCTTGAAAGCGTGACTTGGGGATATGGCTTGGCTTGACTAAGGGGCTGGCTGGAACACAGGTTGGTCAAATAGGTTAGCGCTCGGGTCAGGTTGCCCGAATGGCAACACGTGGATCCTGGGTTGATTTAAACGCTAAAACAATGTCATTTTGAGGAGGCTATAAAAGCCTAAGTTTCAGCCTTCTGCTTCAGATCTCTCCTTCCCTTTCTCTCTTTTCCCTTTCTTTTCTCTCCCCTATTTTTAGAAACCAAATGAACTCCAATTGAACTTTAATCAAATTTTGGGGAATACCACTGGAATCTAGGTTGGGTTATCGGACGATCATCGGTAAATTCAACGTTCCCCAGAAACTTTACCAAATTCTGGGAATCATGTCGAAAAATTCAATCGACACTAAAAATCTCGTCGAAAAATTTAATCAACGTGGAAAAATTTTCAAAAAAAATTCAGAAAATTTTTTTTTCTCTCTGCTTATTGTATTTTTGTGTTTCTCTATTTCTCAAGCTTGCTTAGGATTTTTATTTATAGGACTTTAGGGCCACAGAATCCAAATCTAAGTACAAGTCCCAATTTGCTTCGGTCTTTAACCTTGTTCAACCTCTTCCAATTCATTTTAAACTATGTAATCTAGTTTCATGCAAACTCAACCATCTTTTTCGTTTTCTTTAATTTTTATTATTTTTTAATTTTTTAATTAATATCCTATTATCTTAAAATAAAATAAATCAAAATAAAATAAATAAAATAAATAATTGGGCTTATCACTTGGACCCTATTAAATAGGGCCTAATAGGCTTAGGCTTGGGCCCAATGAATTGAACCTAATAGGCTTAAGCCCAGACCAATAAGGTGTCTACAGCTGCCTTTCTTTATACATTTTCTATGAAACAAGAATTATGTAAAGACGTAAACTCCTAATCAAGACTAAACTCGACACTTTTGTTTTTTTTTTTTTTACTAAAAATTACTCTTCTAAATAGAGGCACCACAACTTTGGAAAGTAAAATGCTCCTTTAAACGGAGGCAACAAAACTTTGGAAAAATAAATGGCTCTTCTAAATAGAGGTAATAAAACTTTGAAAAAATAAATAGCTCTTACAAATAGAGGCAACAGAACTTTTGAAAATACAAATGGCATCACTAAATAGAGGCAACGGAACTTTTGGAAAGTAAATGGCTCCTCTAAATAGAGGCAATGAAACTTTTGAAAAAATAAATTTCTCCTTGACAATTATGACCAGATGAGTCATAGATCATGTCTGATGGAATTTGTAATGGAAACTCAAAGATTCACAATTTAAGTTCAATAGCCAACGGTTCAGATTCACAAGAACCTTTCAACTTTGCAAAAATTCACTGAAATTTGATTATTAAAATTTCAGTTTCACAAGAATCTGATTCACAAGATCTCAAGATTCGTATTTGCAAATTGCAAGACTTGCATCCACATTCAAAGAGTCTTATTTGAATTTTGGAGATTCACATCCAAAAGTTCAAAGTTTCTCCCATTCGATAAATTCGGGGTTCACATCCAAAAAGTTTAAAGCTTTTCATTTGAATTTTGGAGATTTACATGTAAAAGTTTAAAAATTCTCATTCAAGTTCAAAGATTCACATTCGACGAACTTTAAGGTTTCACACCTCAAAGATTCTCATTTTGAAACTCAAAAAGTCTCATTTGAGTTCAAAGACTCCCATTTAAGAACTCAAAAAATTCTAATCAAAAGATTCACAATTTGTTTTTCAAGTGACTCAAAATTGTGTGTGCAATGAATGTCATGATCAATGATGCAAAAGCAACAATTTGAATTCTTACAATGCCATATTCTTAACCATGATTCAAATGTTTACTGCTTAATGCAAATGCATTTCCAAACCAAAGTTTTAAACAACAATACTAATGTAATACATGTAATGCAGATATCAAAGTCATGAAATTCTAATCAAAATGTGGTAATATGGTCCTCAAGACTCCACCATCTCTCACTATTCTTCTTCAACTTCTCAACACTTTGGAACAAGTTTCATCAACTGATCGTTATTTCCATCCATTATAGGCTTCTCAGCAATAGTGATTTTAGAACAAATTTCATCCATTGCCCTATATCATTTAATCACAACTCACAGGCTCCTCAGTACTAGTAATTTTAGCATAAATTTCATCCATTGATCCATACTATTTTCACCATAATTCATAAGCTTCTCAGCATTAGCAACTTTAGAACAAATTTTGCCCACTCGTCCATATTATTCTCACCATTTGACCATAACTCACAGAGTATGTCGATCAATTCATCCTTATATTTATCATTTGGTCACACCATGTGCCTTTTCAAATCGTTCTTTTTAGGTTTCTATGATCTCTTCATTTTTCCTTTATCATCTTAGATTTCTTTTCAAAGGAATGTAAAACTCTTTTACGTATATTATCATTCATTCATCATCATTTTAAATCATGACAAATATAATGCAGTCACATTTTCTCGATTTATTCTAGGGATGCGAGAACACAAAGTGAATTGAGGAAAAGGCAATCAATGAGAAACGAGTTTGGTACAAAACAAATAGGGAAAAAAATAAGTTAGATGTATGTCATTAGGATGAATGGTATATTTAAATAATGAATATTCAAACAATTCTGAACATTAGTCCAGGATTTTTTTCCAAAAACTCATTCCACTAACTTTAACCTTATTGAACTTTGCCCCACCTTCAAAAGATCTTCATATGTCTTTGATTTCTCATCCATGTGAACTATTTATCAAACTTTCAGCTCAAAAATTTTTTTACCCAAATTGCTCTTTGGGGTTTTCAATTTGAGTCTTCCTTTTCTTTCATTTTCATTTTTCTTTTTTTCTTTCTTTTTTCTCTTCTTTTTTATTTTTTTCATTTTTTTCTTTCTTTAGTCATTCACCAATCTTTGACATCAGTCTTTAGAGCGACCAAGCACGATTCTATCATTCCATCATGAGCATGCCTTAGCCTAACATATGACCATTCAATTTAAGCATTCACATTTGATCCAAATAGACTTTTAAAGGTTATAATGGAGGTCATGGTGAAGGGTCCTGAAAGAAATGGATATAATAGGCTCAAAACATATATTAAAAGGGTTCAAAACCAAAGGATTATCACTTGACACTTGGCATTTTGCCCATTATTTCACTATTTTTTCCTTTTTCACATTCACCTCACTCATCTTAAAAGGATTCACATTACTTTGCCCTAAATCAAGTGTGACATTTTTCTTTGCTCTCTTTTTTTTCTTATTATTTTTTTAGACCTTTTGTAATCTTTAAGCTCTTTTCTTTCTAAAAAATTACCCCCAATGTGGAGGGTGATCCTTGGTCGAAGTTTTTAAGAAAAAGAAATCATAATAGGCTCAAAAGGGTAACAATGAATGACTTTTCAAATGGTAAAAGAAAAATGGCCATTTTTTTATCTCAAATGTTAATACTTTCCTTGAACATCATCTATTGAGCAAAAACAAGCTCAGGGATTTGTATAAAATACTGCACATCTTCAAGATATATTAATTTAACATCTACTAGTAATTGGCTTCAAATAGTCTCATCAGATCAATGTGAATGAGTTCTCAAAATTAAATCCTAGAATTATTGCTACCATTATCTAAGCGTTCATCATTTAAAATTTGAGAATGGGAATAAAAAGTTATGAAAGGTAACAAAGCATGGAACAATGGTTGAATGACAGAGAAAATGTAATGAAATGCATTAACTTGCCTTTATTAAAATGATAACAAATGAAATCCTATTGCCTAAAAAAATCCTAACATTATTTTAAAGAAATCCTAAAATGACAAGAAATTTCCAACCAGCCTTATCATTATTCTCTAAAATTGTGTCCCTATGCAATCAAGTGAAAGATCTTTATTGATATCTTACCTCCTGATTCATTGCAGCTCTCCCAACCCTTTTAGATCAATGTTTTTTTTTTTTATTTTCACTCAGAGCATTGACATTGTGATTAGGTAATGGATTGCCACTAACATTATGTGTTGTTGCTCTTCCTTGATAAAAAATTACCAACCCATACTTGATTAACCATTCCACCTTATGTTTCAAAGTAGTACAATTTTTAGTAAAATGGCCAGCAATTCTATAGTGGTAGTCATAATGGGCAATAAGATCATACCACTTGGGATAAGGTGGCTTGAATGGCTCCACACGACTAGGGGCAATCAAGTGGCTGTTATAAAGCTATTGGTATAACTTCATATAAGTAATGGGGATTGGATCAAATATGAATTTTTTTCGACTAATTCATTGCTCTCGTAAACCACTTGCTAGGTTAACAGGACAAATTTGGGGTCTTGCGGGAGGTTGAATGTTAAGGTTGTATGTGGGAGCTTAGGGACTAAAAACGGGCTAGTATGTGGATAAGTAAGATGGTTGTGATATGGGCTGGTATAAGGTATTATTCATAGCATGATAGTATGGAGAGTAACCTTGGGGTGGATAAGGTTGATATCCCCTGAATTATTTGTTGAAGTTCATGGCTTAAGCTTCAGTCTCTTTTTTCTCTAATGCCTTCTTAGTTTCTCCTCCTTTCAACTTACCATTTTTAATGGCATTCTCAATGATTTCACTTGAGATCACGATGTCAGCAAAATTTTTTATTACATTCCCTATCATTTTTTCATAATAAAAAGATTCAAAGTGTTGACAAACAATATCTTGTTTTCTTTCTCAATCAAGGGAGGTTGAACCTGAGAGGCAATATCCCTTTACCTTTGGGCATATTCTTTAAAAGACTCATTTACCTTTTTCTCTATGTTGTGTAAAGACAAGTAATCATGAGCCAAATCCATGATATGTCGATACTAACTAATAAAGTCATGGGCTATATCACTCTAGAAACGAATGTGAATCCTATCTAACTGGACATACCATCTAGTAGCAAAGCCAGTGAAGCTATCTTAGAACATATGCATTAACAATTTCTCATTATTTGCATAGGCTGCCATTTTTCGACAATACATAATAATGTGGATCTTCGGACACTTTATTCCATCATATTTTTTAAACTATGAAACCTTGAATTTTGGAGAAATAACCATATTAAGGACTAAACAAAGTCCAGCAGCATCCACTGAACCATAAAAATCGATATCCTCTACGGCTCGTAACCTTTCCTCTAATAAGTTTATTTTTTGTTCAGCTTTTGAGCCTTCTAAAGCCTCTTTCTTTTTTGGATCATCCAAATTAAGGACTGATATTAGTTTTAATGCCTTCTCAATAAAGACAAGATTTATGTAGCTCTAGTACTGTGGTGGATTTGAAACTGATGGCATTCTAGGTATGTGAATTGCTGGGGCGATGGACCTTGTACGGGTTGGGCTTGATATGGCTTAAAACCAAGAGGGTACAATGGGTTATCCGCCTATTGTGATGGATGGTCCTGCTGGCTAGTGCTTTTTTCTATACCATTCCCTTTGTTTAATTTGTTCAAAGCCTTTCAAATCCTATTCAACTCCCATTCAACTTCTCTTAGGCTTTCTCTATCCTTTTAAAACGATTAGAATTTTTTTATTCCATCTGTCTAGCTTGAGTCCTTATGTTGTATTAGTGAGTTGGGTTCTTACTTAGTGGAGTTATCCTTGAACCTTTCATACCACAATTGTGATAAAAAATGTTACACTTTATGCATGGTATGTTGGTGCATGAATGAAATATGGATCTTCATGGAATTTGCTAAATCATGAACATGAAAATGATGCATATAATGAAATGACAATGATACACGAAATGAAATGAAATGATAATATAAAAATGATGCATTGAATGAAATGAAAATGATGCAGGTGCACAAAAACATAATGGTTAGATAAGTAATGTATAAATTGTTCCTTTTTGTGTCCTAATTTTGGGTTACATCTATTGATGGCTAAAAATGGCTCTATCTTAAGGCTGGCCTCTTAAGGATGAACTATATGCAGGGTTAGGTGACTTTGACCACTAAATGTTCCTAAATTGTTCCTTACATCATCGTCTATCACAGACTAATAAGGCATTCCAATTTCACCCATCACAGGCTACCAACAAAAATGATTCAATTTGAATAGGAGTATTTTGCTAGCCATTACGGATATTATTATCTTACGAGAGCATAGGTACTTTACTCTATCCTAAAAGGGACAAAGTCTGGGTATAGAGCTCATGTAATGTAAATGGATGTGATAGTGTGTGTGAAAGAACATATAGATTTCATGCCCAAAAAAAAAATCAAATAAAAGTTGAAAAAGGAAAAGAATGTTAGTAAACAAATAACACAAATCATTAAAACCACTAGGCCAAAGGATATGATAAATTTAAAAGTTTATGGCTTAACTTTCTATAGCATCCCCAGTGGAGTCGTTAAATTATCATAACATATAGTTTTGTAAATCTATAGCTAGATTTAACAAATAGAGTCGCCACCAATCTTTTTTAACTAGGTGAGATTGGCCACTTGAGGAATCTATCCTTTTATGGAGCTTTTAAGCTTGACTAAGGGTCCCTAAAAGAATATGTTTGATCTTCTAACTAGAACAGGGTTCGGTAGTTCAGTTACATATAGGGAAGGTTATAGCACCCTACATGCCAATCCAAAGGATGGTACCATAGTATTTTAAATTTATCCTAAGGTCTTGCGTCTAATAGTTTTAAATTTTTATGTTAAATATTGGAAATAATTTATAAGATTCTTCCATCAATCTGGTAGAACTCTTAAAAATATTTTCTCACCTCAAGAGTATTCAAGGATCTCGTTTGTTTCCTTGAAGAGGCTCCGTCATCGAAAATTTTTTTATTTTTTTGTTGAAAATATATCTAATTATTCCACCATTTAGGCCAAATTAGAAATATTTTCTTGTTTTGAATTTCTAAATTTTCCCACCATATGGGCCGATATAGAAATTCTTTTTAATTTTTTTCTTGGAAAGAAAATAATATGACAATTATTTTTATTGAAATTTCATCTGAATTATTCCACCATTTGGACGAAATTTAGAGAAAATTTCTCACCTAGAGATTTCTTAGGAATTTACCATTTAAAATTCCTAAAAATCTCATCCTTGGATAATTATCACATATTTTCAACCAAAATTTATTATTTGGAAAACAATATAATTATTTGTATTGAAATTTCATCTAAATTATTTCACAAATTGGGTCAAATTTAGAGAAAATTTCTCACCTAAAGATTTGTTAAGAACTTACCATTTGAAATTTCTAAGAATCTCATCCTTGAGTAATTTGTATTTAATTCCAAAGATTTTTATATTTTTTAGTTTTTTTGGTTTGAAAATAAATATTAATTATTGTTATTGAAACTTTATCTAAATTATTGCACCATTTGGGACAAATTTAGACAAATTTTCTCACTTAAAAATTTTATAAAAATTTACCATTTGAAATTTCTATAAATTCCATCATTAGATAATTAATATTTATTTCTAAAATTTATTTTATTATTTTTTTCTAAATTTAATCATGAAAGAAAAGAAAAAAAGTACTAAGAAAGAAAAAAAACTAAGAAAAATACTAAATAAAATAAATAAATAAATACCAAAGAAAAACCAAAAATAGCTCAACTGCAGGCACAAATGATGGCTTGAAGTGCGACTTGAGGATATGGCTCGGCTCGACTTAGCTTGGCTAAGAGGCTAGCTAGAACACGGGTCAGTCAAATGGGTTGGCACTTGGGTCGGGTTGCCTGAATGGAAACATGTAGATCCTGGGTTGATTTAAACGCCAAAATGACATTGTTTTGGGGAGGCTATAAAAGCCCAAGTTTTAGCCTTCTGTTTCAGATCTCTTCTTCCCTTTCTTTTCTCTCCTCCCTCTTTAGAAACCAGATGAACTCTAGTTGAACTTCAACCAAATTTTGGGGAATATCATCGGAATCTAGGTTGGGTCATCGGACGATCGTCGACAAATTCAACGTTCGCCATAAACTTCACCAGATTCTGGGAATCCTGTCGAAAAATTCAACCAGTGCCAAAAAAATCACAAAAAAATTCAATCAGCATTGAAAATTTTCATCATAATCTAAAAATTTTTCAAAAAATTTCCAGAAAAAGTTTTCAAAAAAAATTCAAATTTTTTTCTTTCTTTCTGTTTATTGTATTTTTGTGTTTCTGTGTTTCTCAAGCTTGCCTAGGATTTGTATTTATAGAACTTTAAAGCCACAGAATCCAAATCTAAGTACAAGTCCCAATTTGCTTCAGTCTTTAACCTTGTTCAACTTTTTCCAATCCACTTTAAACTCTTCAATCTAGTTCATGCAGACTCAACCACATTTTTTTATTTATTTTATTTTTATTATTTTTTAATTTTTTAATTAATATTCTATTATCTTAAAATAAAATAAATAATAAAATAAAATTAAAATAAAAACTAGAATAAAAATAATATAAAAATAAAAAAACAGTTGGGCCTATCACTTGGACCCCATTGAATCGAGCCCACTAGGCTTAGGCTTAGGCCCAGACCAAGTAGGATGTCTACAACTAATATATCAAATTTTCTCATTTTTTTGTGACGATTATAGCCTGTAATGATCTTTTTTTTTTTTTCATAAATAGCTAACGAAAACTAACGTCACAAAAAAAAAAACATAAGGTGGTGTTTTATTTTATTGTCATGATAGATTTCTAATAGGTGAGTATATTTTGCTATTGTCACATTAGACCTTTAGCAAAAATGCAAACATAACGAACATCGTGACGTTTAATTTTTCATCACAAAATATATGTGATAACAAAAAGCAAATATTTAGTAACATTATTCTGTGCAACACTAATGACCAAATTTGTTGTAATAAAAGTTTAGTTTAAGAACATCATCTAGCTTATTACAGTAAAAGTATTCAACCACTCTAGGTAATGGCTTTACAAAGGTGGATCATTTTCTTCGATTTGTCACAAATAATGAAGAAAGAAGAGAAGGCTCTACTCTGTTATAAACTCTAGGTTTTGTTGCTTTTCATGATATTGCTTTATCATCCTTTCATATTCTAAGATATTGGAGGCAGCAAAGAAAGGAACTAAAAAAAACTATATATATATGTATGGATGTATAAGTATAAAATGATCAAGATAGATGGAAAAGGCATGCAAAGAGTTTAACAGAAAGATATGCATGGGAATGTTTCCATCAACTAACGAAAGAATCTCTCTTGATGTCCAGTCTTGCCTTACAACTACTGATTAACTGCCATGCTCTTTTTGTAGACTTTTAATAAAATGTATATTATCAGCCGAGAATTAGTGTTGAGTGGTGGAAAATGCTGCTACTACATTTAATTGCGACTTAAAGGAAGAAGCATGGATGTCTAACAACTCCCCCTTATTTCGCCAGTTGTGTCTGCCGGCATTTGCTCCATATATTTAGTGGTTAGCAATTGGGTGGCTCTCAGGCACAGCAATAAAGAATGTTGACTGATGACTTGCTATGATGGGTGGCAACTGCTTGAGAATTTTCGATTAAAGAGTACATATAAAGTAATTAAGCAAATCCAATTCACTTCATCAAAGCCGGTCGGATTTTATATACCTAAATATGGATTTCATTGGAAGTTCTTTCAACTTGAAATTCGCAGATTGACTACTCCATTTGCGCGATTAAGTATATTTTATCTCATGAAATTTCTTGAAATGCAAGATGAGCATTTCATATAATAGGCAAGTTTTCATGAACCAATTTTTTATAGGCCATAATTAGGCATAGATGTCATGAGCCACCCTTGCATCGAGTCATAACCGGGTAAGAGTGCAAAGGGAGGGTAGATCTCATATGTTAAGAAAAAAATGTTTTAATTTCAAACATTGTAATGGTTATTGATAGTATAGTTATAAAAGCTTTTAAATTCTTTAGAGGAGGTGAGTAATTGACGAATTGTTGAGTTGCCTCACTGGTCAAGGTATGTGCTAAATCACTCATCTAGAGCTATCCTTCTGGCTACAATGATGGTGGGAAACCCTATGCATTTTTTGTAATCATTGTAACCTTATCGATATTAATAAAATATTTTTTTAGGACACCAAAGGTTGACATGGTGTGCACCCATTTCACCCCTATATTTCGTTACCTATAATTGAGATTGACTTGTGGCTTGTTTGTTGCTTGTTTAATTATTAAGCTATCTTAGCTAACTTGTGTGAATGCATCTATTCAAATGCCACACGATCTTTTACTTAATTGGGAGAAAGCTTAGCCCATGACACAAGTACCGTGTGCTTTAAGAAATCATGGGAAAAACCAAATTTTGCACTAATGAGCTCCATTAAAGTTAAAGAAAGGGGCCTATACTTTATGATCAATGGTGACTCTTAGGTTTTAGCAGTATCAAGGATCCATGATGATGAGCAAGACCAGCATGTGGACTGTAATTTTTTATTATGAACGTGTTGTATATGGTCTGCACTACAAGTTGCTTTAAACTGCTGATCGGAAGGCTTATTTTGCAGCCTACAAAAGAGGCCATGTCTTTAAGGCTTGCCTTCCAACTACAGTAAGCAATACAATTTTGGGATCATAATCCAATGCAAAAGATGCATAATCTACTGTATATGAACTTATATCGGGATCATTTCTTAACAATTCCTATCCATTTAATTGTTTGTGGAATAGTTGTGTAATTTACGGAATGAGAAAAGTTTATCTGTAGATTCTAATCGTGTAATCTAAAATCACACGTAATAGAAAACAAATACAAAGAAAATGATTTTCTTCTTTGTTTGTATGGGTTTGAATATAGTCATCTATCAAGCTTCTAACTTTATTTTTCCGCCTAAAATCAAGCTACTAATTTCGGTGTATTGGAAACAACTGAGATGAGCACCTGGGCATAGCTTGATAATTTGACCTTGTTATTGTTTATTCGGCTATAGAGCCTGCTCAAGTTGAGCTCAAAACTAATACAAGGCTTCGGTTTCATGACGGTGACCAAAATGAGCCCCATATTGGCTTCCGGGGAGTCCGGGCTTTTGTATTCTGAAGCTAAGCTAATACTTAGATGTAAGAATTAAAAAATGATAATAACACATGAAAATGACAACAAAAATAATAAAAATAATATATGAAATTAACAAAATAAAAAAAAAATATTTCATATTTTCGTACGGATATTAATTATAATACTTAATTTTCATATAATATATGAATTATCAGATGTACCATTACCATGATTCATACTGATTTATCAGAACTCGTAAAAAATACAAAGAAAACAAGACAATGACAATCATAATTTCATGACACTGTCTTCTTCTGGGGTATGCTATTAACATGCTTATTCTTGATAGGGATGATCTCGACTGACCAACATTATTATGGCGTGATTACTTCTCCTTCTTAACCAAACGGTGAAGTAATCGATTGTAAAAGATCTAGCCAATGTTATAACTCGAACAAGACAACCCACTTTTTGTCATTAACCCGAACCAGACCCTATTGCACCTGAAGTCCCTTGTTACTGGAGTTCCTTCCAGCAACAGCTACGGCGCCCACATTACGATTCTACCTCTCTATCCTTGTCTTCACAGTCTCTCTATTTCTGCCCAGCAAATCTGGTCACGAGTTCTCTGTAAAATTTCATTCCTTTTAAAATTGGAAAGTCGTTCTAATTTTGCCACCAATCAAATCTAAACTGAAACAAACTAGCTAAAAACGCAACAATGGAAAAGCAATAAAAGCAACCATAAACTCAATTAGCCTTACCGGGACAGCGGGACCTATTGTGCTCTCTCTCTCTGGGGCCTGATTGATTGCAGAGTGAGTTTCTAGTTGTATTGAGTCAGCCAAAGTACATAAATTCATGGATTTATGCTGCAAAAGCAGAGTATGATCAATGGAGCAGAGGGTCACAGCCGATATCTTTGACTGCTCATAAAAATTCTTGAATGCGGTGGTCATGCATCATGCTTGATTTCGGGTCTAGCAAGTGCTTATTCATTTGCATATTTCACAAAATAATTGAACTATCCATATTAAATTAGATCAAAGCTAAATCCACTTTAAAGCAATCCAAGAACTTCATGGCTAAGGTTTCAGATTTGAGTTGCCAAATTCAAACTTGGTATGCACAAATTTTTTATTTAAATAGTCTAAATTTGAATTTTAATCATTAAAATTAAAATTTTAGCATTTTATAAATAAATTGCATCTTTCTTACCGTATATATACATTTTTATCTGTGTTTCTTGGTAATATGCTAGAGATAAAAAATCAAAGCTTCGTATATCATATCCAGAGCCAAAGGTTTTAGTTTTTCAAATGTCAAAACTTCAATAAAAAAAAAGCAATTTTTTTTTTCAAAATCTTCTCCAAAATTCAACGCTCAATTTGCATGTCTCCCAGCCATCTCTAAATTACCTTCACCTCAAATAACAGAACAGAGGAAAGCTAAAAAATGTCAGACTGCAGTGGTAAGCTTTCCATTTTTTTTTCTTAATTTTAGCCAAAACAAATCTTGGGTTAAGTCTTATTAATGTATTTCCTTCTCATAATTCTTCATTGTGTTGTTTAGATACAAGGAAGAGTTCGTGGCCAGAGCTGGTGGGAATAAATGGAGAAGTGGCGGCAACCATCATTGCAAAAGAAAATCTAGAAGTAGGCGTTGCAATTGTGAAAGAGGGAATGATGGTGACCATGGATTTTCGTTGTGATAGGGCGCGTGTCTGGGTCGACAAGTATGGGATTGTGAAGCTCAAGCCTCAAATTGGCTAGCTAACCCTACCCCTACCCCTTCCAAGTGGAAAATGTTATTATTGTTGTGCTTAAAGTGACAAATACAAAAATATAGAAATAATATATCACAATAAACTTACAGCAAATAGACACCAATCAATAATCAACAACATAATAAATAAATAAATAAAATACATCAAGATTTATATGAAAAACTTTTCAATATAGAGAAAAAAAATTAAAAACCATTAAAAAAATCTCCACTATCAAGTAATGGATATATAAAATTTTACTCTAACAAAAATTAGAGCTAAGTAACAATGAGAGAGATAATTAGAGAAATCTTACCAAATAAATAACTCAATAATACACTATGAATTTATTTCTACAGAGCTTTAAACTTGATTTCCACTGTTTAGGATGCAGAACATTGAATCGTGAATGTGCTGAAAAAATTTTAACCCAATCGAACTACAAATCGGCCTTCGTTTAACCTTTTGATCAAATTGATAGCTTTCTCTTCTCCCTTTTCCTTTTTCTCTCTTTCTTTTTTAGGTTTCTCTTATTCTTTCAATTTTACACTATCACGTATTTCTACCTAAACAACCCCTACCTTTTTTTATTATGTAAGGCTTTTTTCTCGATTAAAATAATAAAAGACTTTGGGCCTTTTAAAACAATAATGCTATAAGGCTGGACCCCACATAATTAATGATTCCTCCTCCAACCTCATTAGAAAAAGATTCATCATCATGACAGTTTCATTTGGAACTTACTTTGGCCAAGGAATCCATCCCAATCAAATTACTAAAGAGCTGAAGCTTTTCCTTGAGAAGTATCTTAGTCAACATATCTATTGCGTTATCATCAATATAGACTTTTTTCACCTGCATCTACTATTTCTCAATCACTAAATAGTGTCTAACATCAAAGTACTTTGTTCTAGCATGGTACATGACATTCTTACTCAAATATGTTAGCTTTAAGTTGATGATTATTTTGAAAAGACAAAACAAAATATTTGACTAAATTAAGATAAATTGCTTTGAATTTATATAGAATGTTTTCTAGCCTTTTTATCAAGTGCAAAATGTGTTTGAAACAAAATCAATCTTATTTCCTTTGATGAGAAATGATTTTTGTACAAAAATGAAAAAAAGGATCAATCCCCCAAGTGACAAGATTGATCCCCTCAAGCACCTGATTGATCCTCTCTTTTTATATATTGATCCATTTTTTATACAAAATGTTGCCAAAAACCAATTGATCCTTTACCAAAAAGGATCGATTGGGTCAAGGTTTTAAAAAACCAATCGATCCCTTATTTAAACCAATCAATCCCTTTTTCATACAAAAGTAAAACAAGTTTGAAAATTTTAAAAACCGATCGATCACTCTATTTATAAGATCGATTGAGTCTTGTTTAAATGCAATACGTTTAGCTTTCAAAGCTAGAACCAATCGATCCTCTTTAATACATGTTCGATCGGTTCAGCCCTAACAAGCTGAAATAGTCACATTTTTCTTGTAATTTGTAGAGGCTCTAAGCATTAAATGAAAGCAACGGCTCTCTTCATCTTTCTACACATAAAATGAATCCTCCTACCAGATTACAAGTGATAAAGAGTCAAGAAAATTTATTACTTCCATCCTCTATCTTCTTTAAGCATTAAAGAGCTTATAATTGTGTGAAAGAGCAGAAAATTCATCTTTTATTCATTTTTCTTTTTGATATTTTTCTTAGCACTTATTTGTACTTCAAAATTGCAAACACCCAACCTTAGAAAGGTCATCAAGTTTGCAAAAACATTTTCATTTGTATTGTGAGCTTGTAAGCTTAAGAGAAAGGTTAACCCTTAAAAAACTTGGTTGTCTTATAAGCTTAAAAAAAATGATAACCCTTAGGAGGTTATGTTGATTGTATCAAGCCTTAGAAAAAGCTAGGATGTAACATTCAACATTTTGATGGTGGATTCAACTCTTTCGCAAGTGAGGCTAGGGAGAAGATGTAGTTACCTAGAGAAAGGAACGAACCTTTATAAATCTTGGTGTTTGATTTTTTAGCTCTACTTTTTTACATTTCAAGCTATCATTATTGTGCTTATATTTTGTGTTTATTAGCTTAAAAATTGATATTTGTAACTATTATGTTAATCGGCATTAAAATTATTAAAATTTATAATTAACCAATTCACCCCTATTAGTTTATTCAAGTCTTTGAGCTAACATTCAGTATCAAAGCTAATATTCTTTTTTTTATAGGTCTAACAACCTATTATTCATCTTAAATGGCTCAAAGAAATATGGTGATGAATGAAAAATAACCATCCACAAGTTACAACAATTATGGAGAGCAACAAGAAGTGTGTTTAATGGCAATTGAAACGGTTGCTACATCTCTAAATGGTGAAAGTCATTCCATTGTAAGACTTTTTCTCTTTATTGGTGATAATTACTCATATTGAAAGACAAGAATGGGATTGTTTATTCAAAAAAATGATTATAAAGTTATGAGAATTGTTTATTCAAGCAACTGATTATGAAGTTATGAGGGTTATTGCCAATGGTTCTGAAATTTCAATGAAAAGGGTTGAAGATAAAAAGGTGACTAAGCAAGAAAGTGAATGGGATGCTAATTGTAGACACCTCAATCTATCTGGGGTTCTACTTAGGTTAATTTTGTTAATAGAAAAATAAAAAAAAAATAGGTAGTTGAGTTTATGTGAAATTATTGGAACTGGTTTGTAAAGTTAAAGTTGGGTTTAAGGTTGAAATTCAAAGAAAATTGGATTTCTTTCTGGATTGGAGTTCTTAGATTCAAAACCCTATAAATACATGCCTACACAGATCATACAAACACATAAAAAAATTAGGGAAAAAGGCATAAATCAACGAAAGCAATTAAGAAAATTTTTTCGAAGATTTTTTGGGGTTTTAAAAAAAATTTTTTTTTTTTTAATATGGAAAATTCTCAGATTCTGATGACTTTTTCCAATTTTTGTCTCAAGCCGAGCCTAGCAAAGCCACTTTTTAAGCTATTCTAGCTTTTTTTCCTACAGCCAAGCCGCGCAGTAGCCATTAGAGTCAAGCCGCATCCTATTTTGGGTTTTTTTTCACTTTATTTGTTTATTTCTTTTTTATTATTTTTGCATAATTAATTTTTTTAAAAAAATAAAAATAAAAATGTAAAAAATAAAATAAAATTTGAGAATAAATATTAATTATCCAATGATGAAATTTATGAAAATTTCAAATGATAAATTTCTATAAAATTCCTAAGTGAGAAATTTTGTCTAAATTTATCCCAAATGGTGAAATAATTTAGATAAAGTTTTAATAACAATAATTAATATTTATTTTCAAAACAAAAAAATGAAGAAAAATAAAAAAATAAAAAAATGAAAAAATATTGATAAAAATTTTGGAATTAAGTACAAATTACCTAATGATGAGATTCTTAGAAATTTCAAATGATAAATTTTTAAGAAATCTCTATGTGAGAAATTTTCTCTAAATTTGTCTCAAATGGTGGAATAATTTAGATAAAATTTTAATAAAAGTAATTGTATTCTTTTCCAAATTTAATTGAAAATATTCGATAATTATCCAATTATGAGATTCTTAAAAATTTGAAATGGTAAATTTTTAAGAAATCTCTAGATAAGAAATGTTTTTAAATTTGTGCCAAATCATAAAAGAATTTAAATGAAATTTCAATAAAAAAATAATTGTCATATTATTTTCTTTCCAAAAATTAAAAAAAAAAGAAGAAAAAATAATTTCTAAATAGGCCCAAATGGTGAAAAATTTAGAAATTTTGAAAAAGAAAATATTTATAAATTGACCCGAATGGAGGAAAATTTATAAATAAAAAAATAATTAAAAAAATTTCTAAATAGGCCCAAATAGTGAAAAATTTAGAAATTCAAAAAGAGAAAATATTTTTAATTTGACCAAAAATTATGGAATAACTAGATATATTTTCGACAAAAAAATAATAAATAAAGCTTTTTACGACAACGAATCCTCTTCATGGAAACAAATGGGATCCTTGAATACTTTTGAGATAAGAAAATATTTTTAAGAATTATACCAGATTGATGAAAAATCTTAAGAATTATTTTCAATATTTACACATATAAATTTAAAACTATTAGAACCATGACCTTAGGATAAATTTAAAATAATATGGTACCATCTTTTGGATAGGCATATGGGGGTGCTATAACCTTCTTCACATGTAACCAAACTTTCGAACTCTATTCTAGTTAGTAGATCTGAACCTATTCTTTTAGCAACCTTTAGTCAAGCTTAAGAGTTTCTTAAGATGATAAATTCCTTAAGTGACCAATCACACTTAGTAAAAATATTGGTGGCGACTCCATTTGTTAAGTCTAGCTATAGATTTTTGAATCTATATGTTATGACAGTTTGGTGACTCTGCTAAGGAAGCTAGAGAGTCAAGCCATAATTTTTAAATTTATTATATCCTTTTGTCTAATGGTTTAAATTATAATGATTTGTGTTATTTGTTTACTAAAATTTTTGTGTTTTTTTCTTTTATTTTGAGGCATGAAACTTATATGTTCTTTCACACACACTACCACATGCATTTACATTACATGAGCTCTATACCTGGGCTTCATCCCTCTTAAGAGGGAGTAAAGTATCTACGTTCTCTTGAGATGATAATCTCCGTAATGGCTAACAAAATCTCCTACTTAAATTGAATATTTTCCATTGGTAGCTTGTGATGGGTGAGGATTGAACTGCCTTACTAGTCTATGATGGACAATTATGTAAGGAACAATTTGAGAACCTTTAGTGGTCAATATCACTTAACCTTGCATATATAACACACTTAAGAAGTCAGCCTTAAGATAGAGCCCTTTTTACTTGTTGATAGATGTAACTCGAAAATAGGACACAAGAAGGAACAATTTGTGTGATTTTTTGACTTGCTAACCATTTTGTTTGTTTGACTTTGTGTATCTACATTATCATTTGCATGCCATGCATCATTGTCATATGTAACATTCTATATCTACATTATTTTTATTTCGTCCATGAAAAGGTACATTTCATGCATCAACATATCATGCATAAAGCATAATATTTTTTATCATAATTATGGTATCAAGGTTTAAGAATAGCTCCGCCAACCAAGAATCTCATACAATCAACTTACTAGTACAACGCAAGAGCTCGAGTCAAACAAATAGAATAAAAAAATTCCAATCATCTTAAGAGGATAGAAAAAGCTCAAGAAAAGCTAGAAGGGGAGTTGAATAGGATTTTAGAGGCTTTGAACAAGTTAAACAAGGAAAAATGTATAAAAAAAGTACTAGCCAACAAGAACATCCATCATAAGAGATGAATGACCCACTGTACCCTCTTAATTTTAAGCTACATCAAGCTCACCCGTACAAGGTCTACCACCACAGTAGTTCACCTATCTTGTAGGGTACACATACCCTAAAATGCCATCAACTTCAAATTTAAGACAGTACCAGAGTTATGTAAATCCTATCTTTACTGAAAAAATAGTAGAACCAATACCAGTCCTTAATTTGGATAATCCAGATGAGAAAGAAAAGTTGAGACCCAAAGAGAAAGAGACTTTAAAAGCCTTAAAAGCTAAACAAAAGATGACTTGTTAAAGAAAAGGCTACGAGTAGTGGAAGAAGTTGGTTTTTATGGTTCAATAGATGCAACTGGGCTCTGTTTAGTCCCAGATGTGGTTATTCCTCCAAAATTCAAGGTTTCAAAGTTTGAAAAGTATGATAGTACGAAGTGTCCGAAGACCCATATTACCATTTATTGTCGAAAAATGGCTACCCATGCTAATAATGAGAAGCTATTGATGTATGTATTCCAAGATAGTCTTACGGGCTTTGTTGCTAGGTGGTATATCCAATTGGATAGAATTTGCATTTGTTCTTGGAGTGATAATGCCCACGATTTCATTAATCAATATCCACATATCATAGATTTGGCCCTTGATCATCTATTTTTACAGAATATGGAAAAGAAAGTGACTGAATCATTTAGGAAATACGTCCAGAGGTGGAAGGATATAGCTTCTCAAGTGTAGCCTCTTCTGACTGAGAAAGAAACCATAGTATTGTTTATCAGCACTTTAAAATCTCCTTGTTATGAAAAGATGATAAGTAATGCTATAAAAAATTTTGTTGACATGGTGATCTCAAGCAAAATCATTGAGAATGCTATTAAAAATGGTAAATTAAAAGGAGGAAAAACGAAGAAGGCATTAGAGAAGAAAGAGACTGAAGCTCAAATCATGAGCTTTGATAGGCAATTTAGGGGATATCAACCATATCCATCACAAGGTTACTCCCTATACTATCTTACTAAGAACAGTACTTCCTCCTACCCATACACACCAGTCTCATTGCCATCTTATCCATACCAGTCCATTTTCAACCTCTAAGCTCCCATATATGGCCTTAACATTAACCACCCACAAGACCTCAAATTAGTCCTATTAACCCAATAAGTGGTTCACAAGAGCAACAAACTACTCAAGAAAAGCTCGTATTTGATCCAATCCCCATGACTTATACGGAGCTATACCAAGAGCTTTATAACAATCACTTAATTGCTCCCAACTATTTGGGCCACTCAAGCCACCCTATCCCAAGTGGTATGATTTTACAGCTCACTATAACTACCACTATGGAATTGTTGGTCATTCTATTGAAAATTATACTATTCTAAAGCATAAGGTACAATGATTGATCAAAAATAAAATGATAAGTTTTAATCAAAAAAATAGTAGTAACACCTAATGTTAGCGACAATGAATGGCCTAATCACAATGTCAATGCTCTGAGTGAGAATTAAAAACACATTGATCCGAAAAGGCTTAGAGAGCTACTATGAATCAAGGAGCTAGATGATAAGAAAGATCTTTTATTTGATCGCATAGGGACATAATTTTGAAAAAAAAATTGATGTTAAGACTAGTTCAATGTTGCTTGTCATTTTAAGATTTCTTTCAAAGTAATGTTAGCATTTCTTTTAGGCAATAGGATTTCATTTGTTATCATTTTAATAAAAGACAAGTTAATGCATTTCATTACATATTTCCTTTCATTCAACCACTGTTCCATTCTTTGTCACCTTTCATAACTTTTCATTCCCATTTTTGAATTCCAAATGATGAATTTTTAGATAAAGACAACAATAATTTTAGGATTTAATTTTAAGAACTCATTCAAATTGACTTGAGAAGATTATTTGAGCTAAAAAAGTAAGCTACTGACAGATTCGAAATAGATATATCTTGAAGATATGCAGTTTTTATAAAGGCCATGAGTTTTTTTTTGGTTCAATAGATGATTTTCAAGGAAAACATTCACATTTGAGACGAAAAATGATCATCTTTCTTTCACCATTTGAAAAACCATTCATTGCTACCATTTTGAGCCTATTATGATTTTTTTTTTCTAAAGAACCCTGACCAAAGATCACTCTCCACACTGAAAGGTAATTTTTGAAGAAAAAAAGAGATAAAAGATCATAAAAAGTCTCAAACATAGAAAGCAAAAAAAAAAAAAGCAAAACAAAAGAAAAAATGGAAAGAAATAAATGCCATACATGATTTAGGGCAAAGTAATGAGAGTCTTTGAGTGAATAATGAAATGAAAAAAAAAAGTAGTGAAATGAAATGGAAATGGGCAAAATGCCAAGTTGTTTCAAATTATGAGAAATGATCATTTGGTTTTGAACCATTTAAACACATGTTTTAAGCCTATTTTACCTATTTCTTTCATAATCCCTCACCATAACCTACATTACAACCTTTAAAAATCCATTTGGATTAAGTGTGAATGCTTAAATTGAATGATTATATGTTGGACTAAGGCATGCTCATGATGAAATAATGGAATCGTGCTACATTGCTTTAGATATTGAAGTGTGGAGATACCACTAATGGTTTGGAAGAGATGAAAAAGAAAAAAAAAGGAAAAAAAAAAAGAGAAAAAAAACTTCAATTGAAAATCCGAAAGGGCTATTTAAGTAGAAAATCTCTAAGTTGAAAGTTAGATAGATAGTTCACATGTAAGGAAGGTCAAAGACATTTGAAGATCCTTTAAAACTGGGGCAAAGTTCGATGAGCTCAAAATAATTTTGAAAAGTTAATGGAATGAGTTTTTGAAAAAAATTTTGGATTAATGTTAGGAATTGTCTGAGTATTCCTTGTTTGGATATTGTTACTCCATTTGTTCAATACCATTCCTAAGGATATGCTTTGAATTTGTTCTTATACCCATTTGTTGTTGTACTAGACTCATTCCTCATTGATTGCCTTTTTTTCAATTCACCTTGTGCTCTTTTATTCTCACATCCCTAGAATAAATTGAGAAAATATTTGATTGCATTATAGTTGTCAAAAATTAAAATGATGATGAATGAATGACGATTTGCATAAAATATTTGACATTCTTTTGAAAAGAAATCCATGATGATAGGGGGTGAAAAAATGATGAAGAGATGGCAGAAACTTGAAAAAATGACACATGGGATGGCTAAATGTTGAACATGGTAATGGATTGCTCAATAAAATGAATAGAAGGAAAAAATTTAAAAAGATGATGTAATCAAAAAATGTATATGGTGATGGATTGATCGACATAACTTATGAGTTGTGGTCAAATGATAGAAATAGTGTGGATCAAGGGATGAAATTTGTTTTGTTAGTGCTAATGAGCCTATAAGTCGAGTGATGGAAAAAATGTGGATCAGTTAATGAAATGGCTAATGCTAAAAAGCCTGTTAGCTACGATTAAATAATGAAAATAATATGGATTGATGAACAAAACTTATTATGAGGTGGTTAGTGTTGAGAAGCCAATGAGTGGCAGCCGAGTGAAGGAGGACAGAAACTTGTTCTAAAATTGCTAATGCTGAGAAGTTTGTGAATGATGATCAAGTGATGGAAATGAGAAAGATCGATTGACGAAATTTGTTCAAGAGTGCTAGAAAGATAAAAATGGAAAAAGGTGAGATGATTGGGTCTTGAGATATTACCACATTTTGATTAGGATTTCATGACATTGATATCTGAATTACATGCATTACGTTGGCATTGTTTTTTAGAGAATGTTTAAAACTTTGGTTTGGATATGCATTTGCATTATGTAGTAAACATTTGAATCATGGATAAGAATATAACATTGTGATAATCTAGATTGTTACAATTGCATCATTGAGAAAACATTTGCATTATTGATCATGACATTCATTGTATGCATAATTTTGAGTCATTTGAAAAAGAAATTTAGAATCTTTTGATGAGGATTTTTGAGTTCTTAAATGAGAATCTTTGAATTTCAAATAAAAATCTTTGAGGTATGAAACCCAAAATTTGTCGAATATGAATCTTCGAACTCAAATGAGAAGCTTTGAATTTCAAATGAGAATCTTTGAGGTGTGAAACCCAAAATTTGTCGAATGTGAATCTTTGAACTCAAAGGAGAATCTTTGAATTTCAAACGAGGATATTTAAATCTCAAATGAAAATCTTTGAATTTCAAATAAGAATCTTTGAGGTGTGAAACCCAAAATTTGTTGAATGTGAATCTTCGAACTCAAATGAGAATCTTTGAATTTCAAATGATAATCTTTAAGGTGTGAAACCCTAAAATTTGTCAAACGTGAGCCTTTGGACTCGAATGAGAAGCTTTGAACTTTTGGATATAAATCTCTAAAATTCAAATGAGAATCTTTAAATGTTGGATGTGAATCTTGAGATCTTGCAAATTTGAATCTTTATGAAACTAAAATTTTGAGAATCAAATTTTAATGAATTATTTTGAAGCTGAAAGGTTCTTGCGAATCTGAACCTTTGATTTTCAAATTTAAATTGTGAATCTTTGAGTTCCCATTACAAATTTTATCAAATCTGATCTACGACTCCTCTAGACATGATCATCAATGTGCCTTTTATTTTCCAAAGTTGTGATGCCTCTGTTTAGAGTAACAATTTATTTTTTAAAGTTGTAGTACCTCTATTTAGATGAGCATTTTATTTTTTCAAAGTTGTGGTGACTTTATTTAAAGGATTAATTTATTTTTCCAAAGTTGTGGTGCTTCTATTTAGAGGAGCATTTTACTTTTCCAAAGTTGTGGTGCCTCTGTTTAGAAGAGCATTGATTTTTTTCAAAGTCGTTGAACCTCTGTTTAAATGAGCTTTGTTTTTTTTAAAAAAAAAAAAAGAGAAAAATGTTGAGTTGAGTCTTGATTGGGTGTCTACGTCTTTGCATAATTTCTGTTTCATAAAAAATATACAAAAAGGGACAACTGTAGACACCCCAATCTATCTGGGGTTCTACTTAGGTTAATTTTGTTAATAAAAAAATAAAAAAAATAAAAAAATAGGTAGTTGAGTTTATGTGAAATTGTTGGAACTAGTTTGTAAAGTTGAAGTTAGGTTTAAGGTTAGAATTCAAAGGAAATTGGGATTTCTTTTTGAATTGGAGTTCTTAGATTCAAAACCCTATAAATACATACCCACATAAATCACACAAACAACACAAAAAAAATTAGGGAGAGAGGCAGAATCAGAAAAAACAAGTCAAGAAAATTTTTTCGAAGATTTTTTGGGGTTTTAAAAAAACATTTTTTGAAAAAAATATAAAAAATTCTCATATTTCGATGACTTTTTTCAGTCTTTGTTTCAAACTGAGCCAAGCGGAGTCACTTTTTAAGCCATTCTAGCTTTTCTTCCTACAGCCCAACCGCGCTATAGCCATTAGAGTTAAGCCGCCTTCTGTTTTGAGTATTTTTTTCACTTTATTTATTTATTTTTTTTAGTATTTTTGCATGATTAAATTTTTGAAAAAAATAAAAATAAAAAGGTAAAAAATCAAATAAATTTTGAGAATAAATATTAATTATCCAATGATAGAATTTATAAAAATTTCAAATTGTAAATTTCTTTAAAATTTCTAGGTAAGAAATTTTGTCTAAATTTGTCCCAAATGATGGAATAATTTAGATAAAGTTTTAATAACAATAATTAATATTTATTTTCAAAACAAAAAAAGGAAGAAAAAAAATAAAAAAATATTGATAAAAATTTTGGAATTAAGTACAAATTACCCGATGATGAGATTCTTAGAAATTTCAAATGGTAAATTTTTAAGAAATCTCTAGGTGAAAATTTTTCTCTAAATTTATCTCAAATTATGAAATAATTTAGATAAAATTTCAATAAAAGTAATTGTATTCTTTTCCAAATTTGATTTAAAATATTTGATAATTATTCAATGATGAGATTTTTAAAAATTTCAAATGGTAAATTTTTATTAAATCTCTAGGTGATAAATTTTTTAAATTTGTCCCAAATGGTAGAAGAATTTAAATGAAATTTTAATAAAAAAAATAATTGTCATATTATTTTCCTTCTAAAAATTTTAAAAAAAAAAATTTCTAAATAGGCCCAAATGATGAAAAATTTATAAATTCAAAAAGAGAATATTTCTAATTTGGCCTAAATGGTGGAATAATTAGATATATTTTCGATAAAAAAACATAACAAATAAAGTTTTTTTGATAACGGAGCCTCTTAAAGGAAATAAATGGGATCTTTAAATACTCTTGTGGTGAGGAAATATTTTTAAAAATTCTACCATATTGATGGAAAATCTTAAGAATTATTTTCAATATTTACACATATAAATTTAAAACCATTAGAATCATGACCTTCGGATAAATTTAAAATAATATAGTATCATCCCTCGGATGGGCATGTGGGGGTGCTATAACTTTCCTTATATGTAACCGAACTCTCGAAACCTATTTTGGTTAGTAGACCTGAACCTATTCTTTAGGGACCTTTAGTCAAGCTTAAGAGTTCCTTAAAAGGATAGATTCCTTAGGTGGCCAATCACACCTAGTAAAAAAATTGGTGGCAACTCCATTTGTTAAGTCTAGATATATATATTATGACACTAACGATATCAAGATGGCACAACTCAATGCCAAGACAATGCATTCATTTTTTTGTGCATTAGGGCCTAGTAAGTATAATAGAGTTTCTTTGTATGAAATTACAAAGAAGATTTAGGATAAATTGGCCATTACTCATGAAGATACAAATCAAGTGAAGGATACCATAATTAGCATGCTTACTCATGACTTTAAGCTATTTAAAATAAAACTAAAAGAGATCATTAGTGAGATGCCAAACCACTTCACCGACATCATTAATGGTTTTAAGGCTCTTAAAAAGACTTACTTTAATGTAAAGATGGTGAAAAAAATTTTAAATAGTCTACCAAAGAGTTGAGAAGCTAAAGTGATAACCATTGAAAAATCCATAAACCCTTACACGCTCCCTTTAAATGAACTCATAGGTTCTCTTCTGACTTATAAGATAAAACTCAAGCGTGGACAAGAACCAATCAAAAAAGGTGGAATTACTCTTAAATCAGCCATTCAAGAAAAAAAAAAGATTGAACAAAATGAGGTTGACGAAGATGCAAAAATGGCCATTTTTGCAAAAAAATTTAAAAAGTTCATAAAGATGAACAAGTTCTCAAATAAAATAAGACCACAAAGGAAAATATCAAGAGAAAATAAAGTATAAGAGAAAAAGACCTAGTTGTTTGCTATGAATGCAATAAACCGGGTTATATCAAATTTGATTATCCTTTGTGAAAAAAGAAAAATGCTATGAAGCCAAAAAAGAAAGCAATGGTTGTAACATGGAGTGATAGTGACTTTTTCGATGATGAATCAAATGAGAAGGAAGTAGCCGATCCATATCTCATGGCACTTGATAAGCCCAAGGTACTTTTTAATGCCAATGATTTAAATTCATACATATTTAATGAATTGTAAGATGCTCTTAATGAATTAGCTATTAAATTTGAAAGCATGAACATGAAGTATAGGAAAATTATTTCTAAGTTGAATGTAGAGAATGAGCTATTAACTAAGGCAAAGAATGAATTAGAAAAAGAAATTGAGCTTTTGAAACTGAATGTAGATGATTTGATAAAGAAAAATGTGAATTTACAAAATTCTTTTTCTAGATTCTGTATGGGACATCAAATGCTAAATGATATGCTTGAAGCTCATAAAGCATTCTTTGGTAAAGATGAATTAGGTTATAATAATGGTGACAAAGAAACTCATTTGAAAATTTTTCTTGTTAAACTAAATGATTCATCTAGTACATATGCATATTGTCAAAAATTGGGTCATTTTATACAATATTATTGCTTGAAAAAAGCCACTCATAGAGGTAAAATCATTAGGAATGTGGATTCCAAAAGGAGTTAGCACATCTCAAGATGAGATTAATAAGATAAAGTGGATTTCAAAAGGCATAAGAATTGTAAGTACTAATACTTGAGGACCCAAAAAAATTTGAATACCTAAAATAAAAATTTTGATTATGTATTTGTTGGAGGATTAACATTGCTATAAGGCAAAGTCAAGCAAAAAAAATCCATAATGCCTTAATAGTGGATGCTCAAAGCACATAAATAGAGACAAGACTCAATTCAAGGACTTAAATGCTAAAAGTGAAGGAGATATTACATTTAGAGACATTGGTTCCATTGGTAACAATTCTTCTACTACTATTGAAAATATTTTACTTGTGAAAGGACTCAAACATAATTTACTTAGCATAAGCCAATTATATGATAAAAGACTTAAGTTGAATCTATGTATTGTGAAGTGATTGATATTAAGACTAACAAACTAGTTTTTATTGAACACCACCAAGAAAATGTTTAAGTTGTGCATTTGGATGATTTATCTTCTAAAAATGTTTATTCCATGGCTCAAAAAAATGATAATTGGATTTGGCATAGGAGACTTGGACATGCAAGTATGCATATAATTTCAAAGCTTTCATGAAAAGATTTAGTAATTGGTTTACCAAAATTGAAATTTAAAAATCATAAGGTTTGCGATGCATGTGCTAAAGGAAAACATAAATCCCCTCAAGCACCTGATCGATCTCCTCTTTCTATAGATCGATCCATTTTTTACACAGAATGCTCTCAGGTTTCAAAATGTCAAAAACCAATCAGTCCCATACCAAAGATGATTGATCGACTCAACGTTTTAAAGAACCAATCAATCATTTTTTTAAACCAATTGATCCTTTTTTCATACAGAAGCAAAACATATTTTAAAATTTTGAAATTGATTGATCACTCTATTAACAGGATCGATTAGGGCTTGTTTAAATGCAATACAATTGGCTTTCAAAGCTAGAACCAATTAATCTTCTTTAATATAGGACTGATCAGTTCGACCTTGCAAAATTAAACAGTCACATTTTTTTGTAATTTGCAGAGGCTCCAAGCATTAAAGGAAACCAACGGCTCTCTTCATCTTTCAACATATAAAATGAAGCTTTCCACCAAATTACAAGTGATCAAAAGCCAAGAAAATTTATTGCTTCTATCCTTCATTTTCATCAAGCATTAAGAGCTTATTGTTGTGTGAAAAAGCAAAAAATTCATCTTGTATTCATTTTTTCTCTTTGGTATCTTTCTTAGCAGTTATTTATATTTTAAAATTGCAAACACTTAATTTTAGAAAAGTCATCAAGTTTACAAAAACACTTTCATTCATATTGTGAGCTTATGTGCTTAAGGGACTTAATTGTCTTGTAAGTTTAAAAGGGAGGTAACCTTTAAGAGGTTATGTTGATTGTATCAAGCCTAAGAAGAAGCTAGGTAGTAACATTCAACATTTTGATAGTCAATTCAACTCCTTAGCAAGTGAGGCTAAGGGAGATGATATAAGTGCCTAAAAGAATGACTAAACCTTTATGAAACTCAATGTTTGATTCTTCAACTCTACCTTTTTACATTTCAAGCTATCATTATTGTGTTTATATTTTGTGTTTATTAGCTTAGAAATTGATATTTATGATTATTGTGTTTATTGGCATTAAAATTGTTAAAATTTATAATTAACCAATTCACCTCTTCTCTTGGTTTATTCAAGTCTTCTCATTCTTTTCAAGGTCTATTATCGTTTTTTTTTTTTCATAGAAGACCATATTTCTACTTCCAATGTCTTTTTCTTTAATGAATCCTATACTCTATAGCTAAATTCCTTATCATTATATCTTCCAAACATACATTATGTGGCTTTACTATTAAGCTTTAACCTCTATCAAACTATTGAAAAACATTACTAATTATTTTCCTGTACAAAAATATATTAATAAATCCGACGATGAAGTCTCTTCAGGGTAAGACACTAGTTTTATGAATACTATTGAAGTGAGAGAATTATCTTAAATTGCTATCAAACTACTAGAGTAATTTTAAGATTAATTTTTAAAATTAAATATTTTGGTAAATTATAAACATATATAAGGCTTGGATAATTTGGAATCAAACTAGTACCATTCTTTGGATGGGTGCTGTAGGGGTGCTATAACTTTTCTCACACGTAACTGTACTTTCAAACCTAAAATCTAGTTTCGTAGATCAGAATCTACTATTTAAAGATACCTAAATCAATTTTAAGATTCTTTTTTAAATAGGATAGATTCATTCAGGTGACTAATCACATCTAAACAAAAAATATTGGTGGTAATTCTTTCGATCCATGTCTAGCGGTAGGTCTGCGAATCTATACATTATGACACTTACCATGTAAACAATGATCACATGAATCAAGAAACATACTTTTGATCAAAAAAATGAGAGATGCCTTGCCAAAATTTATAACCCCTTATTGCTCATGTGTGCCAACCTTTTGTGCCACAAATTTGCTGAAACATCATCCTCAATAGCATTTATCTAGTTACCATTCATTTGCATCCATGTCTTGTACATTATGCAGCATAGTTTTCCTCTTGCAACTATCATAGATCTTTTGGAAAGCTTCAGTTGCCCATTATTTTGTCGACTCTCATATTGTTCTTTATTAATGGCATTAATCACAAGTAAGTTCATTCTTATATTGGAAATATGTTTGACATCTCTTAAAATCAACATGCAATCCGTATTAGTTTGTATAACAATATCATCGATCTCAACATCTATAACATATTCTTGTTTCCCATCTTAGTGCAACCAAAGTCTCATACTTTGTAAGTTGTAAACAACTTTTTTTAAGAACACAATGACATGTCACTCCCATGTCAACTATCCACTCAATGCCGAGATCACCAACATAATTACAATCATCATATGTACAAATCAAAGTAACTAAATTATTATCTAATTTCAACGCCAAAATATTACCATCATCTGAACTCTTGTCTTTCTCATCTTTCCATTCTTGCTTCTAGATTTTATAGTTTTGCTTTATATAACTAGGTTTACCACAATGGTAGCACTTTATTTTATCTCTAGACTTGGATCTATGTTTGAACTTATTACACCCGTTGTAGTTCTAACCTCTATCAATATTTCTATCCATGTTCTCTATAACAAAAGCTTGATTCTTAGAATCTAAACTTTTCTCTTTACTTCTTCATTAAGCATGTTGTCCTTTACCATCTCCAACATCACGTTTTAGTCAAGAGCTAAATTAAGAATGTCACAACTAGAGTATTCCAACTATTTGATAATGAACCAAAAAAAAATAACACTTTCATTCCATCATCCATTTTAAGCTCCATAGTAGTAATCCAATTGAATATGTCTTAAAAATCATTCAAGTGCTCTGTAATCGATTATCCATCCTTGTATTGTAAAGTTACAAGCATTTTAATAAGCATAACTTTATTTATGCTTATCTTTTTTTCATACAATGCTGCTAATATTTCTCAAATAGTGTAGGTATCTGTCTCTTGCTTATCATGATGGAACATGTTACCATTAACCTATTCTCTAATTATGGCCAGTTTTTTTTTACCTAGCTTCTTCTAGCTTTTATCTTTCATATCTACAAGTTTAGCCGAATCACCGATTTATACAAATCTTTATAGTATAAATGATCCTCTATCATTAGCTTTCAAATTAAATAATTTGATGTTGTCAAATTTATCATGTAACTTGTATCACCCTCTACAATCTCAAATAGAATTTACTTCTACCCTAGTTTGCTATTATATCAATGTCTTAAAAATAATCATAGCTCTTATACCACTTATTGGCCTAAAGGGACAAACACAATAATGCAGAAGTAATATATTGCAATAAACCTACAACAAATAGACAACAACCAATAATCAACAATGTAGAAAAATAAAGCACATCAAGATTTATGTGAAAAACCCTTCAACGTAAAGGAAAAAAAATCACAAACCACGAAAAAAATATCCTCTATCAAATAATAGATATATAAAATTTTCATTTAGCTAAAACTATAGGTAAACAACAATTAGAGAGATAATTGAAGAAATTTCACCAAATAGGTGACTCAACAAATATATCTTGAATTTGTTTCTAAAGAGCTTCAAACCTAATCTCCACCATTCAGAATATAAAACACTAAATCATGAATGTGCTAACAAAATTTTAGTTCAATCAAACCATAGATCACCCTTCATTCAACTTTTTGATCAAATTGAAAACTTTCTTTTCTCTTTTTTCCTTTTTTTGCTCTTTTTTTTTTTGGTTTCTTTTCTTCTTTCGATTTTGCATCATCACTCATTTTTGCCTAAATAAGCCCACCTTTTTTTATTATGTAAGGCTTTGTTCTCAGTTAAAAGAATAAAAGATTTTGGGCCTTTTAAAACAATAATGGTATGAGGCTAGACCCCACACAATTAACAACTATTACACATTAACATACGTTTAATAAGTGAAAATTAATGAAGTTTTTTTTAGTAAGTTGAATATCTCAAAAGGAGTTTACCATTGATTGTTTAAGTGTATCAATATAATAATAAGTGTAAAATGAATTGATGATGATTTATAATATATAGTATCAAATTATCAATGAATATTTGGTTTAATTTTTATATATAGGCTTTCATTTTCACTTATGGTAACTGTTTTTATTTTTTATTTTTTTGCAAAGTTCATAGCATAAGTATGATAAATACATAATTGTATACCTTTTTATTCATTAAATTAGATTAAAATACATATATATATATATATTCGCTTTAAGTTTTTCCTCCCTTAAAAGATCATGGGTGAGGCAAAGCCCATTGGGAAATGCTAAAACAGGCAAAATGAAATAAGTATGTTATCTTAGCTAAGCTAATGCTTATCAGAAAAACACAAATGGTAGGGCACCAAGTGATTGAAAAACAATAACCTCATTTAGGCTTCAAGTTCAACTATTTTTATATTAAGATCTTCTGAATTTACAATTGAAGTAGGATTGGTTACCAAAAAGTGCAAACAAACATCAAAAAGAATTGGAAAAAGTAAATAAGACTAAAAAAATAACCCACTTTACAATCTAGTCATACAGTGCTTTAAAAATACCATATTAACCTAATAAGATTGTTAAAGTAGGTTATCCCACGTATAATAAATTTTTAATTTTTTGTAGCCTTTAGGTCCCTCCACTTACTACTAATTGATTTTAAATTGGATGCTTAAGATGGTATCAGAGTCAGGATTTTTTTTTCGTTGCCTTTTCCTAATTTGTCATGTGGAAGGCTTCTTCTATCTTTACCTACACGTGATGGAGGCATGTTAAAGTGAGTCATCTCACATATAATAAATTTTTAATTTTTTGTAGTCTTATATTCAGGTTGGACAGCTCTACTTACTGTTAATTGATTTTAAGTTAGATGTTTAACAAAAATATGTAAAATCTATACTTAAATAATCATATTAAATTCTTTAGGTTCTCATACTTATCTTATATTATGACTAAATTTATTAATTTATTATATTAAATTATAAAATTACTAATTAATAGTAGCTCACTTACAAAAAAAATTCTAGCAAAGAAAAAGAAAAATGGTAGGCACCAAGTGACTGAAAAATAATAACCTCCTCCATGCTTCAACTATTTTTATTTTGGAATTTTCGGAGTTTGCAATTGAAGTTGGATTGGTTACCAATAACTGTGAACAAACGTCAAAAAAAAAAAAAAAAAGGAAAAAGCAAATAAGACAAAAAAAAAATTTACCCACTTTACAACCTAGTCATAAAGTGCTCCAAAAGTACCACAAATGTAACCCCTGCCAACCAAAAAATATATACATATAAAACCCACCAAGAGAGAAAATGAACAAGGAATTAATTACGTATACGGTTTTACCTCCATACTTGATCACATCAGGTGGTGCGTAGTATGTAAAACCTGATCTTGATGATTCACAATTTCGCGGTAAGCTGAGAGATATTAGTTTATAAAGTTTTACTTCCATACTTGATCACATCAGGTGGTGCCTAGGATGTAAAACCTGATTCACAATTTCGTGGTAACTGAGAGATATTAGTTTTGTGCACCTTTTGAATCAAACTTCATGTTGATATACTTTATTTTTGCCTCCGGTCAATTACCCTCAACCAGGGATGTATCTGACCTTTGATGTAAGAATAGAGCAGGCAGCCACGATATCATAATAACTAATAAGTATGCTTTTAAAATTTATTAATAATAATTAATTTTAATTTAATTAATAAGCCTGAAGAAGAGAGATGAGCAAATTAAGTGAAGAATGCATGTATTTTTTACAATATTCAAATTGTTTCATGACTGAATTTGCATGGCTTCTTCTTCACACCTTCATTTTGGCTTCCTCAACGTACAAATCCAGACATAATAAAATTCCTCCGCGTACATGAAACTAAAATGATAATATATATAGTAATTAAGCGCATAACAAACTTAAAAGAAGTAATGAGTAAAATTATAGAATATAATTAATAATTGGAGATCATGTTAAATATACACTTTAAAATCAATTAAAAATAAATAAATAATTCAATTTAAATATAAAATAATAAAAATTTTTAGTATTTAACAAATATGAGATAATATCATTTCAACGAGCATGATTATGCCAATGTTTTGTATTCCTTTTCCGGAAGTAGAAAGCTAAGGAGGATGTTTTGATTCTCCTGTTTTACTAATTCCAATATAATAATGATGAGTATTCATGACAAACGAGATCAAGAGAAGAAATTAATAACTTTAGTATTCCATATATTTTTGTACAAAGAAAACATTACAACTGGAACCTAAAATATCTATATTTAAAGTCCCACCAACACCCTATATACAAATAACTACTTACTTTAGTATTCCATATATTTTTGTACAAAGAAAACATTACAACTGGAACCTAAAATACCTATATTCAAAGTCCCACCAGCACCCTATATACAAATAACTACTTGCTTATGTATGAATTTTTCTACCCAAATTAAGTTCAACTCAACAGAAGCCATGAATGAAAAAGAAACTAAAGAAAGCAACCAATATATATGTGTAGCTTGATTGGAGAAGCGTGGGCAGTGAAGTTCATTTAATTTCATGGTGGACACATAGGTGTGGCGGTGTATCCTTCTCTATTACAACCGATTGGTGGTACAAGGAAATGATCTTGAGGAATTACACGAGCTGCTGCAGCTGGAAAAACAAAAATCAAGGGCAAAGCAATAGCGAACACTACTTTGACAATAGTGTGGAGAATCACCTTCGTGCAAAGGTATGCCATATAGGATCAGAAAAGATGAACGGAAGAAGGATGATGATATTGTATTTACTTTCTATAAATGGTAGAAAGGTTCGATGGTACAATAGACAAAGAAGAAGGAATAATTTAAATAAATTGAATGCATGAGCTTGCAAGTTGGATTACAAAGTTACTATGTAACTTCGACGAAATCATTAGGAAATTGGGGTGGAAATTATGGAAGGAATAACTAAAATAATGGCCAAGGTAACTTACAAGAAAGTTAAGTACACTTTTCATAAGATTTTTTTAATCAATTATTGAATTAGTTTGTATGTATTTACAAGGAAAGATGCACAATGGGAGCGTGGGGGTAAAGATCCTTATGCCACATTCTAAAAATATTAAAAAATTTAATTTTTTTATAATGCTTCCACTGAAAACAAAAATAAAATATATAGTGTATGTAAAAGTCAAAAACTGTATTAATTAGAAGTAAATGATAGATATATGAAAAAAAATTTTCAAAATTATCATTAAAAAAAGCAAGTGAAATGGTTGTCAAAATCTATAGTTTTCCTTTACCCACTCCATTTATAGTTTTCGTTTTTTTAAATCAAGAAAGCAAAAAAAAATTTTAATAGAGAGAACAAAACTAAAGAAGTAAAAAGAGGACAAAGAAAACCATTAAATTAAAGAAATAAATTAAAAATTGATTATTTTCTTCTTCCAACAAAATATTTAAGTAAGTAATTATCTTTTATATTTTTATAATTTGTTAATCAATCAATGTGATAGAGTATTTATTTACTATTTGAAATTGGTTATATTAATGAAATAATTTAATTATGTCACTGATAGTATATATATATTTTTTATCATGTTTGAGTTTTTATGTTTTATGTTTTTCTTTAATTTTTTTTAGTCATTATTCATTCAGCTAAATTATTTTTAAGTTTGGAAACGATTAATTTTATATGAAAATTATATAACTAGTTAGAAGTTCTATCCAATTTCTTGCATGCCATACAATACTTTTACAATATATGTGTCATAAGGTGTAAGTATGAAAACTAACTTATTAAACATAACACATGGAGTCATCACCAATTTTTTTTAATTCGGTGTTATTAGTCACTTAAGTAAATTTATCCTTCTAAGATTATTTTAAACTTGACTATGAGTCTCTAAAAAAATAGGTTATGGTCTTCTTATTAAAACTAGATTCAATAGTTCGATTATATATAGAGAATGTTATAACACCCCACAATGTGCATCCTAAAATGGTACTAATTAATTTTAGATTATTTTAGCATTTATTAAAATGGTCTTTATTTTATTCTTAATTTATTTTTGTTAATTTATTAATTTTGTTACTTTTAATATTTTGATATTTAAGTATTGAAAATATTTTTAGTTTTTCTCCAACACTTTGGTCGACCTCCTAAAATTATTTTTCACCTCAAGAGTATTTAAGTAATATACATGTTTCTTTGAAGAGGTTCTATTATCGAATGTATTAAATATTTTATAAAATAAAATTAATATTAATACATAATAATTTAAATATACAAATTCATAATAATAATAAAACACATAATCAAATACAAGGTTAAATACAAAAGTTAATAAATATAATCACTCTTTATAATAATTAATCATATAAGGAAATTAAATCACCACAATTTTATCCAAATTTTAATTTTTTTCAAATTAAAAATAAATAAATAATCTTATATTGAGACCAATTTCTAAATCCTATAATGCCTTAATCAAATTCAAAAAAAAAAAAATTCTCTTACTTAAAAATTTTCAAGAAAATCACACACCTGTAAAATTCATATAGTTCTATCATTGGTAAAATTTCATTTATTTCTAAATTAATATATATTTTTCAAATTAATTTTTATAAATTAAATAAGCAAATAGATGTTACAACAAGTAAATAACAAGTACAATAAGAAAAAAAATAATTGAAATAAATAATAAAAAAAACAAAAAATATATATAATAAATAAATAAATAAATAATAGAAACAAGAATAGAAAAATGATCGTAGGAAAAGAAAACAATTTAAATGGGTCGGATTTATCTAAGTCGCTAGAAAATTTAACCAAAAATTCAAAGTACTTAAGAAAAAAATCTAGAAATATTCCTAAAACAATTCCCTAAACTCGATTTTGATTTTTGTTTTCCCAAATCTAACTTTTCTCCAAATCAAAACATAAAATCTAACAAGAACTCAATTCCAAAAATTCCCAAAGATTAAAAGATCCCCACAAAAATTTTTTTACCTTTCTTCCTTTTCTTCCCATTGCTTCCCTAGTACTTAATTTAAGTTTTTCAAATAGGCATTTAATCCTACCTCAATAGGAGTCTAAATTTGAAAACAATTACCCTAATTTCTTTTTTACTCAATTTAAACCTAAAAAATCCAAAAAAAACACACTTTTAAAGATTTCAATCTTTTCAACCCCTGCTCCTTTCTTTTGTAATTTTGGACTCTCTATTTTTTTAAACAACCAAAATAAAATAAAAATAAAATAGAAATCTAACTCAAATTAAAACCCTAGACTAAATGGGATATATACAACTGTTTCTTTTTACTCATTTTCTATGCAATAAGAATTGTGTAAAAACATAGACATCCATTACATTCGAGTGTGAATCAAAATAAAAACTCAAAGATTCTCATCAAAAAAAAAGATTTGTAATTTGCATGATTTTCAAAAATTCAAAATTCAAACATTTGCAATTTGAAATTTAAGGATTCCCAACTTGAAGTTCAAAGGTTCGCAATTTGACATTCAAAAACTCTCAACTTAAAGTTTAAAGATTCACAATTAGATTCAAAAGTTCACAATATATTCAAAGGTTCGCCAAAGATTCATACATTCATATCAAATATTCTCAAAAGATTTTAAGGTTCCCAAAAATTTCAAAAATTCACAAAAGACCGAAGATTTGCAAAAAATCAAAGATTCACAAAATGGCTCAAAGATTCATCAGAAATTAAAGATTCGCAAAAACTTAGATTTACAAGAATTTAATGATTTGCAAAAATTTAAAGATTGTAAGAATTCAAATATTCACAAGAATTTAAAGATTTGTAAAAGTAATTTTAAAATTTTGCAACTGTAAAGTCCCATAAATTAGTTCAAAGATTCACGATTGTAAAGATTCACAAATAATTTCAAATATTCACAATTAAAATTTTAAAGTTTCACATCTAAAATTCAAATGTTCACATTCTAAAAAGAATGAGAAACATATCCAATATTTCAAAAATTCACTTTTAAAAAAATTTTTAAAGATTCTCATTCAAAAATGTTATTCGAAAATTTTTAAAGACTTGCATCCAAAATTTGAAAAATTCACATTCAAAAAATTTTAGAGATTCTCATTTAAATTCAAAGATTCACATTTGCAAAGTTTAAAGATTCACATCCAAGATTCAAATATTGACATTATAGATTTATATCCAAGATTCAAAAGTTAACATTTAAAAATTTTGGAGGTTCACACCTAAAAAGTCTTAAAGATTCACATCAAAACTTAAATATTCTCATTTAAAATTTTTAGAGATTCACATCTAAAATTCAAACATTCTCATTTGAAAAATTCTTAGAAGTTCTCATCTATATTAAAAGATTTTCATTTGAAAAATTTAGAATTTCTCATTAAAATTCAAAGATTCGTATTTGAAAAATTTTAGAAATGCACGTCTAAAAAGATTTTCTTAATAGTTTTAAAATCTCATCTTAATAAAACTTTTCTAGATAAAGTCTCAGCAACTTTGAAAAATATAAAAGGCTCCTCTCATGACTCAACAACTTTTAAAAAAATATAGAAGGCTTCACTCATTAAAGGCTTAATAACTATGAAAAATAATAAAAGCTTCTCTTTTTAGAGGCTTAAACACTTTGAAAAATATAAAAAGCTCATTTTATTAGAGAAGTAAAAAATCTCATCATAAAAAGTTTTATTCAAGAATTCAAAATCTCCTCCGAAAAAAGTTTTTCTCATTCAATGGGTCAAAATCTCATCTAGAAAAGTTTTCCTCATTCAAGGAATCAAAATCTTACCTTGAAAAGTTTTCCTCATTAGAAGATTCAAAATCATATTTTAAAAGGCTTTCCTCATTTAAGGATTTAAATCTCATGTTGAAAATTTTCCATTCGATGATTCAAAAGTTCAAAATTTCTTCGCATGAAAATTCTCAACCTTTCACCAAAGTAAAAATTTTGAATGCAATGAATGCCATAAGAATAATGCAAATGCCTTATAAATGATGCAAATGCAATAATTCAGATTCTCACTAAATGATACAAATGCATATCTTAAAAAATAATGCAGATGCAATACTCTAAACTATGATTCAAATGTTTACTAAATGATATGAATGCTTGTCCAAACCTTGATGCAAATGCAATTATCAAAACAAAAATTCAAATATTCTTCAAATAATGTAAATGCATGGTCCAAACATAGATGCAAATACATCTTTCAAAACAATAATGTATATACTTACCAAATATGCAAACGAATGATTCAAACGATGATGTAAATGCAATATTCAAAACAATGATCCTTATACTCACCAAATAATGTAAATGCATGGTTTAAACAACAATGCAAATGCAACATTCAAAACAATGATCCATATACTCACCAAATAATGCAAATACATGGTTCAAACAACAATGTAAATGTAACATTCAAAATAATGATCCATATACTTACCAAATGATGCAAATGCATGGTTGAAACAATAATGCAAATGTAACATTCAAATTAATGATCTATATTTAACCCAGAAAAGTCATGTTTCTTATATTGGTTAGAAATTGCCTATCTTTTCACTCATCATGATGCAACAATTCAAATTTGAGTTTTTTTTTTCATGCAACAGTAATTGCTTTAAAAAGATCATTAGAACTTCATTTCTACAATGTTCATATTCTTATCTTAAACTTATTGAATGACATAAAAAAAATTGCCCCACATAATTTATTTTTCATGATCAAGATGAAAATGAATCAATTCTTCATTTTTGTTTTAAAACATGTAATCAAATCTCTTGGGAACTAATGATTACTACCAAGAAAGAATATGGTGACTCATAGCTGGGTCTTTGCAAAAGACTGAGACAATACATCAAGATCCTGGCTATCAAAGTTGACTATGCCATAAGATAAGAAGGGGAAATCAATGCTTTTTCATCAAGGCTTACCAATGAAAGTTTTCTTTAAAAGCATAATTCATTTTGGTACTCTTTAAAGTTCTTAGTATGTGGCATTTTAGCAAATGTCAAGATTAGTTATGATAGGTTCAAAATTTTTAGAAAAGAAAAAAAAGTTCAAATTTGTAATAATTTTTCAAAATACAACTGAAAGGTCTTAAATACTCATCTATTCATTTGAGCTCCTCTCCTTCTATGGGTTTTTTCTTCGCCTTGGTAATGTACATGAATTGCTCGTAATTTTGCTCTAGACTTTCCATTATAGGTTTTCACCCTAGAGCTTAATTATTTCTTTCTCTCTCTTTTTTTTTTCTTTTTTAGATTGTTTTACTATACATTTGAAACTCAAAATTCATCCAAATCAAATAGTAATGATTTCCTAAGGAATAAACTCTCCAACTTAGGTATCCATACATGATCAAAATAGACTTTTTAAAAGACGTAATGTGGGCCAGAATTTAGGGTTAAAAAAAAAGGTTAATAGGCCCAAAAAATATTTTTAAAGGTGATTAAATCAATGATCATTTCTTTTCATAAGGACATTTTTCCTTTCCACTTCCCAAGCATGTTTTTCATTTTTTTTTCATTTCATTTTCTTTATTTTTGTTCTCGTTTCTTTTTTTTTTTTTTTGTATGTTCCATTTTTTACAAGATAAGTTTAAAATTTTTAGAACTCAGATTACTTCAAACTTGCCCTTTAACCTAAGACATTTTTTTTAACACTTAACATAAGATCCAATGCCATCTTAATGAGATTCTTTTTTGAATTTGCCTCCCGATGTGAAGGATGATCCTTGGTTAGAGTTCATTCATAAGGAAAACAAATTAATAGGCTCTAAAGGCGTAAGCAAGTGGACATTTTCTTATTTTTTGAAAGAAATAATGAAATATGGTCATTTATCATTTCAAACATGAATACTTCCATTGAAAAGCAATTACCGAAAAATGATTTTTTTTTTATTTTGGATTTACTTAAATGTCTCACATGCACGATGTGTTACAATCAATTCTTCTCTTTTCATCTTTTTTTCTCTTTTTTTTTTTGCTCATGCTCAAAATGCTTCATCTCAATTTTGTAACCAAGCGAAGGCCTAATGTAACAATCTTCATTTCATGCCTACTCAAGTTGTTCAAGCAATCTTCGTTTAATGACAATGAATGTCACACATCAAAATATTGAAACAAATGATATTGTGGATATCAGATAATTTTGCTTTTTTGGTAAGTTTGCCCCAAAATGTAGGTAAAGAATAATTTTGAAAAAATAACCGAAAGAGAAACATAATGTTGAATAGGTCAAAATATTAGTCAAGGATATAAAGAAAATATGGTCTTTCAGTAATTTACCCTAAGAAAAAGATTGAAAAGTTTTAACTTTCTGAAAGAACTTGGATAATGATATGTTTAGAGTAGTCTTAACATTTATCAAATCACCACAACTCATAATCTTTCAAAAAAAGTGCCTCATGTATTACTTTCAAAGAATTTCAAAAATATTTTGCAAATTAACAAGTTTGTTCATTGCTCATAGCTTTAATGAAAGTCATTGACTTTGAGATCATCTTGGTAAAAGTGGAAGTGAAGTATTTGAAACTCAAACTAATGCCCCTTAAAGATTCAAGGTGTTGAATGATCTGAATTTTGACTAAATTTAAGCAAAACAGGATTAATAAAACGAATGCGTATGTTCATTCTTAACAGTAATCACAAATTCTCCTAAACTTAAAAGATGAAAAAAAAGAATTTTCAATATTTACAGACTTCTTCCAATTCATGATGACATGTTATGATGCTCAAAAACTAAAAGTCATTCACTATGTACAAGACCAAAGTTAACCAAGATTGCCCTTCGAAAAAGTAGACATTTACATCTTCTTATGCATGAAAAATTGAAATGAAGTATTACATACATTAATTGTTTACATGAACAACAAAAATAAATGTACAAATTCATATATGTAATGCATGAAGAAATAAACTTAAATTATGTAACAAAAAGATAATACATTCCAATTCAAAATCTCATCCAATTTTATGTAAACAAAATTCTTTAACAAGAATATAAAGATGAAGAAATCGAAATCAAAATGAAACATGTTCCTTCTTGTGTCTTAAACTTGGGTTATATATTAACAATGGATGAATATGACTTTAACCTAAGGTTGATTTCTTATAGTTCATTATATGCAGAGGTTTGGATGTGTTGACAATCTAAAGGTTTCCAAATTGCTTCTCACATCATTATCATATATAGACTAGTAAGGCACCCCAGTTCTCACCATGATAGGCTTCAAGTAAAAATTGTTCAATTTGAATGGAATTATTTCGCTAGCTCATACGGAGGTTATCACCTCATGAAAGTGCAGTTACTCGCTTCCTCTTAGAAGAGGATAAAGCTAGGATAGAAAGCTTATGTATGAACATGCATGTGTAGTTTGTGTGAAGGAACATATAGACCCTTTACAAATGTTATACATAAATTTCAAATTACAATTCTTAAACATAAATTTCAGATTTCATGCCTTGTCAAATAATTCACTGAGGAATAGTACAAAAAACAAACATGTTAGTAAACAAAATTAAATACACAAATAATCAAAGTAAAACCAATAAATCAAGAATAAGACAACGTAAGATTAACAACTAGCTTGACTCTTTAAAGTTTTTAATGGAGTTGCTAAATTGTCATAACGTATAAGTATGAGAACTAACCCATTAGACACAACACATGAAAGTACCCCCAATCTTTTATAACTAGGTGTGATTGGCTATCTAAGTGAATCTATCCCCTCTAAGGTTATCCTAAGCTTAACTATTGGTTCCTAAAAAGAATAGGTTATGATCTTCTTATCAAAACTAAGTTCAAAAGTTTGATTATATATGAAAAATGTTATAACACCCTCACAATGATCATCTTAAAATGGTACCAATTAATCTTAGATTATTTTAGCCGTTATTAAAATGGTCTCTATTTTATTCCTAATTTATTTTTATTAATTTATTATTTTTTTTAATTTTAATATTTTGATATTTAAGTATTAAAAATATTTTAGATTATCTCCAACACATTGGTCGACCCCTTAAAAATATTCATCATCTCAAGTGTATTCAATTAACATGCATGTTTTCTTAAAGAGGCTCCATCATTAGATTTCTAAAATATTTTATGAAATAAAATTAATTATTAATACATAATAATTTAAATATACAAATTCATAATAATAATAAAACACATAATCAAATACAAGATTAAATACAAAACTTAATACATATAGTCACTCTTTTATAATAATTAATCATATATGGAAATTAAATCACCACAATTTAATCCCAATTTTAATTTTTTTCAAATTAGAAATAAATAAAAATTCTTATAAGTCCAATTTATAAATCCTCCAACGCCTTGATTGAATTTAGAAAAAGTTCTCTCACCTAAAAATTTTCAAAAAATTACATACTCATAAAATTCTTAAAATTTCATCATCAGTAAAATTTCATTTATTTCTAAATTACTATATGGTTTACAAATTAATTTTTACAAATTAAATAAGCAACTAAATGGTAAGGCAAGTAAATAACAAGACAATAAGAAAAAAATTGATATAAATAATAAAAAAATAATCCAAAAAAAGAAAATAATATATAAAATAAATATAAAATAGAAACAAAAATAGAAAAATAAGAGTAAAAAAAAGAAAACAATTTAAAAGGATTGGAAATACTTGAGCTACTGGAAAATTTAACTAAAAATTCAAAGTACTAAGAAAAAAATCTAGAAAGATTCCTAGAATAATTCTTTAAACCCAATTTTGATTTCTATTTTCCCAAATCTAACCTAAATCTAACCTTTTTTCAAATCGAAATCTAAAATCTAACAAGAACTTAATTCCAAAAATTCCCAAAGATTAAAAGATCACCACCAAAAAAATTTTCTCATTTTCTTCCTTTTCTTCCTATTGTTCCCCTAGCACTTAATTTAGGTTTTTTAAATAGACATTTAATCTTAGCTTCAATAGGAGTCCAAATTTGAAAACAATTACCCTAACTTCTTTTTTATGCAGTTTCAACCTATAAAATCTAAATAAAACACACCTTTAAAGATTTCAATCTTTTTCAATCCCAACTCATTTCTTTTATAATTTTGGACTCTTTCTTTTTTTAAACAACCAAAGTAAAATAAAAGAAGTAGAAATTTAACTCAATTAAAACCCCAGACTAAATAGGCTATCTATAATATTAATTGCATTTCTACTCATATATTTCAAATATTGGGTAGTTTGATCTTCATTACCATGCATAATATTATTTTGAATATCTTTTTTTATTCTTTATAAATTACATAAACTTAACTATTTAATTTAATTAGTTATGGAGAATTATCTTATTAAGAGGAAGTTAATTTTTAAAGAATCATCTAGAATCAGTATTAGTTGCACACAACATTGTACAAAGCAAGTTCGTGTTAAATTAAACTTAGATGACTTCTTTTAGATCCCAAGTTATGAAAAACATTTTGAACTATAACGTTAATGATAAAGACAAGGTTCAAAAAGCTTGTTTGAAAAAAGGTCCATGTCAACCTTATTGACATAATTCTCCAAAAAAAAAAATTGGATAGGCATTACATCATTTTATTCCTACATGATTCAAAGATTATATTAATTGGTTGGAATATTGTGTAAAGAATGATGTCACTTTTTGTTTGTGTTGTTTTCTTTATTGATCAAATATTGGAGAACAAGCAGGTAGTGATTATTTTATTTTAATTGATTAACAAATTAGAAAAAAAAAAGAAAGATTTTATATTTATGTTGGAAGTCCTAATATGGCACATAAAAAAATTTGAAAGTGTTGTCAAGATTGCTAAATCAAAAACAACATATTCAATTTGCTTTTGCAAAACAATCCGATCAAGCACGAAAAGATTATCGAGTTTGCTTAACTATGACACTTGATTGCTTGTGCTTTCTTTTATGTCAAGGTTTGGCATTTCATGGTAAAGATGGTAGAGATAAAATTAAGAATTCTCACAATGAAAAAAATTTTCTTAAGCTTATTAGATTTCTTACCAATCATAATGATGACCATCAATAGTGTTGTCTTGAAAAATGTATTGAAAAATTTTTAAAATGATAGCACATGATATTCAAGAAGATCTTATTCATGTCGCAACAATTGAGACTACCAATCTATCATGGAAGATCTTGGAGATGGATTATTTTTTATTTTACTTGATGAATCTTGTGATGTTTCAATCAAAGAATAATCTATTATTGCTTTTGCATTATGTGGATTCTCAAGGGCATGTTATTGAATGTTTTTAAGGTATAGAACATATCAGTGATACAACAGTTTTGTCACTTAAAGCAACTATTGAAGCATTATTCTCTAAGCATAATTCTAGTATGTCAAGAATTCATGGGTAAGTTTATGATAGGGCAAGCAACATGTAAGGTGAATTCAATTGTCTAAAAACTTTGATCATAAAAGATAATGCATCTATTTATTATGCCCATTGTTATGCTCATCAACTTCAATTAACACTTATAGCCATGGCAAAGAATCATGTTCAAATTGTATTACTTTTCAACATTGTGACAAATGTAGTGAATATTGTTGAGGCTTCATGTAAACGAATAGATGTTCTTAAAGAAAAATAACTTGATAAAGTTGTTGAAGTTTTACAAGTAGGTGAACTTTCTACAATAAGAAATAAGTCTTCAACGAGGTGGGGATACACAATGGGCTTCAGATTAAGGGTCTTTGAAAATTTTATCCTTATGTTTAGTTCTATTATTGATGTGCTTGAAATTGTTGTAAAAGATGAGAATAGCTCAGAGCAAAGAGGTGAAGCTTTTACCTTATTAGATTCGACTCAATCTTTTAATTTTGCTTTCAACTTGCATTTGATGAAAAATATCTTGAAGGATTACAAATGAATTATCTTTGGCATTACAAAGGCGTGATAAAGATATTGTGAATAAAATAGCATTAGTATGAGTAGCAAAGCAATAACTACAAATAAAGAGAAATGATGGATGAGAATCTTTACACAAAAAGGTTTCTTTATTTTGTGAAAAAAAATAATATTGGCATCCCAAATATAGATGATATGTTTGTAACTCATGGAAGACTTTGACGAAATGCTTAAATAATGACAAAATATACTTATTAAATTAGTTTTAATAATAATAGACTTATTAAATTAGTTTTAATGATATACTTATTAAATTAGTTTTAATATTATTAATTTCTACCGCATCAATTAAAAGAATTTTTTCTACCATAAAGATTATGAAGAATTGTTTGCGCAACCAAATAGGAGATTTTTTTATGAATAATTGTTTGATTACTTATATAGAGAAATATATATTTTGTAATATTGATAATCTAAAGATTTTAAAACACTTTCAAAATATAAAAAAACTCATAAAGTAATAAGTTTTTTTTATGTATACATAAAACAATTTTTTATGCATTTTAATTAACTTATATATATATTTATTCATTATTATATATATTTTTGCACCACTGAATATAAATACTAGATTCATCCATGTATATATGTATCTTCAATGTGGTTGTGATGTGGATCAACAAGCTTTGCTAGCTTAATAGTTTAATTCCAAACTTAAAAAACCAAATAAAAGGTTTAAAGGAAACCGGTGGTGTAGGATTAATTTTATGTTTGATCAAAGATACTTAAATGAATTTAAAGATGATTAAACAAGCATAAATGAAGTAATTATTAGGATTAAAACTCCAATCCTACTCTCATTAAACAATATTAAAACAATTACGGAATTAAAAAACACAATACAAAGATTACAAAATATTTATAATTATTCATTAAATATGTGAGCTACATCCACTTATAGTTATTGCAGATTATTCATTATGATAAATGATGATTAAAATCTACAAAAAGACCTTCATATATATAAATATAATTAAAGTAATCAAATTATACATGCAAAAAATCTTAAATACCCTTATTAATAATATTATATAATGTTGATTTTTAATTATAGTCAATTTATTTAAGTAAAAGAGAAATTACGTTTCACATATCTTAACAATAATTGATAGGTAAAATTTATGGAATTATGAGAAAAATTATTCATAGGTTCTAATCGTGTAATCTAAATTTAAACATGTTAGAAAACAAAACAAAGATAATGAAAGCATTTGGGCTCAGCTTGACAATTTGACCTTATCCTTATTATTATTCATTCAGCTATAATGCTTGCTCAAGTCCAGCTCCAAACTAATACAAGGCTTCGAATTTATAACACCGACCAAAATGAGCCCAATATTGGCTTCTGGGCATTTGTATTATGAAGCCAAGCTAGTACCCATGATTCATAATGGTTTAGTCAAAATTGAAAGGTAAAAATCACAAAGAAAACAAGACAATGACAATCATAACTTCATGACACTGCCTTCTTATAGAGAATAGTATGAACATACTTATTCATGAGAGTGATGATCTCAACTAACCAATTTTTAAGGGCATTTGGTGGTCAAAGGGTCTATTGGTCTTTTTTCTTATTAGAAGCCTTCGACAGACAATCAAGGGTAATTATATCATTTGTGCCGACCTGACATGTTAGGTCGGTTTGAAACATCTAGTGCCACATCAGCTCAGCATTGTCCTTATTATTCCTTAATGGTCCCCCATTGCTTATCTATAAATATGAAGGTTCAGATACCATTAAGGTAAGTCCATACTACTCCTATTTCTCTTTATTACTCTCATTCTAACCTCACCTATTCTGACTTGTGCAACAGAGTGCAAACACACGAAATACCTCATGCCTTTGTCTCTAATCACCCTATTCTTTTGTCTTTCCAAGATCTAACCTTAAGATTGGAGCTCAACACAAACATTTAGCTTGTCAAGTAAGGAAACCTTTTCATTCACTAGCCGAGCATGAAACAATGCCACCAAAGAAAAGAATCTTAGAGGAATGAGAGATGGCTATCTCGACTGAAACAAAAACACATAATAGCTAGCACTCATAACGACCTCTCCCACCACAAATAAGCCTGACCATGGAATAATTCCAGGCCTTAACCGAGCATATACAAGTCCTTAAATAGATATCACAAATCATAACCCCCCCACAAGCTTCAAAAGTGCCCGACTTGATCACCCCTAGTCGAAGAGCCATAATAAGACAACTAAGCTATGAACAGCTGGAAACTTCCTTAGCCTTTAGAGAATAAGAGCATAACCCTCCAGTTCACTATTACCCTAGTCACAATTTGACACATGTCATAACTCAAAAATCCAAACAAACAAACCCTGAACCCTAACCAAATAATGACTTAGAAGCTTGGATGCAAGCCATAAAAAAAAGAGTTACAAATAAAAGCAGTGGCATTTAATGATAAGATTGAGTTCTTGAAAATCTTACCCTTCACCGAAGAAATCAATAAAGCCATGCTTCCCAAGGGGTTCAAAATGCTAACCTTAAAACCTTATGACGATACTTGCGACCCTTTCAAACATTTAAAAATTTATAGGACTAACATGATGATGTAGGGTGCTAATGAAGCCCTGATGTGTAAAGGCCTAGCTACCACTCAGAAGGACACAACTTGATCCTGGTACAGTAGCCTGGAACTGAGGTCAATTATAATGTTCAAATAGCTCAACCATTATTTCTATCTAGATTTGTAAATAGTCAAAAAATAAAAAAGGCAACTCTGAGTTTGATGTCGATCCACCAAGGTGACAATGAATCTTTAAAAAGTTATGTCATGTGTTTTAATGCAAAAGCTCTGTAGGTTAAAGACCTATAATAAATGGTTGTTACAGCTATCATGATTAATGGACTCAACGATAAAGAGTGCCACATGAAGTTAACCTTATCACTGGAAACACCCAAAACTCTAACCGATATATTGTTGATAGCTGAGAAATATATAAATGCCAAAGCTACAATGAAAAATAATCGAGGTGAGAAAGGCTCATCGCCCCTCATCGGTCGTAAGAAAAGAAAGGAGATGACATAGTGCTAGAAGCAGCTAAATGCTCAATTTACGATTAAAGGTTTAGGTGGTTGCTCAATTAAGGATTTTAACTTTAATTTAGTTTAATGTAGAATATAACATTTTCAAATTTGTTCAAATAAGGACTAAGTTATGGCTATGGCTTACAAGCACTGTTAAATCTACTTTTCAATAACATTTTTCATTAATACCATTAATTTCAATGAGAAAAACATAAAAATTTATCATAATAACAATTGATAATCAATAGAGAGGCAGAAAGCAAAATTAAACATAATAATTAGCCTTGAACAATCAAGCCAAAAAGGCCAAACAATAACAATTCACAATCAAAGGCCATTGAAAAGCTAAAAAATTGGGCAAAGTTTTTTAATCTTTAAAGGGGCAAAAAAATACATAGTAAATCAATTGTTCCAAGAATTTTTTTTGGGTTAAAGAAAATTTTTTTATTAGGCAATCAACAAAGAAAATTCATCAGCAAGATTAGCAATCAGCAACTAGCTTTAAATGAGTAAATTGATCCAACAAAGGGGTTCCAATACATAGAAGCAACCATAGCAGCAAGATTCTAGAATTCATCAACTAGGGTTTTTCTAGGTTTGATTCTTTTTAGAAATTTCTCAGTAAGGGTTTTTTCTGGGTTTGATTCTTTTTGGGATTTTTTTTTAGTTTGATTCTTTTTAGAAATTTCTCTGCAAAGGTTTTTTTGGGTTTGATTTTTTTTTTAAAAGAATTTTTGGGTTTTTAAATAGAGTTAGAAAAGAGATAAGGTGCTAATCAACCAACAACATACTAAATGACGAATGGCATCAAATTCTTGCAGTGAGATTTTATGATTCTTGAACTCTTCATTTTTTGTGTTGTAGTTGGGTTTTGATTTGGATATTTAGAGAGAAAAGAACATAAAAAATGGTTGAACCAAAAATTCTAGTTTCAGTCATGAATAAGCTATGCTGCTAGTGAAGGATGAAGATCGATAATGGTCATTAGCGACAAGATCAATGAAAGAAGAGGTTGATTTTTGAGTATTTGTTCTTTAGTTAGAAAGAACATAGAGAAGCCAAAGTTTGCTTGATAAAAGAAGTTAGATAACATAGAGTTTTTAGCTATTTTTACTGTTCATTATATTACAGAATAATAATTCATGCTTTTTTTTTACGCGTGTAAGCCACAGCCATAACAGAATGCCTTACTTGAATAAATTCAAAAATGTTGCATCCTATATTGAATCAAATTAAAGTTAAGATCCTTAATTGAAAATCACACAAACGTTAGATCCTTAGTTGAGTATTTAGCCACTGAAAGCCTTAGTGGAGAAAAGAATTACACTGCATTAAATACTTCTTAAGAGAGGATTCTGATGCATATTAAAAGAAATCTTAACCTCAAATGGCCGAAGCCACTAAGATAGAACTCGAGGAAAGACCTGACCAAAAGATATGCCTTTCCCAGTGACATAAGCCATATTATTTAAGATTGCATCGACTTGAAAAATGAGATCGAAGCCATAATAAAGATGAGTTAATTGAAAAAGTTTATAGAGCAACAAAGATAAGGCCAACCCATAACAGACTACAGATAAAATCGAAGAGAGCCCACCTGAGGCAGAGAGAGAAAGCCAAAAATGGAAAAAAAAAAAAAAGCCCGAGGAAATGAGCCGATTCAAGAAAACGTTTAAACTGATAACAACAGGTCGATCGCTGAGGTGATTAATGTTATCACCGGAGGCAGCTCCACCTCAACCAAAAAAAAATTAAATCCAAGAATAATCATAGCAGTAGGCACCTTGACAAAGAAAGAAAAAGATTGGAAAGATGAGCATATCTCATTTAAACCTGAAAGATCTTAAAAGAATCCAACACTCGTAAACAATGCTATAGTGATCACGACTATGGTGTATAACTATGTAGTCAAAAGAATTCTATTTGATAATGGGAGCTTGACCGACATCATGAACTATGGTACCATGAAAAAAATGAGAATCAGTGAAGACCAAATACAACCGATCACTACGACACTAATAAGATTTAGGAATGAATAGGTATCGGTGAAAAGAACAATCAAGCTATTGATCTATTTGGGGACAGAATCGAATACATCAACTTAGTCATAGAATTTATGATTTTCGATGTCCCATCAACCTATAACATGATATTGGGCATACCTAACCAATTTGTTATGCAACTCATAGGCTCACCTCCCCTTCTAAAAGTGAAATTTTCAACACCCAATATGGTTGCAAAGGTAAAAAAGGACCAATCCATGGCACAACAATATTATGTCATAATAATGAAAGAGAATACTAAAAAGTAAACTAAAAGTTCAGCCAAGAATAAATGCACTGAGGAAGGGCAAATAACGGATGTCGATAAAAAGTAGGAAGCCACAAGCAAAAACATAAAACATAAGACCAATCTGACAAAAATGTGTTCTTAAGCCACTTCGAGCTTTTAAGCTCTAACAAAAAATAAAACTTTTGTTCTAATTTTTTAAGGTAACTTCAAAAATGATCGAGCTCTTAAACTGGCATGAACAATTACACGTCATTTGGATCGAGTTAATACACGACCAAAATACAGTATGAAATGAAAAATACATGCCAATTTCATGACATATATATTCAACAAGTCATTAACAATATATTGATCATCGTGTTGGGATATGTTTTCGTAAGAAATGGTCCCAACCTAATCGAATAAAAAAATAATTGACCAAAAACTAGACTCAAACGAAAGTCGACCTAAGTTGGTTGAGGATCTAGTAGCCATAGCATCCCTAAAAAACATATGCAAATCAGAACCAAACTTCAACATAGGGATCAATTAATTCAACTTCTGAAGGATAATGCTAACCTATTTGCCATCTAATATGCTCGAGATTGATACTGAAGTGATGGTCCATAGATTGCATATTAATCTCGAGGTAAAACTAGTTTGGCAAAAGAAAAAAACCTTTGCCTTAAAAAGATAAAAAATCATCGAGGAAGAGATTGAAAAATTATTGCAAATAGGCTTTATCAAGAAGGTTTACTACCCTGAGTGGACAACCAACATGATCATAATCCAAAAGCATAGCAAAAAATAGAGGATATGTGTGGACTTTACTTACCTGAATAAAGTATGCCTAAAAAATAGCTTTTTTCTCTCTAGCATAGATCGATTGGTGGATGATAGTGTCGAGTATGGCCTTCTCAGCTTTATGGATGCCTATTTTGGTTACAATCAAGTCAAAATGCTAAAGGATGACAAGGTAAAGATAGCTTTTATTATCGAGAAAAGCCTTTCTTGTTATAAGGTAATACTTTTGGGATTAAAGAATGCAAAATAACCTACCAAAGGCTAATAAACAAAGTGTTTAAGAACTAGATCAATCACAACATGAAAGTATATGTGGATGATATGATAGTCAAAAGCAAGAGCTTGACCAAGCACTTGAAAGACCTTAGAAAAACCTTTAACACCTTGATAAAGTATAATATGAGGTTAACCCGAGCAAATATGCCTTCAAGCTCACGTTGAGTGAGTTTTTCGATTACATGATCAATAAACGAAGGATAGAGGCAAACCCAAAAAAGGTTCAAGCAATCTCAAACATGAAGGCACCGACCTCAGTAAAAAAAGTGCAAATGGTTAATTGGTAAATAGTCACCCTGACCCAATTCATGTCCAAATCAATAGAACAATGTCTGCCATTCTTTAAATTTTCATAAACATCTTTGACTTCAGATGGACTTTTTAGCTTCAAAAAGCTTTTAAAGAACTCAAAGAATTCTTATCCTTTTTATCTATTTTGTTTAAGTTAAGACTCGATGAGATTTTGTACCTATACATGGCCATTATAGACTAGGCCATCAGCTCGATCCTAATCCGAGAAGAAAGAAGAAAGTAAAGACTAATCTATTTTATGAGTAAGGTATTGATATGCCAGAAATTAATGATAGTGGCATAGAAAATCTAGCTTATGCAGTTGTCACTTAGACCAAAAAACTCAAGCTATATTTCTAAGCTCAGCCGATCTATGTGTTGATCGACCAACCTTTGAGATAGATCTTACAAAAGCTAAAGTGTCAAAGAGGCTAATTAAATGGGCAGTAGAGCTTAGTGAGTTTGACTTGATATACTACCCAGGTCGGCTTGAAATCTCAAATGCTAATGGACTTCGTTGTAGAGCTCACCTTAGCCAAACTTGAAAGATAACCCAAGAAAAAAGAAAAAACCCTGGATAAGAAAAATTAGAAGCTTTATGTTGATGGATAGGCCATGAACCACAATAGAGGAGCTGGCCTTATTCTAATCCGTCTAGAAGGACTAAAGATCCATACACCTTGAAATTTAAGTTTAGGGCATCTAAAATAAGGTAGAATATGAAGCATTGATAGTTGGTTTAAGATTGGTAACCAAGTTAAATGTTCAACATATAACTATATATAGTGCTTGGCCAAATCAATGAGGAGTTAGGAGCTCGAGAAGAAAGAATCTAAAAATATATAAATGAAGCATTGGCCCTGGTAGTCGATTTTATCAAAGTTGAGATAAAAAAAATACTGAGGTCAAAAAATTTACTAATGAACTCTTTATCTAAGTTAGCTTCAAGAATAATAATAAAAAGTCTAGACTAAGTCTTGGTAGAATAGTTGATACACAAAAGCATCGATAACAAACTCAAATAATAGATCATAGAAAAAAAAACCTAGATGACATCGATCAATACGTATCTGACCATGAAAGCACTACCCAAAGATAGAATATAAGGTAAGACATTGATGAAAAAAGCTTATCGATACACGATGATTAAGAAAAAATTATACAAAAGATTGTTTAGTCTATTTTATTTAAGATGTGTTGACGAAGAAGAAATAGACTACATCCTACGAGAAATTCATGAAAGAATATGTGAAAACCACCTCAGACTACAACCATTAGCCTACAAAATGCTTAGGCAAGGCTATTATTGGCCCATTATCAAATGAGATGCAACCAAACTGGTAAAAAAATGTGATAAGTGTTAGAGGTTTGCTCACGTACAACATCTCCCTTCAATCAAGCTCACCCCTATCATCAGCTCGTGGCTCTTCATGCAATGAAAAATTGATGTCCTTGGACTGTTCACCCCAATCATAAATCAGTGGAGATTTGTTTTAGTAGCAAGAGATTATTTCACAAAATGGCTTGAAGTCGAGGGCTTAGCCACTAATACAAAGGCCCAAATGGATAAATTTGTGTGGAAGAATATAGTTTATACATTCAACTTACCTCAGTCCATAATAATGGTCAAGGACAAACAATTTGAAAACCTAAAGTTTGAGGAATGGTGTTCAAACCTTCACACCGACCTAAGATTCACGTTAGTCACCCACCTTCAATCTAATGGATAAGTCGAAACGATGAATAAGATAATATTAAAAATCTTGAAGAAGAAACTGGATGCAACAAAGAAAAAGTGAGTCGACAAGCTACCAGGGGTGTTATAGGCTTGAAAAACGACCTTAAAGGTACCAATAAGTGAAACCCTATTCCATTTGACATTTGAAACAGAGGTCGTGGTACCTATTAAGATTGGCCTTCTAAGCTTGAGGGTTGAATTAAGGTCAAAATAAGGAAATAAGGAAGACTTCGTCAAAAAATAAAAAGACATAGCCCTAACACGGATAACAACTTATCAACAAAAGGTGTTTAGTTATTATAATAAAAGGTTTGATGTAAGCACATTAAAAAAGGCAACTTAGTGCTTAGAAAAGTTAAAGTCTCATGAGTATATGACCGAGGTGGCAAGTTACCCCGACCTAGAAGAGATCATATTTGGTTAAAAAAAATCATCCATGATGCAACCTATAAACTACATAATATGAATGGCAACGTCATCCAAGGACACGAAATGCAGATAATTTAAAGGTCTATTATCAATAGCTTGGTTTAAATCAAGCTCATACTTGTACTTTGTACTCAAATACAAAAATCAAATTAAGCTTAACGAGCCCATGCCTAATTGATCTATTGAAATTCGACCTAAAACTTATATGGATTCTCAAGTTAATTTAATTCGAGTAATTAAATAAATCTTCTATTCATTCAATCGGGCTCAAACTCCTTTGATTAACCGTGCTTAAACTTGTCCGAATAAAGAAAAAATTATAATATTAGAACTAAGCTTAAGCTTGGATTGAACTGAACAAAGTTTCTATTTATTTTTTATTAAGTGTAAAAGATGTTAACAAATTGTCAAGCAGGTCATTTCTATCCAAGATCATTACAAAAACTAATCTTATACACTAACAAAAATTTACAAAAATTTAAAATTAAAAAGTTAAAAACAAAAAAAAAACATGTGTTAGCAACATCAGCAGTAGCAGAAACAGCATCCTCATCAATAAAAGTAACAGTGATGACCTTACCCTCCCCAGCCTCTCTACCTTATGCTAGAGCCCTAAAGCTACTTTGAGCTCGACATTCATGGCCTCATCACCATCATCATCTTTCTCTTCTTTTTTTTGGGCTAATTTAGAGAAAGCCTTGATTTGATATTGTTGATATTGATATCAGATAGATCAAGATTGGGGTGGAAAAACTTAAATTGCACCTCATCGTTGGTTAGGCTAAAAGCACCAAGCACATTTTTCTTGAAGAACTCCATTTTTGGCTAGAGGAATTCACTGAAAGCCTTGAACTCCTTAACAACTTTTTTCTTCAAATTCTTTTCCTTTCTCTCTTTGGCTTCTAGCTTAGACCTCAATCTCATTGTCTCAACCTAAGTATCATTAAGTTTGAGCTTAGTCTGCTCCCTCATAAAATTAGCCGAGGTTTTATCAACCAAGATGACCTTCAGCTTTACTGTCAGCTCATTATTCCTTTTCCTCTACTCAACATCTTTTTTGTGAGACATGTTGAAGCTGGACCTAACATTGCGCGGAGCATCCAAGCTTTTCTTATGCTTCTCAACCAATACAACCATATTCTTCTCGACCTTCAGTAGGTGGGCCATTACAAGGTAGGTGTGGTAGAGGGCCTGGTTGGTGTTGTCCAGGGGTTAGGCTAGGAATTTCTGTTAGACTTCATAAAATGAACTCAGACTTAGCAAAATGAAGGACAATGATAAAATCGAGCTAAAGTCAAGTAGAAACTCATTGCCACATCAGGGTTCTTAGTGGGTTCATCGATAAAAGCATACTTCACCATTGTAGAGATCTTCTCTGAGCTAAGCCTTAACACCTTGGCTTCGGGGTTTTCTAAGGTGGAAGAGGAGACCTTCACCCTTGGTTTTATGGCAGGAAGAGGTGCTTATGCTGAAGAGAGATCTTGACCAACCTTGGCCTTCATCTTTTGGGTTGCTAGAGAATACTGCATTTAGGGGTTAATGACCTTATCTTCTCGCAAGATGGGGTCTTAAGTTAAATTTTCTTTTAGCCTCTTTTAGGCTTAGGGTCATGCTATTATAGGGCAAAGTCAAAGTCATCGTCAGTGGACATCTTTGCAAGAATAAGCTAATAGTTAGATAAAAATCAAGTTAAAATAAAATTTTACAAGATTACCTTAAACCTACCATAGTACTTCGTCTCATTTATTGCTTCAGAGAGAGGTCAGCCTATGGGCATTAATAACGAGCTCCCTCTACGGGTTTACTCTATTATTTTATCATGAGCTGATAAATCCAAAATGAAAAAAGCCACTAGTGCATCTACAAAAACATTGAGCACTTTTATTATTTCCTACGCCTTAACCTTGGCAACACCCTCAACCTCAATCATACTATCTTTATTTATTTTTTATTTTTTAAGATAAAGGAAGAGCAGTTTTCAATTCTTTATTGAGCTCAAACAATCCATGAATAGTTTTTTATTGGGTCAAGTTGTTACATAATACCACCTCTTATCACCGGGGTACATTTCAATAGAAAAAATTTCCTAAATAGAGGGAGAGAAGAAAGAATGTTTAGATATTGACAAAGAATTATGAAAGTAACTATGTACCGTACAAATTAGGAGTGAGCTAAGTGATAGTCAAATTGTAAGAATTAAAAATTAAAACAAACAAATAATAAAGTGAAAACCTCAGAGCGGCCATAAAGGAATCTCAATATACATAGAGCCAATGTGGCTCCAGTTTATCACTGACCCGATCTGAGGAGTTTGACATTATTATACTGCACCTCTCTCTGGGAAAAAGAAAGATTATCTCCAGATCACGGATGTGATGAGTTGAACACATGTTAAGACAGTCTTCAAGATTTACCCTATCTTTTAGTTTGCTCATCACATTCTTTGGGATCATACTGAAGTCATAGGGAGTATATACAAGAACCTTGGCCAGTTCATCCTGCACCACAGCATTCCACTCTTCGTTATCACTTTCCCCAGCCAAGGTACTCCTTTCCTCCTGTTCCTACCGGAAACCCTCCTCATCGCCAAAATCTTCATTGCTAGAAGACTTTAGCTCCTGAATAGGAGCAGGATTCTAAGATTAAACTATGGCTTGAAGCAACTTAACTCTAAGGAAAGAAAGATAGGGGGAGACCCTTCGGAAGAGGAAGTGATTTCAACAAGAACTGATCGAGGGGGAATAAAAGTGACGATGGAAGCATCGATAGGAGAAAGAGCAAAAGTAGAAGAAAATTGATAAGACTGAACCCTAAAAAAGGGAATAGCCAAAAATGAAGGAAAGTCAGGCATAAAAGATAAACCAACCTGAGAAATGGGGAAAGATAGTGGATTTTGTAAGTCAAAGTCTATCTAAACACATAGTTCCTCTATACTCAGGACCCGTTCTCCTCTTGTCCAAGCCTTTTCTTTATTTTGTTGCTACCTTTCTTTAGATATTGGGTTAAACTAGAAAGCCATTTTCTCACAATTAAAGTCCCTGATGAATGGTGAAATCAGATCATCGTCATCTTGCCTGAGTTGACATCTCTTAGGTTATACGCTGAAAATTTCAGGCTCTTCAAAACTTATACTAGAAGATATGGTTAAAAATACGTATCAAAAAAAGTAGAGAAAAACTTTAAAGGCCAGAAAGCTTTTGAGATCAAAAAATTCAGATTGGACTGAGAACTAAAAAAAGTAAAAAGGTGAAAAATGAAAGCCCCAACAGCCTTTTATATAGCCACACCACAGATCAAATGAATGGCATAGACTACACCATGTGTCAGAACGAAGATAGGAAGACATCTTTTTGTCTTCCCTCTTTAAATTTTTTTTCTCAAACTACCTCTCTCCTCATTTAATGCCGTCGGATCAGCCAAATTAGATGAATCTCAGGTCAGACCGATTAGATAGGATAACTCTCCAGGATAAACCAAATGTTTAGTTCGTCATCAGAGTTCAAAGTAAAGACTCAAATCCAAACTGATATAAAACACAAGTCTCATGTCGACTAGATGAACTCTAACATTAACCTCGAACCATTCTAAAAATTATCACATCGGTAACCTTCAAGTTGACTGGGCATTCAACCTAAGACATACATGTAAAATCAGACAACCACAAGGTCAGACCACGACTATTTGTCCCCTAATACCAACCCCCCTCTATGACGTCGGTTTCGAAGAATCGAATTTCATGTCATTCCCTTTTGCCTACATGCCTTACACTTCGGGTGCGTCAATCATACATCCAACAGTCAGATACTCAGACTGCTTGGTGGAAAGACAGAGTGTTAAGGGCATTTGGTAGTCAAAAAGGTATAGTGATCTTTTTTCATATTAAAAGCCTTCGACAGATAATCAAGGATAATTTTATCATTTATGTCGACCTGATATGTCAAGTTGGTCAGACACATTTAGTGCCACATCAGCTTAGCACTATCTTTGTTGTCCCTTAACAATCCCTCATTGCTTATCTATAAATATAAAGGTCTAGACACCATCAAGATAAGTCTATACTATTATTTTTCTTTATTACTCTCTTTTTGATCTCACATGTTTTAACTTGCGCGTTGAAGTTCAAACGTAGAGAATACTCTCTGACTTTATCTCTGATCGCCCTACTCTTCTATCTTTCCAAAATCTGACCCTGAGATTGGAACTCAGCACAAACTCCAATATTACATTTGTTTTATATTATTATGGCGTGAGTACTTCTCCTTCTTGACCAAATGGTGGGGAAGTAATCGATTGTAAAAGATCTAGCCAATTGTTGTAACTCGAACAAGACAACCCACCCGAAACCAGACCCTATTGCACCTGAAGTCCCTTGTTATTGGAGTTCCTTCCAGCAAAAGCCATGGCGCCCACGTTAAGATTCTTCCTCTCTATCCTTGTCTTCGCAGTCTCCCCATTTCTGCCCAGCAACTCTGGCCACGAGTTCTCTGCAAAATTTCATTCCATTTAAAATTAGGAGTCGTTTTCAGTTTGTCACCAATCAAATTTAAACCGAAACACAAAGCAAAAACAAAACAATGAAAAATAAAGGCAACCATAAACTTGATTAGCCTTACCTGGACACAGTTACCTATTGCTTTCCCTCTCTCCGTTCCGGGGCTGATTGATTGCAGAGTGAGTTTCTACTAGTATCAGCCAAAGTACATAAACACATGGATTTATGTGACAAAAGCAGAGTATGAACAATAGAGCAGAGGGTCACAGCCGATATCTTTGACTGCTCATAAACAGTTCGGCAGGCCATTCTTGAATGGTGAGGTCGTGCATGGTGCTTGATTTCGGGTTGGCATGGCAAGTTCTTATCCATTTGCATGTTTCACAAAATAATTGAACTGTCCATATTAAATTAATCAAAGCTAAATCCGCCCTAAAGCAATCCAAAAACTTTATGGCTAAGGCCTAAGGTATCCAATTTGAGTAGCTAAATTCAAACTTGATGTGCGCAATTTTTTTATTCAAATAGTCTAAATTTGAATTTTAATCATTAAAATTAAAATTTTAGCATTTTATAAATAAATTGTACAATTTTTGACCGTCTATATATATATATATATATATATATATATGTATATTTTTATCTGTGTTTCTCGGTAAGATGCTAGAGATCAAAAATCAAAGCTTCGTATATCATATCCAAAGTTGAAGGTTTTAGTTTTTCAAAGTCAAAACTTCAATCAAAGTTGTTGGCCATTCAAAAAAACGCAAATTTTTTTTTTTTAAATCCTCTCCCAAATTCAACGCTCAATTTGCATGTCTCCCAGCCATCTATAAATTCCCTTCCCCTGGATTTGCTTTAGGACCTCAAATCACAGAACAAAGGAAGGCTAAGAAATGTCAGACTGCAGTGGTAAGCCTTTTTGTTTTTTTTTTGGCTTAATTTTAGCCAAAACAAATCTTGGGTTAAGTCTTATTTTCTCATAATTCTTCATTTTGTTGTTTAGATACAGGGAAGAGTTCGTGGCCAGAGCTGGTGGGAATAAATGGAGAAGTGGCGGCAGCCATCATCGCAAAAGAAAATCCAAAAGTAGGCGTTGCAATTGTGAAAGAGGGAATGATGGTGACCATGGATTTTCGTTGTGATAGGGTGCGTGTCTGGGTCGACAAGTATGGAATTGTGAAGCTCACGCCTCAAATTGGATAGCTACTACTCTTCCCAAGGATCCATGGAAAACATTAAAAAATGTTTAATTTGTGAAAATTAATGAAATTTTTTTAATAACAAAGGAGTTTACCATTGATTGTTTTGAGCGTATCAGTATAATAATAAGTGTAAAATAAATTGATGATGATTTATAACATGTAGTTTCTAATTATCAATGAATATTTGGTTTAAATTTTATACATAGGCTTTGATTTTCACTTATGGACATTTTTTTTTCTAACAAAGTTGATAGCATAAAGTGTGATAAATGCATAGTCGTCTATCTTTTTATTCAGAAAATTGGATTAAAAAAAATATAAATTCCCTTTATGTTTTTCAGGAAACTGTGCAAGGCAGAGCCCCATAGGAAATGCTAAAACAGGCAAAATGAAATAAGTATGTTCTCTTAGCTAAGCTATCTTTCTCAGAAAAACACAAACGGTTTGCACCAAGTGACTGAAAAATAATAAGCTCCTTCAGGCTTCAACTATTTTTATATTGGGATCTTCTGAATTTACAATTGAAAGTGGGATTGGCTACCAAGATGTGTGAACAAACGTCAAAAAGAATTGGAAGTAGTAAATAAGACTAAAAAAATCACCCACTTTACAACCTAGTCGTACAGTGCTCAAAAAATAGCACAAATGCAATCCCTGCCAACCAATAAAAAAAAAAAAAAAAAAAAGAAACCCAGCAAGAGAAAAAATGAACAAGGAATTAATTACTTTTACAGTTTTACTCCCATACCTGATCACATCAAGTAGTGCCTAGTATGTAAAACCTGATCTTGATAATTCACAATTTCTTGGTAAGCTGATAGATATTAGTTTTGACTCCTGCAACTTTTGAATCAAACTTCATGCTGATATACTTTATTTCTGCATCCGGTCAGTTACCCTCAATCTGGGATGTATCTGAAGTATATACATGTAGTGCATGATGAGTATAGGACTAAAAGAAATTTTGATAAATGCCAAAGAATACAGGAGTTCAACAGCTTGAGAATGGAGAATGTGATCAAAACTAGAAGTTCACTTATGTTACATCAATAACGTGCAGAATCTCAGAAGAACAGATTTGGCAAATATTGTGAACATCTGAAGCACAATCAGACATGATAATACAAACCCTAGTTTCTTAGGGATGGTAAATCAGATACAGATACAGTCACTTCCAGTTATCCATCAGATGCCTAATTTCACTGCTTCCTATATTCTATTCTTAATCCCACAAAAATCACATTCCACATATTTGGCATTATTCTTTGTTAACCTGATTATACATGCAGATCCATGACCATACAGCACTTGTTCTTACAGAAGCAAAAAGAAATAATCAGCTTGAGGCGGTAGCAATTTACATGAAACTAAACAAACATACAGCATCTTTAATTCATCGAGAGACATAATAGCAATTTCCACCAACAGTCAGTCAAAGACATGCAACAAGTTTATGCTGGGTGTGCAGGAACTCCACCAAGAAGAAACTGTTTTTGGGAGAGACATTTATATGTTAATATGTCAACAAAAAGAATTAATTTTAATTGGACCTATATCTTTAGCATGCTTACCTTGTGATGATACACATAAAGCTCATGAAACAGACATGTTTCTACTCCTTATCCCAAGTTTCCTCAATTCTCGTAACTGATGAAGTATCTCTTCAATAAAAAGCGTCCCCTTATTTCCATTTTGAAGGGAATTTAGAGAATGCTTAAGAAAATTATAGTCAGCCTCAAGTGCTTCCAACCTCTCATTAAGGTCTGAAATTTCATTTTGAAGACCAGCCAAACCAGTTTCTCCACAATCCTCAGAACCATTCTGCCCATTTGAAACCATATGACCATTTCCCTCACTAACACCTTGAGCTCTTGTTATTGAAGTATTCAACCATTCTTGAGAAGAAGCACTTCCATTAGATACTGATGCAACTTTCTGCACTGGTAAATCATTACCTTCAACCTGACAAATTACTTGTTTATCCTTTTCATCAAGGAACTCTTGCTGATGTTGGCCTCCATCTGCTGCTTTATCAAAGTATTCCCCATCAGAAATGTATGGCGAAGTCCCATGATGAGAAAACCTATTAAGTTTCCTCTCCAAAATTTGCAGACATTCAGAGATGTACAACTTCTCATCTTCAAATTCTGACCATGCAGATATGACTATAGGATTATCATTGAGTTTAGAAGTCTCAGGGAATTTTGTTTTCAATGAAAATTTTAGATCATCTTTTATGGAGGATGTACTTGTATTCTCCACAGAAACATGTTCCTTCTTCAAGTTGATGCTTGCCTCAGGTACATTCTCTATCAGTGTTTCATCTGTGAAGTTTAGTCTGTAATATTCAAGCTCTGCTTCCAGATCTTGTAGTTCTTTCTCCTTTTCAGCCAGAAGATCATTAGCTTTCTCCAAGGCATCTACATCGTACTCCGCTTGCTCTTCCATCATTCTTAGGTACTGCAAGGCCTCCATGTGGAGAGCTGCCTTCTCTTCTTGCAACCTTGTAATCATAGCCATTGCCTGATTTGCAGCAATTGCAGAAGCACTTCTTTCTTCCTCTAATTCCTTATATAATGCATTCATGCACTTCCGATCATACTCAACTTGCCGCTTCAGCCTATCAACTAGATTTTCACTTTCAGTTTCAGTTTCATTGACACTGATGCCGTCCAAAGATTCAAGGCCAGCAGATTCACTTCTTTCCATAAAGACTAGGTTCTGAAGATTCTGAAACTCATCAGAGTTGGATTCATTATTTCTCTGCAATTCAACATTATGACCTTGTAACTTAGGACTTAAATTGTTCGATGATAAATGAATCCCTTGTCCAGAAGAATTCTGCACTGGCAATGACTTATGATCTTCATTAACTCTATTATTGCATTTCAGAATAGGCTGTTTTGTAACAAACACAGATGCACCTTTTTCTTCACCACAGACAGGTGACTTATGCAGAGCACTGAGATCCTCATCAGTTGAATTCACCATGGCAGTATCATCTACAGCTTCATCAGTTTTGAAACCAACTCCAGTTGATGTGCTTATCAACTTCAAGATTTCATCATTCTTGTTGATGGAAATATTTTCATTTTTACTTGTTTCAATAACATCTGCCACTACAAGTTTCAGTTATTGTCATATAAGATAAGACCTACACACATACAAAGCCGCTGGGGGGGGGGGGGGGGGGGGAGAGAGAGAGAGAGAGAGAACTTACACTTTTCTGACGATGTTTCAAGAGCAACTTCCGTAACATCAATTTTAGGGGGAGTATCAACTAGAGAAATAAGATCAGACAGTAACGAAGCACTGAAGCTTGGAACTTCCACAAAACAGGATGATGGAGGAATATCATCTAGAGAAATAAGCTCAGGTAGTACAGAAGGATTGGTTTTCTGATCAGCCAGCTGCTCTTTATGCTCACAAACATCATTCTCGCTGGGGACATCTGGATCCGAACATCTAACATTACAAGGTTCATTAGCATCTGGCTGTTTTGTTGTAGCCAAATTGTTGCACAGTCTTTTAGGTGGAGTTTCAGGAGCACAGTGAACTAAAGATTCTTTCTTATTCTCATTCATATCACTAACTATACTATCGTTATCCTCATCATCAGAAAATGGAACCTCAGACTCTGATTCAGAAGTAATCTTCAGCTCAGTGTATCCTACATGAGACAAGGGATCAAATCCAGTTTTTCCAACAAGATGAGTTGCTGCTGGTGCAGAAAACTTATCCCTTATCTTCTTCAAACCATTTTGACGGCTTAAGCAATGTGATAAAGGAATGTTTGGATTCGCAAGTGCAATGCCAGTTGATTTTAGGGGAAGAAATCTTTGGGCATTTGGTCTTGGAATCCAAGGTTTACTACAACATAGACACAAGCTAGTGCATTTAGAAGGGGTAAGATCCATGTTGAAAAATGAGCTCTGGAAACCACAATTTCCAAAACCTGCAGGATCAAACCCCAATTTTCCTACAAAGGGCCTCTGCGTATCTGAGTTGGATTTGTTTTCCTCAATGTGTGATGAGAGACAATTCTCACACATACCACGACCATCAACAAGCTTGCCATGAATGTTGCAGGAAATCAACAATGAAATCTCTGACCTATGATTGCTGCAAAGTAGATTCCAATAAAATCCAGGTTTTTCATTTCCAAAAACATGATCAAGCCGAGAGCATAAAATGCACGGTATTTGCAGTTCACAGTAACATGCAAATCTTGTCAGCAGGTAAGATAAGGCAGCATCAATAAACAGCAGAAAGATCAGAAACCATTCACAAGCAGCAGACTTTAGGACTGTTGTAAACCCCTTCAAATTCCTTTGTACTTTGGAAGGTGAAGCACCGTTTGTAGCCATTTCCATGACAACTGCTCTAGGATACCATAAGGTTCAGAACTGGATGAATACCAAAAAGCCTTAATTGATGCATAAAGTAGTTCCTAACGTTGCAAGACAAAGCTGAGAATCCCATTCCCAATTCAATGAGGCAAGCTTCTATTAGACAATAAAAGAAACAATCAATCAAGTCAGCAATGGCCCACATGAAAATAAAAAAATGCAGAGCTAAGCAAACTTTCTAAGCTACTAAAATTGAAAAAAAAAAAAAAAAAAAAAAAAAAAAAAAAAAACCACATGTGCGTACTCAAACACACGAAGACCATCACCAAGACGGTTATCTATTTGATTCATTTGACACGAACAAAGATAACTATAACAAACAGAACACATTCTAAATATTTAAGAATTTGCAACCAGAGAAAACCCTCTTGGACAATAGCAATTAAGTGAAATTCTTAAAATCCTTTAAAGGGTTAAAAAAATATTTAATGAAGAAATAGAAAATGTGAATTTCTTGATAACAAATAATTAAAGAGGACATGTTGACAGTATAGATTGAATCAGATAAGAACTTCAACCAACCCAACTGTGCAGTGTAATGCTTGGGATCAACCAACTATGACAGTTTTCAATTAAATTGCTAAGACCTAACCAATTAATGCATTAAAAGAAACCCAAATGAAATGAAAGAAAACCCATTTATCAGATCCATTGACACAGCCAAAACAAGACCTTGAAAAGCTTTATAATCCGTCACCCAACATTAAGAAGAACTCTCAAATGCAATTCCAAATATTGTTCATGTTGAAAGCTTGAATTCAATACAAAAAAACATATACATGCATTTTGATTAAAAGAAGATTATATGAAAAAGAGTACCTTACGGTGAATTGAGATGAACAATTATGAAGAAGAGGAAGTAAAGGAAGAAGAAAAAAGGAGGAAATGGAAAACACTTTTGTCCGGGAAAAGGACTGACCGTTGAAACCAACTGTTGTGATTTGTTTGGTTGCCAAATAAAGGAGAGCTTCAAAATCTTACCTCTTGGTTTGTCTATAATAAGCTTCCGCCCAATCATACAAAACCAAAACTCTTTGCTTCTTTTCAATTTTTGCCCTTTCCTTTTACTATTTTGCAATCGAAGGTTTTATAGAGATACCATATAATTTTAATATCAAATTAGAAAAATGCCCGCACATTGCTATAAATAAACAATTTTTTATTTTGTTATTTCTATTTCACCGTATTTTTTTAAAAAAATTTATCAAGAAAGACAAAAAAAAAAAGAAAATGATATGTTGATATTTTAATTGATTTTTTTCATAAAAAAAAAAAAGAAAATAATTGAAAAATAAAGAAAATGAAAAAAAAAAACTCAAAAAAAGTTCTACAATGACATTCCATATTATGTTTAAAATATTAATTTTTTAAATTAAATAAAAAATAATTTTATTAATATAATATATATGTATAAAATTAAATAAATACTAAAATACATATTTTATATAAACCATGAAATGAGTAAAGGTAAATTATTTTTAAATATGCTTCAAACCTGAAGTTATTTAAAAGAAAAAAATTCGATTAAATTTAAATTAATTTTAATTTAAAAAAGCATCACTTATCAAATTAAGATAAATAAAAACTTGTCAAATATCAATTATTTTTATATCCTTATCAATTGACACATTTGGTTATAAAATTTATGCAATTCAAAATTTTAAAAATACGAGACAAAAAAAAATCAGAGTGTTACATCAACACTTTCTTTGATTTTTTTCACAAAATTACTTTAATAAAAAAGATAAAAACAAAAAACAAAAACACGGTACTTCCTCTTGAAAAAGGTTTTTTAACTTAAAAAAAAAAAGAAAAAGAAAGTAAATCACACCAAAAAAATTGAAATCTAAAAAATATTTATTAAATATATAAAAATAATAAAATAAATAAGTGTCATACTCTTAATATCAAATAGATCTCATACAAAAATAATTAAATATAAAAAATATTTTAAAAAAATTTTAAATATGTAAAAAACTATTAATATTAAAAAAAAACAAAAAAAAAAAGAAAAAGTGGGAAGTGAGAAGTGCTATGTGACACTAAAAAATGAATAAAATTTAAAAGTATAAATTTGAGATTACTTTAAGTTAATATGCAAAATTATTGAAATTTTTGAATAATTGTACGGTTGTGACACAATTAAAAATAAAATAATCTAATTTTCGTAAAAAAAAAACACTAATATTAATTCTTTCTTTCAAGCCCTTAACTAATTGATGGAGACGTAGATGAATAAATATGAATAAATTTTATTATATTTATAATTTGTTTGTTTAATTAACAAAATTAAAATGTTAGTTGTGATCATTTATTAAATTTAATAAATAAATATAAACAAAAAAATATAATATATTCACAAATTATTTATCGAATATTTTGTTTGTTTATACCCAAAGATATAAACAAATTAAACATGAAATAAACTTTATTATATTTATAATATATTCCTTTAATTAATGAATTCTAAAATATTATTTATAATCGTTTATTTATTAAGTGTAATAAATAAATAAAAATTAAATTATTCATAAACTTTCATCAAATATTCTCTTTATTTGCACCATTATTAGTTCATTAAAAAATAAAACCAAAATCCTTTTTATTTAAATTGATTATGTATTTATTTTTTAACTTGTGAAATAATTTTTCTTCTTATATTGAATTATTTATCTTTTATGAAAATAATGCTTGCTTGGAACTAATTAAGAACATCGAGAATACATAAATTAAACTGTTCATCTAAGAAATATTTATGCTTAAGATAATTAAAAGTCCCAAAGAAGCTGATTGACACATAGTGAGTTATTAACTTGTCACATGATATTTCATTTTATGAAAAAGTATAAATTAAGTAACTTTGTATACTATCTATTTATCAAAATTTATATTAAGTAACTTTGCATTCTATTTATCAATTATAATATTTTAACGTAAATAAAAGCAATATTAGTTTTTTAAATTAATACGAATATTTATATTATCATTTTCCAGTTTTAAAAAATTAATATTGCCAAATAACTATTTATTAATTTTATTGTTCGAGCAGGAAAATATTTTTAAACATTGAATTTGACAGAGGCCGCGCGAACGCAGGCCCCCACTGCCATAAATTATGACGTACACTCTCCCACTCGGGGAGATGTTAAGCTGGCGCACCCACCCAGTGCAATGTTGGCCACCAACCTAGGCCATGAGCTTTTTTGATCGCCCATACGCCCCGTCCAGGTAAGTAAGTTCAAAAGCTGACCTTGACCTTTATTTTACTGGCTCTTCCTAGTACTCACCTCTCTACGCTCCACGATGTGGGACAACTAACTGAAAAACAATAAACCCCACATGTCTCATTACAGAAAGATGGAATTTTTCATTTTTCTGTTATGTGTTTGCGAGACTTGCCAACTGCTTGCTAAGATTCGTGGGTTTGTTTCCTAATGAAGGGCTTCTGGCGAACTTTTTCTGTAAGATAAAGGCTTTTGGGCTTTTATATGGCTTTTACTGGTTTCATTTAAAGCTTCGTTCTTGTTGAGGAAGTGAATGTTGTTTTTAGGTGGATTGAAAAAATGGTTTTTATTATTATTATTTTTTTTTTGGCAGAGGCTTGGGGGTGTTGAGAATTAATGGGGTTAAAGATGTGATTGCCGTCGCTTCTGGTAAGGCGTTGTTGGCAAGACTACCACTGCTGGTAATCGATTCTTTTCACATTCATGAGGTACGAGTACCATTTTATAGGGATATCCAGTCATGTTAGTTGAATTCTCAATCTTTTCTGTTAATTTGGCGGTTGCACAAGCTAACAAGTGTCAATTGAAGGTGGGGCTGCTTGATGCTGATGTGTGTGAACCATCTGTTCCAACCATGATGAACGTCCACCAGAATCCAGAAGTTACTAGGGGTAGTATTTCTGTCTTCCAAGACATAGTCTTTTAGACAATGGTGGAAAATGGTCTATTTGTATATCAACTAATTATCCATTAGTAACAACACTACAACAGGTATTAAGTTGTTAAAAGTGTTATCTGGTAGTGCTTTCATGTGTTTTATTGTAGATTTCAGTTATATATGAAATCTTATATAGCAGGTTGAGTCTTCTGTGATCAACTAATATATGGATGAAGTTTGTTTCACATATTTAGTTTAATAAGCGCGAGATGGATGCATACTTGAGTCACGAATATGGTCTTTACACAAGCTCATAAATCAGCATTAACGACAGAATTTTAGCTGAATGAATTTAATACTATCTCTCTCACTCTTCCCCCAGCACTAATTTTGGAGTTTGAGTTCATCTTCTTGAAATTTTCTTTTACTAGTGTTTTTTTATCATTGTTGCGCCTGAAGCAATAATCACAACAATACAAAAGCAATAGACAACAATCAATAATCAAATGCGCAGGAAAAATAAAGCACACCAAGATTTACGTGGAAAACCCTCCAGTGTAGAGGAAAAAACCACGGGCCACCAGAAAAATCTTCACTATCAAATAATAGTTATACAAAGTTCTTCTCTAGCTAAAACTAGAGCTAATCAACAACTAGAGAAACAATTGGAGAAATCTCACCAAATAAGTGACTCAACAAATACACCCTGGATTTGTTCCTAGAGAGCTTCAAACCCGATCTTCACCGTTCAAAATGTATAACTCTGAATCATAAACTTCCTGACAAGGTTCCAACACAATCAGACCATGGATCGACTTCCGTTTAACCAACTCTCCCTTCTCCTTTTTCTCTCTCTACTTTTCCTGGCTTTTCTTCTTTCTCTGCTTGGTTGTCGACACACACCTTAAACAACCCCACCTCTTTTTTATTAAGTAGCTAGGGCTCTGTGTAAAATAAAAGATCAAGGCCCATGGCCTTTACTTGGTCCAGTCCCATCCAAAACCACTTACATGGGACTGGACCCCATTTTCCTAACAATCTCCCCCTCCAGTCCCATTAGAAGGAGATTCATCACCATAGCAATTTCATTTGGAACTTACCTTGGCCAGGGAACTCATTCCGGCCAAGTTACTGCAAAGCTCAAGCTTTTCCCTGGGAAGTATCTTAGTCAACATATCTGCCACATTTTTATCAGTATGGACTTTCTTCAATAGCATCTGTTGTTCTTCAATCACTGAACGTAACCAATGATATCTAACATCAATGTGCTTTGTTCTAGCATGGTACATGGTATTCTTACTCAAATCTAAAGCACTCTGGCTATCACAAAATACCACATACTCTTTCTGATTCAACCCCAATTCAAAAAAAAAACGTTTCATCCAAAGCATTTCTTTACATGCTTCAGTTGCTGCAATATACTCAACTTCTGTAGTTGACAAAGCAACACACTTCTGTAACTTAGACTGCCAAGATACAGCTCCTCCTGCAAAAGTGAACAAATACCCTGAAGTAGATTTCCTACCATCAAGATCGCCTGCCATGTCAGCATCAGTAAACCCTTCTAGAATTGGTTGTGAAACTCCATAAGTCAAACACATTTTTGAGGTACCCCTCAAATATCTAAAAATCCATTTTATTGCTTTCCAGTGGATCTTCCCTGGATTAGAAAGAAATCTGCTCACTACACCAACTGCATGAGCAATGTCAGGCTTTGTACAAACCATAAGATACATTAAAGAACCGACTGCAGAAGAATAAAGAATACTAGACATAGCTAGTTGCTCTTCCTTAGACACTGGACAAGATTTCTTACTTAGATGAAAATGGTTGGCAAGTGAACTGCTAACTGATTTAGCATGTTGCATGTTGAATCTACCAAGCACTCGTTCAACATACTTTTCCTGTGACAACCACAGCTTTCCAGCTCTCCTATCTCGGATAATGTCCATATCAAGAATCTGCTTTGCTGGACCTAAATCCTTCATATCAAAGGACTTAGATAATTGTTCTTTCAACCTGCAAACCATACTAGCATCTTGTCCTACAATCAACATATCATCAACATATAATAATAGGATAATGAAGTTACCATTAGGGAATTGTTTAATATACACACAAGAATCCGTTGCTGTTTTTTTATAGCTATGACTCACCATAAAAGAATCAAACTTTTTGTACCACTGTCGCGGAGCTTGTTTTAAGCCATACAAGCTTTTCTTCAATTTGCAAACTAAGTGCTCTTTCCCTTTCACTTCAAAACCCTCAAGCTGATTCATATAAATGTCCTCCTGCAAATCACCATGCAAAAATGCAGTTTTAACATCAAGTTGCTCAAGCTCAAGATTCAAACTAGCTGTCAATCCCAGTACCACTCGAATAGAACTCATTTTTACAACTGGAGCAAAAATCTCATCAAAATCGATGCCTGGTTTCTGAGAAAAACCTTTTACTACCAATCGAGCTTTGTACCTCACTAGTTTGTCACCATCCTTTTTCAACTTGAACACCCATTTATTCTTTAATGGCCTCTTTCCTGTTGGAAGTTTAACAAGATCATAAGTACCATTCTTTCGTAATGACTCCATCTCTTCTTTCATTGCTTTTAACCAGTGTTCTCTATCCGGAGTAGCCTGCACATCTTGAAAGCTTTCTGGCTCCCCTTCACTGGTAACTAAAATAAAATCTGAACTTGGATACTTGGTAGATGGCCTGCGCTCTCTAGTAGATCTCCTAAGCTGAGACTCTACATCACTTGATGTCGAAGGTAGCTCCCCCTGCTCAACACTCTCAGGTAGAGAGGATTGCTCCCCCTGCTCAAAACTAATAGCATCTGGCTCATCACCAACTGTAGCTGGCTCATCCATATCCCCAAGTTCTGTTTCTGGCTCATTTTTACCATCTGTGGCTCTTTCCTGTGAAATCTTTGTCGGTGTTGAAACATCACACTTAACAGTAACTCGTGTAGTCTTCTCATTTTTTTTCAAGATCTGCTATGGTTTTTTTTTCATGAAAGATCACATCTCTGCTTCTGACTGTCTTTCTCTTTACTGGATCCCATACCCTGTAGCCAAATTCCTCATCACCATATCCTACAAACACACACTGTGTAGCTTTACTGTCAAGCTTTGATCTCTGCTCTTTCGGCACATGCATGAATGCTTTACACCCAAAAATTTTTAAGTGAGAGTATGAAGCATCTTTTCCTGTCCACACTCTTTCTGGAATGTCAAAGCCCAAAGAAACTGATGGTGACCTGTTAAGTAAATAACAAGCTGTGTTAACTGCTTCACCCCAGAATGGCTTTGGTAATTTTGCCATCCTCAACATACATCTGACTTTTTCCACAATGGTGCGATTCATTCTTTCAGCTATACCATTATGCTGCGGTGTTCCAGGTTCTGTCTTCTCATGCCTGATCCCATGCTTTGAGCAATACTCTTCAAAGCCTTTAGATGTGTATTCCCCACCATTATCAGTTCGAATACACTTCAAGGGTAACCCTGTCATCCTTTCAACCATGGCATGAAATTTTTGAAAATACTACAGTACCTGACTTTTATATTTCAACATATACACCCAAGTCTTACGTGAAGCATCATCAATAAAAGTAACAAAATATCTGCTACCACCTAATGACTCAACCTCAATGGGACCACATACGTCAGAATAAATTAATTCTAATCTATTTTCTTTTCTCTGAGAACTTTTACGAAAAGAAACTCTATGATGCTTACCAAACAAACAATAATCACATGAATCGAGAGACATACCTTTGGTCAAGGGAATAAGAGAGTGCCTTGCCAAAACCTGTAACCCTTTTTCACTCATGTCTGCCAGCCTCCTGTGCCACAAGTTTGCTGAAGCATCATTTTCAACGGTATTTACCTGGTTACCGTTCAATTGCATCCATGTCTTATACATTGTGCAGCATAGTTTTCCCCTTGCAACTATCATAGATCTTTTAAGAAGCTTCCACTGTCCATTCTTTTGTCGGCTTTCATATCCCTCATTATCAAGGACATTAATAGCAAGCAAGTTCATTCTCATATCTGGAATGTGTCTGACATCCCTCAAAGTCAACATGCAGCCTGTACTAGTTTGTACAACAATATCACCAATCCCAACAATCTGTGACACACTTTTGTTTTCCATCTTGGTACAACCAAAATCTCCTGCTTTGTAAGTTGTAAACAACTCTCTCTTAGGAACACAATGATATGCCGCTCCTGTGTCAACTATCCACTCAATGCCGGGATCACTAACATGATTACAATCACCATGTGTACAAATCAAAGTAACTGAATCACTATCTGAATTCATTGCTGCAACATTGCCATCATCTGAACTCTTACCTTTCTCATCTTTTCGCTCTTGCTTTAAGATTCTACAGTTTCGTTTTATATGACCCGCCTTACCATAATGGAAACACTTCACTTTACCTCTAGACTTGGATCTATGTTTAGACTTACCACGGCCTTTTGAGTCGTGACCTCTGTCGATGTTTCTACCCCTGTTCTCTGTGACCAGAGCTTGATTCCCAGGGTCTACATCTTTTCGCCTCGCTTCTTCATTAAGCATACTGTCTTTTACCATCTCCAATGTCACCTTATAATCAGGAACTGAATTAAGAACAGTCACAACTAGAGTATTCCAGCTGTCTGGCAATGAACCCAAAAAAAATAATGCCTTCATTTCATCATCCATCTTAAGTTCCATAGTAGTCATCCGATTAAATATATCTTGAAAATCACTCAAGTGCTCTGTAACAGATCGTCCATCCCTGTACTGTAAAGTTGCAATCTTCTTAACAAGCATAACTTTATTCATACCTGTTTTTCTCTCATACAATACTGCCAATTTTTCCCAAACAATGTGAGCATCTGACTCCTGCGCTACATGATGAAACACGCTGATATCAACCCATTTTCTGATTGTAGCCAGCGTCTTTCTACCTAGCTTCTTCCAGCTTTCATCTTTCATATCTGCTGGTTTAGCCGAATCACCCAATACTGGCTCATACAAATCTTTGCAGTATAGATGATCCTCCATCATAGGCTTCCAAATTGAATAATTTGATGCTGTCAATTTTAGCATGGAACCTGTATCACCCTCCATGATCTCAAACAGAATTTACTTCTATCCTGGGTTGCTTTTGTATCGATGTCTCAAAATAACTCTCGCTCTGATACCACTTGTTGCGCCTGAAGCAATAATCACAACAATACACAAGCAATAGACAACAATCAATAATCAAATGCGCAGGAAAAATAAAGCACACCAAGATTTACGTGGAAAACCCTCCAGTGTAGAGGGAAAAACCACGGGCCACCAGAAAAATCTTCACTATCAAATAATAGTTATACAAAGTTCTTCTCTAGCTAAAACTAGAGCTAATCAACAACTAGAGAAACAATTGGAGAAATCTCACCAAATAAGTGACTCAACAAATACACCATGGATTTGTTCCTAGAGAGCTTCAAACCCGATCTTCACCGTTCAGAATGTATAACTCTGAATCATAAACCTCCTGACAAGGTTCCAACTCAATCGGACCACAGATCGACTTCCGTTTAACCAACTCTCCCTTTTCCTTTTTCTCTCTCTGCTTTTCCTGGCTTTTCTTCTTTCTCTGCTTAGTTGTCGACACACACCTTAAACAACCCCACCTCTTTTTTATTAAGTAGCTAGGGCTCTGTGTAAAATAAAAGATCAAGGCCTATGGCCTTTACTTGGTCCAAAACTACTTACATGGGACTGGACCTCATTTTCCTAACAATCATTTGATGCTATTGTTTGACAAGCATCCTCTTGGAATCGCTGCTGATATAGAATTGATGCCACATTTCCAAGGGAACTTTTCTGTCTATTGTTCTACTGGATAGTTTGCAATCATTTACATTTTAATGAGCTATGCTTTAAGGTCTCTCTCTCACAGATACGAAGATGATTCCTATTGAGAACTATTGAGTGAAGCGTATGTCAATGGGATTTATGGTGGATAAGGATGTACAAATTGTGTGGATAGGCTTCATGGTATTTTAACTCATCTAAGTTTCTTGCTGGAACATCCATCTCTTTTATGATAGCTTCTGTTTACAAAGTGGCTTCATTTTAAGAATCCAGTTGTCCTCATGTGTCCCTTAAATTCTGCAGGGCAGAAGAAAGATCATGTTGCCCACTCTTAAGTTTCTCAGTCAACCTTACTTGAGTTGAGTCCCCTATTTTATTGACGTAGATATTGCGTTATAAGTCACAGGACCTTCTTTTGAGAGATTTTCTTGCAACTGGAAATTTGTGCCTCAATCCTTTTCATGTCACTTTTCTTGTTACTAATAACGTTTACAGCCATAAAAAAATCTACAACGAATCTAATATGTATTATCTGTCTAAACAATACATCCTCCCATCTTGAGAATATTGCATGCTAAAATATTTTAAACAATTCTTCTCACATTCCAAATTTACGTTGCGTTTTATAATTGCTTAATTTTCTTTCAGGTGATGAGTGCCTTCAAAACGCCAAGGGAAGTCGATTGAGGAGGTCATGATATTCTTGTGGTGGATATACCCCTAGCACAGGTAATGTACAACTATATCCCAGAAGCTTCAGTTGTCAGGTAGATAATTAACTTTTAATTTCTGTCTTCTTTTTCTTCCTTTTTTCTCCCTTTTGGGAAAAGGGCGTTTGCTGCTATGCTTGAACTGGCATCTTATCAAGTTCAACATGAGCTTGGGCTTGTCATAAAACATAAAGTACCTCTATGGTTTCGTAGGTGTTCCACTGGCATAGTAGTCTCACTGTGCTGTCTGTCAGACCTCATTATGATCACTCAGATCGTTGTGCCTATATTATGCTTTTTAGTTGATTTTCTTTGTGTAGTTGGAATCGTTTTAACATCACAATTGTTGGGCTAAAAGCCTTCAATCCAATCACACCAGCGGAAGCGAAATCAAACAATAAATCAAACACACAAGAAACAACAATTTAACGTGGTTCGGTCCAACTGACCTACATCCACGGATGAGAAACAAGATCCACTAGTTGTAGAGAATTACAAACATACATCAAATCATCAACCTCACTCAACAATCAATACTCATAAGACACTCTCAATCTCCTCTAGTCTTATGGAGTATTCTAAACCCAAATAAACACAAACTCAAACCCTTGTGCACCCTTTCAACATGACCAAACACATACCCATATGCTCCTATACATCATACCTATATGGACCCTCTCAGTCTCCTTTAGTCCACTCATAAACAAACATACACACCCATAAGACGTAAAGCCCCAATACTCCTGTGGGGTGTCTATCCCACAAAACCCTACAACTCTCTTACATCTTTTTCTCATACCTAACCCTGTAGAGACTTCACCTATTTATAACCATACAAACTTGCCCATTAAGAATCCCTCTCCTCTTAGAATTCTTCTCCTGTAAGTCAAACTTGCCTATTAAGAATCCCTTTCCTTTTAGAATTCTTCTCTTGCAAGTCAAACTTACCTATTAAGAATCATCTTTCTCTTGGAATTCTTCTTTTGCAAGTCTTCTTGTCCATCAAGCAATATCTGACAAATCCCAAACAAATCTCTAACAAATCTCAAACGAATCTCTTATGGGATTTGAGTCAATATTCCCAACAATCTTCACCTTGACTCAAATTCCATCAATCATCTGTCTTCATGCTAGACATGCTTGGCTTCACCTACAATGGAAGTCTTACAACCATCTTCTTTTCTCTTGTGTCTTCACGCTTCATACAAAACAATCTTCAATCTTCAAAACTCGAACTCGAACTCTTCCCTTTCCCATATCTCAAACTGTCAACTATTCTCATGTCTCAAACTATCGGCTCTTTCCACATCTTGAATCTTCAACTCTTCTCACGTTTCGAACCTTCAGCTCTGATACCACTTGTTGGGGAACACCACAGCTCTGATACCACTTGTTGGGCTAAAAGCCTTCAATCCAATCACACCAGCGGAAGCGAAATCAAACAATAAATCAAACACACAAGAAACAACAATTTAACGTGGTTCGGTCCAACTGACCTACATCCACGGATGAGAAACAAGATCCACTAGTTGTAGAGAATTACAAACATACATCAAATCATCAACCTCACTCAACAATCAATACTCATAAGACACTCTCAATCTCCTCTAGTCTTATGGAGTATTCTAAACCCAAATAAACACAAACTCAAACCCTTGTGCACCCTTTCAACATGACCAAACACATACCCATATGCTCCTATACATCATACCTATATGGACCCTCTCAGTCTCCTTTAGTCCACTCATAAACAAACATACACACCCATAAGACGTAAAGCCCCAATACTCCTGTGGGGTGTCTATCCCACAAAACCCTACAACTCTCTTACATCTTTTTCTCATACCTAACCCTGTAGAGACTTCACCTATTTATAACCATACAAACTTGCCCATTAAGAATCCCTCTCCTCTTAGAATTCTTCTCCTGTAAGTCAAACTTGCCTATTAAGAATCCCTTTCCTTTTAGAATTCTTCTCTTGCAAGTCAAACTTACCTATTAAGAATCATCTTTCTCTTGGAATTCTTCTTTTGCAAGTCTTCTTGTCCATCAAGCAATATCTGACAAATCCCAAACAAATCTCTAACAAATCTCAAACGAATCTCTTATGGGATTTGAGTCAATATTCCCAACAACAATAACTTGAAAGTTAGTTACTTTGGGGCATAACCTTTTCCCTATCCTTTTTGTGGCGATATTGAAGGCTAAACTTATGTTTTCTTTTTAATTCTCTAAGGTCTAGTTTCAGAAGGATAACTATATCATAAGTACTCTCTCCCCCAAAATCTCTTTCCTTCCCAAGTAGTGAACCAGCAACATTCTGAAAGGGGGACAAAGAAAGGAAATGAAAGGAAACATTTCTTCACTTACTTTTCTGATATATTCTCTTAATTCAAAACCTTATGTTTGATGGTTTTCATTGTTGGCTTATTAGGTGCTTTAATGGTTTCAATCCTGCAAGGTTTTGCATTGATTGATGCTCGTAGGGGAGTTTGAATGTTCTCTAAAGTTCAAGTTCCTGTAAGTTGTAATTTCTGCATGTATTCTCTTATCATGCCTGAGAAGCTTGTTGAAAATTATGTATGGTGCCTAAATTTGGTATTGTTATGAATTTTTTTACTATGATTGCCCTCAACTGCACTGATATTATGTATTTGGCTTGTCAATTGTCAGTTAAACTTTCCCTCTCTAGTGGTGGAGTTCAGAAATTTTAACAATTATTACTCAGTAGTTTAAGTTATAAATCTTCATGTGGGGTAGAAAAGTCACAGCCTACAGTGAAGGATTTTGGTTTTATGAAATTCTTTCTGGCATGAGTATCATAAAGGAACTGCTGGGAAACAGGCCATGACTGCATATATTTGCTAAGCTTTTTGGGCATTTGGACATTGTTGTTTCATGTGCCGCTTTCACAGAACTTCCTTTCGGCGCACTGTAATAGTTGTGTATCACTAGGTAACTCTGCCCTACTTACTTTCCCAGAGTTCCAAGTTGTTTCTCTCTCTCTCTCTCTCTCTCTCTTGATGGTTTTGAAATTCTGACTGCTTCAAGTATCAACACCGTGGTGAACCTTGGTTCATTTTTGGTTTGGGTGGAGGTCTTAAAACAGCTGCCGAGATGGGTCTGCAACTTGTTTGGGGGGGGGGGGGGGGGGGGGGGGGGCGGCAAGTTGTTGATTTTGTGATATATTGTGATGTATAGCTGATTACTATGATTGTTCTTCTTCAAGTTGTTGAGTTGTTATAGCTCTGAAATAATCTAAGAATCTTACAATCAAAAGCATGGATTGGGATTTGCAGAATCTTTTTGTACAAATAGGCCAAGTTGTTGATGCATGAAAATTGTTCAAAAAAGCAGTCCACACTTCACTTTGTCTTGAATCTTCCTTCTCACCTAACGTGAGCATATATTCCATAATGTTGACCACTCACTCTGCTACATTTATTCTTACATTCTTTTCTTAAGAATATGCGTTTGAAAATTTAACCTCTATTCATCTAGATTAACGTTGACCATTTTCTTATCTTTTCTTTTTTTTTTAGACAATTACGATCCACTCGAAGCTATGGTTTTATAGAAAAACCATTAGCATATAAATATTTAAGTTAAGGTTTTATGGAAAAAAAACCATTGTAGCTATATTTAATGACTAATTTAGAGGAGTAAACGGACAAAAAGAAGTATTCGTTTATTTATATTTATATTTATATTTATTTATTAGATTTAATAAATGATCACAAATAATAATTAATTAAAAAAGATTTATATAAAATTATTAAGGAAAGATCATAAAATTTTTATTAAAATTTATTAAATAAAAATTAGAATAAAAAATATTATATAAATCAAGTGTATAAAATATAAATAAATTTTAATATACTTTTTAAATAAAATCTTTAATAAAAATTGTGATTAGAATTTTTATCATTTAACAAGTATTTATTAGATTTAAATCAATAATAATTTTTTTATATTATTAATCTTTATTTTGAATTTTATACATTTATTAATTTAAATTTTTTATTAAATTAATTAAAAAAACTTTATTTAAATTTTGTCCAATCGTAATAACGCTACGATCGCTTAACAAAATTTGTTGAAACAATTAACAAAACAAATTTTATGTAAACAATTTTATTGATCTTTGATTTGTTTACAACAAATTATCAAAAAGAATTATCATTGGAGTTCACACCACCAAATAACTTTGGGGGGAAACTTTATTCATTCAGTTGAAGAAAGATGAATATACAATTCAAAGAAAGTGACGGCAGGCAGATTCCAGGAATTCCCACACTTGACAACCGAGGCGCTTGAGAGATGACCCATAACGTCAACTTGACTTGGTAATTTGGGAGGAAAGATAATAATAAAAAAAAATCCATTTATTTCTTCCTTTCCTTTTCTTCAAGCTTGTAAATTATAATAATCCATTATTGATTTCTTAACTTCCCTGGTTCATTTTCCTGTTATCATCATCTTCTTCTTTCATTTTTCTTTAACTTGTTTTTACAAATCACTCGGCTGAATGCATCACCAATCCATAGCCTTAAAAACCCCTCAATTCAATTTCCTTCCCCATCTCCACCCTCCTGGCCCTACCCCTTTTCGCCTCCTCTTTCCCCTCCATCCAAACGCCACCACCAACTCTCCTCGCTCTGCCTGCAGCTGCCGGGCGTTAAACATCTCGGTTCCCAGTCATCCTTCTCGCTCTCTCCCCTCCTCTAACGCCCCCCAACCCGCCTTCGTCAAAACCGTCGATGTCGCCACACTCGGCAACCTCTGCGTTGATATTGTCCTCAATGTTCCCAAATTACCCCCGCCTTCCGCAGACGCTCGCAAAGCCTTCATGGAACAGTTATCTTCTTCTCCTCCCGACAAGGTAAAAATAATGTTACGGGGTGTTTTCAATTTTATCGGGTTTTACGGAAAAAAGCTCTAATTTTTATCTATGGGTTTTTGGGTTACAGCGATATTGGGAAGCTGGTGGAAACTGCAATATGGCTATAGCAGCTGCAAGGCTGGGACTTGACTGTCTTACAATAGGTCATGTTGGTAATGAAATTTATGGGAAGTTTCTTCTTGATGTGCTTCATGAGGAAGGAATTGGTGTGGTTGGAATGTGTGAAGAAACTGATCTTAACAGTCCAAGTGCTTCTTATGAAACCCTCTTGTGCTGGGTGCTTGTTGACCCTTTACAAAAGCATGGTTTTTGCAGGTAAAATAACTTTCTTTTCTTTGTTTTTCAATAAAGGTCACTAATTTTGGTTGAGAAAATGGTTGCTGAACTTTTATTATGTGTTTTTGTTTCATTAGTCGGGCGGATTTCAGTAAGGAGCCTGCTTTTAGCTGGATGAGTACACTTTCTGAAGAAGCAAAGAGGGCAATTAAACGATCGAGAATCCTGTTTTGTAATGGTTATGACTTTGATGAGTTTTCCCCTGGTGTGATAATCTCAGCTGTCGACTATGCTGCTGAAGTTGGTACATTGGTATTTTTTGATCCGGGACCACGTGGGAAGAGTCTTTTACGTGGGTCTATGGAGGAGCAAAAAGCACTTCGGCAGTTCTTGAGGATGAGTGATGTCCTTCTTCTAACTGCTGATGAGGTTCGTTGCGTTGCTTTTCACGGAATGAATGGACATTTTTATTCTATTTTTTCCTTTTTCTCTGTTTGTTGTGTGCTTCTATAACTACTTCCAATGTTTTTATATCTTATGTTGCAAATGACATCGTTGTAATCATTTCAACTCTCTGAAATTGCTTCACTAGATCTGTCTTCAATTGCAGGCTATCCCCTATTCTTTAATGATGCCTTTTCTTGCTGTAATGTTTTTTTTTTAACCTTTTTTTTGTCGTCTGAGAACCTTCAATTTGAACCTGTTAGTCCTGCTTCCTATTACACGTTTTTTTGATTCATTTGCCTGAATCATCTCAATTTTCTTCTGATTGCTGGGAATGGTTGTTCCTTTATTGGTTATTTCTTTAGCCGAACCATCAATTGTAGAATGTTTATCATCTGTCTAAGATGAGAAGTACTGAATTCTATATTTCATTCATTGATATGTAGTGATATTGTCAATATATTTTTTGCCTGAAAATGTAAAAGATTTTTTGGATTATTGGGCATAGATGCTCCTCATCTTTTGAAAAATATTCAATATGCCTGCAACTATGGAGGTTTGGACTCCTTTAGGAAGTATTTGGCCTTTCATGGTATTGGTTCTATCTAGTAGCTTTATTGGCTGTTTACCTAATTAGTTATACTCTCATTAATGAATTTCCAGGCTGAATCATTGACTGGCATAGCAAACCCAATACTAGCAGGGCAAGAGTTGCTGAGGAAGGGAATCCGCACTCAATGGGTGGTTGTGAAGATGGGCCCTAAGGGTTCAATTCTGATAACTACGTCTAGTATTACTTGTGCTCCTGCATTTAAGGTAAGCTATATAACCTTAACTTTGAATATCCAAAACATAATTGTAGTTATAAGTTGAATGTCATTCTATGTCAATTCATTGAATATATTTTCAATTTGCTTTAAGCTACGATGCTTCTTTCCGTTTCTGGAAAAGAAAAATTTTTTGTAGCTCATGGATACCAACAACAACGACAAATTAAGCCTTATATCCCATAACTCTAGGGTTGGCTATATGAAAGGCCAAAAAGAGGAATCATATTAAGTCGTAGTTTTGAATCTTCTTGCGCCACTCATTTCTATCAAAAACTATATTTTCATCTACTTCTTTAACCTCATTTCATCTTTTATTACTTGCATCCACATCTTTCATAGTTTACTTCTATAAGCTTTAGTCTCTTCCAAATCTAGAATCTCATTTCTCCTAACTTGTGCATATATAAGTCTACATTTCACATGTCCAAATCATTTCAAACGGCCCCCTCCCATCTTTTCCTGAAATCGAACTACCCTTAATTTTTCTTGAATCTCTTCATTTCTAATTTTATCTCTTCTAGTCTTATCACACATCCATCTAAGTATCCTCATCTCCGCTACGCTCATTTTCTTCTCATGTTGTTTCTTAACGACCCAACACTTTCCCATATAACAATGCTAGACCATGTTTCTCATTAGTAATCTAGACCATGCACTTTCAACATGTCTTTTTGTCAAAATATGAATCTTGTTGTCAGAAAAATTTCCTCATTAGGACATGTGAAGAAGTTGCATCTGACCACTCATGAATTTGGTCATTCTATCCTGTCTGGATTCTTTCCAATATTTATATCTTTGCTTATGCTACTTAAGATTCTAATTTTAATTTTGAAATATGATCAGGTGAAAGTAATAGACACTGTCGGGTGTGGAGATAGTTTTGTTGCTGCTATTGCATTTGGTTTTATACATAATATTCCCTTGGTTTCAACATTAGTGTTTGCAAATGCTGTGGGTGCTGCTACTGCCATGGGTTGTGGCGCTGGTAGGAATGTAGCAACACTGAAGCAAGTAGTAGAACTCATGGAAGCACCCGACCTCAACGAAGATGATGAATTTTGGAATGGGCTACTGGGTGAACATTTGGATTCACAAGAGGTTACTTTTCTGTCAAAAATGGTTTTGAATGGAAGCAACGGCAGGATGAACTGTGTCACATTGCAAAAGGTGGTTTCCGAATTGCTGCCTAAGCTAAAATATAGTCAATTAGAGGGGACACTGTCATCTTGATGGATTGCAATAGAAATTAGATTCTCAGACATAGCAATTCCTTTTTTGAATTTCACCCTGAGTCTGATTTCTCTTGCAATACATAACAATTTTAATTTAAGGTGGGATCAGAATGAAGTAGTTTCTAGAAGATCTTTGAGTCAGAAATAAAGCCATTGCATAAGTTGCTGTTTATGAGCATTTTTGGTGACGAGCATACCTTGATAGATTTGTGCAAGGCTGAGAGCTGCGTTTGTTTTCCATACCAAAGTAGGATGTTCCCTTTGTTTTCCTTTGTTTATTTTATTTATATGTATTTTTTTTTTTTCATAATCTTTTTCATGCAATCTCGAAATGATTGCTTTGTCAAACAGGTACCAGTTTTCTCTTGAGTTTATGTTGTGCTTTCAGTGCAATTTTTACCAAATCTATGAAAGAAAAAAAAATGATTGGGTGGATTTTGCAGTATTAATTGAAGTTGTGATTTTGCTAAGAATTCCACTTGAAAGATGTACAACGTTCAAGTTTTCCTATCAATAAATCTAGAAATGAATATAATTGAGTTGTCCATTTGGTTAAATGTTGACCCCAAGTTTGTTTTCTAAATTTGGTGGTTAGTTTGGTTGGGTTATATAATTTTTTTAAAAAAAAGATCTTTTTTAAAAGTTTGGAATTTAAATTTTAATATTTATAAATCTTTTTTATATTTGTGGATTGATATTTCCAGCAATCTTTGTAAAAAAAAAAAAGTTTTCCCTTTTGGAAAAATGAGTGCCCATTCTTTTCACGGCAAACATTTAGTGATCGCTAGCTTTTAGCTCGCGCTTGACGTAAGTGTAATCTTTATATTTAAAAATTTATTTTGATAAATAAATTTTTATATTATGATAATAATGATAAATATTAATAATTTAATTTTGATTTTGATATAATATAAATAAAATTTGATATTCTTTTTTTATAATTTTGACTTTAATAATTTCTTATAAAATTTCGGTAGCATTCAATAAAATTTTAATAACCTTCAATGTTAGTTTGATAACTTATGATATAATTTTGGTAACCATTAATAAAAGTTGGTAATCTCTTGATATAATTTTAGTAATTAACCTTTTGATAACTGATGATATAGTTTTAGGAATCATTGATAAATTTGTGTCATCATAAATTTAATAATGGATTTTGGTAGGAAAACACGAGTTTAATTTTAACATAAGATAATTTTATTTTTATATAATAACATTATTGTTTTATTTAAATTTAAAATTTTTTTCACTAAATTTTTTTATTAAATAAATTCACGGTAGGCTAATTCTAATATCTAAAGATGAAATTTCTAGATTCATTTTTGCTAGTAACTAAGGCTCAATTCCTAACAATTTTAAATATAAAAAAAAAATTATCAATGTTTGAAAATTAAGTTATCATTTATTTTTTATTATGTTATCAACAATATACTACTAAACTATCAATGACATACTTCTAAATTATCAATGAAATATTACTAAATTAACATTGATTTATTATTAATTTATGAATGATTTACTACTAAATTATGAATGATTTACTACTAAATTATTGATGATTTATTACTAAGTTACTAATTTTTTTATAAAGTTATAATTGATTTACTATTAATTTACCAATTATCTACTACAAAGTTATTAATGATTAACTAATTTACTACTAAATTTCATTGATTTACAATTAAATTATTAGTAATTTACTATTAAGCTATAAAAATTTACATCTAAATTATTAATTATTAATTATTATGTTATTATGCATTTACTATTATTCTATCATTTATTTACTACTTAGTTTTTAATTATTTACTACAAAATTATCACAGATTTATTACTAAATTAAACATGATTCAATTTATATTAAATTATCCATAACTTACTATTAAATTATTTAAATATTAAGTTATTGATGATTAACTACTACTAAATTATATTGTTTTACTTTTAAGTTTTAAATGATTAACTATTAAATTATCATTAATTTACTACTAAGTTATTTATGATTTACTAATAAATTTATCAATTAATTACTACTAAACTGAAACTAATTTACTATTAAATTATCATTAATTTACTATTAAGTTATCATTGATTTATTATTAAGTTATCAATAATTAGCTACTAAGTTATCATTTAGTTTTTAGTAACCTATCATTGATTTATTAATATATTGTTATGCATCAACAACTATAAAACATGAAATTTAAAAAGTCTACTAATAATATATGAGATAATTTTCATTTTATATGATAGCGTTATTGTTTTATTCAAGTTTAGAATTTTTTTACTAATTTTTTTATTGAATAGGTTTATGGTAGGTTTATCATAGCCCTCAAAGTGAAAGTTTTTACTTCACTTCCGTTAGTAACTAGAGTTCAATCCTCGACAATTTCAAGTATAAAAAGTTATCAATTATTGACAATTAAGTTATTAATTATTTATTACTAAATTATCAATAATTTACTATTAGATTATCAATTATTTGCTACTAATTTATAAATGATTTATTTTTAAGTTATGAATGATTTTTATTAAATTGTTGATAATTTATCATTAAGTTATTGATAATTATTATAAATTTATAATTGATTTACTACTAATTTATCAATGATTTACTAAAAAGTTATCAATGATTAACTAATTTACTATTAAATTATCACTAATTTACAAGTAAATTATTAGCAATTTACTATTACGTTATTAGTGATTTACTGTTAAATTTTTAATTTACTATTAAATTATCATTGATTTATTATTATATTTTTTTATATATTTACTATTATGTTATCATTGATTTACTACATAATTTTTTATTATTTACTACAAAATTATCATCAATTTACCACTAAATTATCTATGATTCACTACCAAGTTATTATAGATTTATATTAAATTATACATAATTTATTATTAACTCATCACTGATTAACTATTATGTTATCGATGATTTACTGCTAAGTTATACTAATTTACTTTTAAGTTTTCAACGATTGACTACTAAATTATTAATTATTTACTACTAATTTACCATTGGTTTATTACTAAATTATTTATAATTTACTATTATCAATTAATTACTATTAAACTAAAACAAATTTACTATTAAATTATTACTAATTTACTATTAAGTTATTATTTATTTATTACTAAGTTATCAATAATTAATTGCTATGTTATCACTTATTTTTATTAAGTTATCCTTGATTTAATACTATATTATTATGCATTTACTACTATATTATAATTAATTTATCATTAAGGTATTATGCATATATTATTATATTATTATTGATTTACTAAAAAGTTATCATTTACTATTAAGTTATCACTAATTTAATACTAAGTTATCGATAATTTTGTACTTATTATATTTAAATTTTCAACAATTAGTTATTAAGTTATTAATTATCTACTAATATGTTATTATTGATTTGTGTATATCATAAAGAAATTAACCATAATGTATGCTAAAGGATGTAATTTGTAAGGTGAAGAAAAAAAAAAGAAAAAGTTCAAGTTTAAATGACTTAAAAAGGATGGGTAGATGCTTAATTTAACATATAATAATAAGTTAAAATCATAACTTTCTATACTAATACAAGTATTAAAACTAAATTCAATAAATATATACAATATATTAAGTCAATATTTCGAAGATATTCTTCAAATTGTTTAGTTCATGGTAAAAAATACATATTAAGATAAGTTTCATTGAAGATTTTATTAAATTATTAATATATGTATTTTCATACTTGTTAGTGAAGTACAATTGCATTTAAAAGATTAAAAATTTTAAAGCATTTTATCACTAATAGAAGTAATAAATTTTGTCTTATGTTTCTATTTTTAATTATACAATTTTGGATAAAAATTTGTTATATATATGATAAAAGTAATGAGAACAAATTTACCAAAGTACAATTGCATTTAAAAGATTAAAAATTTTAAAGTATTCTATCACTAATAGAAGTAATAAACTTTGTCTTATGTTTCTATTTTTAATTATACAATTTTGGATAAAAATTTGCTATATATATGATAAAAGTAATGAGAACAAATTTACCAAAACAATTTATAAAAATTAAACAAACTACAGTTCTAAAAAAATATTAAATTCACAATAATCATTTTTGCATTCTCTATAAAAAAAATTTTCTTCTATTAAACAAAAAGATGCTATATTTTTACTTGTTACTTCATTCTTGTTACCATCATTCAAAATAACTTTTTTGATATTTTGATGTCAATTAATTTTTTCATTTGAAAAGAGTAAAGAATATTTCGCATTCTCTATAAAAAAAATTCTTTTACTAAATGAAAATTGGTATTTTTTTATTGTTATTTCATTTTTATTATCATCAATAAAAATATATTTTTTTATATTTTGATGCCAATCAACTTTTTCATTTGTTAAATGAAAAAAATATTGTAAGGGGTTATAACAATCCAAATAATGTTTAACTCTATGCTATCTTTATGAATAAGTTTGAACTATGATATAATCTCTTTTAAATTAAATGTTTGAATTGTTTCTCTTAACCTATATAGTATCAATTTGATTAACAAATGAACAAGTATAAACTTGTTAATCTATATTAACATTTATGTCATACGAATTTCAAAATTCTTAAAAAGAAATATCCTTTAATTTTTGCAAAACTTGGGTATAAGGATTTTTTTTTCTAAAATTATCATTAGTATCTCCATCATTTTTGTGCTTAAATTTTCATTTGTGAAAAAACTAAGAAATAAAACTATGTAAAAAACTAAGAGTAAAACTAAATGTATATTGAAAAACTGCTTATAAAGAATTATACAAGTACTTTAAATTTATATACAACTAATTAGTGGGTAAACTAAGAAACTAAATCTTCTTAAAATTGATCATATAATTGAGGGATTATCTATTCTAATTTGCTATCATTAATTCTAAGGATACACATACTTAATTCTAGATATACAAATATAAATATATAGATTACAATATAATAATCAGCTGTAAATAAGTGTTTTCTTATACTCTCTCTCAAGTTTATGAATAGGTATTTTTCATTCCTAGCTTGAAAATAATTTCTTAAAATATTGCACTGCTGAGACATTTAGTCAACTCATTTGCAAGCTAAGCCTTAATTGATACGTACGGTGTACAAATCAACCCACTATCTAGTTTTTTCTTTATGAAATGCTGGTCTATTTTAATGTGTTCTATTCTATTATGTTGTATAGGATTGTGTACAATGCATATTATAGACTTGTTATCACAATAAAGTCTCATTAGTTCATCTCACTTGATCTTCAAGTCTTCTAGGTTAATATTTAACCATAGTAGTTCACAAATTTCTTGAGTCATTGCTTTGAACTCTGCTTTAGTACTTGATCTTGCCACCACATTCTATTTTTTACTCCTCCAAGTCATAAAACTACCATCTAAGAATGTGTAATAGCTTGAGGTAAATCTTTTCTCAGTTACTAAACCTACATAATCTGTATCTGTATATGCCTCTAGAACCTGTTCAAATTTTTTTGGAATAAGTTACCTTTCCCAAGATTGGCCTTCAAATAGTACAATACACAGTAAACAGCCTATAAGTGCACTTATTTATGACTATGCATAAATTGATTTATCACACTCACAGTTATACTATATCAAATCTAGTATGTGAGAGATAAATGAGTCTTTCAACTAATCTCTGTTATATTTTTTTATCAATAGCAACATCTTTATTAACTTATTCAAGTTTATGATTAGGATCTATAAAGGTATTTACAAGTTTACATGTGAGCTTTATAGTTTTTTTTTTTTTTAAATCTATCATATTTTTTTATTGTGAGATGAAAATACTATGACGTGAGTGATCTACTTCAATTATTAGAAAGTATTTCAATCTATTTAGCTCTTTTATCTCAAATTTTCTAGCCAAATATTATTTTAGAGATTCTCTCTCTTTTTCATCATCTTCAGTTACAATTATATCATTAACATATATCAATAAAACTATAAGTCTCTCTGAATCAAAATGCTTGATAAATAATGTATGATCTTCTTAACTTTGCTTATATCCCATTATTAGCATCATTTTGATAAATCTCCCGAACCAAGCCCTAAGAGATTGTTTAAGGCCATATAAAGCCTTGTTCAACTTGTATACTTGGTTTGCTTCTAGATGACCTTCAAAGCCTGGTTGAACTTTCATATTTATTTCTTCTTCCAAATCACCATGTAGAAAAATATTATTGACATCAAATTGTTGAAGCTGTCAATTATAATTTGCAGCCAATGATAACAAAATTCTAATTGTATTCATATTGACAATTGGAGTAAAAGTTTTCTGATAATTCACTCCATAAGTTTGAGTGTAGACCTTAGCCACCAACCTAGCTTTATATCTTTCAACAGTACCATCCACATTGTATTTTATAGTGAAAACCTTTTTTACACCCCACTGAATTTTTTTCTTTAGGCAACTCTATCAGTTCTCATATCTTATTTTTCTCTAAAGCCTTCATTTTTATTTCTATGACTTACCTCTATTTCTCATTAGATAATACCTCGGATAATGTAGTTGGAATAGAAATAATGTTTAAGCTCACAAGAAAATTTTTGTGGGATAGTGGGAATTTTTCAAATGACACAAAATTAGAGATCGAGTATAATAAATACTTAGTACATTTTTTTGTTCTTTTCTTAATGACAATAGGCAAATCATAGTCACTAGTTATAGTTTTAAAAAATTCATGCTCATTTTAAGAAATAGATTCAAAGCCTATAGCTACCTCATTTCCAAAATTAAGATAAGGTTCTTAAATTTGCACTAGTTCATGATCTAAAATTTTTTTTCTTGAGTAAACCTGTAATTCTTTCATAAAATCAGAATAATATTATTATTTGTCATATCTTCTAAGTTTAGAATGGGTTCAGACTCAAATTTAGTATTTAACTTGGACTCAAAAGAAACAGGTTTAAATTCATAAGAATTAATGGGTGAAAATATTGAAGAAGAAAACAAATTAAGCAAAAAAAAAAATTTTTATCCTTATCTTTCATGAATGAAGTCTACCCTTGAAGATAAGGTTGAGTAAAAAATGATTTATTTTCTTTAAAAGTGATATTTACAGGCACATAATTTTTTAATAAGAGGATAATAGCACTTATACCTCTTATGAGTTGATAAATACCTCACAAAAATACACTTAATTGCTCTAGGATTCAATTTTTCCTTATTATAACTGTGAACATGAACAAGTGATATACAACCAAATATCCTAGGTGTGAGATTATTTATGGTATTAAAATTAAGATATAATTATAAGAGTAGTTTCATAAGAGTTTTAATTCTCAAAACTCTTGAAGGTAACCTATTTATAATATATTTAGCAGTGAGAACAACTTCTCCCAGTAGAATTTTGATATGTTTGATAAAAATGTCAAGCTCAGGTTGTGGCTAGTAAATAGCTATTTTTTCTCTCTGCCACTCCATTCCACTATAGAGTATTAAGACAATATGACTCATTGATAATCCTTTCATTTTGAAAATAGGTAGATAAACTCTGGTTGAAATAATCTCTTACATTATTAAACTTAAATATCTTAATTTTTACTCCAAATTGATTTTGGATCATGTCTTGAAATCTTAAAAATACTATTCACATTTGATTTGAATTTAAATAAAAATATCTAAGAGATCCTAATACAATCATCTATGAAAGAAACAAATCACCTTGCATAAAAAATATTAAGAATTGTAGAGAGACCCCATATGTCACTATGAATTAAGTAAAAATGAATAGAACTTCTTTTATTATTAACTGAAAAAGACACATGTCTATGTTTTTCAAGTTTACAAACATCACAATGAAAATTTTTAACATTTAATCCTTTGAACAAATAAGGAAACATGTTTTTCAAAGTTCCAAAAAAAAAAAGTCAAAGACAAAAATGATAAAGTCAAATTTTATCTTTATTAGGAGATTTTTCAGAAATAATTGACAAAGGTAAATTATTCTTAATATTATTTTGTATTGTTTAATATCTCAAGATAGTATAGTCCAAAAGCTCTTCTTAGAAAGTTCAATCCTCTTCCCCAAACTCTGGTCCTAAAATTCACAATAAAAAGGATAAAAAGTCACTTTATAATTCATGTCTCTAGTAAATTTTTGTATAAATATCATATTAGTAAACAATCTAGAAACATAAAGAATATTTTTAAGAACAAACAAGGGATTAATTTGAACATCTCCTAATCCTATCACTATAGTAAGTGAACCATCTGCAACAATAATTTTCTTATTACTAGGACATATGGTATATGTACTAAACTTTTATAAGGAATGCATCATACCTAAGAATTCATCATAAGCTTAATTGAGATATTTAATCTATGAGAACTAGGAGCTTTACCTAAACTAGAGACCTTACCTAAACATACTCCAGTAAGCTTTTCAAGAGTTTTTAATAGACTTCTTAGTTTTTCCATCTCTTCTCTATTCAATTTCTTTGTTCTCGAGACTTTTGTAGTACTCCGGTGGTTTTACCAATTGTCACTTCCTCAAATTGGGTAGTAATAATAGATTCTACAATATCTGACATGGTTATTTTTCTTAGGACTGAAATGAATATAGGCAATGAAGGCTAAAAAAGAAAAAACTAAAACTAAAAAATTTAACTAGATTTGACTATGAAGACCTAAAATAGAATTTAGCAATGAAGGTTGAAAAAATTTTCTTCCTAAAAAGAGCCTAAAGCTCTAATACCATGTGAAAAAATTAAAAAATAAAACTATATAAAAAATTAAAAGTAAAACTGAATGTATATTGAAAAACTGCTTATAAAGAATTATACATGCACCTTAAGTTTAAATACAACTAACCAATGGGTAAACTAGGAAACTAAATATTCCTAAAATTGATCATATAATTGAGAGATTGTCTTTTCTAATTTTCTATCTTTAATTCTAGAGATACAAATATAAATATATAAATTATAATATAACAATCAGTTGTAAATAAGTGTTTTCCCACATCATTGTATTATGTTTTCATTATATTTTGAAATTTATTATCAATGTCATAAAAGTATAGTTAAAATAATATGAATTAATCAACTCAAATTAAGTATAAATAAAATTTTTACTCATTTTAAATTTTAATTTAATTAAAAATAATATAATACACATAATTATAAAAATGAACTAACTTGACTTGATTTCAATTAATTTTAAAAAGCTAATAATTTAATAGTTATTTATAACCCGAAATGATTGAATATAACCAAAATCCGAATTGAAATTATAACCTAATCAAAATCCAATAGTAGCTATTCATCTTCCATAACAATTTAAAAGTTTTTTATTTAAACTTTTTTCCCTTAATCTATAATATTTTATTTTATTATCTTTATGATTGAATTAGTTAATTAATTTTAAAAGTATTTCTAAAGTGAAATTGTAATTATAAGTAATTGAGTATTCTTATTTTTTATTTGAATTTTGGACGATTAAAATCCAGCTTTTTAAACAAAGAGAAGCATGTACTAATTATTAAGTAAAATTTACTCAAGTGCATAAGTGAATAATTGAGTACATTATAAATAGAAGTGGATGATAAAATTGATTCAATCTAATTGGTCCCTAATCCTAAATCTAAAATCCAACTTAAAATTATAAAAATTCAAAATTCAAAATTATTGAAATTCTAAATATACAATTAAATAAAGATTTATCAAATAAATTTCGCTAATGAATACTTTAAATCACTTTTAAGTTTAGTTAAATTATAATTTATAATAATTTTTATTTTAGATACAAAATGATAATTAATTTAATGAATTTATATTCTTTTGAACAATATTACCTAATATGGCAACTGTAAAAATTTTGATATGTCAGTGAATATTTTTCAATTGATATAAATGAGAAAATGAATGAGTATATGACATTTCTCCAAATAAAAAAAAAGTTTCATATTAATCCTAAAGAAATTTGAAATAAATACATTTGTATATTTTTTATTGAAACATCATATAGCACTAACCTTTTCTATTACATGGAGAAGATAGAATTATGCATAATCAATCAATCTTTCATCTATTTTTCTACTTAGAATAATCTTCCATTGGTACTTCCATCAATTGAATATAATTATACGTCATATCAATTGAAAGTTTAATTTTTATTTTATTTAAAATTTTTTATTATATATAAATTTTTATTAAATAAAAATATTAAAATACATAATTTTAAAAATTAAATTAAATTAAAATCTTGATACTTGTCATATTTTCTTAAGAAAATTCCAATTATGAGAATAATAAATTTGTTATGTAAAACCTATACTATTTATAATGATTTCATATTCAGCATTAACAACATAATTTTCATAAATGAATATAATTTTGGCATAAACACATTTAAAAGATAGATCTAATGAACTTGGTTACACCTAGAATGAATTCACTAAAAATAATTAATTTTACTTCACTTGATAATTTTTTACTAATAATAATTCATATTAGGTTGTTCAACCACTTGGATGCCAAAAAAAAAAAAAAAACAAAAGAAAGATTAAATAATTTTAAAATATAAATTAATCATATATATGCATATTAAGATAACAGTTGAGAGAAAATTAAATCAATTATTATTTCAATCAAGGTAAATAATTATTATGATAATTTGATTGGATCCAATTCTAAGTTGCTGGTAGCTCCACCACTTCTTAAATCATCTAATTCTATAAGTGAAAAGTCCAATTAAAATGTTCAATAAATTATATAATATTAATTATTGGTGGAAGGGATGCAATTGATTTGATATTATTTTTTGTTCATAGGAATAACAATTATAAAATTCTAGAAGAAAAAAAATACAAAAGAGAAGTTAACTATAGAGGTTAGACTAAACTATAAGAATAACATGTTAAAAAATTATTTCAAGAGATTAAAAAGCTTTAATTATGTTATCAATGATCAACTCATAAAACATAAATAATAAAATCATTAACATACATATATAGTTAATATATTAAAACAAAAAATTGAAAGGCAAAAAAAAAAAAAAATGCTTCAATGACTTAATTTTAATTATCTTTAATGAATTTATTTATCAACATAAATTACATATGCAATTGTTTTTACCTATGCACATTAAACTTTAATCTCATTCTATTTTTATTTTCATTTGATGTAAAAAAGTATTCTACTTATAAAAAAAGAGTTTTTAATAAAAAAAAAAGTTACTTAAATTAAAATTTATAAAAAAATTACTAATGGTATTTTAATCAATCACTTGTAATATTTTTTAAATTAAAATTTCATTAAAGGTATTTAAGCCAATCCCTTTTAACACTTTTTTAATCTAATTATTAAAAAAGTTTAATAATAAAAAATTTATTTAAATTAAATTTTATAAAAACAAATACTAAGGATATTTTAGCCAACACTTTAAATATTTTTGAAATTAAAATTATAAAATTTTAAATAATTTAATTTCAAATAAATTTTAATTTTAATTTTAATTAATTTAAATTAAACTTAAATAAATTAATAAAAATTATTATTTAATGATAAATTTATTAATTTAAAATTTTATAAAAATATTTAAATCAATCACTATTAATATTTTTTAAGTTTACATTTGTATAGATGATATGTTAAAATTCCTTTCACCCTCAAATTTTGGCTAAACCGTACTGCAATTCTCTCATAAAAAATTAAAAGCCCCAACCAAAATGCTCTGCCCTTCCGCTCCCTTGCCCTTACCCTTTCCCAGTTGTAAGTGCAACCCAACGCCAAATCCCGCCAACTCTTCATTAAAAAAAAAGAAAATCAAAAGAAAAGAAAACAAGTTTTGACGGGCTTTAGTTTCAGCCCAATCACATGAGAATCGCCTATTGTAAATTGGGTCAAGCAGGTCTGGGGGTCTACTAGCAGGCCCAACACAAGTGGCCGAAATTAAAATATAAAAACTGGCCCATGATTATAATCAGATGTATCACTTCGCCAAAGAAGGTAAAACAGTGATACTTTCTCGAAAATTCTACCACTTTCAAGCTAATTGCTCAAAGGAATCAGAGGAGGCTTATATTCGTTTAGCAATTTAAAACAAAAATACAGTGGTACAATAAAAAATATAAAAATAATGTAATTTAAAATTTTAATAATAATTATATATAAATTTAAAAAATTAAAAAATATATTTTATATTTTTATATCTATACATAATTTTTATATAAAATATAATATAAATATATATTTTTTAATATTTTACATAATGTAAATGTACCAGTTCACCTTTTCTGCAACCAAAAATACAATCTTTTCCTTTTTTTTTTCATCAAACGGCATTGACCCAAGGAAGAAAGGGCCATTTTACCATCCATAGTTACAAGTATACTCCGTCCTTATACTTGATGATGTTATGGCCAAAAGGCTGAAAAAGGTCTGTTGAGCTGTGAGCTGACATTGACAGATTTTATTCTGCTTTGTCCTCTGCTATTATTTATCTTCCAAAATACTTTATAGGACGGACGGAAAGAGCAAAATTATTTCTTCTCTTGTTTGTTTCACTTAGACTCTAACTGCTACCACTGCCACACCCACCACCTTCAATTAATTTGCCCCCAACACTACTGCCCGATTGAGATGTGGCACTGACTCAGCTCCTAGTTCTTCCTCTCACCTTCTATTCTCTTTGAAGCTTTGCTTTTATTTTGTATGGTACTGTTTTTGGTTGGCTAACAAAGAAACCCATCAATTTGCCCCTTCGCCACCACATCCACATGTTAATCTCTGAACACATATAGTACAAACTAAAATTATTTTTAAAATTATTTTTTCAGATTGATCTTATTAACTTATATCATTTAAATCCGTGACCCCTCTGGTTAACTTTTGATTCATTTAATCAAACTAAAATCAAGTTGTTTGTTCTATTTGTTTCTTGGGAATATTATTTATATGATAGTCTAATGGTTCAATAGAACCAAAACCATGCAGTAAAACTGATCTTACATCAATGCCAGTAGATCATATATAGCTAGGCTTCCGGGAATTTTGGCCTGCAAAGACTTCTAATCTGTTGCAGGCCGAATTCATGGAAGTCCATGACATTGTCACCCATGCCTAGGATCTTTCAACAAATAGAATCACGTTACAGCTTGGATGGAATAGGTGAGAAAACCAATGAGGAAAAACTAATCAGCAACAGCAACCATCTTATTTTTTCCAACTAAAGAATAACAAACATACATAATTGTTTCCCTAGCTAAGCCTGCAAGAAAGTTGTGTGCTGGACAACATGATGCATGAGCAGGATGTATCAAGTTTTGTTTTAATTCTTCTTTCTGTATAGCATTTTCCCATCACCCAAATTCAGGAAACTATCAGGGAAGATCAGCTGGATGTCATTAACTGCTTCATTACTAATTGATTCATTGAAAAAACTATGCAAATCTTCTCCTGTCTAATCATATCAATAACTTTACGATCATTACAATTATATGGCATCTTATCTGAACCTCTCAATACTTTGTAAAGACATGACATGAAGTAACAAAACTATATCTGAATGGAAAAGAAAGAGTTCGACTACGCTATTTCTGAACGGCGAAATACATCCTTTCCTGGTGATAGTTAGTTTAACTGTATATATAAGATCTTCAATCAAAAAGGAAAAAAAAAAAAAGAAAGGGATATTCATTTCGATCAATTTAACAGGTACGGATGCTTTATGGAAAATCTTATTGATTATAAAGCTCAACCATAAAAAAATATATAGGAATGACAACAACTTTTTGAGTAGAACATGCTTGAAATGTGGAAACAGAATGCTATTCAAAAAGATTGGTTTGACTTTTAAGGCTATTTTTCTATAGTATATAGTACTGGATGCATGATATATGTTTAATCGGCATAGAGGTCATGAAGATTCCCTTTGCTTTTGAGTTTAATTTTGATTGGTAATAGATTAATGTATTGATTTTTAGAACTTAATAAATGTGAACTTTATTCTGCCAGTATTTACAAAACAACGAAGGGGCCCCAAAAATAGGACTCCAAAATTTTCCACTAGATGCATGTTTTTCTTCACAAAATGCAGCTTTCTGGGCCAAGAAGGATTTGGCCGTATTAAGGTGCTATCCCTAGCACATTCTTCAACTTTTCCTGATGTTATATCTTATGATGGAAATCCACACACTGACTAATGTCCACAGAGTTTCCTTAGCTGGATCTCATAATTCTTTAACTTGGATTAGCCCTTTGCTTTCTTATCTGATACATCCCATCCTTCGGGTAGTCCAGAATTCATTTGATGTTCCACAGTAAGCTCAATCAAGTTTTCCTAATAGTCTGCACGGTAGAAATTATGTTTTCTGCCAAATTTTTTTTTTTTTTTTTTTATACAAAGGAGGTTGCAACTGGGGTAGCAAATGTTAGAATTTGAATCCAGACTTATTGGATGCCACTTCATAAGATGATTGAATGAGTCGATTGAGTTAAGCTCCGGGTTCTCTACCAAAATGTTTTAAACCAATTGATTCGGCTATAAGACTATCATATCTTTATTACATCAATCAATTAAAAACAGCAACTGACCGCCTTTGACAATGAGGCATGCTTCACAATTATTTGCACTTAAAATCCATCTTCTTTCATAAACTAAGGGAAGCCTTTGGATGGGTCATATAGGTCTTTGCCTCATTGGGATCATAAGCTTTTTATTGGGTACATATTATTGGGATTACAAGTAAAAGGTAAGCTTTTGTTTCAAATGATGCCTCGCAGAAAAAGAATGTGGTTAAAAAGTTTCCCTTTTTCTATTGAAAGTATGGCTATCCTGATTGAAAAAAAAATCATGAATTCTATTAACATTGATGACATTAAACAAAACCGGCTTTTTCATGTATTCTCTTGTACGCAAACTTGGATGTGTTTCATGCAATTCTGCAAAATTCTTTTTTGGCTAAAAGAGAAGACATCTGCAAACTCATATCAGTCAAGTATGTTTTGAAATTTCCATATAAGATTCATTGTCTTTAGATGTCATGATAGCAGGGGTTTTGGAGCCATTTGACATTGTATTTTAATTTGATATTTACTTGCTACTTCACCTTAGTCCATGCATGCAATCATAAGCTAAAGCCTCAATAACAGACGTATAACAGCAGGCCATCTAGTACCGACAAAAAGTAGAGATTATCATGATCATAGTTGGCCATGTCTACAGAATTTTAGCCCTTTACAGTAATTCAATAAGGGCATAAAGCTGTTTGCATGTGGTAAGCTGTGGAGAGTGAAAAACAACTGCAAATAATATAGCTAGCTTCCCTGCAATATGACATTTATCATATAACATAAGAACAAGCATACTTCTGCGCATTGAAAGAAAATTTTGCTAAATCCCTCCTTATTCTTGGGATCATTGAGGTATAATAGGTATTCTGTTGAGGAAAATTCACTGTTCTTCATATTCAAGCTGTCGGTTGAAAACACGGGCTGATTTTTCTTTTTTGCTTTATAAAAAGCAACTTTGCTGGTTAATTCAAACATCATACTCAAGATTTTTTTTTTCCTTTTCTTAGTCTAAATATCTATAAAAAATTCATGCTACCAACAGGTTGCCAAGAAAAGAAAGAAAAGGAAATGAAACTATTTCATATAATCAAGCTTTGGGGTGACTTTGTGTTCCACTTTTCTTTTGTTCATTTCCCTTTCTTCCTTTTAATTCTGCTGGTCCTGTTATAGCTTTAATAGCCAACCTGTGTTAAGCTTGGGATTTAAGCTTGGCATCACACCAGCTGCATAGATATGCCAATATCATTTTTGATGAAGTTTCTTCACCACCTTCCACCATCCCTTTTCCTTAGTGGCAAGCAAAAGATATATCCTTTATTTGAGACTTGAGAATAAACACAAAGTTCAATGCCCTTATAACAGAGAACAGTACCCTCCAAGGCTAATTAACTCCACCAATTAAGGCTTCATCACTCTATATTTCAGTGACAATTTTCTCAAAAAAAAAAAAAAGATATATAAAATCTACAAATTACATAAACACTGTGGCTTGATTTGTTATGGATCTAACAATATTTCAAACTTTATTGCCACTAAAAATCAAATATTGACAGTGAAAGTTTTAATGATCTGTATCATGTTCTTCAATATAAAAATCAGACCCTTTCAACCAACCAGCAGCTAACATAATATATATACAAAATTCTTTACTGAAAAGCAAGTAGTTGACACTAGATTCATGCATGCCGGTGCCAAATCCCTAATTTGGAGTCTAAAAGTGGCTGCTTCAGTTGACCTGAAAATCATTAATAGAATATCAGCAGTATAGCTCTGATACAAAAACATTTTATCATATGTTACCAAGAGGAAAAGTCATCGTTAAACTTGTTGTATGAGAAATCAAACAGATTCTTTTTTGGCTTTTTTACTGGAACTGCAAATTCTTTTTTATGTTTATAAGTTTTAACTGCCTCACCCTATGTGTGAAACGCAGGGGTTAGGGTAGTGTAGAAAGTGAACTCCATGTCATGTGACCCATCAAAGAATCTCTCCTGATCACTATGTATATAAGGACCCCATGGAAAAGTAATGCATGGCAAAATCAAAAACACTAATCCCCCATCTTCATCTCTTTCTCTCTTTTTTCCTTCTATCTCTTAAAACTTTGCCATCTCCCAATTCTTCTTGATTCTCTACTTCCCTGCTCCGCCTACTTGCCTCTTTCTTTTTCTCTTGCGCGTCTATAACATGAACTGTTGCGGGGAATGTTGTCTGGTTCGAGGTCATTCATATGAATCTTAAATGTGTTTTGAATGATTTCGGACCAGGCTTCATTCCCCCCAACTTGGTTTAATAGCTATATATTTTCAGCTTCACTGTACCAAGGATCAAAGCATATGCATACCTTCACTCATTTAATGCAAAGTTCAAACAGAAAGTAGAGTTGGAATCAGGAAATCCTAAGCCAATGGATCAGACAAGCACAGAATTTTCATGGTTTTTATTCCTCCCTTAAATATGTTGGTACTATAAACAGTTGTCTCAATGTGAACATCTGACTGCAAAAATTTAGTCTTCGTCTATCTTTTCGGTTCGTTTATACTTTTGGTATTTGGAGTGTTGATTGTGGGATCGATGTGGATTTTGCTTGCAGATACTTGCAAAGAATATAAATTACTAGAACTTTGTGTGCTGTCACTTTAGTTTTATGTATGTGTATGTGATGGAGAAAGAGATTAAAAGTGAACTTTAAACTTGCCTCAATTTTTCCCTTAGGATTCATCATAACCACTTCTTTGTTCCATGCCAAGTTATATCTACCGGGGGGGGCAGATATATTAACTCTTGGTGGGTCAAATCCACATGAAAAAAACCAAAACTTTATCATGCAAGTTCGGTTTACATGTGAAGCTCATAATTCTATGTGGGTCAGATCTGCCGGGGTTGTCAATATGCTTAGCAACAGTAGCCCATAGTTCATGCATGGCTGCAGCTTTTCAGTTTTGTGTGTTTGTCAGAAGGCAAAAAAAAAAAAAAATGGCTGAAGGTTCATCTCCTTGAGCTGATTGAAGACAACAAGCATTTGCAGTTTGTTAAAAGATGAGATGAAGACAATATCAAACGTTTGTTAGTGGTATTATGTGGTTTCGTAAGTTAGGATTCTCTTGTTGAAAAAGGGTTGAAAAACTGGAACCAAAGTACTTTCCTTTGTAGGATTTGATAAGACTTGAGAGATGGAGATTGCAGATCAAAGATTTCAAAGTGGAAAAAAGAGAGAGGGGAGCCACCATTGGTCCTTATATGCTTATTTGTTACCCATGTTGTGATACTTTTTCCATGCATCAAAGGAGGTATAGGGCTGTAAGCCATGCACTGAACGTTATAACAGTGAAAGTCTCTCTCTTTTCTTCTTTTTCCTTTGGTTATTGTTCTTCACGTTAGATTATTTCTCCATCTGCACCATGTCATCATATAGCAATTACTTTAGGTTTACAGCTATTTCATGTCTCGAGTCCTTGATCAGTCACAAGGGCCTATTTTAATGTGACACGTCCATTAATTATTACAACTAGTGTGTCTATTATTGCAGTCCTGTGTCCATATAGTGAAAATTTTGGCAGGTTCTATACCCTGGTTGTCATCAATCTCTTCTCATCCTCTCAATGTTTGGGGATACCCCCAGGACCAGGTAACTGATCTCTGTTGGAATAAGATTATCTATTGTTTTCATATATATTCAAGTCAATTATTTTGCAGCTTGGAAGCATATATATATATATATATATATATATATTGCATAGAAATTAAAATATTAAGGTTCTTGATCCAAGTTAAAGCACACCAGGCAACTGATTAAGGGATCAAGTTATACCTTCTTTTATATAACTTTATCACAGTAATCTCGTATTCACATTCCTTTCGTTTGGTTGTGTATTGAACAGCTGTGGAGTGGTTGCAGGTGCGTTGAACAAATCTTTCTTATCATTCATAGCTCTTCTCAAGTATATATTTAATTTCAGTTTCTTTTTCTTTCAATAAATTGCCACCTATAACCTTGTAATCTTGTTATGATTGTGTGCTTGATTACTTTATTTACGGATTCTTGCTTCACGAATTAGAATCAACAAAAAAAAGTTGAAGATCAGCAAGTAATAAATATAGCACTCTTCTAGTAAACTATGAAATTAAAGCTAGAAATATTTAAACAAATATGTACAGCTTCTTATAACATCAATTCAATAGAAGTATGTCTTTTTGGACGTTCCATTGCCTTGCTTTTCTATATTTTTTGAATTATGCAGATGCTGACAGTACTTTTCTATAGTGCATGCTATCCAGCTGTTCATATGAATTATGACAAATACCAGTTTCGGTGCTGCAAGTATACTTGAACGTTTGATATATTATTTATGGTTTGACATGCTTTTTGCAGCAGCTGTAGCTCATCCTTCAATAAACAGTTATGATCTTTATGTGAATATACATATATGTATATATATATATATAGATGCACACACACACACACACACACACACACACTATATATATATATATATATATATATATATATATATGTGACAATGCTATTTCCAGAGTGAATTAGATTAGAGATAAAGTCTTCCTTAGATCCTGAAGCAATAAAAAAGGTTCTCATATATATTTTTTTATAACTTTTTGACTTGCTCACCAATGATATTTGGAAAAGCATTCAAACAAGTTAGATTTTGTTGGGCATCACAATCACAAGGCATTGCTATAAGAAAACCAGGCTGACTCTAATTAAGTTGTGTCCAGTGTAAGTTAACAAAGAATCACATGGTCTGAAACTCTGAATGATTGATTATACAGACTGTAATTTCCTCAGAAATTAAACTGTGATATATCTCCTTCATCGCTTAGATCCGCCTCAGCCAATGTAATCTCAGCGGCTGAGAGCAAGAATATGAGATCAGAGAGGGAGAGAGAATTTATGATGAAGTTAAGGATCTTGTCAATAAGTTGGTGATCAAGAGGAGACATCATAATTCATAAAGTTCCATATGATGGATCACAAAAAGGACAGTTTGTCATATATGTTGGACATGGCCATTTAAGTTTTCCTGGTGAAAATGATACTAACAGAAGAAATCTCCTAAGAGAAGAAAGCCACAAGCTAACTTGCCAACATAATCATTTCTCCTTATTACTCTATGTCCTAGCATATATTGGTTGCCAACAGTTATAGCAATCCTGTTAGCCTGTGGGGATCGAGTAGCCTTCTTCCTGTCTTTTACGTATTTCAAAATCTGATTATCAATTTGATGATCACTCGCTTACATGCCAATAACAAATTCAATTACAATTTGGGAATTCAAAGAAGGATTGATTGAACTAGTAAGCCTAGAGGAATCTCAAAATTACTGTCCAATAGTAAAACATGTTAAACAATCATTCGACTTCATGAATGAAGAGTGTGCAGAACAATAAACATAGACCGATTTTAAGCCAAGGCGGAACCTCCCTAGGCGATGACTACGAGCCAACTTCAGATGGCAAAAGGCCATGGGGTGTCCCTACAGTTGTGGGCCCCTGTCGGCTTGGCATCTGATGACTTGATAAATTTTGCACACTATATGTTGCAGCCATTATTAGCAGGACAATTGGTGGATGATATAAAGAAAAAAGTTTGTAAATGATTTGGATCGAAACTTCAATGGAGAGAGAGTGGGGAAATGCAGAGTAGAAATGTAAGCAGTTAGGTGAATTGGGCTTTAGACTTGGTTTCTTTTGAAAATTTTGTCGTCCCAGTCTCTTTTTGTAGCCTAATTCCATCTAAATCTGTGATAATAGTTCTCCTCACTCCCCCTTTCCATTGTCAAGAAGAATGTACGAACTAGACAAAGCGCAATGATTGAAAATTTACGACATTTTGGTTTAGAAATAGTTTTATTACAAAGATTCCAAATTTGCTGCATTATTGTTCATATTTTTTCTACCAGATTCTGCATGTGCTTCGCCCTGTATCGTCAGACTCTTCATATTTTCTCCCTTTCTCTCCAACCGGTAAACTGTTGAGGATGTTAGGCCTCAACTTGATCAATGATCATTGATCAAATGTTGTTATGATTAGCAGCTCAAGATTTTTATTACGAACAAGGGCAACAAATAAGCAAAATTTCCCTTTTTTTTTTATACTTATTCTTATTGAGTGATATAGGGGTTTTTAAGTTTTGTCCGTTATATTTTTTTCTTAAGTCGTTCAAACAGATTTATTTACATTAAATATAACGGATTTATAAAAATTATTTTTTTACAATCCCAACCAATTTGAATTCTAGCAATTAAGAGAACAAGTACATTCTTTTTGCCACTTAGTATCCGTTAGCAATTTTCTATTTTCTCCTTGAGCAAACTTAAAAAAAAAAAAAAAAAAAAAATTATATTTGATACATGCTATACACTAAGTGACATATGTCTTTTTCTTGCCTTTGCCTTTCTTCAGTATCTCGAGCTAAAGATACGCAAAGAATGTGAGCTAGTTGTCACATGGAGAGTTCTAGGGAAAGAGTATGTAAGAGCGTCCCATGTCACTAATTCTCCATTGCAGAGCAGTACTTGAAATCATTGAAGAGAGAATGAAGACATGAAAAGTAGAATCTTATTAAACAATTTGTGTGTTTTAAGCTCAGCCAAGGGGGACCCCCTTGATAACAAAGCTGATTTCCCACAAACAATTAGTTTCTGAGGCTCTGTCCTCCTGCATCATTAGTGCAATGTCTTGGAAACAAAAAAGCAAGTCCTGTTTTTGTCCTACACCATATATATAGCAAAGACAATTTAATCAAAGCTCAATTAAGTTGGTTAGTACAAGTGCTTTACAAATCCGCAACTTTCCACTTGAAATTCAAGATTCTTGTTTAGTTCTCTAAACACTTTTAATTATAGAGAAAAGCAAAGAGAGAGGGAGACATATGGCTACTTTCAATGTCTATTCCACGAGTTTTGCAGCGTTTTTTATCACCGGAATCTTAATTTCCGGTGACAACCCGACCTTAGGATGCAAAGTGATGTTCAGGGTCTGATAACCGAACGTGGAACGTACTTACTAAAGGGGACCTCAAATGGATCCGTCTCAAGCATGCTTCGATGGCGTGAAGGATGCAGGGTCATATGATCAAAGAAATGCAATGCTTCACAGAGAGCAATGGCGCCTGTTTTGAGAACCTTGTAAAGTGGATCTTGGCTTGCAACATGAGTTTCTTTGTTGGTGTTTGAAGATTTGGGATTCTTGGGACAAAAAAAAAAAGTGGGTTTTTGGGGGATTGAAGAGAGACGAGAGTTTGCCTATTGGATTAGACTTTGAAGAAGATGATGGTAGAGCAACTCCATTAGCGGCTGAAGCAAAGGAGAGCATCGTTTTGGCTACCTTGTTTCAGGGGTTTTGGGGTTTCGTTAAAGAAGTTAGAGGATCCCAACAGCTGGATTTATCTTGCAATTTAAAACATAATATAATAGCATGATAGAAAATTCTTTTAAAAAATAATATAATGTAAAATTTTAATAAAAATATATATTATAAAATATAATTTTTATATAAAATATAATACAAATATATAAATTATTAATATTTTATATTATATAAATACACAAACTATCGTGTACTAATAATTGCAACTCAAATGTAAGTGAATATAAATATGAATTTTAATTTTCTCGGATCCCTGACCAGTGTCCCAAGAATGAGAAAATATAAAAAGGAAATAGCAATGCAGGGAAAAAAAGGGGAAATGTTTAAAAAAAATTAAAATTAATTACGTGATTAATTAATCATCAAGAAGTTACAAGTTTAATATATGGGGTTCATTTTTTCACAATTTGCTTGCATTTGATAAAAACTTTTTTCAACCACATGTACCTATGTTTACAAGACATTTTTTTTTCTTTCAAATTTCAAGCAATAATGTAAATTTGATTCCAATTTTCGAGCATTACCATCTTGTACCTATATCTTGGTCCCAAAAATATGTATATATGGCATGTAATGGTTTTGTTACACCTGAAAATGTACTTCAAATTTATAAGAAAGCAATGTGATCATATATATCTAATTAATCTTCAAATTTCCTATTTTTTACAATTATGATCGATTCACTTTGTTTTTAGACATTGTTATGAACTTACCTAGTTTTTTTATATAAAAAATCACAATCTAAAAATAAAAAATTATTTATATGTATTAAGATTTTATCCTGATTTATTGAATATCATTTTTTTTAAATGATTAAGCAAGCTAATCGAACTAAGTTCGGAATCATGAACCTTCTTAGTTATATGCTCCATTTCCACACCCAAAAATTCTATTGAAGCTTATGGATTTGGTTACGCACCAAGAAGTAGTTGGACAATATGGGAGACGAGTTGCATTGCCATGCATTTAGGTGTAGCAAGAAATCAGCTTATTACATCTGTCAGTGCTCGATCTTGATCGCAATGAAGATCCATGAAACCATCTGTTGCCTTTTAATTACCGGTTCTTCCAAACGGATATAACGATTAACATGCGCAGCTTCAAGGCGAAGAGTAATGGAAATTTTGTTTCTCGTATTGGGGTTATCAAACCAAGCAGAAAATTCTAGTTTCTGGAATTGTAAGACATGCAGAGAGGTAAGTATAAGCTTCAAATGACAAAATTCTGTTTAGCCTATTGTTTTACGCAATGCATTTATGTATGTAAATCGTTCATTCCCATACCTTTCCAGGATCATAACAGCAAACCTAGTTTCACACAGATCCTGGTTGCCTCTTCGATTGGCTTCATCATTGCAGCAGCAGTGCGGTTTTATCTTAGGAAGCTAAGGGATCAAAGGATCATCCCTCGCCTAAGATTAAAGCACAAAGGCCACGGCCGCAATGAAAAGCTCGAACGTTTCTCTCACTACGTAGGTAAATTATGTGATCACTTGTTTTTTCCTTATCCAATTACATTTTCTTTTGGTACATAGAAGACCTAACCTGGGAATAGTCTTAGGAGAAATGATTACAGATGTTAGGATTCAAACACTATTTATATTAGATGTTATTTTTTAAGAGTGACCGCTTGAATCAACTAAGCTAAGCTCCAAGTTCACATATTTCAAGCCCTTTGTCGCTCTCACTTTTATACGTGTCTTACTATTTCCAGCTAGGCAGATGGGATTTAAGGATAGAAGAGAATGCCCTTTGCTCTGCAAGTTAGCATCAGAATACATCAGGAAATCCGAAGGTTGTGAAGATGATATATATACATTCTTCTCCAATGAGCCAGATGTGGATTCCCTCTTTGTTAAGCTTATAGAGGAATTTGAGAGAAGCATTCTTAGTTATTTTGCATTCCATTGGAGCCATGCAGATCTTATGACTAGTCAGGTAATAAACATCTATATATATCTTGGAGGAATGTATAAATGTTAGAATTTTGATGATTGATGAAGAATGACTCATTCTTCTTCTTTTCTTTCCTTCTTTTTTTTTGTGTATTCGATGGGAACATAGAGTAAATGAATTGTTTTGTGTCACATTCATTCAGGTATTAAGTTCTGATGCTGAACCCAAGAAAAAGCTCAAGCAGATTTTCATGGCAGCAACTAGGTTAGCCATTATTGTTCTGTTCATTGTTATTGTCAGATCATAATAACTAGATTGAAATATATATTGAAATGAGGTAGACAATTTTGAATATCCCTCCAAGAAAATTGCATGATATAATCAGAATAAAACTCAGTTCTAGTATCTTTTCTAATATAGGGAACAAAGATTTGAGAGGGTGACAAAAAATCTGAAGGTGGCTAGAGTTTTCACTACATTGGTGGAAGAAATGAAAGCAATGGGGCTTACATCAACTGATGACTCCCAATGTACAGAGGTGATGGCTCCAGTGGCTCACAGTGATAGAAGTCCAGTGCTGCTATTCATGGGAGGTGGGATGGGAGCCGGGAAGAGCACCGTGCTTAAGGACATCCTCAAAGAGTAAGCCCCGTACCCTAAAAAAATAAGAGTAAGACCAACTGAATAATTTGTAGTATTTCAATGTTTTAAGAGGTGGAGGAAGGATTGAAATGAAAAAGGTTTAGCTTACATATAAACTTAAGCTTAACCACTGTTTCATTTGAAGAGCATTTTTTTCTTCCCAGATTCTTAGAGAGCTTTTAAACATTCTATATTGAAAATCAAAGAGCATTCAACTAACGAAAAAGATGATATGTCGAATGTTAAAAAACATAGACACACGATTACTCTCCTTTTGCTCCTGCTTCTGGTAACCATTCTGTCAAATAGATGTTATTTACAATTTGCTTTGAAATTAGTCGTAAATATGAGCAATTACAAGAACTAATGTCAAAGTGTTTTGCATAAAATATGAGCAGACCATTCTGGGCAGGATCAGCGGGGAATGCAGTTGTGATTGAGGCAGATGCATTCAAAGAATCAGATGTCATCTACAGAGCCCTCAGCTCCAAAGGCCATGCGGACATGGTCCGTACAGCTGAATTAGTAAGAATCAATTTCTCAGCCTCATCCGCTTTTGGAACTTGTAGTTCACCCACTCCTTTCTTTAGCAAACTGAAATTCCATCAGTCATATGGTATCATTTCAGGTCTAATGACCTTGTCTCACACAGCGCCATGATAGCTAGGCGAATGGATATACTTAAGGACACTTTGACCTATTGACAATGGCATAGGCTTAATGACTGAAACTGGTTTTACAATACAACAGCAACAAGCTGAGTTTTCTCCCACCATGGACAATAGTTCATATTGATTTTACATATAACTGGAATTTTGCAAAAACAAGACTTCAATGCATTTCCCTATTTCATTCATCCATGTGGATCCTATGAATGGCATCTCTATCACACAAGCTAGTTGCACTTTAGGCCAAAAATTTTGAGATCAAACATCTCATAAAATACTAGCTTGCTTTTCTGTTTTATGCGCATATGTTTTAGTAATTAACCAGACATAAATCCATGAAGCCTGAACAAATGGTTGAGCCGTATTACAAACAGAAGGTATTAAATGTCAACATTCTAGCAAAGCATACGTGAATGGCATCTGGTACAGGTAATGTTCCTGCCACCCGTAATGCAAAGGTCCTCTGTAATTGCTTTGTGAGCTACTCTGAGGTTGTAGTTTATTCCATCAATCTGTAACCAGTTACCATCATCCTAGTAGCTATACCCTGCAATATCCTACCACTGCCGCATTCCTAGAAGAGTTTCCCTTCCACGTCACTTTTGCATTTAGTAGCTGGTCCATTCCTGAATAAGTATCACTACATTCTATGGCTATAAATATATCTTTCGTTTTCTTCTCCCCACTAAGTCATCATAGACTCATATATGAAAACCGAAACAAACAACACCACCTTAAATGTACAAAGCAACAAAAATTACTTCATACAGGTACATGAATAATTTGATAACACTTGAATGCTTCTTATGGTATTACCAAACTGGAGCTGGGTTTTTACTTAACTCTTGTACTGATTTATGATTACTTAAGAACTATATTACCCAATAACAATTATTACAAACAGGTGCACCAATCATCTACAGATGCAGCATCATCCCTTCTAGTGACAGCACTAAATGAAGGGAGGGATGTGATCATGGATGGAACACTCTCCTGGATACCATTTGTTGTGCAAACAATAACTATGGCCAGATGTGTCCATCGCCGCCGATATCGTATGGGTTCTGGTTACAGGCAAGGACCTGATGGGACAGTAACTGAGAACTACTGGGAACAAATCGAAGAAGATCAAGTGCAAGAAGGAGGGAAAAAAAGGAAGCCATACAGAATAGAGCTGGTCGGGGTTGTTTGTGAAGCCTATTTAGCTGTTATTAGAGGCATAAGGTATGGTACACATACAAAAACAATAAAGTTTAGTTGTCTTACATTTTCATTTTTCATTTTTCAGCTACATAGCAAGAAGTCTTTTTCCAGTTACCCTGAGATACTGATTTTATCGAGGAATTCAATATTTTTAGGAGAGCTATAATGTGTAGACGAGCTGTAAGGGTGAAGTCACAATTGAAATCCCACAAGAGATTTGCAAATGCATTTCCAACATACTGCCAACTGGTTGACAACGCTAGACTATATTGCACCAATGCTTTGGAAGGTCCACCTAAGGTGAATTCACTATCCCTCATTCTTAGTGTTAATTTCTCTAGTTTCCCTGGGCACTTAATCAGGTGACATAGAGTTGAAAGGAACATCATAGTTCTCTTAAGAATTTTAACTCTGGAACCTAAGGTCAGAACAGCTGGAACAGAACCTGGATATATTAGAACAGAACCTAAGGTGAATGTACATCGTTTGACCTTTCAATACAGGAGATTCAATTGCTGGTTCTAAATTAGATGAGGACAATTGGCTTTCTGTTAAAGCCATGAACCCTGCTTAATCATGGATATCAGCATAATCCAGGAATAGACAAATAAAATTAAGCAGGAACTTGTATTCACAGCAAAATTACTCCATGCAATCAAGTATGTAATATTGACATAACAATGTTTGTGAAGTTGATAGGATGGAAAGACAGAGACAAGACTTTGCTAGTTGATCCAGATGAGATTGGCTGTTTAAAGAAGGTGAGCAGGCTGAATGAAGAAGCAGAGTCCATATATGAACTTTACAAGTACCCCAACCCTGCTTGTGAATCTGGTTCAATTTGGAAAGACATTGTATTATCACCTTCTAGATTAAATGTTCAACAAGAGCTGAAGTATACCATCCAGAAAGTGGAAAGAATGGCACAGCTCTAATGGGGTTTCAAACTTATGAACAAAAAATGCAGGCTTAAGGAGGCGTCTCAAACCTTTTGCTATATTCATGACCAGGAATGTTTACCGAGGTTGTATTAAGATCATGAAGCTTATATGTAAAATTATTGTTAGTAGCTAAGCTCAGTTCAGACTGTGAAACTGAAAAACAGAATATTTCCATTAATTGTTTCAAAGAATCTGCTAGTATCAGTAGGTGTGGGGCTTAATATTGGAACTCCAAAAGGGAATTAAAAAAAGAGCAATTAAAGATTCAACTTAAGCAAGACAAATTTTCTTCACAATTCAATGAATGCAGACTGAGCATGGTTTCTACTGCCATCAAATTTAAAGATTTTCTTAGATTAAACATGCATCCATACAAACAGTGCACAACAACGACAAAAGAAAGAAAATGGATGTTAGTTTTCAAGCCAGAAACAAACAGAACAAATACAATAAGAACCAAGAAGGTACTGCTCCTTTTATGAATATTTTTGAATTATTATCTCAAAGCCAGGAATTAACTGGGTGGCATTTCTCATTCAAGCACTCATTAAAGTCTAGGAAGTATCTTCTGCACAAAAGATCTATAGTATCTATTTCACTTTTTTCATTAAGCTTCAATCGATATGCTAAATCAGAAGCAATTATTTATCCTAATGACATCTTTATAATCCGTTTCTTTCAGATATAATGTTCACAGTGGGGAAACAGGTATTAAAGAACCCTTAAAACATTCAGAACCTTAAACCTTTCATCTCTGGCATGAAATGTGGGTGACATCCGACTGACAGAAGAAAATTAAATTACACAAATGACATAAATAACTATCGCAGCAGTACATGTGACATCCGACTGGCACTTGTAAAGTTTCATCTTTCTGTTAAAATGTGATTAAATTGATAGAAGGAAAAAAAAAAAAAAATTGACCCAAAGAAGGTCGTTATACGGTTATGATCATTATTTTTCCACCCGACTTTCACGAATTTCAATACCTTAAAAATAAAATATATGTTGGAAATTAACCTTAACTATGGCTACTGGCATTTTTACCTGTTTCGAATCAGTGTTGCTGTAAAGAAGTTTAAACCTTCAATCTTTCCAAGCAACGAAAAACCCTAATTTTTGAATTTGCAATCTATTGGTAACGAGTAGAAAACGAAAACGAATAAAAACAAAATTAAAAAATATATATCTGAGCCCTGATGTTATCTCGTAATCCGTTCAACTGAAAATTACATCTAAAAACTGTTTCAACAACCACTAACGAAATTAAAAATTTAACCTCCAGAAAAAAAAAAAAAAAGAAAAAAGTCAAAGAAAAGTTTAAAAAAGAAAGACTAAGATCCGATGTCCTATTTTAATGGGTAAACATGGACCCAAATACACCCACCAACTTCACGCGAATTTACAAAACCACCCCTTGATTGACTAGCCTCTCATTCTTTTTTCTCTCATTTCTTTCCTCTCTTCGACCTGGCTTTCTTCGCCGGTGACTTTACGCTCTTCGCCGGAGCCCTTTTGGGCGCGGGAGCCTTCTTCGGAGCAGGCTTAGGGGCAGCCGCCCTCTTGCCAGGAGACGTCCTTGTTGAAGTCCTGGCAACCTTAGCCGGCTTCTCCTTAGGCTTGGGCTTAGGTTTGGCTACAGCTTTTGACTTGGTAGCGGCAGTAGTCTTCGGCTTCAATGTTGCCACCGCCTTTGTCTTTGTTGTAGTAGACTTAGCCTTAGAAGCAGCCTTGGGTTTAGCCGCTCGTTTAGTCTTTGTCTTAGAAGCAGTTTTTGTCTTTGCTGGAGCTTTGGATGCAGGTTTTGTACTCTTCCCTTGCTTCGGCTTCGAACCAGGTTTAGACTTCGCCCTAGTAGCCGCTGGCTTCTTCTTAACCAGAGCAGAAGCATATGTACTCGGCTTCGAAGACCTAGCCGCTGGAAGTTTAAACGAATTCTTAACCTTAATCAGCTTCCCAGCAGCCACAACTTTCTTCAAATGGAAAAGCAAAAGCTTCTTAAAATTTCCAGGAAGATGCTTCTGTTTATCTTCAATGAATTTACCAATGGCGTACTGGCTTGAACCTGTCTTCTCTTTCAAAGTAACGATTGCATCCTTGATCATCTGTAACAAACCAATCAGGTATTTAAACGTAATCAGATCTAACATACAAAAAAAGACCAAACCAAACACAATAAAAAATTAGCTTTTAGGATTATGAAATACTTCTTCGTAAGGAGGATGAGAAGGAGAAGCTCGTGGCTTCTTAGGAGCTGCTGCTTTCTTGGCTTTGGGTTCTTTGGCTTTCTTTGCTTTGCCGTATTTCGAACCAGCTTTGGTCTCAGCGGACTTGGCTTCCGCCTGTTCGGGTGCTGAGTCAACCGCTACGGTTGGTTCCTCCGTGACCATTTGATAGATGAATGACAATTGCAGGGATCTGGTGTTTGTGCTAGGTTTAGGGTTTCAGCAGAAATTGGGAGATGGAAGATATGGATGTGTACCGATAATTTCGTTGCGTGAGTGCGGTGATGGAAATGAAGGGATTTAAATAGTCAAGTATTGAGAGAGACGGAATCCATAAGATAAAATTTTATTGGTGAAGACGACTAGCACGAGGATTGCAGTCTTTCGTAATTTTAAATGTGGACCGTTGGATAACGCGCTATCTACGGTTGAAGATATAAGGGGGTGGAGGTGGAATGGGAAAGAATTGATGTTTCGGGCAGTTTAGGTGTGCTTTTGGTCTCGATTTATTTGAGTATAACTTGACTTATAATTAATGAAATTTTGTGAAGTTTTTTCGATTATGTAGTTCATTCTCTAAGCTTTCTAATGAATATTTTTACGCATTTTTTAGGCAATTCGTTTGAGAGAATTTTGATTTCAAAGCTGCATTGGTCAAAACTAGGGTTTACCATGATGTTATTGTGGTTTCGGAGGATTTTAGGAGAATGCTTCATATGAATCTCAAATTTTTGCATCTCATTGGATAAAAGAGTAACAAAGCAATCTAATGCTTCAAGAATCATTAAAATCGGTTAAGAATCAGATGGAAAACTATTGCTTGGAATGTTGTTGAAGTTGAACATGTCCTATTGATATTTGATAAATGTTACAACACATAAGTTATCTAGTTCATGGCAAACAAATTTGAAATAAATAAAAATAGAAATAACTTCTTTTGTTATGCTCTATATAAACATTAAATATGTTAATTGTGACTTTAAAATGTGAATCAAAGCAACATTTTACGATATGTCCATTTAACTTGTGAACATTTGCATGGCATGTATGTATAGCCCACTAATGTAGTCTAACATCACCTTTCTTACATTCAAGCTTTCATTTTACAAAATTTAATGTCTACCAAAGCATCTTATTTCATGACTACATACACCAAATTATGAAGCTAAAATACATTTTAGAGTGATATATTTTTGACTTGTTATATTATTTCATCTTTAATTATATCGTGACACCATATGCTCTACTCGAAATAACATAAAAAAGGAATTATGTATGCATTACATCTCTCCCAACTAGTTTACATATGACTCTTAATCCTTATTTGCTCTCTAACAAATGGGATACAAATATGCAACAATAGTATAGTAAGTATGTTGATGGCTTAAAAGCAAATTCTACATTATTAGTAAAAGTAATTGTTATATTGATTTTATGACACGATCCATATAGTGTATAATTTGATAATTTTTCTCACTTCTATGCAATAAAACTATACAAAAATTAAGTTATCTATTGACTTAACCAACTAAAAATAAAACACAATTTGTTATTGTAAACACATGACCATGTTGGCCTAAAGCAATATATATAGGAGAAAACTTTAATTAGTATTTCACATATCATGTCATAAAAAATAAAGCCAAACCAAGGGATCTAGAGACCAATTGGACGGTTTTCACTATATCAAAAGGTGTATTTTATGTATAGATCTCAAACCCCGAATGGTTATATTGCAATAGAACCACCAAGTTACCATCAATGTTAATCTTTTGTATAAAGAATGGTAACCTTGTAGAATTGGAAGTAATCATTTGAGATTAAGAACATAATGAGTAAGAAAACATCCTCAATGCCTTATTTGATGTTCTCACATATAAGATTTCCAATAAAATGGTGAGCGTTTTGTTATCTATACTAACTAGATAATTTTATCTATCATCTATTTTATCTTACCAATTATAGGATTAATAAGAACTCAAAGTAAAAATATAAACATTTAAATTTGAGATCCTTTTTTAATTTATTAATAATGAAAATTTTTAACTTCACAATAAAATTAAAAAATTATTATATATTTTATTTTTTTAATTTTTTTATTATACGTAAAAAATATGGATCTTGTTAATGGATATGATCATTTTTTTTTTAATTTATCTAATAGTTGTTAAATTGGTACTTTTTAAAATTTGACATCTCTGTACCATTTTAACATCTAAACTTGTCCATACACAACAAAATATAATATAAGATAAATTATACAATAGATCTCTATTTTTAGTCAAATGACGAAATTAGTTTCTCAATTTTAATGTGTTCAAATTAAATCTTTATACTTCAATGAATTGTTAAATTTAATCAAATTGTTAATGATTTAAACTTTTTCTATTAAAATTAATTGTATGACATTCTGAATTTTCTAATGTGAATTTATGTTTACGTAGTTGCTAACATTGTTGACATGTCAAGGTCACATGGTAAAAATGATGATGTGGAAAAATTCTTTTGCCATATCAACATTTTTCACATAAATTTTTGTCAAATTGTATGGCTTGTCCCTATACTTTGACTAAACGATGAAATTAGTACTTATACCTTAATAAATGTTCAAATTTAGTCCCTATATCTAAATTAATTATCGAATATAAGATTTAGCTTAAAAAAATAAAATACAAAAAATCTTTTCATTGCAAATAGATTGAGTCTTAACAAAGTCAATATATAGGTTAACACATGAGTTGCATTAGACCAGTCTTATAAAACAACGTCATTTCAACCTATTATAAAAATAAAAAATTATTTTTAAAATTTTCTCTTTTCTTCACTCTTTCATCCATGATTTCCTTTTACTTCTCTCAACAAGTCTCATTCAATGGACTCATATTTATGAGATTTTTAAAAACCAATGATTGAAAATTTTAATGTTCGTGGAAAAAATTTATCCAAAAAACTATTAATACTGAGAAATCGATCATCAACACCATCATTTTGTATCATTGTCCAAAGCAAAGCTGAGCATAATGACATAAAAATTCTAAACTTATAACCTCTAAAAAAAAATTTCTCAACAAAAAATTATTTCTAATTGTTTTTGTTTTTGTTGTGTTAACCTATCCATTATTGTTGAATTTTCAAAATTTTCCCAAATTAATTTTTCTAACAAATTTTCATATTTTCCTTATATTTTCAATTTTTGATTTTTTTTATTTTTTTTTTACTTTAACTTCTTGATTTTCACCAACTAAACAATAAAAAGAAATAAATAAATAAATAATAAAATATTTATGGGCCTTTAAATTTGGGCTTAAAATTCAACTTCACAATTAAAACCTAATTGATCCAAAAACAATTTTAGAACCTAATGTTAAGACAAGCCCATTTAATATATAAAAAATCTTCGAACAAAATAAAATATATGTAAACACCTAATTTTATCTAATCAATTCGAGTTTGTTTGATTTTTACACATGATTTAAACATTTCAATTTAAGCCAATTTAAGTATTCTAGTTGAACTCCAAATTATTTATTTTTGTATTGTTTTTGTATAGGCCAAAGCCTAGTCCAATTTAGTTTGGATCAATTTGAAATTAAGCTATATAGGCTCAAAAGCTCAAAGTGCAAGATTGAATTTAAAACCCAAAACTTAGAAATTAAATATTTGATTTTAAGGCCTAAATTTATTTATTTATTTATATATATATATTCAATTACTTTTATTAATTGATAACTTTAAATTAACAGATTCAAAACTTGTATATTTTTTCTCTTTTAGGCTATTTATTTTATCATATCTCTAATATTTTATGTTTGTTAATGTTGCTTTATGAATTGTGAAAAATAATAATTTATTAATAAATAAAATACACATAGATATATTCTTGAAAATTAATTTACTTGTGGATGCATGATGTTTGAATAAAAAATGAAATGTAGAAATTTTGTGATTCAAAAATGACTTTCAAAATAGGGTTTTATAAATTAAAATAGAATAATGTTTAAAAAAATGAATGGCATTGGAAACCCTACCTAGATGTTGGAGGGAATTCAAATCGTGTTTTGAAAATTTTAATTCTGCCTACATTTTGAGAAATTAAAAATTTAAAAATAATTTTAAAAATTAAAATAATAAAATAAATATAATTCCTTTACAAACAAATAATAATAATAATAATAATAATAATAATAATAATAATAATAAAACAAAATTGCTTATTTTTTATTTTTTTATTTTATTTTGGAAAAAAATCGAAAGAAAATAGTAGAGGATTAAATATGCATAGCATGGATTAAATTGGCTCTTTCAATTTTTAATTCACATCTACATCATTCATTTTGTCTCATTGCATTGAAAGTAGAACTTTTAATGAAAAAAGGGAATTATGAAAATGAACTTGTTTTGAAAGTTTACCTAGATGTTAGGGATAATTGAAAAAGTTCGGGTTATTAATCCTTCCCATTTTTCTCACAAGAAAAAATTCTAAAGCCTTAAAATTCCAAAACCCTAAAGCCCCAAAATCCTAAAACCTCGAAGCTCTAAAACCCTAAACCTTAAAACCTTGAAATCCTAAAAAATCAAAACCTTAAAATTCTAAAACTCTAAACCTTAAAACCCCGAAATTCTAAAACCTTAAAACTCAAAATCGTAAAACCTTAAACCTTGAAACCTCAAAACTCTAAAACCTAAAATCCTAAAACCTTAAAACCCCAAAATAAGACTCTAAGTCCAAAAAATCTACCAAGACCCTAAATTTAACTCAAACCCTAAATTCGACTCTCAACCCCAAATCATCACTTGAAAAAATCATTCAAACCCTAAAAACATCGGCCTAAGCCCACACCCAAAACTATCCCAAAATTCTAACGATACGTTTAAAAATCCCATATAAAGTAATTTTTTCTCAAATACTGCCTAAAAGATGGGGTTTTCCAAAATTTTTATTTCATTAAATTTTGCATACGATTCCTTAACCTGCAATAATAATAAGATTAAATGAAAAAGTAAAAAAAAATCACTAAAAATGATATCTTAAATATAAATAATCACACTTAAACTCTGTCTAAATATTGTGGAGTCAAGATAGTCTCATTATATTTAAAGACTCAATTTTAAAATTGTATTTCATCATCGTGCATAGCATCTATTAGCATACATGCATCTATTCATTATTGTTTGCACGCATTTCGTATGTTTATGCCTTTAATTATTGTTTGTTAGCTAATTGTACCATTATTAGCTTTTTCACATAAAAATATTTTTTTAAAATGTAATTTAAAAATGTGGAAGTATAAAATAAAATAAAAATAACATTCTGAGAGAAATAATTCTTGGTAATCTGCCAGATGTTAGAGAGTCACCAACAATTATCCTCTACAAAGAATGTTATTTTTATTTTTAAGGAGTGTTATGATAAATCTTAAGTAAAAAGAGTTATTTTTAAAATTATACCTAGATATTTGAGAATTTTAAAGTAAATCTTTAACTTAAAGATTTTCACAATATTCCCAAACAAATACCTTTAATAAAATTGATTTTTGTTTTTCTAAAATGAAAGGAATTATTCTTAAAATCCAAATTAAAACCATGTTATCCAATCCTGAAGATAAAGCATGATTAATTGGTACTAATTTTCATGGGCGTCGTTAGAATGTTAATCTTTTTCTATGCGTAACCGACTCTCAAACTTTAAATTCATTTTACTACTTTATTAAAATGCTAAACTTTTGGGTGATTAAACACACCATAAAAAATATCGGTAGCGACTCCCTCTAGTTTTTCTCGATTTTAAAATCTTTATGTCTAAAAGTCCCAAAACCATTATGACAATATATACAGTTGCTTTTATAGTTAATCGTGTATCTGGGTTTGTTGGGTTTATTGATTATGTGTTTCTTAATCTAACTTTTATGTTTCTATCATTTTTAAAGTTTTTTATTTTTTATATTTCAAAAATATTGAAAATAAAAATTAAAAAAAATCAAAAATCAAAATCAAACTCAAAATAAACAAATAAATAAAAGAATGATAAAGAAAAGATACAATTAAGTTTATATTGGACTTATAATCTAATTTGAGATTAACCCAATTTGTCAACTTAAGTCCAATTAATAATTCAAATATCCAAAAAAAAATCAAATATGAAAAAATGTCACAGTCAAATTAATAATTTATTTTTTATATGTTATTTTAAGTCAAATTTTAAATTCAATAATTAATTGATGTATAGAGATCAAATTTGAATACACATTAAAGTAGAATTACTAATTTCATAGTTTAACGAAAGTATAGGGACGAGTTGTACAATTTGAGAGAAGTTGGCATGAAAAATGGTGACGTGTTAAAAAATTTTGCCACATCATCATCTTTGACCATGTGGATTTTACACGTGAACAAAGTTAATGGTCACGTAAGCAAAAATGAAATGTTGGAAAAGTTAAAATGCCATGCCATTAATTTTAACAAAAAAAGTTTAAACCATTAATAATTTGACTAAATTCAACAATTAATTAAAGTATAAAGATCTGATTTGAACACATTAAGATAAAGAGATTAATTCCATCATTTAATTAAAGTACAAAAATCTATTGTATAATTTGACCTATAATATATAATAAAATATGTTGTATATAATATTTAGTATTAGTTAAAAATCAAGATAAGATATTATCAAATTTTTATATTATACAAATAGGTGGTACGTGCATGGCTTGTTTTTCCAAAAAAAAAAAATCCCTAAATCTATGACTTAGGTTAGATTCAACTTTTAGGCTATTCACTATTGTCACAACTAAATACTTAACTAATCAATAAAAAGTGTAAGTTATAATCGTTCATCGACTATTAAATGAATCATCCAACAAAATAATTATATAGCATTATTAATCACTACAAAAAAATGAAAAATTAGTGGTAGTTTTGTAGCAGCATTTCACTTATAAATGCTGCTAGCTTTTGTGTTTTTATAAAACTTAAGGCGTTTATTATAAAAAAGCCACTAACTATTTAAATAGTGGCATTTTTACTTATAAACGTCACCCAAGACTAGATATTAGTGACGTTTATCAACTAAAATGCCTTGAATAATCCTATCTTAAAAATTTCAATGAATACTAAATGCGTTTTTGGCAAAAAATGGCTTGAATAATCTAGTTAAAAAAATTAATAGGGGATTACTAAAAGCATTTTTGGCAGACAACACCTTGAATAATCCCCTAATAAAAAATGTACTCAATTTAAAAACGCCTTTAATAATTCCATAAAAAAATTTTACAAGATTATTGAAGGCATTTTGGGATTTGTAAAGTTGAAAAAGATGTGTTTTGCAAGATTTTAAAAAATGTCAAAGTTCTGGATGGCTATACATCAAATATATCAAGATGTGTGAATCTGAAAGAGTGAAAACTTTTTTCATTGAAGTCACATGATTATCACATTTTGATGCAAGACTTACTTTCAATTACTTTACATTCATCAATGTCAAAGCAAGTCACTTCTATGGTAATTGAATTGAGTAACATATTTAAATCTCTATGTGAAAAATGAATGAATGTGAAAGAGCTTAACAAACTTCAAGATCGAGCCATGATTACTTTATGCTATTTAGAGAAGATTTTTCTTTCAAACTTCTTCACTATTATGATGCATTTGGTTATCCACATCTCATATGAAGCAAAAGTTGGTGGGTTGATTTTTTATCGATAGAAGTATCCTATCGAAATGTATTATTTGTTAATAGATTGATTATGTTGTTATTGATGATCATGCCACTCTAGTTAAAAAGATACATGACTAATGTTTTATATGATAGGTTTTTGGAGAGGTTAAAATTTTATTCTCGTAACAAACGCTATCTGAAAGGTTCTATTGTTAAAGGATATTTAGCAAAAAAATATATGACATTTTGTTCTCATTATTTGGATAATGTTGAAACGAGATTTAATAGACCATCAAGAAATGTTGGTATGTAGCATACTGACTTTACCTATAACTATCTTTTTCAAAGTTTTGGACAACCAGTAGGCAAAGCTGACATGGTGGAATTAGATGATAAATCTTGGATACAAGCTCATCAATATGTTATTTTTCGTTATGACTCAATGGAATCATTTTGTACGTAAGTTTTCTTGCAAGGAAATAATTCATTCCATTAAGCATAGATTATTGTATTTTTCTTAATGTTAATACTTTACCATGATATTTTATAATGAGTATAAAAATAATTTGAGAGCTTGTACACATTATCGATGATTAAACCCTCAAGAGCTTGATAAGTTATTCATCGAAAACTTTCATGAATGGTTAAAAACAATTGTAAGTAATGCCATACTTCTCATTATAAGAAATCTATAAAGAATCGTTACGATATAACTAATATTAATAACATATATATATTTATTCCACCTTTATAGGTTTGGAGTGAAAGGCTTATTAGTGAAGAGATAAAGTGTCTTTTACAAGGTCCAAACAAGTTGTGAAACGATACAAAGGGTTCGTCATCAATGGATTCAGATTTCACACTAAATCTTATTAGAGATTTAGAAGTACAAAAAATTTAAGAGTTGTTGTTACTTCATCAACTACTAGCTATGCTATTGCTAGGAATATAAATCTTTTAAAGGAAAATGTTGACTATTATGGCATGATTAATAACATCATTAAGTTGAATTATTATGACAAGTGAAAAGTTATCTTATTTCAGTGTGATTGGGTTGATGTGAATAGTACAATTGGTATTACGAAAGATTAGTATGGATTTACACTTGTGAATTTTTTTTGATTAATTCACACTAGAAAACAGCTTATCAATGAACCATATATTTTTTTATCTCAAGTCAAACAAGTTTTTTATTCTGAAGATCCCAAAGAATTGGATTGGTTTGTTATTCTTCGAAACATACCTAAAGACTTATTTGATATAGGGTTAGATACCAGAAATGATGTTAAACATGGAATTGAATGTTATCCTTTTACTGAACAAAACTTAGATGAAAATATCTTCAGTACCTATGCTTAATAGGTCCACGAATATGTTAATGAAGACATTTATGAACCAGATGGATCATCTATTGTTGTAAAATTTTGGGACTGCCAAACATAAAGAATTTTAAAATAAAAAAAAAATAGAGGAAGTCACCACCAATCTTTTTTAGAGTGTAATTGACCACCCAAAAGTTTATCTTTTTAATAAAACTATAAAATTGGGTTTAAAATTTATCAAAAAGATAAATTTTGGTCTACAAAAACTAGGTTAGGTCCAGGAGTTGGTTACGAGTGAAAAAGAATTAGCACCCTCATAACGTCCATAAATTGTTACCATCTAATCATACACTATTTTCGATATTGGATGAAATGGTTTTTGATTTAAAATTTAATAATAATCCCATTTTTTATTATTTTAAAAGAAAGAAAATTAATTTTATCAAAATTCTTTATTTAGGAGTATTAAGAAAATCTTTAAGTTAAAGAATTATCTTAAAATTCTCCAACATTTAGACAGAATTTAAAATAACTCTTTTTACTTGAGATTTAATACAATATCCCTTAAAATGAAAATAACACTCTTTGCAAGAAATGATTGTTGGTAACTCTTTAATATCTAGGCAAAGTATCGAAAATTATTTTCTTAAAAATGTTATTTTTACTTTATTTTATAATATCACAATTTTAAAAGTAAGTAAATAAAAAAAATTTTTTTGCAAGAAAGTAAATAATGTTATTATCAGATAGCAAGTAAAAATTAAAGACAAATAAATGCAAACGAGTGTAAACAATAACAAATAAATGCATGTAAGACAATAGGTGCTGTGTATGATGATGAAATGCAAATTTGAAATTGGATTCTTAAATATAATAAGACCACTTTGACTCCTCAATATCTAGGCAGAGCTTAGGTATGACTATTCATATTTAAGATCCCATTTTATTATTATATTTTTCTATTAAAGCATATCATTTTATTGATAAAGCGAATTAAGGACTTATGTGAAAAAATTAATGGAATAAAGTTTTCGAAATGTCCCATCATCTAGGCGGCATTCGAGAACAAAACTACTCCACTTGCAATTTTTGCATGTATCCTTAGAGTTTCAGAATGATTTTGAATGCAAATATAGATCAAGGTTTTAAAGGTTAGAGTTTCAAGATTTTGAAGTTTTGGATTTTAGGGTTTTGATTTTAGGGTTTGGGGATTAGGGTTTAATTTTAGGTTTTGGAGATTAGGGTTTAATTTTAGGGTTTGGAGGTTTGGGGTTTTGATTTTAAGGTTTGAAGGGTTTAGGGATTAATTTTAGGGTTTGAAGGTTTGGGATTTTCATTTTAAGGTTTGGAGGATTTATGGTTTACTTTTAGGGTTTGAAGGTTTTAGGGATTTGATTTAAGGTTTGGAGGGTTTTGAAATTTAGGGTTTGGATTTTAAGGTTTAAGGAAAATGTGAACATCTCTAAAAATCTCCAACATCTAGGCATATTTTCGAAGCAAGTTTGATTTTTATAATTTTTAAAAATTAATTAAAGTTTTTCATATATTTCTTTTTTATTAAAATTTATTATTATTATTATTATTATTATTATTTTCTTTTATAAGTCTCCAACATCTAGGTGGAATTATATTTTAGGGTATGTTTTTATTTCCTTTAACATCTAGGTAGAGAAAATAAAATAAAAAATATTCTATTCTTATTCTTATTTTTTATATTATTATTATTTTTTAAGCATTTTTAGTATTTTTTTGTTATTATCCTATTTTGTTTTCATTTTATTATTATTAAAAATAATCAAATATTTATTCTAACAAATTTAAAATTTTATCATGCATAAATATTAAAAAATAAAACCCAAAATAACAAAAATAATAATGTAAAAAAAATAAAAACAATTCAAAAAATAATAATGTAAAAAAAATAAAAACAATTCAAAAAATAAAAAAATACCTAAACCAAATTGGTCAACGGTTTGGTCAAAGCTGATCTGGGCCGCTTGACGGTTTGGTAGTTCCAACTGGTTCAAACCAATTCACTGACGATTCATCTAGACCGATTGGAGGCTGGTTGAAGTGGGTCGTTGTGTCGAGTTGCGCGGATCTCAGGTCCACGCTAGATCCTCCTGGGTCTAAATGGCGTCATTTTTGGCTTTAGTGTTCTATATAAAGCCAATTTTTTTTACTCCATTTCAAACCTTTTAGCCAAAAAAAATTCAGAGCTTCAAGAGAGCTCCAAGAGCTCTGTCGGTGTTCGATCGTTAGTGCCCATGCCATCGTATCGACCACCTCGCCAACCGCCATCAGTGGTCATCGTCGATGGTTCCTTTCAGCACCCTCTTTTCAATCTGATCTTATTTTCACCGAAAATAACCTTGATCGACATAGATAAGCTTGAAGCTTTTGGTATCTTTTTTTTTAAAAAAACTAATATTGATGTATTTTTTCTTTTGTAGGTACTTTTTTGACACTAGGTTCATCGTTGATTCAGCGATGACTGTGTTTTTTATTTTTGTTGCCTTGTTCTTTTTTTTTTTTTGTATTTTGGCTTAGATGTTTGTTTGGTTTTCTTATGGGTAGGAAGTTTTGTGGGAGATTGGAGTTTTTGGGTGTTAAGGCTATGATAGGGGTCGGTGCTTGTGGGTAGAACACAGAAGCTTCAGGGGATAGAAGGATCGGTGCTTTGGGTCTTCAGGGTCTCCTTGATTGGGAGTTCAAACTTATTTTTGTAGAGATCTAAGATTAACAGGGCATGGGGTTATGGCATGGTGGTTCATGAGTGCTGATGAGGTGAATAGGATTTGCAGGGTATGGTAGGGTAAGGGTTTTGGCAGTGCAGGGTATGGTCGATGGGTGAACAGGGGGTGAACACTAGGGTGGGTGGCCAGTGGTGCCGTGTATGGCACCACTGGCACCCTAGTCTTTTATTTTTTTATTTTTTTAATTATTACATTTAATCATCAATTAATAAAAATATTAATAAATAAAATTTGAAAACAAAATTTAATCTAGTAGACCTGGATAAAATTCTGTGTCTATAGTTGTTCCTCTTAGCACATTACTGATAATCAAGAATATGACAAATATAAAGACATCAATTTTGTCTAGAATAACGATACAATTTTTCAAAAGTTTTTTTTTTTTGTTTTGGGATTGAATCACGAGTGAAGTGATAAAGAAAGTGACTGGGATAATATCGTAAGTCAAAAAATAAAAAACGACTAGGACAACAACGCAAGTCGAGAAAAAAAGGTGATCGGGACAACACCGCAAGTAGAATAATAAAAAAAATGACTGGGACAACACCGCGAGTCGAGAAATAAAGAATCGACTAAGACAACACCACAAGTCGAAATTATGCCTGGAGGTCTTAAAGATTATGCTTGAAGGTCTTAAAGAATTGATCAGAACAACACCACAAGTCAAAAAATAAAAAATCGATCGAGATAAACAGCGAATCAAAATTATGCCTAGAGGTCTTAAAAATTATGCCCAGAGGTCTTAGAAATCATGCCCTAAGGTTTTAAAGATTATGTCCGGAGGTCTTAGAAATCATGTCCTGAGGTTTTACAAAATCGATCGGAACAACACCGTAAGTCAAACAATAAAAAATCGATTGGGATAACACCACAAATCAAAATTATGCCCAGAGGTCTTAAAAATTATGCTCGGAGGTCTTAAAATTAATGCCCTGAGGTATTATAGAACCAACTGGGATAATACCGCAAGTTAAAAAATAAAGAATCGATCGAGACAACACCACGAATTAAAATTATGCCTGGAGGTCTTAAAAAATTATGTCATGAGGTCTTATAGAATCGACCGGGACAATATTGTAAGTTAAAAAATAAAGAATCGATCGAGATAATAATGTAAATCAAAATTATACTTGAAAGTCTTAAAGATTATGCCCGAAGGTCTTAGTAATCATGCCCGGATATTTTACAAAATCAACCGGGATAATATTGCAAGTCAAAAAATAAAGAATTGATTAAGATAACATCACGAATCGAAATTATGCCAAGAGATCTTAAAAATTATGCCAAGAGATCTTAAAGATTATGCCCGGAGATCTTACAAAATTGATCGGGATAACACCGTAAGTTAAAAAAAAATCGATTGGGTAACACCGTGAATCAAAATTATGTTTGAAGGTCTTAGAAATCTCAAAATTTTTGAATGCTCCTCTAATCAAAGGCCATGAAACTTTAAAAAATTTAAAATTTAAAGTGACTTTTCCCCAATCCAAGTTGATAAATGCCATCATGATACAAAAGTCTATTCTTATCAAATAATGCTAATGAAAATGTCAATGTGAATACAAATGTCAATGCAAATGCAAGAATGCGAATGGTTGAGGCAAATACATTTGACAATGACAATGTTTTTTTCATTTATATGCCCTTACAAATACTTTTTACTATGCAACTGCCACAATGCAAATGTAAATTTTCTTATGGTGCGAATGCAAATGTCTTATACAAGTGCAAATGTAAGTTATGCAAATATGAATGTCTTTCTTGTAATGCAGATGCAAGCAATGCAAATGCAAATGTCCTTTTAATGATGCACAGGTAAGTGATGCAACTATGAATGTCTTTTTTTTTTGTGATGTAGGTCAAATGTCTTTCTAATAATGCAAATGCAAAGACTTTTTTTACCCTTTTTTTTAAATCTTTGTTCAAATTTTTAATGTTTAATTTTCACCAAAATTGATTTCGGTATTATGTACAAAGTACTTAAATAATCTCTAAAATTTTTAAAAGTGATTAGAAAATTACCTCACATAAAGTATCTTTGCAATCAATGAAAAAAAGTTACAACTCAAGACTTTTAAATCTCTTGAAAATTGATGACTACTATTTAAAATACTTGTGGATGGGAGGGTAATTGACAATTCAACTCTTTTCACTGGTGGGCATATCTCATGAAAAGCTCGACGAGGGTTGCAAAAATTTTTCTTGGGCTCACGAAAGAGATGATATTCTAAAACACTTTTCTTTTATTAAAAATGTGATATTTCAATGTGTGTCAAAACTAGCCATTACTTTTCAAACAATATTTGAAAATAGGGCAAGACTGGTTTTCTTTTTTTTTTTGTGAAATGTAAGGTCTTTAATGGGTATTAGTCTTTTAAAAGGCTTTGCATCGAGATTATTTTATTCTAAATAGAACCTTCAAACTCTAAAATTCATATTCACTTAAAAATAGTTGTTAAATGGCAGGTTTATCACTCTAGTTTTGTTAATGAGGAAGGAATTACTAAAGCTTGTGGTTGCCCTTTACTTCATTTGAAAAGTCATTTAAAGGGTCCTGCTTCGATTTCAGATCAAGGTTGGATTTATGTTTTATTAGCTTCATTAGGTAGTTGTTCTTGAAATTATGTCATTTTCTTATTCTTTGAGTTGATAATTCAAAATGGTTGTATGCAGATAGAACTTATATTGTTGATGAAACGATTACATTCTTTCGTGGTGCCAATGTGTTCTTTAGAAACTTTGATATTAAGAGCCTTACAGATAAGCTCATTTTATATTTAACTTTCTACATAAATGTGGCTTTGAAAAAGCTTGAAGGTTGTAAAACCTTGGCTGAAGGGACCAAGGCAGTCATTAAGTTGGGATTGGAAAAGGTTTCTGTACCCGGAGAATCTAATTTTTCTTTTCCAGGGCTCTTTACGCTTTCACAGTTTCAAAAGGAAGCAGGTAAATTAGTAAATGTCATTTGGTATACATTAAATGTCACTTAGATTATTGAACTTCTGGATATTTACAAAACATGTTCCAAGTATCATTACTGAATGCTATTAATCAATAAGTTGTTTCTCTATACTTGATCTTTTTTTGTCTGTTTTTACTTATCTGACAACTCCAATTGTTTTTGTTTAAATGATTGTGAATTATTATGAAAATAAAAGTTACTTCCTACTTTACAGTTGTAGTATTAACATTTGATTTCATTCTTAAATTTATGCTTATTTAACTTGAGGGGATCAAGTTGTTTAAACTGCCCTTTTAAGGTTTTCACTATAGAGCTATATCTTCTATCAATGAAGAACTTGATAAAATTTTACCAAATATCTACAAGTATCTACAAATTTGCAAGGACATTGCTTTTCAATCCAAGTGTCCACATTTGATCAAAATGGACTTTTCAAGGTATATAATGTAGGTCGAGGTTAGGGGTTTTGAAAAACTGGATAAATAGGCTCAAAAAATATATTATTTAGGGTAATTAGGCCAAAGATCCTAAGGAGCATTCTTTAGCTTTCTTTCTTTACTTTTTTTTTTTGAAACATTTGGTTTAGTTTCTGTAACTTTATTCACTTTTTTTCTTGCCCTAAATTCTCATTTTCAAGGTACATGTTTTCTCTTTCTTTTTTTATTTATTTTTTTTTAGAATTCTAACTGAAGCTTCAGATTTTTATCTCCAAGGTTTTTTTGCTCTTCTTTGGAAATATCTAACTTCATTTTTAGCTGTTCATTCTCTCGAATTCTTGGGATTTTAATTGAAGCCTTATTCACTTTTTTATCCTGGACTTTCATCTCTGAATATCAAACACTTTCGTTGAAGTTGGTCTCTTAAAGGTATCCTTATTTTGCTCCCAATGTAGAAAATAATCCTTAGCCAGAGTTCATTTTAGAACAAAAAAATTTAATAGGCTCAAATAGGTAACAAGTGGATAATTTTTATATATGAGAAGAATAGAGAAAATTTGTCATTCAACATTTCAAACGTGATCACTTAGTTTGAAAAGCAAATTATTGAAGAATGGGATAAAAGATTTTTTTTTTTTATGCCCCATCTTGTTTTTCACTCAATGTTCTAATGACAATCAAGTTGTATAGGATAGATCGTATAGTTCAAAAAAGCTCTTTGGGTTCCAAAATTTTTTTGGCATTTTTTTGGTGAAAGAAAGAGAAAATGTATAAAGGTATGAAACAAATTATCTTAGGCAGAAAGGGATTCTTTTTTTTTAATCAATATGCCTTAAGACATGGAACAAAGGTTACTTAAAAGAAAAAAATTTAGGCATTTTTGTGTTTATGGTCATAGCAAAATTTTAACACACATTGAATTACCAATTAAAAATTTGAAAGAGTATCTGATTTTTGAAATTCAAAACGAACTTTCAAAATTAACCTCTTTTGTTCTTTGCCCAAGAAAAGATTATCGATTTTTTAAAATATGAATTCAAACTTACATTCCTTAAAGGGTTATGGTTGATGAGTCTAATCATTTAAGTGATTAGGCGCATGAAAGTATTTGAAAAGGTATAGAGGTATTTGCTGAGCTTTTTCTTAATAGTAATCACCATTTCTCTTAAGAATCCTTTCATCTTTATTGCAGAAGAAAACTTTTTTTCTTTTTTTTTTAAGTTTTGAAAGTTATTTATGTGAGACTTTTTATTCAAACAAATGCATAAAGAGAAATTTCATAAAAAAGATCCAAAACATTTGATTCTTCTAAAATAAGTTAGATAACTCCTAGGGATGCTATGCACATGTCATACATAAACAGTGAAAAGATTCAAAGAAAATAATCTTATCTTGATTTTTCAAAACTTAAAACTTCCTTCTTCATCTCAACTCCTCACATTTGGCAATTGGATGGAGTCAACTTCCATTATTCTATCACTTCTGAAGTCAATATACCACTCTTGATAAGATCTTTAACATTTCTTTTAGCTACCTGTATTTTTCAATTGAGTGGCCAATTACCCTCATATGATAATCACATTTGCCATTGGGATCATAACTTATTGTCGACGGATTTGGTGTTATTTTTAAAAGCACAAGAGTAAGATACTGACCTTCTATTAGTAAAGGTCAAAGGTGAAAAATAAGGATTAATAGTTTCTTTCAATCATTCTTTAGTCTTTTTCAATTCTTTATTGGTCGGGTGATAGGTTCAAGTATAGGTATAAGATTATGAACGATTATTTGAGGATGAAAATTTGTTGAAAAGTCCAAATGTTGACTTAGTTGGCAAAGATATGGGTTTTGAGAGATATCACTAGTAACAAAGTGATGAGGTTGATGAATAGGATAAAGATTGTATGGGATAAAGCTATTAGGTAGATGCCCCTTCATTGTGACTGCTTGCACATTTCCTTTATTATTTTTTGATGTACTTTTCTTTTCAACATCTATTGCATCTTTTAACTTAATCTCGCCACTCTTGATTGTATTTTCTATAACTTCACCAGAAATTACTATGTCAGAAAAGTTTTTGGAGACATTCTCAATCATTCTTTCATAATAAGAAGTGTTTAAAGAATTGACAAACAAAACAATGATTTCTTTCTTTGACAAGGGTGGTTGTACTTTGGCTGCTATGTCTCTCCATCTGAGTACGTATTCTTTGAAAGTTTCAGTTGACTTTTTTTTTATGTTCTGCAAGGACAACCTATTTGGCATCATATTTTCAACATGCTTGTATTGTGCTAGGAAGGCTTTAGCCAAGTCATTCCAAGAGTAAATTTTATTTTGATCCAACTGAGCATACCATTTTGCTATAGGTCCAGTGGGGTGGGTGGCCAGTGGTGCCGTGCAAGGCACCACTACCCCCACAATCTTCTATTTTTTTTATTTTTTTTAATTATTATATTTAATTATCAATTAATAAAAATATTAATAAACAAAACTTGAAAAAAAAATTAATCTAGTAGACCCACATAAAATTTAGTGTCTACATCTATATTTAGTAATTCGAGTGTTTAAGATATAATGTAGTAAATGCTTGTATATATTAATATCGCATTCGCTATTATATATTTATTGTATTGTAAATCATACATTACCTTTTGATTTAATTAAATCGATATATTCTTTATATATCGTAGGTTATGATTTCTTAACTTCTCAATGTCTTTATATCTGTTCAAAACTAATATCTTTTATATATTCACTTTTATGATGTAGGTAAGTTACAATGCAGAGGAGTAGATTGAAAAGAATACATATCAAAGATATTAGTTCAGAGCTATCTACGGTACCTATTGATATTGGCTATGGACCAAATCCTTTGAAGAAAAATGAATGTACTGTCGGTTCTAACTCAGTCACTTTTAACCCTTCAACTGCTATTAGATCTGGTAATATGGGAGGTCTAGGTTTAGATAGTATCTCGTCAATTGATTACGCTTTAAATTTGAATGCAGATATCCTATATCCCATATTTAGAATTCAATTATAATTATTAAAGTATTGGCATTTTACAAATTAATTTTTTATTTTTTACAATTGATAACAATGGTCAACGAAAGATCAAAGGCTAGACAACTTTGAAGGAATTGTGTGCACTACCTTCGAACGAGTATATTGTACTGTCTACAAACTCTGATAGGCAACCAATTGGTGAATAGGCTCAACTGTTTGTTGGATTTCTAGGCATGCTTGCCCGTAATGGAATGAAATTACCTATTCATTATGATAGATGGCATAAAGTTCCAATAAAAGTTAAGGCCGATGCTTTAAACTTTATTGAGGTATTAGTATAATTAATTACATATAAAAATATAATTATTTTTCATTTTGTTTACTTATTCAAACTTTTCTTATTGTATTATTACAGTTAAAATTTGTACTTGAAATACCAACTTCATTTGTGCTTAAGTCATTGGAAAAGAAATGGAAAGCCTATAAGCATAATTTGAAGAATAAGTATTTCGATTGAAATACTACTATAAAAGCAACAATGGAAATCTACCCCATAATGTGATTAAATGGCAATATGAACAATTAGTTAGATTTTGGTTTTTAAGAAAAAGAGAGATATATAAATTTATAACTTTGTATTGTTGAATGAAATAATGAAAGTGTTTTATGCTTTAAGTCGGTAATGTTTGTATTTCTACCATATACGCAATTATTTTTTATGACAAGAAAGAGAACAGATTGTGATTAGTAGCAAAAAACAACAGAAATATAGTCACACAAGTGGATCAAAAATTTTGGCAATAAAGCAAAAAGAAATAGTAAGTTTATGATTTTAAACTTATTCCAATGAATGAACTTTTTATGTTGTTGAAAGGTATATATGAAAATTAACAGTTATTGTTCTATTTTAATAGTTTTGATCGTTTCAATACATGATATTAAACTTATCGAAAGTATTGAACTTATTTGTCACAGTTGATATGTATAAAAAAATTATTGTTTACATCTATTTAGGTAAAAATACAAAATTATTGTTATTATTCTATTTTAACAGTTTGGATAGCTTCAATACTTGATATTAAACTTGTCCAATTGATTAAACTTGGTTTCTATGGTTGATATGTGTGAAAAAGTTATCATTTATGTTTATTTGGGACTATTTTTACCTTTAAAAGGCAAAAATACAAAATAAAATTTTGGATGGCTTTGAACAGTTTGTATGGCTTCAATCCATGATATTAAACTTATCCAAATAATTGAATTTGATTTTCATGATCGATATGTGTGAAAGGCCAAAATGTTTTTATTGTTTGTTTATATTTAAGACTATTGTGTTGTTAAGGGGCCAAAATATAAATTTACAGTTATATTTATATTTTAACAATTTAGATAGATTAAATACATGATATTAAAATTATTCAAAATTTTTGAACTCGATTGACAGGTTTGATATGCATGTATAAGTTGTTGATATGTATTCAATAATAACATATGTTTTTGTATAAAAGATTGAGATAGGTAGTAAAATTGGATGTCTATAACTTTTTTGCTTAACACACACAAAAAAAGTTAGATCTTACATGAATATCGAAACACAAAAAATTGTGGTAATTTGTAACATCTATTTTAACAAAAAGTAAATATTTTCTCTTTTTAACATATTATCAAATAATCATTAAACTCGATAGTTGTATACGACTAATTTTCAGGATAAAGTGAAAGAGAAAACAGTTGTTAAGATTGAAGTAGTATTTGATGGTTTTGTCAACATGAAAGAATTGAAAAATCGGATATTCATAGAAGTTGCTGAAAAAGAAAGGCATGGATGGGTCTGAGGCCTTGGATTGGGTCCAACACCAACTACCTATTATAGATGTAGCTATTAGCAATTTATATTCTCAATAAGTCAATCTTCACGAAACATTTCGATATTGAAAGAGGAGTTACAAACTATGCAACTCAGAAAATGAAAGCAAAAAGAGAATAAAAATGTGCCAAAATTAAGGAAGAAAATGCTATAATGGAGTAAGAGTGTGCAAAATTTCAGTAGTTGTATGATCGATTCAATCATCTTATGAATTTTATACAACAACAACTTCCAAAAATTGATCTCGGTGGTCCACCAACTCAAGGATTATATTTAGTAAATATTTATATTTTTTAATATAAAAAAAGCTTATTATAAAGTGTTAAAAATTGTATGATATTATTCAGTAGATTCTTGAATACGCTAGTGACCAAGGTGGAAAAATTCCTTCATCAATTGGCAATTTTCAAAATCTATGCAATCATCAATTTCATACATTTTAAAATTTTTTGTTAATGTATTAAAAAAATTTGAATGTTATTACACTAATTATTAAACTTTGTGTTAATTAGATACATATTTGAACGTGAATTAAGTATTTATTAATTTCAATTTTTGAATTTAAGTTCGTTTTTATTTCTTTTAACATTTCTTATTAATGAAAACAATAAATATTAACATAAATTTTTTATTAAAAAAATTAAATTTCTTAATTTCACAGTATTCACGTTCAAGAATGCCACTAAATGAATAATTTAGTAATGTTTGTACTATAAAAACGTCACTAAAAGTAACGGCACTCTTATAAAAAAATATTGTTAATTTTTTTATACAAACGTCACTAATTTAGCGGCATCTTATTATATAAATGCCACCATAATAGCAACATTTTTTCTGATAAAAACGTTACTAAATTAGCGGCATCTCAAAGATACAAACACTACTAAAATGACAGTATTTTTTAGATACAAACATCGCTATTTTTTCTAACACGTGTATAATAGATACTCTGACTAACTTTTTTGCAGACGCTGTAAATCTTTTGATGACGTTTATAAACGTCACTAAATATTGTAAAAAATATCACTAAAAACCTAAACCCCTATAGTAAATACACAAAAAAAAATCTTATTCAAACAATTATATTAGTATATACTTGGTAAAATGCTTATTCTGATTTGAATACCTTTCTTAACATCACACGTTCATCAATAAGAAATCACGTAAGCGTATAAGTATATTTTATTCTATAATTTTATATTTTATATATATAATTTGTGTATTTATTCATTATTAACACAAATTTAGATCAAACTTGAAGTACCTTAAACTTTAATGTTTTTTAAATTATATATATATATATGGAGTCATAACCTACTTTTTTATGAGAATTTAAATTGATTTCTTTTTTAACATCTATAATAACTTTGTAATCACATCTTTGATTTATTTATCAAAGTAATGTACTCAAATTAAAATTACATCTAATTAGCTAAGAATTTCATCGAGAAAAGCAAAAAGAATGGTAATTCCTCGTGTGATGATACTAATGGTTAGAATTTAAATTTTGTCGTTAAAACCTTATGTTAAAATTTTGAAAAATGATAGAATATTTTATTCGATAAGAAAAGCTTACTTAGTCTACTTATCTTGATCATAATGATGTACTTAGTCTACTTATTTCAATCATTCCTTTAAAAAATATACAGATCAAAATAATGATATGAGTTTGTTCTTCCATTTTTATATTGTATAGAATTACCTTATTCAACAATTAAATATTCAATTTACTAATAAATGCATATATTTTTTCTTAAAGAATTGAATTGAATAAAATAACAAAAAATTCTTAAATTTTATCACTTAGGTAAGTTTTTATATTTTTATTATATTTAAATAAATTTTTAATCTTTAATTTGCACCTAAATAAATAATTAACTTTTAATTTGTATTCAAATAAAACCTTGTCCTTTAATTTATATCTAAATAAGTTATTAACTTAAATCAACTTTTCATTTGAAATAATTGTTTATTTGAATACAAATAAAAAAAATAAAAGTTATTTAGGTACGTCAAAATATAAAATCTTATTTAAAAAATTGAATAATTCAAAAAAAATTTTAATAATTTAACCAATTGAATTCAAATATCCTTTTTCTTGTATAATTCTTTTTTACTTAAATCAATTAGTTAACAAGTCTATTACATAGTATAAAAACTATCATAATATCTAGATTGAAAGAACCTACCCATTAAATATAAAATATCATAGAGTCGTCACTAATTTTTTTATCTAAATGTGATTGGATACTTATGTGAATTTATTTATTTTTTAAGTTATCCTAAACCTAAACTAAGAGTTATTAAAAAGAACAAATTTTAGTTTACTTCAACAAAATTAAGATTCAGAAATCGATTACGTGCAAAAAAGATATTAGCACCTCATTACACCAAAAATAGATACCAATTTAATTATATATTATCTTTTTTAAACTTTAATCAAAGATGATTATTATCATGCAAATCAACAAATTCCAATCCTTTTATTTGTTTATGCAATATTATCATATAAAAATTTTATCAAGAACTAAATCATTCAATAATCAGCAATATCTTGCCAATATAAAATCATATAAAAAATACTATATAATAAATCATGTAAAATATATAATATATCATACAAAAATAATCATGCATAAATATCAATTACCATGCAAATATATTAATAATCATATAGTCAAATAATAATCATGTAATTAATTAATAATCATGCAATCACATAAATAAATATATTAATAATTATACAAAAAATAATTAATCATGCAAAAAATATCATAATAAACTATATATATATATGCATATAAAAAAAATAAATATAAAATAAAAACCGAGCAATACACACCAATTGGATCGCTGGTCAAGCTTGCACGGAGGTCAAGATTCTTTAAGTTCAAAACAGCACCGTTTAAACCCAAAAAAAAAAAAAAATCAGCAGCTTTCATTTTTTATCTTCATCATCTCTCTTCTTTGCAAATTCTCTTACTTCCCTAAAAATTTTCAACAACCCATAACACCTATTAAACCCATGATCAGAATCCGACGATGTGACCAATCGACCTTCTTTCTCTTCTCTTTTCCTTCTCTTATTTCCTCCTTCACGCCGAAATGCCAAGGCCAGAAGTCCATAACTAGAAACCATCAAATATTGCGGCGAGAATCAAATGCCGGTTGGCCAATTGTCACCAATCGACCTTTTTCCTCTTCTCTTCTCCTTCGCTTGAAACCTCAACCAAGAACAGCTACCCAGAAACCAGCTTCCAATTCCTTCTCTCTCTGTTTTCTACTTGATAAGTGCTTTTGGCTTGTCTTTTTTTTTTTTTTTTTTTGTTTTTGAATTCTGGTTTGGTTTCCTTCCGGTTCTAAATTCATTGGCTTTCAAGTGTGGGTACTATGTGACTGCCTTTGGAAATTGGTGTAGCTTGGATTCTGTTCTTACTTGCGATTCTTTGACGTTGGTGTTGGAACACCAGTGATCGCTTTAGTGTTTGATGCTTCTCTCTGCTTCTGGACTGCTTCTTGCTGATCTACCAAAACCCTTTTTGAAAATCCTTACTACCAAAATCTTTTGCTTTGTGTTTCTCTTAATTGCTTCTGTGTTGATTGCCTGATCGAAAACTATTAATTACTTGTTGAATCCGGGTTGTTGGTTCTGATTCTTTACAATTTGGTTTTGACTGAGCTCCAATTTACTGGGTTTTGGGTCTAGTTGAATTTACTCTGCTTTCACCGATGGATTCTATAATTGCCTTCCCTTGTTGAATGTCTCTGCTCTGTTGCATTCTCTGTGTTTTTTCTTTTTTTCTTTTTTTCTAATCAATGTTTGAGTTAATTGTTGTGGAAAATTTCTTACTTCCTCTGCTGGTCGCCTCAATTCTGATGTTTCAAAAACTTTGCCCCAAATATCTTACTTTTCAATGGCCTCTGTTTGGGAATTGATGTTGCCCGGCCCCCTATTCACAGATTAAGAGCTCATTTTTATAGGGATGAATTCCAAGTTAAATTTAGACAAAATTTAACTTTACTGGATCTTATGCCAAAGATTTTCAAGATTTTCTTCTGTGATTTTTCCTTTTCCAATGAATTGGACATCAAGTATTTCTTTAGTCAATGAATCTTTAATTTTCAGAATCTAAGATTAAATCTAAAACCAAAATCGAATCCAACATTTTCTCTACAAAATGCCATGATGATTTTTTTGATTTTTGTTTTTTTTTTTTTTTTGCTTTGACCAATAAAATTAAACCAAAAATAAAATAAAATCAATATAAAAATCAAAATCAAAATCAAAATTACAATCAAAATTAAAATTTTTGGACTTTTAACCTTTTAAGTCCAAAACTCATTTTTTGTATTATGGTCCAATTGCACAATCAAAGCCAAATTTAATATAGAAAAATTTTTGAACAAAATGAGATATTTTCAGTTATTCCTCTTTGTACATTTTTTATAAAATAAGAATTGTATAAAGATAAAAAAAACATTTATTTTATTTAGGTTAAGAAAAAAAAATTTTCAAAAAAATGGAAACTTTCAAAAAATAAAAATACTCTTCTATAATTAAGGCTTGAAATTTTAAATAAATTGTTCCTTACAAAGACTTGAAACTTTAAATAAAATAAAATACTCCCCCTTCGAAGCTTTACTTTTTAAACAATAAAGTACTCATCCGTCGAGTCTTCAATTTTGAAAAAATAAAATACTCCCTCATTGAAGCTTTAACTTTTGAAAAATAAAGTACTTCTCCACTGAGATTTTCACTTTGAAAAATAAAATCCTCTTCAACCAAGGCTTTAACTTTGAAAAATAACGTACTTCTCCACTAAAGCTTCAACTTTTGAAAAATAACAAAACTCCTCCACCAAGGCTTCAACTTTAAATAAAATCATGACCAGAAAAGCTCTTTATCAAAGAAGGCTTGAAACTTTAAAATTCTTACCTCAAAATGGTTTCTTTCATCATCGATCATCTTTCACCGTTTCTTTTCAAAATCATCTGTATCACCTATTTTCTTCTTCTTGCTTTTCAAGCATAGGCAATGAAAAGATTTTTCACAATTCCTATATTCAATTTTAAGATTCAAAATTTGATTTTTATGTTTTTTCAAACATGCATAATGCATGAAATGAATGCAATGTATGCATACAATGAATCCAATGCATGAGCCAAAGATTTTTCAAATGTTCATTTTAATTTCACAACTCAAACTTTAATATTTCTTTTTTAAGCATGTAGTGAATGTAACGAATGCAATGCAATGAATTTAGTGAAAGCAGTGAATACAATGCAAAATATTCAAGATTTGTGAAAGATTCAAGATTCGCAAAGTTGCTAAGGTTCATAAAGTTTTTAAGATTTGCAAGGCTTCAAGATTTGCAAAGGTTTCAAGATTTTCAAAAGTTCTAAAATTTGTCAAGGTTCCAAGATTCACAAAGGTCTTAAGATTCACAAGGGTTTCAAGATTTGTAGCCAAGATTTCAAAGATTTACATTTGAAAATCATAGAGATTCACATTCAAATTTATATTCAAAAATCTTAGAAATTCGCATTCAAGATTTCGAAAATTCACATTTGAAATTTTTTTAAAGATTCGCAGTCAAAATTTCAAATTCATATTTAAAAATTTTTTACATATAAAATTCAAAGATTCTTATTCATAATTCAAAGATTCACATTCAAAGATTCTCATTTAAAACTTTTAGGGTTTCTCATCCAAAATTCAAATATTTGCATTTGAAAAGTTCACATTTAAAATTCAATATTTCAAGGATTCGCACCAAAGATTCTTGTATTGTGACAAAAAAAAGCTCATCTAAACAAAGGTTTAACAATTTTAAAATCTTTTCAAAATATCTTTGTAATTGAGAGTCAAAATCTTAACAAATTTCTCATCAAAGGGTTTTATCTCAAAATTTTTTCTCATCTCAAAAGCATCTTTTTAGAAAATTTCTCATCTTTTCACAAAATTTAATTTCAATAGCCAAAAACAAAATTTCTTATCCATCAAACAACTATCATGAATGCAATGCATGTAATGCAAATAGAGGACCCAAATAGTTATACAATTGCAATTATCAAAACCAAGATTTGTACATTTACCAAATGAGAAATAGGCCCAAAAACGTGTTTAAAGGTAATCAAACAAAAAATTATTTCTTTTTTCAATGACATTTTTCATCTTTTTTTTTTATTCTTTTATTCTTTTTCTTTTCTTTTCTTTCCTTTTTCCTTTTTCCTTTCTTTTCTTTCATGTCTCCATTGCTTGACAAATTAAGTCTAGAATTTTAGAACTTGCCTTTTGCCTGTAAGCATTCTTTCTTATCTCTATCTTTGGATCTAATACTTTCTCAAAGAGATCCATGTTCATACTTGTCTTCTAGTATGAAAGGTGATCCTTGGTTAAGGTTTCTTTAAAAAGAATTTAATAGGTTCAAAAGAGATAGCAAATGGATTTTTTTTTTTTTTGTGAAGAGAATATGAAATATGGTCATTTGTCATATCAAACATGGATACCTCTATTGAAAAACAATTCTTATGAGTAGATTTTTTCTTTGATTTGAGAATCCTTTGAATATCTCATATGTATGATGTTACAATCAATTCTTTTTTCATTTTTTTTGTATTTTTTCTTTTTTTTATAACTCAAACTTAAAGTACATCATCTTACTACATCAAATGAAGTCCCAATGTAACAATCATTTTCACAAATCACACCAAAAGATAAAATCAATGTCATCCAGAGGAAATGATATGAAAAAAATTGGATAATTTGACTTTTTGGTAAATTTAACCCAAGATGTGAGCAAAAAAAAAATTTTAGAGCAATGAATGTTAAAGAAAAAGAATGTTGTATAAATCAAGGTGTCAAATAAGGATATCGAAGAGATATGACCTTTTTAGTAATTATGCCCTTAAAAAGAAATTAGAGAGGTTAGGCTTTGTGAAGAAACATAGGTAATGATGTATTTGGCATAGTCTTGACACTTGTTAAATTACCAAGATCTAAAATTTTTAAGAAAGTGTCCTATGTATTGGCTTATAAAGAATTTAACAAAAAAGATTTTACAAATTTCATTACTCATAGCCTTAATGAAAATCATTAACTTAGAAATCCCCTTTTGTTAAGTGAAAATCAAGATCATGGAACTTGGGAAGTCAGACTTTGAATAGTGTGGTGCTCAATTGAATTAGAAAAATGAAATACTAAGTAACACAACTAAGTATAATCATTCTGATAGTAATCACCAATTCTCTCAAGATGGTTTCCACAAAAAAAAATTTTTACAAAAAATATTTTTCAATCATGGAAAGAAATCAAATGGGGCTTTTATTGTCAACCAATCTTAAATTCAAATGAATAAAGAAAATATATACAAATACTTGTGTTCAAAACATAACGAAAAAACAAGAATTCATATTCAAAACTTATGTACCCAAACTGAAAAAAACAAAGATTACCCTATACAAATAATAGACATACAAAAATGTCTACATGGATAAGAAAATGTATATGAAAATATATGTTTGCAATACATGGTGCAAACAAAAATTCATATTCAAAACTATTTACAAAACTAAAAAAGGCAAAGACTATCTCAAACAAATAAAATAATGTACATACAAAGATGCTTACATGGATAAAAATATAATGCAAATACATGAATGCAATACATGATAAAAATAAGAATTCATATTCAAAACTATGTACAACACTAAAAAGGTAAAGATTTTCCCAAATAAATGAAATAGTGTACATACAAAAAACGTTTACATAGATAAAAATGTATATGCAAATAGATGTTTGTAATGTATAGTAACACCAAGAATTTATATTCAAAACTATATACAAAACTGAAAAGGCAAAGATTGCTCTAAACAAATAATGTAATGTACATACAAAAATGTTGACATTGATAAAAATATATATGTAAATACATGTTTGTAATGCAAAGCAACAATAAGAATTCATATTCAAAACTACATACAAAACTATAAAGGCAAAGATTGCCCCAAACAAATAAAATAATATACATATAAAAATGTTTATATGGATAAATAAATGTATATGCAAATACATGTATGCAATACATAGAAAAAACAAGATTTCATATTCGAAATTATATGTAAAACTAAAAAAAAAAATACTCTTTAATTTAAATTAATCATTCACATCATTTTATATATGCATGAATAATACATGTATGCATGCATGCCTTAAAAAGGATTTAATTATGTAAATGCATGCATATACAGTAAAAAGTTAACATAATATATATAAGGAACAAAATATAAAGTTAGTAACCACATAATATATACAAAGAACAATTTATAAATTTACAATCAGAATAATAAATGTCCATCATGAGTCCTACTTAGGGTTTTCTAGCAAAGGGGAATGGTAAGGCTCTAACCTAAGTTTGAATCCTAAAGGTTTATGTACATGCTGTGTTCAAAAGTTTGACAATCGAAAGGCTCTCAAATTGTTTCTTACATCATCGTTCATTATAGACTAGTAAGGCACCCTAATCCTCACCCACTATTATAGCTCAAACAGAAATGGTTCAATTTGAGTTAGAGTTTTCACTAGCCCACACGAAGGTTATCAACTCACGAGAGTGTAGGTACTTACTCTTTCTTAAAAAATGACAAAGCTCAAGTTTAAAGTTTATGCATGAATGCAAGAGTGGTGTGTGTAAAAGGTTATGCCAAATAATCAAATAAATTGGTGCAAATAAAAATTAAAATCTACAAAACAAACAAATAAGAAATCATAAACAAATAGGTTAGTAATCACAAATAATTACATAATAAAACCATCAAAGCAAGACATAAGATAACACATAACTAACTAATAGCTTGACATTCAAATGTTCCAATGGAGTCGTCAAATTATCATAATGTCTAAATTTGGAGAACCTACCCATTAGACATAAAAAAATCATGGAGTTGCTATTAATCTTTTTATCTAAGTGTGATTGATCACCTATATGAATCTATCATCTTTAAAATTATTCCAAGCCTAAGCTAAAGGTCCCTAAAAATAATAGGTTCTAGTCTACATCAATAGAATTAAAGTTTAAGAGTCGACTATATGCAGGGAATGTATTAGCTCTCTATTATGCCTAAAATTGGTACCAAGTTAATTATGTTTTGTCTTTCCTAAACCTTAATTAAAGATGATTATTATCAAACAAATCAATCAATTCCAATTTTTTTTATTTATTTACACAACATTGTCATACAAAAATTTTATCAAAAATCAAATCATGCAATCATGCAATAATCAGTAATATCTTGCCAATATAAAATCATACCAAAAATCATGCCAAAATATCAAGCAATAAATATAAAAAATACCATGCAATAAATTATGCAAAATATATAATAAATCATACCAAAAATATCATGCAAAAATATAAATTACTATGCAAATATATTAAGAATCATGCAACAAAATAATAAGCATGCACTTAATTAACAATCATGCAATCACACAAATAAATATATTAATAATCATGCAAATAATAATTAATCATGCAAAAAATATCATAATAAAACTATATAACTGAGCAATACACACCAATAGGGTCGCGGGTCAAGCTTCTTCAAGTTTAAAATGGCATCGTTTAATTCAAGAAAAGAAAATCAATAGCTTTCATTTTCTATCTCCATCTTCTCTCTTTTCTTTGCAAATTCTCTGACTTCTTTAAAAAGTTTTCAACAACCTAAAACACCCATTAAACCCGTATTCAGAATCTAGTGGTATTTAGCTGCAACTGCCACCATCGCCACTTATCACCAATCAGTTTTCTTTCTTTTCTCCTTTCCTTGTCTTAGTTCCTCTTTCACACCGAAATGCCAAGGCCAGAAGTCTACAACAAAAAACTACTGAATATCGCCACAAGAATCTAATGTCGGTTCGTCACTTGTCACCAATTGGCCTTCTTCCTCTTCTACTTTTCTTCACCCGAAACCTCAACCAAGAATAGCCACCCAGAAACCAGCCTCCAATTCCTTCTCTGTTTTTTACTTGATGAGTGATTTGTCTTGTCTCTTTTTTGTTTCTGAATTCAGATTTGGTTTTCTTTTGGTTTTGGATTCACTGGCTTTCAGGTGTGGGTACTGTGTTGCCTTCAAAAATTGGTGTAGCTTGGATTCTATTCTTGCTTGTGATTCTTTGGCATTGGTCTTGAAACACCAGTGATCGCTTCTTGTCTTGCTTAATTGCTTTCTTGGTGTTTGATGCTTCTTTCTGCTTCTGGACAGCTTCTTGTTGATTTACCAAAACCCTTTTTGAAAATCCTTGCTACCAAAATCTTTTGTTTTGTGTTTCTCTTAATTGCTTCTATGTTGATCGCCTGATTGAAAACTATTAATTGCTTGTTGAATCTGGGTTGTTGGTTCTGATTCTTTACAATTTGTCTTTGACTGAGCTCAAATTTACTAGGTTTCAGGTCTAATTGAATTTGCTCTGCTTTCACCAATAGATTCAGTAATTACCTTCCCTTGTTGAATGCCTCTGCTCTGTTGCATTCTCTGTATTTTTTTTTTTCTTGATCAGTGTTTAAGGTTAATTGTTGTGCAAAATTGCTTACTGCCTCTGTTGGTTGCCTCAATTTTGATGCTTCAAAAACTTTACCCCAAATTTCTTGCTTTTAATGGCCTCTGATTGTGAATTGATGCTGTCCGCCCCCTTATTCACAGGTTGAGAGCTCTTTTTTATAGGGACGAATTTCTAATTGAATTCGGACAAAATTTAACTTCATCGAATCCTATGCAAAAGATTTTCAAGATTTTCTTCTATAATTTTTTCTTTTTCTGTGAATTGGACATCAAGTATTTTCTTAGGCAATGAAGTTTTAATTTCTAAAATCTAAGATTGAATTTAAAACCAATATCGAATCCAAGATTTTCCTTACAAAATCTCATCGTGTTTTCTTTGTTTTTTTTTTATATTTTTATTTTTTTACTTTGACCAATAAAATAAAATCGTAATTAAAATCAAAATTAAGATTAAAATTAAAATTACCATTAAAACAAAATTCAAATCAAAATAAAAATTACAATCCAAATTAAAAGTTTGGGGCTTTTAACCTTGGGGTCCAAAATTCATTTTTTGTAGTAAGGTCCAATTGTATAATTAAAATCCATTTTATTGTGAAAAAATTTTTGAACAAAATGAGGTGTCTCAAAGCTGTCCCCTATTGGTTTTAACATAGACAACTCAGCAATGTATTTAAGGATGATTAGGTGGTTAATTTTGGTAAAAACACTCTTTAATTGTTTTTTGCTTGGGTTGAAACGTGGCTTTTGAGCTTAGGATATGTTTATGAAATGTGGTTTTTAAGCCCCCTCTTTTGTCTTCGGTATTCATGTCACTAATGCCATTGAAAACTATTTGTTAGCTACCTGTTTATGCATGAAAGCCATATGTATCTGTTTCATGCTATCTTATTATGTATGAAGGTCATGTGTCTGATAACTTTCCTCATTTGTGGTTAGGGTAGCTAATATCAACCACTTCAAGAAAAAAGAAACAGTTCCCAATCTTAATCAAATCAAAGTCTTTCAAAGACCCAATCTTTGAGCAATTCAATTCTGTCAAATTCCTCATTTTGGAACCTAACTGTTTCAAACCCAATAAAGGAAAACTCTTTTGGTTATAAATGCGAGGGATTTCAAGGGCAACCTAGATTATGAAATCTGGGAAAGAAAGAATTGAGATTGCCTTAGAAGTCATGGAAAATGATTGTGTTGAGGTTTAAGAAACGGAGGAAGAGATGAGGGAGAGATTCCAGGGTTGGGTCAGTGATTGTGAGAATTTCACAAAGACAATTGGTTATGAAAAAAAATATGTTGCAAACTAAAGAGATAAGTTCGAAATAGCAGTCGTGTTGTAAGAAATTGAAAATTGATTTCCAGCATTCTTTAAGTAATTCCATCGTCAATTCATAAAAACACTTTTGTATTATAAATATAAATATAAGAACCATTGCTCCAAAAACCAAGAAACAAAATGACTAAAATTTAAAAACCTCTATTTGTGCTCTATTTTGAGCGACTGGTTTCAATGGCAAAGCCAATGTGAATTGAAGTTTGGAACCCAAGTGGGAAATACAAAGTTGTTAGCACTAAGCCTATGCTTGGAACTCACTGGCCAACCTCTTAATTGAACAAGATTGTCGTGTTGAAGTAATCATATTTTTCTCTTTCTAAATCTTCTGTTTTCGATTTTTTTTTTTTTTTTTGTGAAATCTTTTTTATAAGTTTTGTTCATTTTTATTCAGATATGCACCGAGAAGAAAACAATTTTATCCATTGAGGATATCATTGCTTTAATTGGCCATAAATGCAATGGGTAAGGATGGCAATAGGTTGGGTCAAGGTGAGTTTTTGCTCGTTCCAAACTCGATCTAACTTTATATTTATAAAATTCAAACTTGATCCAAGGATTTTTTTATTCTTTTCATATCTGAACCCAACCCAACCCAATACTACATAAATTGTATCCAATTCAACTCGACTTGAAATTAATAAAATATTATTTTAAAAATATAAAATATTATTTTTTAAGATATAAATAATTATTTTTAATATAAATATATAAGTATATATAAATAAATAATTAAAAAATAATTTTTTATATTTCGGGTCAAGTTTGTCTAAAACCCCATCCCGACCTTTCCTTACTATTATTTGACCCGACCCGACCCGAAATTTGATTTAAAAAAAAAAAATTTGACCCTATAAGATCGGGTCAGTCCAAAACCCGTCGGGGGCAAGTTGAGCTAGCAATAGGTTGATTGGGAAAGTATTCTCTTCGTACAATTTTGTTTCACTTAAAACTCAAAAGCATAGGTTCTTTTTTTTAATTTTGTTTCTTAGTTTTTAAGGTTTGAGATTTATGTTATAGTTAATTAAAGACTGAAGGGAGATTTTGTTTGTTGCTTTAAATAGAGCAAGAGCCACAACTTTTAGTAACATGGCTATTGGTTACAACAATATTGATGTTAATGCTGCCAACAAGTATGGTATTGCAATTGGTAACACTCATATAAGTTTACTTTTCTACATGTTGCAGATAACTTTATTCTTTGATATTATTTTTTGCATCAGTTTAATCATATGTGAACTCCTATAAGTCCACACGTTTGATTATATGATCATAGTAATGGATTTTAATGTTAAATAATAAATGAATTGCAATGATTTGGTTCCATTATTTGACAAACTTATTGTGTGGAAAATGGTGACAACTAAAAAAGTTGGTTCAATAAGTTTCTGTATAAAAAATGCCTTAAATAATACCCTTATTTAAATATATAAAGATTATTTAAGATGTTTTTCATACAGAACTACCTTAAATAATTTTTTTATAAAAATATGAAAGGATTATTTAAGGCATTTTTGTATAGAAAATGCCTTAATTAATCCTTTTATTTAAATATATAAGGATTATTTAAGGCATTTTTCATACAAAAACACCTTAAATAATCCTTTTAAAAGGTTCATTTACCGTTCTTAAACCTTGAAAAACCAAACGGCTAATACAGTGAAAGATAAAAAGCTACATTGTGTGTAAACCCCTAAACCCATCAACCCATTTAGTTTGCCTTTTGGTTTCTTCATCTTTCTTGTCACTGCTAACCATCAACAACTCAACCTCGTCGCATCTCTTTTTTACTAGTATGTACGTATTTAATTATTTTTGTACTATTTATGTTTTCGATATAAGTATTTTTTTTCTTTCTTTACTATATATATATTTTTTTGTTTGTGTTTTTTGGCATATTTCACCATCACCTACATCGCCCAAACCCTATTCATTGTATGCACGGTATTTTTTTTATGTTTGGTTTTAGTATTGTGGTTTGTTGAATGGTTTTGTGAAAATTAGTTGTTATATTTGTACTCATCATTTGTTTTGCATGAAACTTTTATTTAAAATGAGAATCACAATATGGCTTGTACTTATAAAATATTATTAGTTTAGGATGTTTTATGTATATTGGTCTAGTAACTATAATGGATATTGGTAGTTTTTTACTATGTGATAGTTAGAGAGACAGTTTGATATATGTCATATAATTATGATCAAAATCGTAGGTGTCATGGAATTCAAAGAACATATGTCTCTTGCTACTGAATATGAAAAATGCACACCCGTCGTGAAAAAAAAAAAAGCAAGAGGACATGGTAAACAAATTAAAGTGATTGACATGAAAATTCAAGTTGACTTCAATCAAAATGGGTAGCCTATGTTGGATGGAGCTGCCAAGTTAGTTAGTCACATTGGAGCAATCATTCATAGTAGTATTTCTATTATGTACCATAACTGGTGGATGGTTCCTAATGATCAAAAGGATCATATATAGAAGTCGATTATGGTATCTTTATTCAAAAATATCCAAAAATTTGTTAATTTGGAAATTTAATTGAAATAATTGTTTATATTAATTGTTTTAAATTTATTGGGAATGGTTTGACATCCTAATTGAGTATAAAAAGTTTGTGTTACAGTCGACTGAGAAAGCATTTAAAGACTTTAAAAGTAAATTGACAACCCAATATATTTTACCTTTCACTGATAATATTAATTTGTTGGCCGATCCTCTATTGCCATATGCAAATATTATTAGTTAGCAAAAGTGGATGCATTTTGTTCGAGATTGTCTACAAGAAGAATTTTCAATATGCATACTTAGTATGTTAATTGTTTATAATATTTTGTGTAATATATTCGATATATTAATATGTGATTTACCTTTTTTTTTTTCTAAAAAATCAAAGAACAACAAAAGAACATGCGAGCCAAACAAGTATATCACCATTGAACATCGAGAAAAGATTATGCAAATGTCAAGCATGATCTTGTAAGTATTCACACGCTTGTTTTATACTCATATATATTCCATTTATGAACATTCGTTTAATAGTTTCTAATTCTTAGTCGCTTTAATTTATTAGGCATTATCTAGTTTTGGAACCGAAGTTCCTAAATAGGATATGTGAAAACAGAGACATACGAAAAAATAGATCATTCATAGATGAAGCAACCAAAAAAATAGCTAAAAAGATTGTATGTATAACTGATCAATTTATTACATAAGATTGGCTTTATGCTTGTATACATGATTGTATGTTGTATAACTTTGTTGTTACACACCATTTTATTGTATTTCAGGATGAATTTACTATTAAATTTGAATCCGATGAACTACCAACTGGTTATGGCGAAGAGTCATTGTCTTTAGCATTAGAATCGAAAGAAATACATAGTCGAGTTTGTGAGGTTGGTAAATTTGTGCTGCCATCAAAGTTCTTCAATAATCAACCCAAACTCCCTTCAATGAAAATTATAGAAAATGAAGCAATCATTCAGCAATAACAGCTAAGACTTGATGAGTACGAGTAATGCATGAATGATCAACAGTAACAACTCGCAACTTTGGAGGTGATATTGACAGCAATGCAACCTAACATGCCTAGAGGCTAGTCTGTTAACTACATTTAGAAGGGATAAGCTTTCGCGAATCAAGTCTGGCAGCAAACCCAAACTCTGGTAATAATCATTATTTTCATTTTGTTTCTTCACTTAATATTTATTTGTATTTTATATTTATTGATTTAGTTTTAATTCTTATATTTCATAACATATTATAACAAGATGTTAGGACTCAAAAGATGATCCCTACTAAGGCTTTCATTGATGCGTTATTTAATTATACATTTGATCCTTTATCAAAAGGAAACGTCATTATTGTTAATGATATTTCCTCTGAAGATGAGTTATTTGATCATCCATCCATTTCTTACATTGAGGAGCTTGAAATTAAGGCATTTTATACCATGGATGAAATATTAGCTTCTAATATTGTTGTCTATATGAGGTTAGCTTATCAATTAATTTAAATATTCAAAGTAAATATCTATTATTCTATATTATGTTATATTATTAACTGGTCCTATTGATTGTTATCATGAAACTTCTTATATAGAAAGATCAAGACAAGACAAATCATAAATTTAGATTCGTTAACCCAAATGTGATTAGTTAAGAGAGTGACACTGTCGTTATTCATAGTCATCATATGGGTCAATGCATGCAAAAATGGGTCGATTATTTCCTGGTGCCTTATAATGCTATTTAAATCATATTCGTACAACTAAAATTCTAACCTTTGTGACATCTATGATGATGCCTAATATTTGTATATCATGCCTATTATTTTGCAGGCATCATTGGTAGCTTATTGTAATTTATATTAATTCTTGGACACCATACTTATTTAACTCCGTTCAACCAACAACGATGCCTAACCCTAATGTTAATAATTTAACATTAGAGGTATTACATGTTATTAATCAAAGATAATTAGATTATACTATGTTTCTTCATAATTATTTTTATTTTTGCATTTACTATTGTTTTTTCATTCAATTTAAAAGAATGATTGCATCTGATAAGAAAGCAAAGATAAATTGGGTGTCATTACCGATAAATATGAAATATATTTTTTTATGCTAAGTTTGTTTAGTTAAATATTTCTAAATCCATTAAATTTTTTTTTAGGTACCTCGTTAACTAAGAGTTACTGAATGTGAATCTTATGTCCTTCGTTTTATGAGAGAAATAGTTTTATATGATTTTATGAGCATGCCATTCAATGATAGTATTAATTCCATACAATAGTAAAATCTTTCAATAAAAAAAAGCTAAACTTCGTGCCTGTTTAATAACATTGATTTTTTATTTTTTGTTTATAGTAGAAGAGTAAAGGAAGCTTCACAAAAGACGAACTTGATGAAATTTGCAAATAGTGATTTGATTATATATTATCATTTGCTATACCTTGAGGTTGGAGAATGTTGATTTGTTGTAAATATATGTATTACATTGATTCTAATTTTTTTGTAAAGGCATGTTGGTTAGATATTTTTTAATTTTTGATTGGGGTATTGATTTATTATTATTGGTATATATTTATTTTATATCAATCGCATTATATGAAGACACATACAATGATAAGTACCAATTTGTAAAAAGTATTTTTATATGCCAACATTATCAATTACAAATCCAAATTGTGGCATAATATTGAAGTATTACGATGTTCGTAATTTAAATACAAAAATAAAATTTATAGTATCACAAATATGTATTTGATTTACATAAGTACAATATCTATTATAAATAAACCCATGTTTAACATGCCACACAATTTGCATAGTTACAACATTCCTCTTCCTACCTTAATTAAATAAATAGGTTTACAAAATTATACGATGAATCTATATACAAAATGTAGTATGGTCTACATATGTCCAAGATTAGGAAAGTTAAACAATGGGCTATATATATTATATTCGTTTAACTGTTTTCTAATGTAATTACTTCTAACGACAGTCAACATTATTAAGAAAAACTCAACTTTATGATTTTCTTTCAACATATACTCACTAGCAGTGAGTATTTCATCAAGTGTGAATTCATTGAGTTGTATTATTTCATTGAAAAGTGACTTTATTCTATATGTATTCTCGATTTCTGTCAGAAAATAAGCTGAAATGCCTTCCATCACATTTATAGCCCTACTATATAAGCACCAATATTGCTAATTTGATGCACCAACTCAATGATTGGTCCATCCTTGCTCCTAGAACATTTTTTGCTTGACAATTTCGTCCTAGTATTTTTTTTCTAGAGCAATAGAACCAATTTCTTCTTCATCATCTCCCCTCTTCATATTTTTTTCAACATCGATATCAAACTTAGGAAAAAAGTAAGCATCCCCATTATCATTCAATGATTCTACCACATCGGTTGTTGTTTCGATTCGTTGACCAGTTGCTCTATCAGAGCTGATATGTCACTTTAAAATTATCAAAAAATAAGAAAAGTTTTTTCCTTAACTCTTTAGCATATGGATGTGACTGACAAAAGTTAAAGCAAATACGAATAAAATAAAACCCATAGAAAAAACATAAAAAAGATAAATAAGCCATAATATAATCTTAAAAAATTACCCGAATCCACTCATTAAATAGTTTTTTCTCAACTATGATACATTTTTCTTAATCATTCCACCCAAATCTACTAAAATTTTTTATATTATAAATTGCGTGATATTGTCTCTTAAGTAGCTTAACCCTGGATTTAATGTGAGGGGCAGCTTTAAGTTATAATGTAGGAATGAGTTGCTCCAGCATTCATTCAATATAACTTAAATATCAGACACATAATGTCTTATGATCCGCTCTCCATCTAGAATTTTCAACTAAAAAATGTAGGCATTGAACCATATGGGAATCTTCTTCTCGAGCCCATGAATGGTTACCAATGCCCAAACTATCTAATAGTCTTCTGGACACACCTCGAATGGATTGCGATGGATTGGCATGCAATGAAAATATATTCAATTCCTAATCACACGGTTAGATATTATGAAACAATATCAATATAGTAAGTCAACAACAATAAAAGGAATGAAATAAATGAATACATATGGAAAAAAAAAAAAACAAAGAAGTATGTACTCCAAATTGTAATATTCATTAGACATTCAAAAACGCCTTAAATATATTGTAAACATATATTCAATATTGATATAAAGTAAATTCTACACACAACCATATAGTACGTACAATAAAAACTATTAGGTAAATAAATAATAAAATACAAAATATATCTATAATGTTATTATCCTCGGGATTGCAACCAATGGGTAAACATCTCATTAGCTAGATTATCTCTAAATTGAGTCCAAGAATCAAATGACTCAACATGTATAATCAAATCTTAATGTTTAAATTCATCTAGTTAGGAAATCCTCCTTCAACAACATCCCTTTCAATAGGGTCAAGAACCATATCAGACTTAATAAAAATATGAAAAATGTAACAAGCAAAAATTATTTACAATGTGTCTTAATTAAATAAAATGACTTCTCCCTTGCATCTAGCTTTCAATATACTAAAATATCTCTCAATACAATTTCTTGCTTTAGAGTGTTTTATATTGAAGTATTCCTGTGAAGTAGTTGATTAGAGTCATGCCCTCCAAGCACTAAGATAGTATTGTTGACCTCTATAAGGTACCAAGAATCATTCTCTATTTGTGTATCCGATATCACATAAATAGTAATTACTTGTTAGAACGCTCAACAACATTAATAATATGAAAATAAGGTGTTTCATTATTAACATTATAGAACATAATAAAAATAATACCTTGTGGAATCTTCAACCTATTCTTGTGTGTAATGGCATCTTTTAATACTTTGCCATCTACTATAAAACCTTTTCATTCTAGTAGAACATATATGAATTGCATATCTAGGGTCTAAACACCAAAGGAATTTGTAGCAATTTCATTTTTCCTAGTCCTGTATCTGGGCCTATCAACTGCATCTCTATTAACTTTGATGTATGTCCCATCTAAGGCACCTAACCTTTGAACCATTTTCATCTATTATCTGTTGAATTTTTTTATATGGGTTCGAGTTTTCTAAACAATAGCATATGCAATCTTAAAACAAAATTCAACACAAAATAAAATTATCTACTAATTGTCTCTTTAGATCTAGCTACTTAACGCTTCATAACCCTATTTTTGTATAATGGGCAATAATGTGGATAAAGCTAATCACTAGTTCTGTTATTGACATATGTTTTTATGATTGTAACCCATTTTTTATTTTAAGCAAATGACATAATTTTGTAAAAACTCTCCTGTCCATTCTAGTATTATCTAAATACTGTATATCATTCTCAAAGACCATTGCATTTAAGTTTAACTCTTTAATATGTAGCCTATCATAAAATGTTCCACCATAAAATAGTTTACGTCATTTTCTTACATTAATATTTAATAAAGTTACAACAACAAAACATAACACATGCAACAAAGTCTCCATTTTGTTCAAATGCATCATAAGCAATGTAACCAACTGTATATTCCTTCTTAATGATAAACTAGCCATAACTATTTAGAAGACGAAATATCATTAAAGAAAAAAAACATAATGGAAAACAAATATTGGCATATAATAGATGGAATCTATCAGACATTATCAGATAAAATATAAATCACAAACAAAACATTGGAAGATTAGAATGAGCTAAAACAAATTAACCACAAAACAAGGCTTTTATATCAAAAACATAAATTTAGATCTAAACGACATCTAAAAAAATGAAAAATAAGTTCATTGGAAGGCAACATAGAAAAAACTATCAATCAGAAAGTATACACACTATTTTATGTAAAAAAAATGAAGATAAACTTAACAAGACGAAGATTAAATGATGGATGAGGAAGCTAAAATTTTTTCAAAGAGAAAAGTAAATGCTATGAACTGAGATCTGTTGAAATATAAATAAAAACGTATTGGCTATTGAAACATGATGAAGACATCGAATAAGGTGTTCCATATATATAAATGCCATATTTGATATATAAATTATAAGCTCTTCTACTTTACAATTAGATGTTAGAACGTTCATATTGTCAGAACACGATCATCAAGAGAGAAAAAAATTTTAATATGGGGTAATTAAGGCAATTATAGAAAAAAATACCTCAATTGATAATCAATTAAGACGTTTTTTCATACAAACGCCTTAATCATTTGTTTATAGATGTATCTGGAAAACGATCATATTATAACACTATAATCTATGAAAATAAAAATATTTGTTTTAAATTATCAATTAAGGCATTTCAATTGAAAAAATGCCTTAAATAATTGATGCAATGATTATTTAAAGCGTTTATAGAAGAAATCGTCATAAATAATTAATGTAAGGATTATTGTTTTGAGGAAAAATGCCTTAAATGATCATCATTTATGGTGTTTCTTTAACCCAAATGCCTTAAACGATGGATTATTTAGGACGTTTCTTCATGCTAAACACAATTAATTGTAATATAAAAAAAATTAGCAACAAAAACCTACAACTGAGTTGCAATCGCTTCCAGTCATGCTTTCCAAAAGATAATAGCTATTTCATAGTTTTTTTTCTCAAATCAAATTTGAAAATAACACAACTTTTCCCCTAGAATCTTAGAATACCATAAGAATATATGGGTTTTTGATTCTGAGACTTTGGGTACTGTTGAGAATCTATCACTTTCTCATATAATCAAATTATCTTGAATCATACATGAAAATCAAATACTTATTATCAAGATTCTGAAAGAAAAAAAAATTATGAATTACCCCAATGTAGACACCCCAATCTATGTCTACAAGATTAATTCTGGCAATTAAAAAATTAAAAAATAATAAAAATGAAAGAAAACGAAAAAAGGTGTTTGAGTTTGCATGAAACTAGGTTAAAGAGTTTAAAATGGATTGGAAGAGGTGGAACAAGGTTAAAGACCAAAGCAAATTGGGACTTCTATTAAGATTTGGGTTCTATGGCCCCAAAAATCCTATAAATATAGATCATGGATAGGTAGAAGAGGACACAAAAAATAGCCACGAAACAAAACAAAAAATAAAAAACAAATAAAAAGAAAATCAGAAGCAGAAACGAGAATAGATATATCAAAACACAGTAAGTAGAGAGAAAAAAATTTGGAAATTTTTTAGAAAATTTCTAGATTTCGATGAAATTTTTTTATGTCAGTTGAATTTTTCAATGGATTTTTTGACGTCAGTTGAATTTTTAGTAGGTTTCTTAGAATCGACCCATATTCTAGCATTGGTTGAATTTTTTGGTAACTTTTCGATGAACCAACCCAGATTCTGGCAACGCTTTCGAAAATTTGATATAGATTCAACCGAAATTCATTCGGCTCTAGAGAGAGAGGAAGAGAAAAGAAAAGGGAAGAAAGAGAATGAAAAAGGGAAATCTAAAGAAAAGATCAGATTTCAACCTTTTATACCTGTGCAAAACGATATCATTTTGGCATTAAAAAGACTCAAGATCCATACGTTTTTCATTTGGGCAACCCGACCCGAGCACAACCCACTTTGGTCGACCCGCATTCCAGCTAACCCTTCAGCTGAGCCGAGTCGCCTCTCTTGAGCCGAGATTGCGAGCCGCTTCTTTTATCTGTAGTAGAGCCGATCTAGCCGCAAGTCGAGCCATTTTTTTTTTGTTTTTCTTTGATATATTTTTTATTTATTTTATTGAGTATTTTTCTTAGTATTTTTTTAGTTTTTTTTTATGATTAAATTTAAGAAAAATAAAAATTTTAAAAATATATATATTTTTTAGAAAAAGTTGAAAGTATCAATTGTCCTTGAAAATCAAATTTAAAAATTATTTTTTTAAAATAAAATTTTAAAATAATAAAAAAAATATTTTTGAGGAAAAGTTGAAGGTATTAATTTTTCTTGAAATTAAAATTTTAGAAAAAAGCCTTTTGAGGAAAAATTGGAAGTAGAAATTTTTCTTAAAAATAAAAATTATTAAGAAAAATATTTAAGAAAAAGTTAAAAGTATCAATTTTTCTTAAAATAAAAACTCTTAAATGCTTTAAGGAAAAGTTGAAAGTATCAATTTTTCTTGTACAAAAGCAATTAATTTTTTTTAAATGAAAAGAAAATGATTTATATCAAAAGTTAAATTATTATTCTTTTTTATTTTATTTTATTTTTTTCTTTCTTTCTTTTCTTGAAATTTTTTTTTGTTAAATAATCTGACGATAGAGTTTCTGTAAGTGAAACAGTTATTTTTTTGTATACTCTTGAGGTGAGGAGATTTTTCTTAATTTTTTGTCAAAAATATTAGAGTTAATTAAGAATAATTTTCAATAATTAATTACTTGATAAAATTTTTAAGGCTTATTAGATAACATGAAATTAAGCTGGTGTCATCTTTCGATGGGCGTTGTGAGGAGCTATAACCTTCCTCACACGTAATCGTACTCTCGAACTCTGTTCTTGTTAATAGACTTAAACTTATTCTTTTAGAGACCCTTAGTCAAGCTTGAGTGTTCCTTGAAATGATAAATTCCTTAAGTGGTCAATTGCACTTAAACAAAAAATATTAATGACGATTTTTTAAGTCAATATCTAACGGTAGATCTTCAAATCTAGACATTATGACACCCAAATCAAACACCCATCTAATATATGCTTGAACTGTTCTTGAAAATATTAGAGAATGAACTAGACAAACTTTTTTCCCTTTTCTTATCCAATGGAATAAAAGTCATTCCCCCGACTTATGGCGCAAAGACAACATGGTTTAAGACAAAGTTTTTAGCAATGTAAATTATTTTTACTACATTTATGAATATATATTGTGTATAAAAATATGTGACATATTATATAAAAATTGTTATAGAAATTCATTAGCATGACTTATTCTATTGTAATAATAAAAAAAAACTTTAACCCCGCAGCAATGCGTGACCATGTTGCGAGTAATGTTTAAGTTGAACACATACTAGTAACAATCCAAAACACAAGAACGTTTCTCGTGAATAGCAATATCCATAGATAAAGCTTAGTCAAATCAAATTCAATTGATATTTCAAAGTATGTTTAAGATTCGGCCATCTTATAAATTTCATTTAATTTAAATTTATTATTAATAATATAAAAAATAATACTAATATTTAAAATATATTTAAATGAAAATTAAATAAAAATTAATTATTTGATAATAAAATATTTTTATTCGTTAGGTCTAAGCTTAAATTTTTTTGTCGTGGACTTGACGAATAGGTAGACAAATTAACGAATACAATTGGATTATGTGAAGGGTAAAAATGGAAAACAGGCGATTTCGATTTGTCGAGCTAAATCAATTTGGATCCAATCCGGGTGACGAATAAAAACCCCATTTCAATGTCGTATACCATATAAGCCTTTACACCGCTATTCCTAAACCTTAACAACCGCAGAGTCTCTTTCTCACTCCCGCGGCTTAGGTGGTGCGGTTTACTGCTTCATCTGTCGCCATGGTCTGGCCATCATCTTTCTCTCCAGTCGCCTCTCTTTACTTTTAATTTGCTTCATTTTCCAGATCATCTTCTTCAATTTTCTCGGGATCCAAACAGTATCTTAACAATGTCGCTTTTTTTTTAGGCGGATGTGGAAACTGATGTCGCTGCTGCAGGGATACCGAAGAAGAGAACATTCAAGAAGTTCAGTTTCAGAGGTGTCGATCTCGATGCTCTCTTGGATATGTCCACTGATGAGCTTGTCAAGCTCTTTCCCGCTCGTGCTCGCCGAAGGTTACCTCTCGCTTTCATCACTATTTGAACTTTTTCTTCTTTAAGCTCGTTTTATGCCCTTTAATTTGTAAATTAAGGTACTTTTGTTTTTTCTTTTTTAGGTTTCAGAGGGGTTTGAAGAGGAAGCCAATGGCTCTGATCAAGAAATTGCGCAAAGCTGTGAGTGTTTTACTTTCCATCTTTTAGACCATACGAGGAATTAACTGATTCTATAGTGCTTTTTTCCTCTTTATTGCTGTGTGGATTTGCATTTTTTCTATCGTTGCCCTTGATGTTTAGTATTTTAGATTACTTTTGCTATTTTATTTTTGTAATATTTTGTTGTAATTAGTTGTGTATGTACTTAGATATGAGTTATGATTGACTAGATATGGGAAAATGGTACTGATGAATGATGATCATGTAAAGCTGTAGAATGCTTACTAGATACGATATCAAGAGGTTGTAGAAGCTTTGAATTTTCACTTTGTTAAAATTTCTCATTCAGGAAACTGGTTTTCTGTACTCAACTCTATTGGTCATGTATTTCCACATAATTTAACGATGCAAGTTTGCAACAATTGCATTTCTTATCTAGTTCGTTTCTCTACTTGATTTGTATGCATAATAGAGTTTTGTGTTTCGCAAGCAATCGGGGTTTGGAAACTGATGATATCATCATTTTCTTCAGCATAATATTTGTGATTGTTCACTTGTTGGGTGAAGTTATATATAAATGGTTGATAATAATTCTGATGGACTATGTAGTTGATTTTCATCATATTATTTATTGAATGGATGGTTTGATTGACCAAAATTGTGATATCAGCTATGGTGATGTGGTCTTGCAAAGCTCCTTCTATTTTTTTGACCACACAATGGAAGGAATAACCTTGGGTTGTTGGATAGCTGTGAGTCAACAATTATTGATGGAAAGGAAAACACATGATGGATTTAGTTTTTGGGGACTATTGAGGATTTTAATAGAATAAATCAATGAACACAACAAAATGCCTGTTAGCTATAACAGGATAGCATTGGTCTTATTAAGTTTCAGTTCAATCTTTTGATGAGGACATGTGAAGGTAGCTCCACAATATGATAATGTTTTCATGCTTTGCAGAAAGTGTAGATTGAAGTATAACAATCTTTATACCTTGGTGTAAACTCTGTTTTTCCAAACATTGCTATGAACTAATTATCAAACTTCTTAATGGTCAGATTTCTTTTTTTCTCTTTTTTTTGGGTTAAAAAAGTTGCTCTAAAGTTGGTACCTAAGATGAGATATTAAAGCATTGGTAAATGTTAATACAACATTTTAGTGAGAGTCTGTGAAATGTTTGATAGTGTTATGAATTGGGTTGATTAATCAGTTGTGTTAGAAGTTGTTGATCTGGTTGTGTAACATTTTTGCCGCCCTTCAGTTCTACTCCTCTCGGAAGGAAGCAATACTACAAATTTGCTCTTGTTTACATCCCTCTTTTATTTGGATATGGTGATGGCAGATTCTGAACCTCCGTCTGTTATGAGTAGAAATTGCCTATATGCAAAATTTTCTCTACTGTTCCCGCCCTTCAGTTCTAGTCCTCTCAGAAGGAAGCAATACTACAAATTTGCTCGTTTACAGCCCTTTTTTATTTTGATATGGTGATGGCAGATTCTGAACCTCCGACTGTTATAAGTAGAAATTGCCTATATGCAAAATTTTCTCTACTCGTGTAATGGTAGCAGAACTTATTGATTGAAATTTTTTGGTATCATGTTGTATTTTAAAAATTCTTTGGATATGGTGATGGCAGATTCTGAACCTCCGTCTGTTATGAGTAGAAATTGCCTATATGCAAAATTTTCTCTACTGTTCCCGCCCTTCAGTTCTAGTCCTCTCAGAAGGAAGCAATACTACAAATTTGCTCGTTTACAGCCCTTTTTTATTTTGATATGGTGATGGCAGATTCTGAACCTCCGACTGTTATAAGTAGAAATTGCCTATATGCAAAATTTTCTCTACTGGTGTAATGGTAGCAGAACTTATTGATTGAAATTTTTTGGTATCATGTTGTATTTTAAAAATTCTTTGCATGATTATCTTCCTTTCTCCTCTGACTATCTTTAGCTATTGTGCTTCTTCCATCTTTAGAATCTTTGTTCCTGCAGTTGCATATGTTTCCATTGAATGTATATATTATATGTTCATTAGGGTATTTTACTGATTTCTTTTATTTATAATAATTTTCCCTTGAACTATTTTATTCCTTGGTGATGATGACCAAATTAAATGTAGATAGCATAATATACTAAGAATGTTATTCTGCTTGTTGAAATAGAAACGGGAGGCTCCACCGGGTGAGAAACCTGAGCCTGTCAGGACACACCTCCGCAACATGATTATAGTTCCCGAAATGATAGGCAGTGTTATTGGTGTTTACAATGGAAAGACTTTCAATCAAGTGGAAATCAAGCCCGAAATGATTAGCCATTATTTGGCTGAATTCTCAATCTCCTACAAGCCTGTGAAGCACGGGAGGCCTGGTATTGGTGCCACCCATTCATCCAGGTTTATTCCTCTCAAGTGAAAGATTCTGCATGTGCCTCAATTCTTGGCCTGTGGAATATTTTTTGTTATTGAATTTTGATCAGTTTGTTTAGTGCTGCTACATTCCTGAACATTGAGTGCTCAAGTTAGAGAATAGGACATAGTTAAAGCTTTGGATTTGTTCCCTATTTCCCCTTCTGAAATGGTAGTAAAAAATTGAAGTTTTTTTCAAAAAAGAGTTAAATATAAAAATAACTTTTAAATTATATGTTTTCTGTCAATTTGGTATTGAAAAAAATAAAATTATCAGTTTGATATTTTAACTCTCATTTCATCAATCACTTTGATATTTAAAGATTAATGCCATCTTGTTGATATGGCATGAAGATCTAATAAAATGTTGACACATTAAAAAAGTTCAATCAGTGTTAGGTTATTCATTTTCACATCAACATTAAAAGAAAATTTTTAAAAAAATTTTTAAAAATTTTTAAAAATAAAAAAATTTGAAAATTAAAAAAAAATGATTTTTTTTTAAATTATAAAAAAAATAAAAAAGCTGAAATATTTTTAAAAAATAAAAAATTTATGAAAACTTAAAAAATTCAAAAAAATTTCAAAATTTTAATAAAAATCCCAAAAAAATTCAAGAAAATTTTGAAATTTTCAAAAAAATTTAAAATTTAAAATAAAAAATCTATAATTTTTTAGAAAATCAAAATTTTTAAAAATTGTAAAAAATTTTCAAATTTTATGAAAATTTTTTATTTTTTGAATCTTACAATTTTAATTTTTAAGAATTTTTAAAAAAATTTTAGAATTTTTTGTAAATTTTTAGAATTTTTTGTAAATTTTTAGATTTTTTTAAAAATTTTAGATTTTTTTCATTTTCAAAATTTTAAGTTTTTTAATCTTTTTTTAAATTTTAAGACTTTTTTTAATTTTTTGGATTTTTTATTAAAATTTTGAGTTTTTTATTTTTTAAGTTTTCATATGCATATTTTGTAATTTTATATTTTTAAAAATATTTCGTATTTTTTATTTTTTATAATTTTTTAGATTTTTAAAAAAATTAATTTTTTTTAGTTTTTAATTTTTTTTAAATTTTTTATTTAATGTTGATACGACAATTGATGACCTGATGCTACTTAAAAAATTATTTTTACACGTCATATTTGATATTCATATCATGTTAATATATGCACTAATACGACAGTTCATAATACTAAAGTAATGACAGAATAAAAGTTTAAATATTAAATTGATAATTTTTTTTTTTTAAATATCAAATTAACAAAAAATGTATAACTCAAAATTCATTTTTATGGTTAACTCTTTTAATATTATATATATATATATATATATATATATATATATATATATATTGAATTTTCTTCAAACAGACATGAATGAAATAACTGCTATATAGGTCTCATCACAATATGTTTTTGATATTATAACAAATTGGGAGTTTTCAGGTCCCTTGACCTAACAAATACAAATTCATTACAGTTTGAATATGCTAAATGTTAAGCCAATCTTTCTACTCAAATAAGACTAGGAAAGCCTACTTGCTCAGAACCAAACTTCACAAGCATCTATTTCGCATTCCTCATGATGTATTTAAAACAGATTGATTTTTCTGATTGGAGATCCCATTCTCCAACTAACACATTGCTAGCTCGTCCCACCTCATTTTCCTTTCAAGCCATCTTACTTATTACCTAACTTTGCATCAATTATTACCAGTGGTTTGAAACACATTAGGTTTTTAACCAAATTCAACTTTGAGTTTGAGAATGACAGACTTTTGACTCCATCATCATTCCTTTAAAAAGCAAGAAATAGAGAATTTCATAACACCCTCCTCTAGAGTTTAATTCAATTGATTCACACAATAATTTTTTAGAAATAATATCTAACAGATTTGATATTAAGATATATACCTATTAAGGGATGTCATTGCCATACACCTATTAAGATATATTGTAAAAGTTGAATTCCATATATTAGGTTTAATTGAATACAATGAAAATTCTACCATTTTCAAGCAAGTTTAGGACAAAGGAGATCAGAGGAAATTCAAGCCTTTTGTTTGGAACGGAGTTATGCCAATGGAAGAGGGAATGCTACTGCAATGTGTTGTCGAAGCATGTTGCCCATGTTGGTCAGTCTACATAACTCACATGCCTTGTTGCAAAGGCTCGCTAGAATTTGACTTCAATAATTCTTCACGAGAGCGGAAACAAACAAGAAAATGGAAACAGATTGGCTCAACAAACTCAGAAACCATTTTGTATATGCAATATAATTGGTTTGCTCACTCACCCCATCTTTAAACTGAACCAGTTTCGTACACCGAACTCATGTGATGTCCCAGAGTTTCCAGCTGTAGGTGCAATATTGCAGAGACCCTGTTGAAGCCTTTGATGAAGGTTTGACAGAAAATGATGAAAAACAAACCCAGAAAGTGAAAAGAAACTTTAACGTTATAACCAAAACTTCATGGTTGGACATTTTTTACAATTTTAGCTTGATTCCAAACATATTCACCCGTAGACACACCCCATTTATCGACAGCAGCACCCTGTGGAATAAATTCCTTTTTAAGGCCTGTTACAGAGCAGAGAAATGCAGCCCCACAACCCTTGTTTGCTCGTAAAGAGTCCAAACCAAACACCAATAGCAACAAGTTGAGCAGCACAGATGGCATTTTCATTCAATTCAAAAAGTTCAACCCCTTTCAAGCATTGATTGCCATGAAAGATGAAACAGTTCTTACAATTTAAACCCCAATTCTACAATTTCTTTTGGTCCAGCACCAGGCCTAATGCCGGCTGCCAAATTGTTAAAAAGGCTTGGAAAGCCAACCATATGAAGCCCCCCCCTCCCCCTCCCCAAAAAAAAAAAAAGAAAGAAAGAAAAAGAAACTGCTCCGATATATCCCATGCTTGAACCATGCAAAATATGTACAGGAGCAAGTCAAGCCAACCATTGAAAAGGTAACAGATTGAACATTGAAAGGCTTGAAGCAACCTTAACAGAGTTTCCAGTGAGACTATGTTGTTGATTGTGATGGTAACTTCGGGTGGTTATGCTCACCTTCATAGGTAACAGTAAGCATCGATGGCTCTTCCAAGCACCTCTCCACATGCTTCCTTGCAGGGCAACCTCTCATGCTGCTACACTTATAATATCCCCTGCACCAGTTAAAATGACAAAAGCCTCCTAAGTCAATAAATTTAGACAGATTCCAATAATCGTGCATGAAATAAACAAGCTTTCTTTAAACACTTTAAAGGAGCAACTAGAACAAGCAGAATTGCTAATCACCAATTTAAACACTAATACGTAAAAAAAGCAAATGCACCTCTACTTCAAATAATGCTAATTCATTCGGTGTGGCCATGCTGAGTAAACAGTAAAACAGAATCAAAATCTTGAACACCATATGTGACATGATTATGGGAAGAAAGGAAGAGGTTAAGGTTTACTTCACCATGGATGGAAATTTTCAAACACTTGACAGTTTCCTTTAACATATCATCAAGACTAAGCACTCATTCAATGCAGTTAAAGCACATCTATAAACAAATACTATATAATGGAAAGAAGCTGATTCGGTAGTGCTAGAAATTGTCAACAAAAGTAATACCTAAACAAAAAAAAGTCTGGTTTTCCTAAATACTAAAGGCCGTTTTGCACATAATAAATAACTGTTTTGCAACAATGTTTCCTGTAAGAAAAAGCTCTTTGTTTATCCACTTCTAAGTCAGTAACACTTCCTGGCAGTGATAATCAGATAACTCAAGACACTAAGAATTAAGATCATATAGTAACAAGTTTAATTACTTGTCTTTTTCAATCTAAAAGTTCCTGTATGCACTTAAATTTGTAATGTCACAAGCAAAACTGAGCAGGGCAACACAAAAATTCGCATAACAATATGTCAAATCCAGTCTGATAAATATAAAAGATGACGATCATTACCTAGGGTGAGGAGAACCCTTGATTGGTTTCTGCCCGTATTTCCTCCATGAATAATCATCAGAAGGAATATCAGCAAGCTTGTTACTGATAGCAGGCACCTTGATTGATCTCTTTATTCTATGTTTCCTACCAACAGAGCCATGGAAAAAGTAAAAAACTAGATCAAATCCTTTCTCCATAAATGGAAAAAGAAGCAATTATAAGAATTAATATGAAGAACGCAATTATAAGAATTAATATGAAGAACACAATTATATATAGATAAATAAGGGAAAAAGAGAATCTAACCTCTTTTTCGAGCAGTGGCATCTACCGTTACTTCCACATTTGACACTCCCATCTTCTCCTCTGCCAGAACACTTCTTTTTCTGTTGAGAACCCTGATCTGAGGATCGAGGTACCCCAATTAAATGGAAGTTATTACCACCATCCAATTTAGCTACACTACCATCAATACTCAAGGATGAAATGAAAGACCTAGTTGATGACATAGTAGGCGTGCAGCCAGAGCTATCAAAATTCAAGTTAATGACACTATTACTCTTCCTAAATATCATTTCATCTTGATGTTTCATTTGCTGCTGTTGCTGTTGATGCTGTTGGAACTGTAACCTTTGTTGCATCTGTTGCTGCTGTTGGAGGAAATGATAGTGGCCGGATGGCGCCCGTTGCGGGAGTTGAAGAGGGTTTTTCCCATTTGAACTCAATTCCAAAGATGGATTTCCTAAATAGAGAGAATTCTTAGCAAGAGAACTCAGTTCTTGAAGTGAGCTTTCATGGTAACCAAGCTGCAAATTCTTGGATGGATAATCTGTTGCCTTATGGTGTGGGTTATCCAAAAGGATGCTCTGAGGAATCGGAGTTTGTAATTTCCTTAGCTTCCTTACTTTAGCATGTCTCAAACCAGCGTTTAAAAGAGAAACTACTCTTTTGAACCTAAAAACAGCTTCTCCAGTTTCAGCCATTAAATTTCTATAATGAACCTGATCTTGAGGCTGAGACAAAATGCTCAAAACTTTATGGCAGCTCTCTACTGCTGCTTTGTTAGCTTCTTCAACTTCTTCCATGTTACCCAAACCAAAAAAGGAAAATCTAATTCCTCAAACACAAATGACCTAAATCAAAACATACAACAAAAGCAGCAAATTTTACTAAAACATTAGATCTTTGAACAAAAAAAAAAAAAAAACTATCACTAAAAAATTCAACTTTCAGATAACCAAAGACCCAACAATGACTTTTTCAACAGAATTTAAACCAAATTTACCTTAAAGGGCCTTTTTTTTCCGTTTTCAAAACATATAAGACCAAGAAAATCAGATTCAACCAGTCCTTCAAAAAAATTGGAAAAAAAAAGAAGCCAGAAACCAGAATCAAAGAAGAAACAGCTCTCTCAAGAAAACAAAGAGAAAAGCAGCAAAAAAAAAAAACTAGACCTTGGTGTTGTCAAACCCTAGATTCTTCTTCCCATGTTTTTTCAGATTGAAAGGTGTGAAAGAGAAGACTTTGCATTAGCCTTTGAGTGAATTCACAAACGGCCATAACAAAACAAAGCCCCCACCTCTCTCACCTTTCTACTATTATATTACTACTACTAATAATATTTTAATAATAAAAAAATTAGAGAGAGAAACAACAACGAAGAAATTCAAGAGAGAGAGAAAAATTAAGAGATTTAAAAAAACAAAGGGGGCGTTTGAGCAGCAGAACAGGAGCTGAAGAAATGAAACTGCCGTCTCTGTCACAGATTTGAACGTGGGTCCTAAGCTAAGACCTTGGTTTATTCTTTTTCTTCTGCTATTTCTGACTTTAATTAATGCCTTCCTTCCTTCATTTTTTCCTTTTTAATTTAAATATATATATTTTTATAAGACCAAGTTTTACTTCTACCAGAACCAGATGTGTTTTGAGGTTTCTTACTGTCTTGTATTGTAGATTGCAGAGTCGCTGAGAAGCTGGTCAAGATTTGGGACTTACTGTGACTTACTTTGCAACTTGATTTTCATTTGATTTTTACTTCTTACTGTTTGTCCCAACTTTGGACGAAGGATCCTAAAGCATATGAATTGCACCCTTTAGAAAGGGAATATGATTCAGTATTAAATTGCAATTGGCTTCCCAAAAGTTGTTTTATGGTAGGAAAATAAGATAAATTGTTAAAAAGTTTATATTTGATAATTTTATGAATTAAATTATAATATTTTATTAATAAAAAATTATAAATTTTTAGTAACTTTTAACATATAATCACAACATTTTTATTTTTATTTAAATT